>NC_060073.1:90594206-91194518 GCF_922984935.1 Meles meles | reverse complement strand
GAGAAGCAAGACTTTCTGATGTGTTTGAAGGACTGCATCACGTGAGCAGGGTGGTCAGGCTAAAGGTGGGCAAGAGTTATGGAGGAGCTAGTGTTTCTTGTTAAAGGAGAGACAGTAGAAAGGCATTGGAGGCACCAAGACGCTTGCAGAAATAACCTTCAGATCCTGGCCCCCTTTATCTTTCCTCTCTTCAAATCGTGTGACCCTACAAGGGCTCCTTGTCCTGGCCGCACAAAGCTGTGAGTGTATATCCATGTGAGAACACAGATCACACATGGGTTGAGTCTGGGAGAATGCATCTGTCTACCCCTGTGCCAAAGCCCAGCCAAATGCAGAGTCAGAACTGGGATGTGTTTGATACTAGTGGAGAATGGGATAGAGTCAGGGCCTTGAAATAGGAGCTCACTCTGTACAGAAGACAATAGTTACTGTTTATTAAATTATTATCACAGGCTAGTCACTTCACTAAGTGGTTTACAAAAATAATCTCATTTAATCCTCATAAAAACTGCGACAATGGACATAGAAGCACTCCAAGGTTATACATAAGGAAGTCCAAATGGTTAAATAATAAGTCCAATATCACACAGCTAGTTGGTTTCTGAATCAGGAGGGGATTTGGAGTTTGTCTGATTATGGCCCATACTTGACCAGGGTCCCACTCTGCTGTGTGACTTATAGCACTGGATGACACCACCAGGGCATTCTGGACTTTTCTTCTCAAAGACAGTCTAGATCTGTGCTGTCCTATACAGTAGCCACTGTCCACATGTGGCAACTGGGCATGAGATAGATAGCCAGTGCACCCTGGGATGTGCTCTCAGTGTAAAATACACTCTGACTGCAAAGATAGTACAAAAAAAAAAAAAGTAAGCTATCATTAGTACATTCATGTTGTTAAAATTATAATATCATGGATATATCGCATTAAGTAACTCACTAAGACCAATTTCACCTATTTACTTTAGAAAAATCAGAATCACACATGTATCTCACATTATACTTCTACTGGGCAGCTCTGGTCCATGCTCCAGCTCCCTGGCCACCCGTGGGGAAAGGGCAGGCTTGCAGCTCCTTTCCGTGGATGGTCAGAGCAGCCCCCCCAAACAGCCTGAAGATGCCTACTGAAAGGAGTATCCTCTGCCTCCACACCACGGAGCAGTGTTTCCATTTAAGTGGAAACGCATCAGAGGCTCCCCCTTGCTGTCCTGGAGGGGAGAGAAAAGACAGTATTCTGTGTTCATTAGTTAATATTTGCAAAGTGCTTTGAAGATGAAATGCGCTACATAAATGCTAATAATAGCCAGTACTTCTGTATTTCTATGGGCCTTTCATCTGGAGATTTCAAAGTCTCCATCACAGGCAGGCATTATTGTTCTATTACTTTAACATTAATTGTGCCTCATTGGGGTGCTGGATCATTACCTTCCTTGCTACCGGGCCTGACAGAGGCTGGGGACGGAGAGAGTGGCATGTGGTCTGGGTCAGGGAAGAGCAGCAGCCATCAGCTGGAGAGATCCCTCTTTGCACCCAGCCTGGGTCTCAGGTAAAGTCACGTCAGAGGGCTGGACTTACACATACACAGAAAAGGACTCTGAAAACTAACCAGTTTCTTCCTCGGTGCTCTTTCTGCTTTCCCTGTGAGGTTTTCACAGAGCAGAGCGCACACTGAGCACTCAGGAAGTGCTCACTGATTGACCGAGCTGTTTGGTGGAGGTGTCTGTCACAAATTGTTAGCCTTGGTGGCCCATGAGACAGCCTGACTTAAATACGGCATTCAGTCCAATCCAGACCAGCCTTTGCTTGGACCCCTACCATTTCCTGCAGCCTACAGCAGGCTGACACGAGCGAAGTGACATCTGACGCTGTGCTTAGTCAAGCAGAGGGAGAAAGCCTGCAGAAATAGAAAGGGGGCAGCTCCGTGCTCCACTCCGCGCAATCTGGCCTCAGCCCAGCTTCAGGTGTGAAGTACTTCAAGGCCTTGAGGAATGCCAGAGCCAAGGCCACTCAGGGTCTCTCCAGTAGACGCCCCACCCCCTGCCTGCCAAGTGTGAAAGACCAAAAAGCAGGGTTGCCCACCAGGCGCAAAGCCACAGTGTGACATCCCCTCAGAGGAGAAATTCCTTTATGCTAATTAAAGCCACCAGGAAGTCAGACAGTGTGAGATGACACAGCTGGATTCCCCACTGCTCAGGAAGAACTGCTGGAGATGCCTAATCTCTCACCAAGTGAGAAAGTGAGCGAAGGGGGGAGACAGAGCGCAGGGACACAAAAGAGCACAGGAGTGACAAGCACTCCGTCACCGGGCGGGGGCTGGGCGGGTGTATGCAAAGCTTTTATAAAAAGGAATAAAATGTGTCATTTCAGACTGGATAAGTTGAACATTACTAATTAAGAAATTACTTAATTATGGAGAAGAAAATAAAATGAAGGTATTTTGCCCTTGAAAGGGGGAAAAAAAATCTTTGATTTGCTAAATCAAGGAAATGATTAGATTCAAACATTAAATAATTGGAATTGGCTCCAACAAAAACATTAGATGTGAACACCGCACAGCCTCGCAAGAAGCCGTGCTTTTCCCCATAAATGCTCCGTCTTCCATGCTTGCTTTCTTCCTGTAAATGAGTCTCGACCAGAATGGACCCTCACCCTTTGAGCAGGGCAGAAAACCAGACTTGCGTGCACCCTGTCTCACACTAAGGAAATATATCCATAATGTTTTATTCATCGTTCCTCAACTGTTTTTAATTCCTGCCCTCCAAGTGTGGGCTTTCCCCAAGGCTCAATCAATTGCTTTCTCCTCACCCACAATTCTTCAGCTAGTAGATTGCAAATCCTTATCTGTCGGTCCACTAACCCAGGCATCAGTGTTAATGGCCTCTCTGTCCTTTCCCCCAGCCCCTTCAGGCCTTCATTCTGCAGCCAGAAATACCCAGGGTAACCAGCATCCAGCCCACCTGCCCTCATGTTGGAGATACACACTTCCAGTGCCCTAGCATTCTTTTTAAAATCCAGATAAGGAAAGCTCTTTTGCATTTTTTTTAAATCTTAACACTGACCTTACTCCCAGACCTCTTCTTTATATTGATAATCCCTTTTTCTTCTAGCTGAGCCCTACCTGTCTCAGCTGCATCTATCATATATTCATAGATCACTTCAAAAGTCAACATCACTCTCATGGCCGCTCCCTTCTTCTTAGCCAACAGTGTTTCTTCTTTAACCATTAAACTTGGTTTATATCCTAAGCCTTTCATTTTTCCAGGTTGAAAACCAAAGCCTGCCTTTCCTTATGTCTTTACCATTTCTCCACATGCAATTCAGCCACAAAGGTCTGCCAATTCTTTCTTTAAGGGATAATATCCTATATTTATTTTGCATTTAAAACTTCTAAACCTTTCCCATACATTCATCTTATTTGGACTCGGGAAACTGATGAAGTACACAGGCAAAATACCCTCCCTACTTTTCGTTTTTTTTTTTTTTTTTTTTTTAAGATTTTATTTATTTATTTGACAGACAGAGATCACAGGTAGATAGAGAGGCAGGCAGAGAGAGAGAGAGGGAAGCAGGCTCCCCGCTGAGCAGAGAGCCCGACGCGGGACTCGATCCCAGGACCTGAGATCATGACCTGAGCTGAAGGCAGCGGCTTAACCCACTGAGCCACCCAGGCGCCCCCCCTACTTTTCGTTTTTAAGGAGAAAAATCAGGACCCATCTGACATCCTTTTCCTGGGAAGCCTTGGTATCACTTCCTTGAACGCTGAAGACTAGTTTTGTGCTTCCTTTAACCTATATATTCTTCAATACTTTCTCTGTCACTAACATTAGGTGTTGGTTAGATGTGATCAATACCACTTCCTCATTGTTCAGCAGTGTGCCTAAAAGATGGAAAACATACACTCTATTATTCCCCAAGGAGTCATATGCATGCATAAAAATAAATGTCCTGGCAATTGTACTACCGGATATTTACCCGAAAGATACTGATGTAGTGAAAAGAAGGGCCATATGCACTGAAATGTTCATAGCAGCAATATCCACAATAGCCAAACTGTGGAAAGAGCAGAGATGCCCTTTAACAGATGGTTGGAGAAAGAAGATGTGGTCCATATATACAATGAAATATTACTCAGCCATCAGAAAGGATGAAAACCTAACTTTTGTATCAACATGTACAGGACTGGAGGAGATTATGCTGAGTCAAATAAGTCAAGCAGAGAGAGTCAATTATATGGTTTCACTTTCTTGTGGAGCATAAGGAATAACATGGAGGACATTAGGAGAAGGAAAGGAAAAGTGCATTGGGTAAATCGGAGGGGGAGATGAACCATGAGAGACTGTGGACTCCAAGAAACAAAACTGAGGGTTTTAGAGGGGAGGGGGTGGGGGGATGAGTGAGCCTCCTGGTGGGTATTAAGGAGGGCATGTATTGCATGGAGCACTGGGTGTGATGCATAAACGATGAATCTTGGAACACTGCATCAAAAACTAATGATGTACTATATGGTGACTAACATAACATAATTAAAAAAAAAAAAAGAAAGAAAATAAATGAATGAAATCATATTCCTAAGGTCACACAGCTAGTAAATGGTAGAGCCAGAGGCAAGACTTAGCTCTACATTCTGCTGTGTTGCTGACCAGCCCCCTTGGCAGATGTCTTCAGAGCATTGTCAGATGAATTGCTAGAGCACATTTTATCATCACAGATCATATCATAATACAAAAAGTCTCTACTTGCTTCCAGTTACCTAGTGGTAAAGTCTATCAGTGTATCAAGCTAATCCTCACTAACTTTTCAGCCATATTAGGGAATCTTGGAGTCAAAGGAAGTCATAGAGAGCATACGAACAACTTCATCCCAACATAAGACTGTCTTCTGCGCACACTTTTCCCAGTGTCCAAAGAGAAGAAGAGCTTGGCATTCCCCCCTGGCCTTCAGGAGCAAACCTTCGTCTCCTATGGGACACCAACACAGGCCACACTCTGACCTGCGCAACTCCTTGCTGCCTGCCACCAGCTTAGCATACATTTCCACACTCTTCTCCAATCCTACCTATCATATGGGGTCTAGGTCAGAGTTCATCTTCAGAAAGTCTTCTGCTGGTGCCCAGAGAACATCATACATCAGCATCCCTTCTTGCAATCTTTTAAGATCTATTTATCACCACATTCACACATAAGCCATATATTTTAGTTAACCCCCATAAATGTTTGTGACTTACGTGGCAGCTAAGTTGTAAAAAAAATTTGGATCCTGTCTTCTCCTCTGACACCGGGGAAATAAATCGCCAAATATGTAGTAAGCACGCGTGTGGAAACTCCATGTGCTGGGTGGGTACCTTCACACACATTTTGTAAATATGTCATTTAACCAAGCTTAGAGAATATGATGATTACATTATCAGATAGAGAAGCTGAGCTTGTGAGAGACAAAGCGATATTCTAAAGATCAAAGAGTGAATTAGATGACACAGCTGTGATTCTAATGCAGGTGCCCCGATTCACAATTGAGGATTTACATTATTTTGCTGGGGCCTGCCATAATAAGATACCATAGACTGAGTGACTTAAACAACAGAGATTCATTTCCTTACCGTTCTGGAAGCTAGAAGTCCAAACAAATGTTTGTTTTCTTCTGAGGCCTCTCTCATTGGCTTGAGGATGGCCACCTTCTCCCTGTGGCCTCACACAGTCTTTCCTGTGTGTGTGTCCCTCATATTTCTCCCTCTTCTTATAAGAACATCGGTTAGATTAGATGAGGCCTGTCTAAAATCTTGTTTTAACTTACCCACCTCCTTACAGGTCCTATATCTAAATTCAGTCACATTCTGAGGTATTGGAGCTTAGGGCTTCAACATATGACTTTTGGAGGGAACATAGTCTGCATGTAAGAGTGTTCTTACTACACGTTGTACATAATTGCTTTCTATATACAGTAAATACCAGCTGAGTATAGCTGAGAAGCTGATCTATCAATTTTGGAGAGGAAATGTCATTCTCACATTTGTGATTGCTCTATTTTTTTGTTTGTTTTCATCTTTTTTGCTCAAGCTTAAAGTGACCATAGACATTTGGGCTTTTCCTAAGTTTCAGATTCAAAAGAAGTAAGGATACATTTTTTTTTTTTAAGTAAAACAAAGAAGTCCAACAAAATCCCGCTGTACAATCACAATCAAGTTTCGCTCTTTCGCCTCCACTTTCTTCTGTCTTAGTCTTTGTTTGTCCCTGGACTCTCTGTTTCCAGGGGAGTGAGAAGAGCATCTTGTGTTTGCTTGCTCTAGGGGATTGCTTGGAGCAGGGAGATTCTTGTGAAATTCTAGAATCAGCTGAAAAGTTTCAGGAGTCGGGGGCTCAGGGCAAACAAGGTATTATTAAGCGTAACTGTTTTCTAACATGAGGTACAAGCCTGAGAGAGTGACTAGTACTGGACCCAAAACCCAGAGGTGCTTAGTCACTATGCTAAATGAGGTGAACTGAGTAGGGTTTCTGCTGTGGGGATGGAGAGAGCCAGCGTTCCTCGAAATGTGTGGGCTGGGCTTCCAGGAGAGCTGTCCGGAGCAGAGCAAAGCTGATTTGCCACTTTCTGCGGTTACATTTGTTGCAATAACCAGCCGCCAAATAACCGGATCCAGGGGACAAGAGGTGAGAACCATTCATCCTTCCAGGTGCAATGGAGTGAGGTGCAGTGGGTTATTGCAAATGCGTTCACAGCAAGGCGAGGAGGGCCTATAGAGGGACCAGACATCTGCTTTGAGAAACGGAGAAAAGCAGATAATGTTGAGAGGCAGAGAAATGCAGAACCAGGGCTCTTGATAGACAGAGAAGCCAGACACTCCCACAGGCTTCAAAGTCCCTGGTCAGTCTCTGCTTTGCTCTATTTAGGGCACTGAAAGTCCTCGCAGGGGACCTGGGAGTGGTTAACACAGCAAGTCATTTGCTTTGGTTTGGATTCTTCTAGAAGCAGATGCTGAGATAAGGTTGTAAGGACAGATTGTTTATTTGGGAGGTAAAGGAAAACACCTGTCGGGGAGCAGGACCTTGAGACAAGGAAAGGAAGGCAACTACTGTCAGCCCTTTGGGCTTCAGTCCACATAGGGACTTTGAGGGCCAGTGTAAAACCCCCTCCTCAGTTATCCCACTGAAGGCAGGGCAGAGCCATAGCGACATGCACACACCAACAGCTACCATCCTCGGGGGATGGCTGACCTGGGAGGCAGGTGGGGCACATTACCTCCCAGCCCTTCTGACCTGCCTCCTGGTGAAACAGTGGGCTCCATCAGTGAAAGAGTGGTTTTCATATTTAGGTGGAGACATCCAGATGCTGGCAGTAGGAATTCAGAGGACACAGGTGGGATGCACAGAGCATCTGGAGGGTAAAAACATACTTGGGAATCGGGCTGCTAGGCTTGGAGTTCCAGCTTGCCATTTAGCAGTGGAGTGCCCTTAGCCAAGTTATTTAATCTTTTATATCTCAATTTCTCCATTTGAAAAAGCAGAAATAACAATGCATGGACATGCCTGAAAGGGCTGAGGTTAGATGGAATGAGATCACGAATGCAATGCTCTGTGCTTTTGCCAAGCACTCAGTAACATTGGCTATTTATATTTAACCACCAACATGATCACGACCAATGCGTTAATTGTCCAAAAGAGCGAGTGTTTCCCTGAATGCATGAGGCCTAGAACAGGTAAATATAGACTGTGATGTTGTCAGGGAGGTGAGTGCTTCCCCAAGACCCTGCAGCCTGTCAGGCAACAGGTAATCAGGATCCCTCTGCTTGGGCACTCTGTGTTCCTGCAGTAACTCTTGAAGATGTGAGGAACCTCCCCATATGTGCATTTTCTTCATGATTTTACTTAGTTGATGTTAAAGGAAGTCTACCATTATATAAGAAGGGGCTTACTGATACATTGCGGTCCGATCTTCAGTTCACACCCCTCATCTAGTTCTCTGGAGTATGTGCCTGTGCAGAACAATGTGTCTCTTGAATCATAGCCAGTTCTCAGCTGTCTGCATGACTGAGAAAGATTAAACATAGGTATGTGCAAACTCTTGGATAGTTCAAACATTTTTAGGGTTATTTCTTATGTACTTTTAGGCACAGCAGATTTCCTTAAAGCAGTATTAAAATGGGTTTCAGTTCTCTAAACACACACCAGCTGGCTGTTGGAGAAGGCAGTTCAAAGCCTACCAAAGCCTGAATAGTAAGGGAAGCTATCTGGAAATTATACTTTGGCCATTAATATCGAAGAAGACCACATGAGCTCCCAGTGCAGCTTATAGGTCCTGGAAAGAAGAAGAGTCCTAGAGTTTCTGGGTTAAAACCTTCTTGATGCCAGTGTACTAGAATTTCCAACATATCCTTTCCACAGCTTAACAATGATAGCCTATGCTTTCTTTCTTTTGCCCCAAACAACTGCAGTTTTCCCCCCAAAATTAAGAGGCTTGATCATAAAATGGCCCAATTATTTCACACTAAAGTCATAAATATGAAGAGTTCACAACTCATTTAATGTAGATCTATTCAACTCTTTGTGTATGATGGATGCTATATATGTTAGGCATAGGGGATACATAGTCTCTGCCTTCAAATTCTTTGCAGTCTAATAGAAGGACAAAGAAGTAAATATAGGTTATGTAGAGAATAAAGTGATTATCACTAAACTAGAAGGGAGGAAGGAATCTATGGAAGTACAAAGGAGAGCTCTTAATACATGCTCGTTCAGAAAAGTCTTTCCTGAGGTGATGAGGTGCATGAAGCAAATTATGAAGCAAAAGAAATTTTCCAGGCAGTAGTGAGCACACTTCAGGCGAAGAAGGGAAGTATGAAAATGCATGAAGGCCTGCAGTCGTCCCGGGCAGGATGAGGACAGGGCATAGATTCAGGTGGAGGGAAATTTATGCTGGACTTGAATTCTGTCAAGTGTTTTGTATTTTTCATAGCAAGAACTCAGAAGACTTTTATTTTTTTTTTTACTCTTTCAAAGCAAGGAATTATGGAATTATAATTTTATTATAGAAAAAAAGACATTTGATAGCATTACAGAGAATTGATGGATAATATCAAGTTTGGAGACCAGCTAGGAAATTATCTTCCAACCAAGAAACTTTAACAATGAAAATAAATACAGCACTGGGGATGGTGAAGAAAGGACAAATTAGAAATCTGTTAAGTAGGTAGAATTGCCAGGTGTGATGGTAGTAGTAGTAGCAGCGGTAGTAGTGACATGAAGGACAAGAACAGGTAGTAATCTGAAGGGATTGCCAGCCCCCTTGGGCTGTGGCATTGCACATTATGTCAACAGCCATGATCTGGACTATAATATAAGACTGGAATGAAAATAGAGGGAGATGAAGATATCAAGTTTGGTGGAGATGAAGTTAATGTATCTATGGAAATTCAAAGGAAACATCCAGTAGGAAGGCAGCTATATAAAGCTGAAAGCTCAGGAGGGAGTGAGCACTTGAAGCCATGGCCACAGAATAGGTCGTCTAAGCATGACATCAGGAATGAGACAGGAGAGGCTGAGTGATACCCTGAAAACCTCCAACAAGTAGCGTGTGCTAGGAAGGAAATAAAAAAGGAGAGCCCAGAAAAGTAAGAGAAACAAACAAGGAGAAAGAATGGCATTCCATATTCCATCCAATCAATTAAACATAAATTGCAAATCTAACATGTATGCTAGGCAGTAGGTTTAAAGTGTGCATCAAGAAAGACATGATTTTTCCCTCTACAGAGTATATACTACAATTCGAGAGATGAATGTTTATCAAATAATTACAGAAATGTACAATCTTTTGCAAACAGCGTCAAGGAAGTCCACAGGAGACAGTTTTGAAGAGAAAAGAGAAGGAATGGTTGATAGCATCAATGCCAGAGAGACTAAAATCAGATGAGTATGAGCTTGGGAATTGGAAGACCATTCTGGCTTTGGTGAAAGGAATGGGAACAGACAAGGACATAATGAAGTTAAACTCCTTGGCTTGAGGAGTTTCCAGGAAGTGAGGAAACAGAAAGGAATGTAGGTTTCACTTTCAACCAGTGAAAGAGCAAGAAGAGTATAGTTGAGGAAGATTTTTGCAATAATGGGAGAGACTTCAGTGTACTGTTTTGTTTTTCTTTTCTTTTTTTTTTTTTTTAAGATAATGACTAAATAGATGATTCTGAAAATAAAATAGAGCATATGGGTTCACTAATCAGTGAGGTTCACATGAAGTAAGGCTTACCTGTAAGCAGGACGAGTGCCCCCTCTTTGGCTAAGATGGAAGGGAAGAAAACAGTAGGGATAAGGATGCAGATAAATTTATAAATGGGAGACAAGTATGAAATTTGAGAGAAGGGATACATGATTACCTTATCAGGTGAACTTGGGGCAAGGTTGTCTGTACAGAATAGGAAAAAAAGATGTGTAGGAAGCTGAAAGAGAGTGGTATATTCGAAATAGTCAAGGTAGAGAAGTATCAAGAAATGCCAAGAGCACAGCTTAGCCTCCAGCCATAACTTTATCAGGATACTAGTCTACACAGCTAAATAATTTCCCTGAAGCAGTGTTTGGGATCCTGGATGTAAAGAAAATAGAATGAGGTGGGGGCTCAGCAATGAGGTTATTTGAGGCACTTGTGGCAAAAGGAAAAGGTGGTAGGAAGCGTGTTCTAAGATGGATTAAGAAGTTAGGTAGAACCAAGAGGAAACTGACAGACTTGGACAAAAGGGAATAATCAGAGGACTTTTAGATGCGAGAGAAGAATTGTAGATATGATAGAAGATCAAGGGCCGTATAAGAAGGAATGACACTGGGGCTCCTGGGTGGCTCAGTGGGTTAAGCCTCTGCCTTCTGCTCAGGTCATGATCTCAGGGTCCTGGGATCGAGTCCCGCATCAGGCTCTCTGCTCAGTAGGGAGCCTGCTTCTCCATCTCTCTCTGCCTACTTGTGTCAAATAAATAAATAAAATCTTTAAAAGAAAGAAAGAAAGAAAGAAAGAAAGAAAGAAAGAAAGAAAGAAGGAATGACATCAGAGAATGAAGTTTATTTCAAGAAGTTTCCAATCCCAGGCGGCAGCCAGTAGAGTGGACTACTGAGGGGGACTACTGAAGGGGAGTGAAAGTGAAGGTCTTCAGAATTCAAGAGAAATTATAGAATAAAGGTGCTATATTGCTGTATGTGTCATCTCCCTGGATGTGAATGTGTTTTGGGAAAATGGCAGAATTTCATTATCTAACACTGTAGAGTTGTTTGGGCACATAAAATCAATGATCCTTTCTAGCTCCTTTCTCAAAACCACCTGGAGTCTATGCAAGCAAAACTACACCAGGAAGAGCTATTGACCCATCCCCATTTGACTCCTGAACAGACTTTCTGATGCATTCCCTGCTCTAGAAGAGGTATTTTACAATAGGGTCGAGGCAACCCAGACAAAGGCAAGGGAGGGAAACCTGACAATGTCACCACCCATTTCTGATCTTTTTGACAGTTCATATATTTTAAACTTCACCTACCAAAGCTGTCAATTCAATCTAGACTCCCTCTGAAGATGTGATTGGGACCAGACAGCTCTATGGTAATTCTATCATCATTAAGCAGTTCTATAGCACTTTAGAATGTCAAAGCACTTTATGACTGTGCTTATTAATTTTTCCACATAACAATGCCAGAAGGCAGTCCAACAGTCTGAACAAGACTTGTCAGAAGTGTGATGAAGAGAAAATGGACTATGGGGAGAAGCTAGGCCAGGACTTAGCCAAGAAGAAGAACACAGTTCAGATTACCTGGGCTTGGGACATACCATTTAATAACCCCCAGAGACCTAACTTCCCTGGTCAGAGGCAATGAAGGATCAACCAAGTCACAAAACTCAGCTTAAAGAGTATCTTTGTACAGCACAAGTTCTTTCTATACATAATAGGTGCTCAAAATGTAATAAACATATTCATGTAACCTCAACTCCCTCTTGGGTAATAATAAAGGTATGTCTGTCTTTTAAATTTTTCTTTAAGCTTAGCATTTATAATTTGTGTCCTCTTCTACACTTATGTCATTATTCGATAAACTGTTAACTTTGGAAAGGAAAGGTTTACATTGTTGTTTGAACCATGACCTATAATTCTATTTCATCTAAACTATCAATCCAGGGTTTGGGTGAAATAAGTTTTCAGTCAGTAAAAGTAGAAAAGAAGAAAGGAAAGGAAAGGAAGTAGAGGGGAGAGAAGGAAGAAAAGAACAAGGAAATCAAACAAAAACTCTTTGGGAAAATGCAATTTTTAACACAGTTTATTGTGACAGTAAATGAAGAGTAAGCAAGAAATCACCCTAGTCTTATCTCCCTTAGACTGAAAGAATACAGTATTTACTAAGGACCAAATCAAGAGAAATTTCCTTAATTAGCATTTTTTCAAGCTCATAAATAGGGCACCTGAAAAGGAAAGAAAACTTTTTTTAAGAGCAAAGAAAGAACCGTAGTTGACAGCTCTTCTTTAATTTAATTACTATGACTATCATTAGCAATGGACTTCTAGAATTCAACACGATTGCGGGTCCTGCAATTACTCTCTTCCCACTTCTGATCTCTGCTGCACCTGCTAACACAATACTGTATTGAGAGGAGGAGGACAGGCTTCCTGCACCATACCTACTGGAGCTCTACTGGAAATAAGAAAAGCCTTTGTCCTTTGAGTAAAGAACCCATGGACACTTTAGTGACCCAGTCAGGCTGATTTGGGAAATTACATACTCTCATGCTTATTCCTAAGAGATTATTGGAAGAGGAAATTCCTCACCAAAGACACCTCAAGGATGTTCAATAAAACATGTTTCTGGGGAGTGGGCTACAGTGGAAGACTCTTTGTAGAGATCATTTAAGAAATGCTGGGTTTGAACATGAACCGTTTTACAGGGCAAACAAAAAGAGGATTGTAAGGCAGAAATGGGGATAGAACAGAAGGCTCAGCATCCCAAGCAGACAAGTGTCTATAGGTACAGAAATAGAGGGAACTGTGCACTCTCAGTGTTAGATGATGTGGAAGTCTTGTCCTGACACTTCTTAGAAGAACCCAAAAGAGAGAGGCCTCTCTGAGTCTGTTAGGTAACACCAGGGCAGTCCTGATGAGGTGAAAAGAATAAGGTACCCTCTCTGTGAGACAGAAAGTGATAGATAAATACGAGGAACTCCCAGCTTCATGCCTTCACCTTCTACCTTTCAAGTGCCCACGTGAACCAGATCTTACTTTTTGTTTTTGGAAACCCCAGAAGAGTTTTCTCAGGTTGGTGTAAGGAGGAAGTAGGATTGCTAGAATCACCATTTCTCAGAAAAGTCAATATCAAACATTTTGCTAAAATCGTATCTCAGAGAACTGAAATGCACTAGGCTTTAGGAGGAGCTAAGTTCTTGGTCCTTTGAGCTATCCTTAACATGGAGGCTGATGCTCATCTGTCTTCCTAGAATAGCAAAATGCCTCTTGGTTGCTCAGGGAGGGCAGGCGGGAAAGGTGTGTAAAGGCTCATGCTGTTAAAAAGCCAAGTTATTTCAGACTATGCAAAATGCTCAGATAGTTGTGAGTCCCATCTTTTGTCTGAGAGTGATTCTACTGAGAAGTACTGGTCTGATTTCACAGCTGTTGTGCGGGTGAGCTTCCACTAGAATCTGCAGGGAGGGAGCCTTTCAGGAAAACTGCAGCCTCAGGCAGGGAGATTTCTGGAGGGATACCAAAAAAGCCTACCCATTAAAACCTTTGCAGTGGTAGGAATTTCATTTTTAAAATAAATTATACTAGGTACCAGCAAGGTTAATCTTTTTTTTTTTTAAGACATCAGAAATAATTCCTAATGGAAATTCTAAAGTACTTATACACATACATGCATACATATTCTCTGCTAATATAAGAGAGACAAGTTAGACCAGAAATATAAATAGGATGTATAGCACAATCTCCAATAAATTTCTCATAATATTTAATAAGAACGTTTCATCCAGTTTAGCGATCATCTAATTATAAGGTTGGTAAAGCTTTGGGGAAACTATGCAATGGAGTTCAGAATCACATTTCCTTTTCCTTATAAAGTGTATATTTGGTTTATTTTCAGATTTGCTGTTGCTCGGCCTTCTTGTAAATTAAGCTGTCACCCATCAGCAACTGAAGTCACCTGATCAGGTGCTGGACTGCTTAGCTGGGAGATGGGCAAACCTCTGGAGGTTCCATTTCTGATTAACTCTCTTAGTCCAGGCGGTTCTCAGCATTGCCGTAAATATTTTTAATTCTAGCTATCTTCTCTAGGAATCTCATTAGTATTAGCTACTGGGCTTTGCTCCACAAAACCTCCTGTCTGGCTTCTGCCTATTCCACTGTGTGCCCTGTCAAAAGTGCCAGCATCGTTGCCTTTTCTTCTTTCCCTGTTTGCTGAGTAGGGGATTGAGGAGAAGGGATAGGGATCAATTTCCTGATGAGGTACAGCAAAATAATCACAGACTATGTTAACCCAAGATTCTGTGCAAGTGCCCTTCTTTTCTCTTAGTATGCATTAGAATCAGAACTGGAAGTCATAAAAATAGAAATGATCATGTGATTAATAATGAAAATAATGATAAGTAGTCTTTTACATTTACTTTTACATATAGAACTCTATGATACAATGCAAGCCCCTTTTTAAATTCTCACAGTAAGCAAACTTAAAGATTGACAGTTGGCTTATTTTATCAATTTAATTTATCAATTTAAATAAATAAGAAAATAAACAAGAAGTAAAACAAAGTGAGCAAGCAAGAAGCTAACAAGTCCCGGGAGGTATTTGTTTAAGGTTAAACATATTTCCTTCCTTACTTTTCTTCTCTCCCCTCTCTATCCTTCTCTCTCCTCCCTTCCATATACTTGTATTGAGGAACATCTACACTCAATTGTGCTATTGACAAAATCTGCAGACACGAGCATGATGTTGGCACCCCCTTCAAAGATGTACAATCGGTTGAGTGAAAACAAACCTCAACTCACTAAGGTACAACACAAAATCTAGCACGAGGGCTTTAGAAATGATCAAGGAGCACCAAAGGAGGGGGGCTTCATTGTCATAGGGTATTAGGAAAGCTTCAGAGAGGAGATGACACCTGAATTGTGCTTTAAATACCCACTGCAATTTAATCTCCCAGAGAAAAAGGAAAGGACATTCCCAGCAGAAAAAAAAGCAAGAGCAGCTCCATTAAGAAATCATGATGAGCATGAATTGGTTCTGTTTCACACCTCCATCTACACTCGTCATATCCGGGAATTTCTACTTGTCTATGGGACAGTCAATGAGGGTAAGATTGTTTAGGTAAGTTGGGGTCAGATGAGGTTAACCTATGGGGACCACACCAAGGAATCTGCATTTTATCCTCCAAGCACCTCAAGGTTCTTCAAAGAGGAATGGCAAAATGTGTGTTCTCTAGAAGGACAGCTCTGGCAGCAGATGGAGACTGGGATGGAGAATTGGCTGAGCTCTGATGCTATTATGACGGCCCAGGCCCAGGAAGCTGAGGAGAGCTTGACCAAAGAAGAGAGGAGAGGAGCCAGCTGGAACATAGGTCTCCTTAGACTGTATTTGCTCCTACATGGTTGGGGTGAAGGGGAGAAGAGTCAGATGAATCCATAGCCTCAAGCTTGGGCATTTGTTTGTCTAGGGATATTTGGAGGGAGACAAATTTGCAGGGGGGTGCACTGGAGATGGCAAAAGCAGAGGAGAGCCACAGAACCCGTAATTTTCCCATTGCTTCATAAGGCCCCAGAGGATCTTCATAAGGAACATTAAATTAACTATATGGTAGATGAGCCCATTAAATACAGCACTGAGTTCAAAAAGTGAGAAGAATCTGGCAAGCAGACAAAATAATAGGCAGGGAAGCCAAATTAAGACTCTACCTTGATTCAAAGCCATGTTGGATTTTTAAAAATCCACGATAGTAATAGGATATAATGAAGATTTAAGTTTTAAATATAACTTAATACCCATCTAATTAGGATAATAAAGTACAAGGAGTGCTATCCCATCAATATGCTAATGTAACTCAACCTACCACCTTCTTTTCTTACACTTTTATTCGGACGTTTGTCCGGGGATGGCACAGGCTGGTCCGTAGACTGCAATGGAAGTTCACAGCACGCACCTGGGGCATAAAATGTTTAAATAGTGATGTTACCTCTCCTGCCTGGGAAGGGGATTTAATGGTGTTTTGCAGGGAGTATCAGGATAATGCACAGAAGGGGGATTTTTTTTTAGATTCCTGGTCTTGTTACAAAAGAAAGGCTCCCTCCAGCCAAGGTTTTATTTGTGTGTGTTTGGTTTTCCTTTTCCCTGCTTTTAACCCGAGACTGGAAGCAAACAAAAGCTTTTTTTTTTTTTTTTTAATTTATTTGACAGACAAAGTTCACAAGTAGGCAGAGAGGCAGGCAGAGAGAGAGGAGGAAGCAGGCTTCCTGCTGAGCAGAGAGCCCAGACCCCCGGGATCATGACCTGAGCGAAGGCAGAGGCCTAACCCAACGAGCCACTCAGGCGCCCCAAACAAAATCTTTTTAAAAAGAAGATAAACACGTGGGGCTATATGAAAATCCAAAACTTTTGTAACAAAGTCTAAAGACAAACAAGAGATTTGTTGGAAGAAGGAGAGAGAGAGAGATTTACAAAGAAGAGGCCGTATGGAGGGGGGTGAGAAAGAAAAAAATAGAACACTTGCCAATTAAAAAGGAGTGATTAGTGAACAGATAAAAATGCAACGATTATTCACAGAGCAAGTACAAATGGCCAAGTGACATGAAATCGCATTCATACTCAGAGGCTTGCTGCCCAGCTCCCAACGGGGCAGACACTTTCAAAGCTGGCACCACCTGCAGCTCACAGGGAAGGAATACTTTGCAGGTGTAGCCTATAAAACTGGGATGTCTGTACAGTTTTTGTCTATGTCTTCCTTTCCTTATTCAGTGATACCCTATGGAAATCCCTCCACATTGTCTGGCCTACTTTGAATTTATTCTTTCAACGGCTGCATAAATTCTAGGCTGTAAGTACAACTTAGTTTATTCTACCACTTACTCTTAGGCAGGAGGCTGGGTGTGGCGGACGGGAGGATGAACCTCAGATGTGGTGAGGGAGAGAGTGACCCAGGACCTCGCCCAGGACCTCCCTGTTCCAGCCATCTGGCCTTGGGTCTGTGGTTACAGCCTCCGGTGGGGGGGGGGGGGGGGAATTCAGTTTATCGCACATGTTGCACTTGTGCAGAAAGCGGTAGTTTGTTCTTATTTGACGTGTGGGCCTAGACAAGTAATATTGTGGTTCCCTACCCCCTGCAGGTATTTTGACCTCATCCTGGGAAACCACATACCTAGTTGGCTAATTATTATATCATCCAGGCCTGTCACTCAAACATTGAGACCCTAGAAAAAAAAACGATCTAAGCCCACAGCCCAGGGTTTCCAGGGCCCTCGTCTCTCTTGACTGGCCTGCTCCTTCCTGGAAGTGCACTTGAATAAACCTTTGCTCTGCTTTACTTTCATTTCGCGATCCTGTAATTCTTTACTCTGGCGGGAGAAAGAATAGAATTTCTCCCCTTTTCAATCTCACGTTCCGTAACATACCTACTAGTGGACATGCATGACTTTTTGCTAGCAAAGCTAAAATAGCCTAAATCATAAATATGTGACTTAATTATATTGCTTTTGTTTTCATGGGATAACTTTCTAGGTCTTCCAAGATTCAGGATTACTGGTGCAATCCTTGTGTTATACGTATTTTTAGTTTTAACAGAAGTTACTGAGTATAGCCACAATGTGAAGAGCATAAGCACAAAAACTCTTGCCTGGGCTTCATCCTGGCTTTGCCACTAAGTTTGGGCAAGTTATTTAAACTGCACGCTCAGCTTCCTTATTTGTAACACCGGAGTAAGACAGTACTTTATTCAGAGAATTTTTTTTACAGTGATTAAATTTGTTCCTACCTATAACTAATGCACTTGTATTAATATATGCATAACTACATGTACATAACATATATGTGATATACATCATATATGTACCATAACCTTTGCAATGACCATTCCTTAGAAAAAAGACACTAGAGACTATAATAAGAACTCATTTTATGGGGCGCCTGGGTGGCTCAGTGGTTTAAGCTGCTGCCTTCGGCTCAGGTCATGATCTCGGGGTCCTGGGATCGAGTCCCACATCAGGCTCTCTGCTCAGCAGGGAGCCTGCTTCCCTCTCACTCTCTCTGCCTGCCTCTCTGCCTACTTGTGATCTCTGTCTGTCAAGTAAATAAATAAAATCTTTTAAAAATAAAAAAAATAATAAAAAAAAGAACTCATTTTATAATTTTATTTTTCATTGTCTATGCCTCTGGTGGTGTGTGGGATGATTTTAGGTGGTATATGTATATAAACGAGATTATTGCTTTTTATTTTTATACGAGATAATCTTAATGTTATTCATTCATTACAATTAGAACAGAGATACTGATTTTGGGTTTTTTTTGCTGTTTTTGTTTTGTTTTGTTTTGTTTTTACTTACAACAATAAGAAAAAATCCTTTAAATGTAAATCTAAAAAATAGCTTTAAATTAGAAAATAGTAAGTATGTTGATATAGGTTATGTACAAATAGGGCAAATGTGAAGTTTGGGAAGGCTACAGTTTGGGAATGATTGGTATTCTGTATTATCATGCATTGCTTCCACTCTTCTCCATGCAGTTGTTGTGAACTGGGTAAGTTCTATTAACTAGTACCTACGCCAGTGGTAGAGTGGTAAACCAGCTCTCCAGGAAAAAAAAAAAAAAAGAAAGAAAGAAAGAAAAGGAAAAGGAAAGAAAGCTCTGATTTATACTGTTTGCTGATTTCTGTGAGGTAAATACTCCCACTAGGGCCAATTTGAAGTTGCCAACGATTTAAACCGGGCTACAAAATCCCTGAATATTTAACAATCAGCTCCTCACACACTGATCTGTGACGGCTCTGAAACACCACTGTCCTACTTAACTATTAAAGTAAAGATTTTGATAACTGAAGTGGACAAAACCAGGTACAAAAATAGCATTCAACATTCTGTCTCTGTAGGTTGTATTTCTATCTCCATGATCTACAATTTCAAAAATGTGCAAGAGAACGTTAGCTCTGAGTAGGGGTCCAGTGGTTTAGGAACAGGCCAGGGTTCGTAAATTAAAGGGCACTATTCCAAGAAAATGTAGCCAGTGGGATGACTCTCATTTCACTGTGCTTTGAAACAGGGCCACAGTCTCTGAGGAGCAGCTCTCTGATGAGACCAGTGGAATGCATTCCAGTTGGTTGTTTGGTACCTGTGTCCTGTGCCAAGTGCGTGTGTGCTCCAGTCCTCTCTGCCCCTGTGGTCTGTGGGCTTCTGCTTTGGAAGCCGGTTCCCCTGGAGACACCACACCCTACCCACCTCGAAGGCAGGGAGCTCCTTCAACTCCTTAATGACCTCCCTTTTTATTGCCCCAGTCTAGAAGAAGCACACCCTCCACAAATGTTTGTGAATATACAAACAATTTTTAGATTTAAGGTATTCCCTTACTTGAGGACAGATAAGAAACTGGAATTCTGTTGCAGTGAGTGATTTTGCCAGAAGCTATGCCCCCCTAGACAGAAGCAGGACTGCGATTAGAACCCAGGGTCCACTCCAGGTGTCTGCTTTTCCGTTATAGCGATCTTATGACTCATGCCATCCTTCCACTCATCTGCCCAATAAACATTCACTGAGTGGGTACTGTATGCCAGGCACGCTTCTCCTTTTTCTACCGGACTCATTTTTCCTTTTTTTCTTTTTTCAAGGAAATCAGTGGAGCTAATCACCTTTGGGGTAACTCTTGGAAAATACAAGGTCAGGACTATTAAACCCACTGATTATTGGAAAAGCTCATTGGCCTTTGGATTTGCTCTAGGGATGTATCTGGGGTGATTTTAAAAAGTCTCTGGAAGTAAGCTGCTGAGAATTTCAGGTGGTTCAGCACTGGCCCACATTCCCTCTGCTCTCTTGGTGGCATGATAGCCACTAGCAACAATGTCTTCTGGAGTCTCTCCCTGGGTCCTCGTGCCTTAGCTCACACAGGATGGGACACTGGCACCATGGGTAATGATGAGGAGAGCCTGGCACAGCCTGCTGGCCCGGGTCCCTGCCACTGGAACAACATCCAGCTTTGAAAGGCCACACACGTCACAGTCAGTATAGAATGACAAAGATCCTTTTATTTCTGTGAATGAGGCATGGAGGAAATGAACAAACAAATGATCTGACTAGGAAAAACCGGCTCTATAAGGCAAGCCTTACAGATAGGCATCTTGTTCAAGGCTTTGAGAATTAGTGGGCTTTGGTAAGCCAGAGTAGGAAATTAGGTTCTTGCCTAGGGACACATGAGTTATAGACACAACTCCCTTTTCTTCACGGTAGGGGGTGACAATGAATACACTGTCACTTTTTTTATTTTTAAGATTTTATTTATTTATTTGAAAGAGAGCACGTGGGGGAAAGTGCACACCCACGAGAGAGAGCACAGAGGGAGAGGGAGAAGCAGACTCCCTGCTGAGCAGACAGCCCTATGGGGACTCAATCCCCATGACCATGGCCCCATGGGACCATGACCCCAGCAGAAGGGGTCAGAAGCCTAAGGGACTGAGCCACACAGGCGCCCCACTCGTCACACTTTGAATGAGAAGGCTTTTGTAGGAGGTTTTTCTGAGAAATGTCACGGAGCCCAGTGAGCACAGTACTTTGGGTTTGGTTTTCAGTCGCACCATTCAGAGGTCAGGACTGCCAATCACCGCCCTGGAGATTTGCTGGGTGGGGTCACTGAGGACTTCTGGAATGACTTCTGGCAAGTCCTTCTGAGGCACATGCCACTCTCTCACCCTTGGCCACCCCGAGTCGCACACACAGTTCTGGTGATCCAGTGTCCCCAGATGTGCCCCAGCAATGCCAGGAGCTCCAACAGCAAAGGGGTGCACCAGGCCCTGAGACACTGTGGCCCACTCAGCCCAGCTCCTCAGGGACTTCTGGGAATGCTCACTAGGCATCCGCTCTGCATTTCAGGAAAAAAAAAAAAAAAAACTGCAGGGGAAACAGAAGGGCCTGCCAGACTTTGGATTTGAAATCAGGATAATCCATTGGAAACCTCAAGGCCTGGGCAGAAGTAATGTAAAAGTTAAATTAAAATAGAAGCACAAAATCTGTCTTCCTGGCTCTCAGACAACCTCACCTTAGACTTCAAATGTTAAAGTGGATAAAATCACGATTAGAAATAATCCAATCTTTCCTATCTCCCTCTACTTTATAAGTAGGGAAATTGAGGCCCAGTTCGATGGGAAGTACTTATTCATAGTCCCCGAGATAGGAAAAGGAAATGCCCTGTTAGGTTTCTGTTTTTTAAACAAACATTTTTGAGTGCTAGGTCTGGTTCCAAGTACTGTTCAAGTATTCCCTCATTTAACTCTCAATTCAAATTTGTTGGATTACATAATTAATGTCATCATGACCTTCTCTAGGTTCCAAAAGTAGAAACTAATGCACAGAGAGATCGAGCCACTTCCTCAAGGTCACAGAGTGTGTGATTAAAACAGACTTGGATTTAAACCTTGGTAGGGAGGCTATAAAGCCAATGCTTTTCCCCACCACCAGGCTGCCAGCCCAGAACTCTGCATTCTGAATACCCTGCCATTCCAAGGAAGGCTAGTTTTTGAAGTCTGAGATGCAAGAACTCTTAATGTAATAAAAACCCATATATTTCCATCTATGCAGTGTCTCTATCTATAGTTGAGTCCTTAATGGCACAGGAGCTGGGACACCAGCTCCCCCTCCCCCTGCCCTGTCAAAACTTTTGACTCCCCCCAAACTTAAGTACTGATAGCCTACTGTTGACTGAAAGACTTATTGATAACAGAAATAGTCAATTAACATGATTAACATCTATTTTCATGTTTATGTATTCTACACTGTATTCTTACAATAAAGTAAATTGGCAGAAAATGTTATTAAGAAAATCATAAGGAAGAGAAAATACATTTATAGTACGGTACTGCATTTTGGGGGAAAAAAACATCCCTGTGTAAGTGGATCCACACAGTTCAAACCTGTGTTGTTTGAGGGTCAACTGCATTTGGTAGAAACAAGCTGATTCTCCTCAAACTTTGATGCAGAAGTGAGATAAGGAAAGCAAAAAAGGAAGTCATATTTTTTTAAAATGAGGATTACACTTAAAAATTAGGATGTTAATTATTAAGCCAAATTTATGTTGCCTGAGAGGAAACCATACTATAAGGGCAGTTAGGGACAAAATGGACAAATCAGTTCTTTATGCCCTGGGAACTTTCACTGAACAAATATCAATGAATTAGTTATTAGTCACTTACTAAATATTTAATCAACTTATTATTATTTATTAGTTCTGGAAAGACAATTGTGAACATAACAAAGTCCCCGCCTTCAAAGAGCTTACATTTTAATTAAGAAGATGCCAGCCAATAAGCAAAAAAGAACTCGATAGGAGTATATAATACATTGCCCAATGATAAATCAAGGAAAGGGCAAGGGGGGAGTGGATCTCTTATGGCAAGCGAACACAGGTGAGCCTGAGTCATCTGTGGCAGAGAGTTCCCGGGGAAGCAGTACTTGCAAAGGCCCGGAGTGGAACACACATGGCAGAAAGCTGGAGGCCAGTGGGGCTGGTGCCATCAAGGTGAAAGGAGAAAGAAGCCAAGCCGGAAAACTGGTGGGACGTCGATCAAGCAGTCCTGGAGGGAGTTTTAAAGATTTTGGGCTTTTACCCTGACTGAAATGGGAGAGCTGGAGAGGGGGAGCAAGGACTGAGATGGCCCAATGTCCATCTGAAGGAGCTCTCTCTGGCAGCTGGATGGATGGGCCCGAAGCTGGGGACCAGGCAGGGAAGGAATTGGGGCTGAGGGTGCTTGGGCCAGACCGCTAACAGTATGGACAGTGATGAGGGATCATTGTCTAAAAAGGCTTTGACGATAGGGCCGCTTGGATTGGCTGCAAGATTGGAGCAGGAGGGGTGGGGGGCATGTCTTAGAGATTGAGCGAGGAGTCAGGGTTATCAAAATTTGGGACTGAGCCAATGGCTCCAGCCCAGATTTCAGTTGCCATGACCGCACCTAGATTGGGGATACTCTGCTCCCCTGAGATCCCCTGATTTACAAATGGGAAGATTTACTTTATTCCTCCATGTTTTAGTACATGGTCTTTTCTAAAACAGATGAAGAAGGAAAGAGGAGAGATAGAAAAGATGGAGCACAGTGTCCAGAGGACTTCCCGAAACACTAACTTCCTATTCTTACACAACTAAAGCCCGACCACAGGTGACCTGGCTGCTCAGCGCACTTGGCTGATGAGCTTGGTTCTTTTGCCAGGCTAACCTGCTGTGGGCGCCGAGGCAAGTGCTCCAGCGAGTCACTAGGGAGAGTCTCAGCCTGGAGCTATTGTTAAATGTGCAGAAAGGCTCAGGATGTGGGACCCAGGCCTAGGGTGGGTTGCAATCCAGGTGTGACCACTATGTCATCCTCCAGATGAGAAAAGAATGTTCTTTCTCATTCCTGAAATGCCCCCCTGGGCCAGTAGGTGTTTGGTTCTTCTTGCAGCTCTACCTGGCTTTAGAGTCTGGAAGGACTGACCCTGTGCTACCTCTTCAGTCTTGTTTTCTTGGAAACATTTCAGTGACTGGATATGAACCCAAACCATGGCATCTCTATGCTCAGGCTAGATCCCAGCAAAAAGTCATGGAGGCTACAACATTGGCCACATCAGTCTCTACCTATTTGGAAGCATCTAGACACAAGCACTGCCTCCCAGTGATGGCATCTGGGGTGGGCGGGCTCTCACTCTTTTTGTTCACTGTTGTGTCTTCCATGTCTAGAGATGCACAATATGTGGGAGGGATGATGGAAGAAGGGAGGGATGGAAAGAAGGTGGGAGGAAGAGAAGGAGAGAATAAGTTTTTCTGGCTCTCTTCTTCATCAATCATCATACACCCTCACTGGTTCACGTGAAGTCTTTGCTCCTGGCTGTGGAGTGGTGGTAGTGGGATGCCGTGTGCAAGAGCAAGGTCTGTGCAGGTGCTCCCCAGAGTGCCAGACTCACTCTCTCCTCCTTGCTTCTGCTTGCTCTAACATGCTGGTATTCCTGATCACACATATATCTGCCCCCTTCCTCCTACCCTGTCTGGTTGTGGGGTGGCTCTAGCTCTAACTAGCTACTTGACATGGGACACAGTTACATTGCTCCATCTCACCTCAATTTCCTATAAAATCTAATTAATAATAGGATCCTCCCTTAGAAACACATTCCCTGCATTTAATGAGAAAATTCATTTTAAATGCTCAGAAATGTTCTTGGGCATGGGGTGTATTCAATAAGCATTAGCAATCATTGTCAGGTTGCAGAGCATGGTGTTTTTCTAGTATAGGGAACAAAGAAGAACAGGAAAGCTGGAGGTACTGGGCCAAACATTTACCATTTTGCAGATACTTCTTTGACTCTCATTATGTATGGGAATCAAATATCTGACCCATTCTACCGAGGGAAGAACTGAGGCTCCATAAGACAAGTTGTCCTGCCTAAAATCAAACACCCGCTAAGTGGACACGGATGTACACCTGGAAATCCTTACACTATAGGCACGGCCTCAGTTGCCAGCTTTTGAATATCTTTAGTGAAATTCTGGGGATTCCCATCCAGTTCTTACCAACATACTCCCTTGATATACTTCCAACTGAGGATCTTGACTACAGAGTAGCAACAGACAAGGAACCCCAGCTATGAAGTCCCTGAGAAGAGTATTTCATGCTTAAAGGAGGATTTGCCCCAAAGGAGAGTACAGCAGCAGAAAACTTGTAGATATCCTACAGCATCCGTAGTTCAATGACGCCTAGGAGAAATGCCTCAAGACAGAACCGGGGAGGAAACTCGAGGCTTCTAGGGATAAAAGAGGGAATGCCCAATTTAAAGTTACCCCAAACCAATTATCCAATTGGGGAAGCAGTCACGTAGTATAAAATACATGGAAATGAAGGGTATATTGTTGGATCTTAGCTCAGGAACTTCCCATGATGTAAGTGACTCCACAAAGAAAAGGGACTTCTTTGAAATGGAAATGATAGGAGATAATGTCATCTATTTCACAGAGACCTTTGCAGGGATTTAAAAATTTGTATAAAGCAAAAGACACTCCAGTAGTTACTGCCGTCCTGGATCATGACTTGTATTTCTGTGAGGGGCTGGGATGGATGCCCTATGTTTAATCACCTGTCGGGTTCACATTACTAATGGACAAGGAGCCGAAGACATGCCTTGATAACAGAATATGGGCTTTTTGGATCTTCTTGAGGCACAAGAGAAAGATATCTCTAGGAAGAGAAACCAGAAACCAGAAATACATAAAGACATATATTTCGTTTTATTTCTCACACAGAAACCAAAATCTGACTTATATTTTAGGCTTGGTGCTTTCCAAAGTACATTTGGACTCATTTTGTAAGAGTTCTACATGATGTAGTTTGGGAGGACATGGCAACAATTTCATTACATGGCTGTCCTCGAGACTCTTGATAACGTGTTTCAAACAGAACAGGGAAGAAACATTGCCTTATCTTGTTTTCCCTCCTAGAATCTAAAATCTAAAGTCAACAACAATAAAAAATTCCATTGAAAATTAATTTTTTCTACTGAAAAATAGAAAGAAAAATTCACTGCTGGAGTTGAGAATAGAAGCTGGGAGAAACCAGAAGTTATAAAATAAAAGGAATAAGAATAAATGTAAAGACCAAGACCAATTAATACCCAAAGGAAAATAATCCCTACAGTAAGCACTGATGCTGAGAAAAAAATAACTTCTTCCAAGTGATGAAAACACCATATTGCAAATTATTACATGTGGGACAGGATACTATCATTTCACGAACAAGAGCTTGTTCTCATCTCCCTGACTTGATGAAGCTGACAAACACAATCAAAACCGTTCTCAGTGAATTCTCAAGAGGGAAAAGTTCAGAAGGCTTTTCTGTCTTATAAGTGAGCACCTGAGAATTTCCATCTATCCTTGTGTACCCAGTACAGATGTGTGTGTCCCTGGAATGGAGGGCCTTCTCCAGGTCAGTGTCTGATCTAACCAGTAGCTACTCCCACCCCCAATAATCGCTGCATAGCCAACCTCCTGGGCACTGTGTGTCAACTCACATGCTGGAGTTAACCATTAACTGAGGCACAGATGGCAAGCACAGAACAGTATTCAGAAATAAGTGTAAGCCTCAGATTTCCCAACTGTGAAATCAGGATGATAGGAATACTTTGTTTACCTAATTCACAGGACTTTTTGCAAATCAACAGAAAAAAAAAATGCATGCAATAGCTCTTTATAAATATGTGCACGGCTTTACAACTGTCATCAATATATCATAATTAATTATAAACAGTGCATAAAAATTCAGTAAACTGAGTACTTTAAGGCGGTAGGATTCTCATATTTGCTCCGAATAATAGACTCTTTAAGTTAATTAGATGTTAGAATTCTTTTGCCACCTTTGTAGTTTTAATGCCTATCTTCAGGTTACATGGGAGGAAAGCAAAGCTCAGTGATTTTGAGCTGCGCAGGGTCCTATGGAGAGCCCCCAGGAGATCTGAGGATTGGGCCCAGTTCTGTTCTCTGCCATCCTTGCACTGGGAAAAAAACACGCTAGGGCAATGCAGTGGCAGCCAAATGACAGGACGTGGAAGAGATGAGGAACACAGGTGATCCTGTAACCAGGGGCTAGAGAGGGGTGGAAGGATGCTCCTGACATGGAAGAGAGGGGGATTCTGTCCCCTCAGCCCAGTTCCTCCAGCATCTGATCTCTCTGCTGTTTGCACTGGCACTTCCTGTCCTTCATCACTGAGTGAAATGTGTCTTGACAGTCTGATAGGCATTTTCTATCTCTGATGTTTCCACTTTCTGTTTTCTGTCTTTCTAGAAAATGCAACACCAGGGGAGAGGTCTGAATATTTACTATTAATTTCTCCTCTGAAAACAAGTAGGGGGGAAAAAAAAAAAACCCTCACCATTAATTGTTTCTGACAAGTATTGGAGGATGTAATATCCCAGAGCGCAGGAGAAAGCAAGATTTGATTACTTTGAAACAAGACAGGGAAACCAGGGTTGGGAGCAGTGAAGTTGATTCCTTTCTTGCATAAAAATTCAGATGTGGGGCTGTGTCCCCCTCACAGTGGGATCAGTATCCCTCTTCTGTCTGTGGGTGAAGCTCCGTCTGAAGGAAGCAGGCTGCATATCAGAGACGCAGCCAGCACTCCTTCCAGGTGTCAGATGATTTGTGAGTAACGGCCTCTGGGAAAACAGGCCCTGGGATAAAGTGCTACTGCAGACCCACAAAGACAGAAGGGAGAGAATGTGCCGGAAGCAATCAGGGCTTTTTGAGAAGCAATGAGACTTGGTGGCACATCCCTCAGCCAATCGGCTCACCAGGCTTTGCAGGCTATCGGATAATTAGTCCCAACAAGTTCACTGTGAATAAGGTATTAATAGATCTCCATTTACAAAATGGGTAGGGAGTAGAGCAACATGAGGCAACCTGGCCAAGGATCAAAATAGCAATTTGATAGCAGTACCAGGAAAAAAAAAAAAGCCAAGAGAAGCAGACATCAAATCCCAAGTTGAAGCAACCAATCCAAAGCCTTTCAACACAAACATACAAACAGATATATGACTCTTTATGCAAGCCTACAGGACTTGGGGAGGGTAGCAACTGGCTCCCAGTGTTCCCCTGCTCTCCCTCTCCCTGACTCCATGAACCTAAACTGAGCTTTCAACTATTTGAAGACCGTGTTCTCTTGCTCGTTTCACTCCCTCTTAAAAACTGTTCCTTCCATTGTGAGCCCCCACCAACCTCCAAGACCCTCACTTTTCATTACCAATTCTGGCCTATCCTTTGGGCTTCTCTTAGATGTTCCCTCAAGGATCTTCCCCTGACCTCTAAATCTGGGTTATATGCGCTCCCACGATATACTGTGCTTTCCCATCACACTCTCTCGCCCCATATTGCTGTCAGTGTCTGTTGGTATCTCCCACTAAAATGTGCAAGCAGGAACCTGTGTCTGTTCAGCTTAACTGTTTACCCTCAGGACTTAGAACAATGCCTGGCATATATCAGGATCTCAATAAATATGTATGGCATGACTAACTGGGGACACACTCCTTGCCTTAAGGAAGCTTTCAATTTAGTGGGTAAGGCAGACACACACAGTGCAATGGAGTGAAAAGTGTTGAGCATAAAGTAAGAATAGAACTAGCAGGCTTTAACATTCCAAACCAGAACATTATGGTTAATGCCACGGCATATGCTATTGCTTTAGATTAGAATCCGATTCCAATAGATTCTTTCATGCTGGAGAGCTTCCCCAGGTTTCAGGGTGGGTGAGATGTCTAAACGGGGATCCCCCTTTTAAATTCGATCTCCGAGACTTGCTTGTCACTCTTTGGACAGATAAAGACCTTCAAGATACATCTACTGCATTGTCTGTCTTAAACGGAGAACTATGATTCTGCACCGTGCACTTATAAATAATTGTTTGTTTCCCTAGAGAGACTCTTTAGTATAACAGAGAGGACTTCTGTGGGTGGTGGAATGCGGTGTGTTGGAAAGAGCATAAGTTTTGGAATTAAAATGACCTTGGCTCCTATCCCAGCTCCTCAGTTTACTAGCAGTGTGATTTGGAGCATGTTACAGTCTCTCTGAGCCTACTCTTAGCATTGCTGTAGGGTTGTGTAGATTAGTATTATATTACAGACTTGAGCCTCCATAATTCTTACCAATGGCATATAAAAAAATGATTCCGTATCCTGTCTCTACTGCTTTCTAGCTGTGTGGTTCCTAAGAAAGTTTTCTGATCACTCTGAGCTTCAGTTTTCTCATCTTTAAAATGGGACAATCAAATCTTCTTGCACACATAATGTAAGGATTAAATGAGGTACATACTAAAGTTTTTAATTGGATATCTGAATCATAACAGAGGACAAACAGAAACCTTTACCATTTATTATACTGGTTGTAATAAATGTTGTCAAATATCTCCTGGCCCTGATCCACAATAAAGTGTAACTGTTTTCTGCCTTTTATCTCCCTCTCTAGTCCGCACAATATCCATATTTCCTTTTGTATGATCTGCAGTGTTTACTGATGGATTCAATGAAGAATAGCTCTGGCATTTCCTTTGATTATGTGCCCCCCTGCCTCTCTTTCCTAGCCCAGCCAAAATTTCCAACAAATTCTTTAGGCCCGAGCAGAGCTCTGGATCTTCGGAACATACCGTATTTTAGGGGACTTCTTAAACTGATTTTGCTGTCTTGAAATTAATTTAGAAATACTATCACCAAACAGTTCAATAAGACACTTTCTCTTTCTGGTCAACTGATAGAATAGTGTCATGATGTGGAACCTCTTATAAGCTGAAAAGGGCATTTCCCTAAACATTCAGATTTTGTTCCTAACCAAAAGAGGATATTAGGTTGTTAACATAAAATTGGTCTAGTCAGCCTTCTGAGACTTCTTTACAGAGGAGACAGCCGATTTCCTCTTTAGATCCAAGTACATTAAAGTTCACAATTAATTTCGATAACACCATATGAGCTGATAGTAAAATGTCTAGCAATTAAATAATGAATGTGAGGGAGCCACAGTCATCAGAGATATCAGAATACACCTTTATTATAATGATGTAAAATCAGTGTGTTTTCAGATGATTTAATTATAGATCGACAGGAAAAAGTGCAAAACCGTAGATTAACAATTTTTAGGTACCGCATATATTAAAAACTGTTTCCAAAACTATAATTAGTATTGAGCAGGTTAAATTCACCATCTCTATAAAAGAGAATTTGTAGATTCCAAATATAATAACTTAGTATGAATAGAGATAGAGGAGCTATGAGTATGATATGGTTGATAATCTCTCCTTTCACATGATATGAAGTGAAACTGGCTAAGTAGTTCATACATTTCTCAAAAAGCAGATTTTACCACCATGCTATTTAGGTCTTGGAGTAAAAAACATTGGTCCCGCGGGCTTGCAATGAATGCAAAATGAAGAATCAACTGGTATTGTGTTTTTGTTTCTACAATCTAGAGGGCACCATTGACAGGGTAGAATATGTAAATGACAATTCTCAGCTTGTGTTCCAGGTTAGCTGGTGGCTCCCCGGAACCAATAATGTCCTGCTTTTTCCTAGAGACAGTGAGAGCCACAAGGTGAGACACGAGTCTCAGACCGATAAAGACCTATGAGTTCTTCAGTTTGGAAGCCACTCTTTATGTCTAGGAGTGATGGTTAATTTATCTGGGAAGAAAGACATCTCTGAACAATAACACTCATTGCACATGGCATTTTCAGTGATACCATCAAACATGGAAATTGATGAAATCCCAAACAGAAATTCCTGGGGGGGGAGAAAGGAAGGGGTGGGGAGGCGGGAAAAAACACAAATAGCAACAACAACAACAGCAACAAAAACTTGAACACACACATTCTGCAGAAAGTAGCTATATATGACTCTCAACAGGGAGGAGAAACGCCTTTCAAAAAACCTCAGAGCAACAGGTATTTTCCCCCAGAGGGAGATAGCACAGTCTGTTTGGGAGCTCCATGGCCTTCTTGTAACACGGACAAGCTAACATTCCATTTCTCAATAGCCAGTACAGTTTGTCACATTGTTAGGGACTGGATTCTCTTTAAAAGTTTTTGTTGTTGTTGTTGTTGTTGTTTTCTTAATGACAGTTAAAAAAAAACAAAAACAAAGAATACTGAATTTCATTGAAGCCCACCTGCTACCTGTTTTTGGAACCGGAAAAAACTCACATTAACAGGCTAAACATGGGAGCACATGGAGGCTGAATTCCATATCAGAAGCAAACAGTATCATCCATGTGCACAAACAAAGAGCAGCAAACCCTCTCTCTAACCAGAGAAGCATTGTTGGTTAGATTACTTTTTTGTGAGAGGAAGAAGAATATCCTAGCATTGTGCAGGGGTTCTGGCAAAACTTAGCACCCCTGCAGGAAAGTTCTTCATGTTAATGAAAGGAATGAACAAAAGGAAAATACCTCCAAGAGGTGTGATTTTATACATTTTATTTTCGTAGCTAGATAACTACAAGGTATAACTTGAAAATACAGGAAAGCTTAAGTAAAAGATGGGACATGGGAGCTCCTGAATGCAGACATTTGAATCTAATTCTCACATCTTAGTCTGTGGTCCTTTCAGTGTAGAGGTGCTAAGAATGACAGCAAAGACAGCAAGAACAGACTTCTTGTTACTTTATCATCTTTGTGTTTAATTTCAGGTTTTATTTTGGTGAGATCTTTTGGTTGGATAGACTAATTGATTGACTGATTGACAGAAAATGGAAAGCAAATCTATTCTCTTAGACTCATTTAGCATAGTATGGAAGGTATGATGTTCTCAGTGTTTTCTCCATGTGGCCTCACACTATGAGCATTAACTAGATGAGGAATTAGACCACTGGAGAACTTAAAAAATATCACACAGTTGGGGAAAAGAAAATAACCTCCTTCCTTATCCAGAAAATGAGAAGCCTCAACAAATGTTACCTCTGGTTCCTCCAGGGTCCGAAACTCTGTTTCTCTGATTCCTGGAGACCTATTATAGGGAGAATGTTAGGAGAGAAATACTAAATTCTAGTGATATGTTTTTTTGGCTTCCATTTAGTGTAGCTGCCTGGGTATCTGTTTATTTTCTGATGTGTGCATTTCTTGTTTAATTCAATAATGAGTTTTACTGGTTGAGAGTTTGAGAACACTAAGCAGCTGGTTTTAGTGGTTTATATTTTCACAATGTGGGGGCTCACAGAATTTCAGACAACCACGAAAAAGAAAGACAAAAATGCCCTCCATTGAGAAGGTTCAATTTATCTTAATCTTGTCAGAAGCATGATGCATTCCAAGTCTGGAGTCATAGGTAAGAGGTTGTGTAAAGGACATCCCAAGTCTGCTCGGCACAGTCTCCATGGTGCTACCAACTTTGCAGAGGGAGCCGAGGAGGCCCAAAGAGATTACCAGAAACTTTAGCTTGAGGAAGTGGCTGAGTGAGTATCAAGTCTGCTGTAACCTAGTTCACATCTGTGTATTCAATTCTGAGCTACCTTTTAAAGTAGTCTGCCATTTGGCATTCATTCTGAGTCTATAAGAAAGAGTGCTTTGATCTAACATGGTAGAAAGAGAAGGGCTTTTGCAACCAGGAATGCCTGCACCTGCCATTTTCTTAACATAAGATTTTAAGTGAGTCATATATGCTTTCTGCATTTAAATTTCCTAACCTGTAAAATAAGGAATGATAATATGTACTTCAAAATATCTCTAGAGAGACTACAGAGGATAATATACATAAAGTATCTTGCTGTCCCAGAGCCTGGTACAGGGTCTGAGCACCCAATAAATAGCAGTTCTCTTGAACCATGTTTAAGGTTTTAAGGTTTTAAGGAATAATACACACACACATATACGCATGAGGACCAGACTCTTCAGTCCTCAAAACCCGGAGCTTTGATGTTGATGGGTATTGCCTGAATGTAAACTGAAAACATCAAGGTAGCTGGACCTTGCACATGTTAGAGATAAAAATTTTAGTAGGGTTAAATATCAGGAAGAGAGGGTATCATCATTGCCTGGGTGATAATCACGATACCACTCAGCCGCCCCGTGTGTGTGGTGCCATGCCAAGGACATCCATTACTTCACCGACCACATACATGTACAACCTTCTGAAGGAGCTAGTATTGTGGGTCCCATTTTTCAGAGGAAGAAACTGAACCTTAGGGGCTGTGATTGCTAGAACTAACATCCTCAGCCCTGTGCAGTATTACCACACCATGGAAATGTTCCGGAAACTATTACAAATAGAAACTTGTCACCAGAATTTTACCTTACACCTGAGTCAATTATGTACTGATATACTATATGGAATCCAGAATGACTTTCTCATTCATTTGTTTGTGCATGGATTCATTCTACAAAATTAAGTTAGCACTCAGTATTATGTGCCAGGCAGCATGCTAAATGCAAGTGTTATAAAGATGAAAATCTACAGTCCCAGCACCTAAGCTGTTCAGGCAAACCTAATGAAACAATGCAGTGTGTTTCGGTTGGACCCCCACCCACGTCCCCATCTGTGCTCCTCACTGTGATGTTCATCTAGGGACAAGCTCTCTGAGCCTGGCGGCCATTCTCAAAGGGAGAGGGCTGCTTCCTATCTAGTCCCTATCTGCATGAACAGTCCCAATCTATTGCTTTACCTCTTATTAAAGGCTCTTGTCTCTTAGTTCTGCTTGCTGCGTTATTTAGGATGAATGATAAATGGCAAGTTGAAGTACTCTATAAAGCAGCTGTAGGGCATTTGAACTAAAAAAAAAAAAAAAGGTGGGAGATAAAGCAATTTGCTAGTAGAGTAACAAGAAAAGATCTAACAGCCCAGAACATCATGCAAATTGCAGTTATTTCTTATCAGACAGTCTTGTATAGGATTATTGACTAACTAAAATATGTTGCAACCCGATCTACAAAGCGGTGTATTTATGAAGCATACATTAGAATGTAGATTTTCCATATACAGAACACCACTTTTAAACAGTACTCCTAGGAGCGCCTGGGAGACTCAGCCCGTCAGTGTCTGACTCTTGACTTTCACTGAGTTCATGGTCTCAGGGTTGTGGGATCCAACCCCATGTCAGGCTCTGTGCTTAGTACAGAGTCTGCTTGAGAGAGTCTCACTCTCTCTCCCTCTGCCTCTTTCCCCTGCTTCTCTCTCTCTCTCAAATAAATAAATAAATAAATAAAATCTTTAAACAGTACTCCTTGTCATGGGATTGTATTTGTGTTTCTGACTTAGCCCCTACCGTCACATGAAAGGCTTGGTCATTACTTTTCAGCCAAGCAGGGAGACGCTGTGGTGCAGAGTGTGAGTCAAGAGAAAGGGAGCAGGGAGGCCGGGGTGGCTTGCAGGAGTGGCGCGTGAGCTAGGTCTGAACATGCAGGATCCCATGCTGAGAACATATATTTCTTATTTTACCAAACTCACAAATACACAGCAGTTTGTTTCCTTCCATGGCCTCAATGCATTTCTTGTTAAAGAAAATATCTTTGTGAAAGCCTTTGACAGAATATCCAAGCACAAAGGAATGAGTGGGACATGGAGAAGCCAAGTCTCAATAAAGCGGTGAGTCGCCAGGGGGTGGAAGAAATGTTATCGCTTCTACTCCTTGTTGGAAAATGAAGGGCCTTTTCCTTAAATCAAAATTTCCCTTTGCTCTTAATGCGACGACAGTCTAGAACACTCAGCCTGCTGCTGAGATAGTGGCTTCTTGCTGGGTTTGGATTATTCAAGAGCTCTGCATTTAATCTCAGACGGCTGCCAGGGGTTTCAAGGAGAGCTAGATGGAGCAAGAAGCAGCGTGGACCGCTGGAAGTGGGTGTTGCCACAGGAGAAAATTAAGCTTGTTGACTTGTGTGACCATCTTTTTTACTTTACTCTAGCTGGTGTCACAGAGCAGAGACAAAAATCAGCACCTTTGTGAACATAGGCAACTATGTGAACAGGAAGAATGGGGAGGGGTTAAAAGGGAAGAAAGTGTCCTAAGAAAGACTAACAGACCTCGGAAATTTAGGGGGACGCAGAAGGTGATATGAGTGATACAAGTGAGGAATTGTGAACCCCTGGGAGCAAGTGCAGGAGGCGAGGGGCCTGAGGTTCAGGTCCCCCCACCACACACCAAACCCTACTTTCCAGTCCTTCAGAGGCCTGAGGAGCTGAGAACTGCTCCTCCCACACACCCCTCAACCTGTTTCCTCTGTCTCATTAAGCCTCTCCATGAAAGGTCAAGATTGTAATAATGTGAGGACCTTATGTTCTTTCTCTTGCAGAACTGGAGTTCAAGAGACAGAAGTGATGTGTGTGTGAGTGTGTTTGTGTGTGTGTTTTGCAGAAACTTTTTTTTTTTATTAATTAGTAAAAATTCTTCTTGGGCTTTAAATAATTCCTCAAGGGAGCTGCTAAGTCAGATGCCAAGGAAATACGGTCTTCTCCCTTCTGTAGCAAGAATGGTCCCATTTCCTTAAAAAAGAACCACTTACCTTTTCTGGAGGCCCTCGCAGCCTCAGGAGTACTTGATTATTTGGGAAGGAAATGGTTAGTCCCATTGCAAACTGATTTTTCTCAGTATCAGTGGAATCTTTCAATAACGGAAAATCTCATTGTAAGATTATGGGCAAAATCCACAATATGTGCAAGTTCAAATACTACTACTTCTACATCCAAGTGTTAGGTCCTCTGAAAGCACACAGTAAAAACAGTACAATTTGAACGGTTACATGTGTGATATCAAAGTACATAGAAGTTTATACACACGCAGCCACACTCATCACCACATTCAGATCTAAAGAAAGTACACACTTCTCTGTTCGCTATCTGTCACACCCACAGCCAAAGACCTAACTGGTAGGAGTTCCAAGAATCATGTATTCATATGCTCATTGCTGAGCACTTTTTATGGGTTGAATTCTGTCTTCCAAAAAGGTATGGCAAAGCCTTAACTTCCCGTACCTGGGAAAGTAACCTTATTTGGCTATGGGGTTGTGGCAGATAGAATAGGATGAGATGAGTTCATATTGGAGTAGGGTGGGCCCCTAATACAATATGCCTCTTTCCCTTATAAGAAAAAGAGAGGAGACACAGAAACAGAGTCACGGAGGTTGAAGTGCTACTCCTAAGAGCCAAGGAACACCAAAAATCTTTGAACAGACACCAGAAGCTAGGAAAAGACAAGCAAAGAATCTCCCCTATGAGTTTCAGAGGCAGCACGGCCTTGCCAATACCATGACTCTGAACTTCTAGCCTCCACAACTGTGAGATAATAAACTTCTGTCCATTTTAGCCACCCAGCTAGAGTTCCTTGTTTCAGCAGCCCTAGGAACCTGATCCAGCACAGACATGCTACGTTTGATGAACTAAATAGTCCCCATTTTCCAGAATCTTAACGTCCAGCCTACATGGCCCCCACACTGCCATTCCATATCAAGTCACAGAGCTTTTGAAAAGAATTAGTCAAGTTGAACCCCAACTTTAAGGTTTCTCTTGGGATTCCCACCTCAAATCCTACAAAAGACAACCAGAGAGATAAAAAGGAAAACACAATTCAGCTGGAAAGCTTAAGACCTTCCCTTTGTCAGAAGCTGTGTATCATTTATTTTAATTTGCCTTGGGACACTTGACTAAGATTTTTGTCTTTCAAACTTACGTCTCCTGCCCTTATGGTCAGAGAGGCAATCATGATTTTAGCTGCCCCAAGAATATTTCTGGGTTGGGCCACAATCAATAATTAAATGGATTTACTGACAAAGCACCCTTCAGCTTCATAATGAATTCCTTGGAAGAATCTGTGCTCTTTCCAGGTGAAGGGAAACAAGGAAATTCAATCAACTCTCCATAGTCAACCTGGATTTTCCCAACTGAGGAGTTCCTTTTTTCCTTCTTTTCCTCAAAAAATATGTATTCCTTGTAGGGGCGCCTGGGTGGCTCAATGGGTTAAGCCTCTGCCTTCAGCTCAGGTCATGATCTCAAGGTCCTGGGATCGAGCCCCACATCTCTGCTGAGCAGAGAGCCTGCTTCTCCCCCTCTCTCTGCCTTCCTCTCTGCCTACTTGTGATCTCTGTCTGTCAAATAAATAAACAAAATCTTTAAAAAATATATGTATTCCTTGCATAACAGGGATCATTTTGAACAGAATTTCTCAGACTTCAGGGTTTTATAAGCCAGTATAATTTAAAAGGAAAAAAAAAAGGTAGAATTAGGTGACAAATCTTTTGCCAAGTAAAGTGTCTTTTATCTCTTATCATTAATTCTTAAAAATAAAGGGAGTATTTTTACTTCACAAGGATGTGGGGATAAAAATCTCAGCTGTTCACATGACAGGATGTTGGGGACATTCCACGGGCTTTGATCTCCTTCTTTTTCTTATTCTTCTGCAGAGAAGGGCTTCCTTAGGGACCAGCCTCTGTGCCTGGTTTGGCATTTAGAAACTAGTGACCTCGAGAATGTTACCACTATCCATCTTGCTTTGCATCCACAAACACTGATAGGAGCTCCAGCTCTATGATAATTTGAGATTACTATAACACAGTTGAAAACATTCCCTCTCTCTGCTGGACACTAAGTGTGTCAGGAGCTGAGGATGTGCTCATTCACCAGTACTACTGGTACCAAGCAAAGTGTCCAACAAATGGATGTTTAATATTTATCTGTTGATGAAAAGAAGAAAGGAATTGTAGGCCTTGTTCTCGTTTCCTACCTTGACATTCATGTCATTACACTACTCAAACTATTACCTTTTTTTTAACCTCTTGGTCATATTCGTCATTCTGAAAGTTTTAGGTTTTCTACATGCCCACTAAAGTATGACCAAATAGAAAACAAAAAAGAAGAGGTATAGTTAGAGAATGAATAGTGGCTAAAACCTCAAAGATAAGATTAAGGCCAGGATTCAGTATAAAGACTGACTCCCCAAAATGAAACAATTTTTGGAAAAAACACACATTTTGGAATCAAGAATCTATCTGTTATAGCAAAATGTTTTATAAATGCACTTATATTAGAAAGCTCACCCAAAAACATCAACATGATTAGGAGGGTACTTATTAATAAAATATAGGCATAAATAAAATATAATATAGGCAATAAAATAAATATAGGCAATAAAATATATCCTGAAAAGCAGCACGGAAAAACAAATTCTGACCTTGGCAAGTCTAACATGCTAAACAAATAAGATGAAGTGATGAGGGAAAATAAGAACCTGGCAGTGATGTCCACTGTGTTTCCAGCATCAGCTGAGCAATCACTGCTGGAGTTCTGTCTACTGTTCTTAGGAAATTCCTACTGCATTCCCCTTATGGCTGTTACAAACCTCCCCTTTCATCTACCCTGCCCCCTTCTTACTTTTAAGAGTAAATTCATTTCAGGTGAGCTCATTCCAACTCTACCCCCCATAGACCCTCCTCCATTTCTCCCTCATTCTTTCTCCTTCCAGATCCTATAGTGTCTTGGTCTTCTCCCACTTGTAGTCCCTTATTCTTTTCCACTTGACTTTATTTCTACCTGTAAACATGCTCACGTCCAATTCTTCTTTACAAAGAAAGGAAAAACAAAGAACAGCATAGACTCTTTCTTTTCTTCATTTTTTTACCCTAGTCTTCTTAAAAGATTAATGCCTTTACCCCCATACCCATCCACTCCTTAATCCCTACCACCCTGGCCTGTGGAAACATTCTAAATCCATGAGGACTTCCTAATTATCAAATCAAAAGACCTTTTTACCTTTTTCTTATATCCTATTTTTCTTAATCTCTACAGTACCTGACCCTGATCATTCCCTTTCTTGAAATGCTCTTCTCCCATGATACTGGGACCATTAGACCACCTAGTTTATTTATTTTTACAGCTTCTTCAACAGATCTCTCCATTCACCTCTTTCCTTCCCCTGTCATTAATTTTAGCCATTACCCAGGACCTTTGAACGACCCCATCCACTTCAATGGCTTTACTTACTTCCTTTGTACAGAAGACTTCCAATCTCAAGTTTCAGACATATTTCTAATTCTACCATCTATCTATCTATCAATCATCTATTTACCTATTTATCATCTATCATTTCCTGCAAGTATTTTAAATTCACCCATTCCCTTACTTTAGTCAAAAACAAATTCTACTTCCTGGTATCCTTAATTCTGTTCCTTGCTACATGCTCTAGAACCCTCTTCTCCCCACACAGTCCAAGCCACACAGACTTAAAACTTATTATTACTCATCTTTTTAAAAAATATTTTATTTATTTGACAGAGAGAAATCACAACTAGGCAGAGGGGCAGGCAGAGAGAGAGGAGGAAGCAGGCTCCCTGCGGAGCAGAGAGCCTGATGCGCGGCTTGATCCCAAGACCCTGGGATCATGACCTGAGCAGAAGGCAGAGGCTTTAACCCACTGAGCTACCCAGGTGCCCCTACTCATCTTTGACTCCTCTCTATGCTTGGCTGCTTTGCATCTTCAAATTCTTGTCAAGTTCAGCCATCAACTTTAACTCACTACCACTCCCTAACCAGGCCTGCACAGTTGCAATCAATTTACTGCCCTGTCCAAAAGTCCTGCTTTCATACTAATTTTCTTATTTTAAAAGAAATAAAATGTGCAGATAGATCAACATGAAGAATTAACAGTCATATATTTATATAGCCAATATAGCATTTTTCTGATATACAAAGACAAAAATAGTTATGTATTCATTAATTTTTTTATTAACTTAGGCATTTAGGTCAATTCTGGATAAAGTTATACTATCATGCTGAAATTATCCTGCAATATAAATGTTGCTGACTAGCCATATGAGCTTGCAAAATAACTATTTTAGATCACCCTCAAATCTCTCCCCTTCAAGTGATGTGGCATTTTGGGAGTGGGAGTGAGGGGAATAAATGGAATGATTCCTTTCTTTATATATTCCTTCCAGGTCCAGCATCTACACATAAGAACACCTACTATTACCAAGAATTACTTTGTTGATGCTGTCCAGAACCCTGGACAGATCTTTTATAACTGGGGAAAGTGAAATGAAGAGAGAAGTTATGAAATGTCAAAGTTCACTTAGTTCATGGTTAGAGGTGGGATTCAAGGATGTATTCCGACTCCAGCATTAAGAGCAGCCCCTTTAAATGCTGTGGTTCTGGAAATGTGATTGGATGGGCTGTGGAACTTGGAGAGTAATCCCAGAAGATGTTGGCTGTAATACCTATTGCCCCATGGATGTGTATATCCAGCCTCCACCAGGACTCGCTTTTCAAAGCCCTTTTGAATGTTACGCTTGGATCTGTGAGCACCCATGTGCCATGACTGAAGAGACTAAAACCATGAGAACAAGCATCTAATTTCAGGTCCCTGTGAGAATCCACACAAAGGCAATGAAGGAAATGTGCAGTGCTTTCTGTCATTAATATTGTTTTGTTTTTCTTTCCTTTAGAAAAGTATTTAATGAACCCATTTCTTTAGAGATGAGTGAAAAGCTCAATAAAATAATACTACTATCAATATGGGATGGCAGTAATTATTTGATTCACCTTTTTCATTGTCAGCTTGGACTCATATTCCCCTCTCCCTATGTTCCCATGGGGAATTTCTCCTTCCTGAAGGACATACCCACTGCGTGTGCATGTGTGTACATGTGTGTGTGTGCACATGTGTGTGTGCACTCATGTAGTCATGTGCCAGCAAAAGAGAGGATAGAGATGTGGGGCTGCCATTCTGGACATGTGACTTTCTTTCTGAGAATATTAGGAAGCCCCAGTGTTAGCAGTAGATTCAAGCCTGTTCTCTACTACATCACCAATAGCAATAAACCTAATCTTTTTGTTTGTTTCTTTAAAAAATCTGCCTATCATCTGCTTGATTGAGTCCAAATTCAGTGGTGGGGAATAGAAGGGTATGTTAACTCTAATGTCTCAAACTCACCACTCACAGGAATTCCTTTAGGTCTATACTATCTTCATTTCACAGATGAGAAAACTGAGACTCACAGCCTTTAAGTAACTTACTTTCCCTGGCCTCATCAACAGCAGATTGGGCATTAAAACCCAAGTCTGTTCAGCTCTAACGCCTGTGCACTCACCCACCAAATTATAGTGCTGGCGCTTAACCCTGAGTGATTCCACAGAATCAAGGTCTCGTCTTTCTGACTTTGCCACTGGCAGCCCAAGGTTGATAGAAGCAACTGAAGCGAGAGTCTCAGCAATCCCAAACCTGGGCCCCAGTCTTCTGGCAATAAGTAAGTAAACAACAATCTCCCTCTCCTCCTTAAACCCGTTCACTTAGAGCATTTTCTTGCCATGAAGGTAGGGATCATGGTATGACCCACTAAGAACAGGTCACTTCTCCAGGTCTAAATTCTCGCTACGGAATGCCTGGTGCTGCTCTCAGCAAGCACAGAGGTGTGTCCAGGGCTCAGTGCCTATGAGCTCTCCTAAGCAACCGTGGGCAGTTTAGCACAAACGGCCCTACAATCCAGCATTAATTTCCTGTCTTCCAGTCTGAGGGCTCCTGATAAGGAGTTGTCTGGCTAAGGAGCTGAAGGAAAAGCAGGTTCCGGTCCTAGCAAACTCACTACTTCATTTCCCCCCTGCCAGAGTTCTTCCCTCCAGCTTCTGTTGCCCAGATGATGGCTGGAGTCCCTCCTTCCTCCACCTGAACCCCAGCCCCAGCTCCAGCTTCTGCTGCTTTCTGCTGGTGCCTCTGCCAGCCTGGCCATACACCACTTCAGAGAATCTCAACCATGATTGAAAAATGTCTTTCCACAGCAGGCAGAGAAATGAAATTTTCCCCTATTTCAATTATTTCACCTTCTCAAGCAAAGAAATGAAAAACAACTCGGCTCATAAAGAATGAAAAAGAAATCCAGGTTTTTTTGAATTAAATCTTCTCTCCAAACTTAGAGAAGCTGAAGGTATTTGTGTGAATACTGGTGCACAATGAGTTAATTGAGTTAATTCCTTTTTTTTTGTTTGTTTGCCTTTTTTTTTTTTTTTTTTTGGAGGAAATAGTCAGGTGGGCGTTGTTGTCTGTGCTTCTCCTCCAGACACTCTCACCATCCCTCAATCCAGATAGCAATAAAAAAGCAGGACAAAAAGGGTGAGACCAGAACCAAAACGGGGTTGTGACAGGGTAAACCTGTTTATTGAACCTCAGGAGTTAAATTGTGTAGAGGCATTGGGAATGCAGAGCAAAGACAGAATATGGCATCTATTTTCAATGACTTTATACTCATCAGACAAAAGAGTTTCACCCTCTTACATTTGCATATGAAACCACTCTATATGTTTTGTTGTATCTTCCATTTAGTTAAGGCTTGCAAATAAATTTTAATCCTTTCCCATCCTCTCCTTCTCTCTTCTTAGAAATAGCATGCTTGGAACTTTGCATCATCTCAGGAGTATCCAGGGCAATGATTTAAGAATATAAATTTTATCTGATGTTGCAGGAGAAAAAAATTGTTGAGCAGAAACTGGTCTAAAACATTCTTCACCTATGGGAAGCCAGAAAGTGGTTTCAATGAACTAACAGATCTTCTGTTACCTCAGCTAAAATATGAATTACCAGATGGCTTCGGAGGAGCACTTCATTCGGGAAATCGACTCTGCTCTCTCTTCCCACTACATCCAAGACGAAATTAGATCCCCTAATGTTTATGCATATCTCTAGAATAACACTTAACCGTTGTCTGTTGACCAACAGTTGCTTGAGGATCCACGTTTGAATAATGGAATTCTCAGTCCCTTGCATGTAGTAAGTGACTGATATTTCAGGAAGGAGGAAGAGGTGCAATGAGGTTACAGTACACATGGGGATCTGGTTTGTGGACATAAGCTGTTAGCCTTGCAGCATGAAAACAATGAGGCCTCTGAGATCTTTTGTGAACCACTTTATCTGCCGGTGATGTGGTGCTGAGAGTGTCAAGTATTTTAAGAGCATAAGGAATCCCTGTGACTTGGGATCCACTGCTAATTAGAATGACAGCTGGTGAGAAAGCAGGAGTCTTCACCAAAAGCAAAGCAGGAGCAGGGGTCAGCTGCTGCCCTTCACAAATTCCACTCACTATCGTAAACATTCTTGGCATTGTTCTAAGCCATCAGGGAAAATTATTCCAGCCTGGTACCTAAAGAGTTTCTACAGAGACAGAAAAGCAATTTTCAGAAGAAGAAAATATGCACTGTGGGCTGATTTATCCTGTAAACTCTGTCCCTCATTGGGGCTCACTCCTAGCTCCAGAGAAACCTTGAAGAAAGCATGGTGGAAGCTCTACAAGGAAAGATAAAGTCATCACCCACCACCAGCATCCCTACTCCTCCTGGGACCAGATGATTTTGAACTTGAAAGGAGAATGCGCAGTCCTAGTCCTCAAGTAACCTCCCCACCCCCAATCAATTCTAAAATGCTGAAAGAATAAAGCTCAGTCCTAGTCCTCAAGTACCCCCCCCCCAACTCCCAATCAATTCTAAAATGCTAAAAGAATAAAGCTAAATGAGGTTCATTTTGCAGGGGGCAGACTTTTGGGATAATGCCATGAATGCTGCCTCCTGTCTTAGGAATTCCACTGTGATCTGAGCTCAGATTTCAAAAACCTTCCTGCCGTGGGAAATCCCACCAGCTTCACAGAGCTGCTTATGTTCACTGCTAAAATGAGGAGTCTGGCCGGACACTTGTGCATACACCCCTTACCTTCTAATATCCAGAAGTCAAGCTCAAAAGAAACTTCTCATTCCCCTGCCTCCTGTCATTACTAATCAGCAAAACTCTTTTACCAAAACGAAAAATCACTGGAAATATTAACAGGAGAGGTCAATATATTGAGCTGTGTGGCCTTTTCCTGTTCAGAAAATATTTCATGTCTTGATGTTCTTACACTGAGAAAAACCTGGTCTGTGCCAATCTACATCAAATGGAGAGGGGAGGCAACGAGGGAGGAGGAACCAAACAAAACCTGTGATTCAGGTCTTTCAAATGGCAAACTCATTATGCCCCAGCGTCCAGACAGGCTTAGTGATGGCACGTCCTGTCAGAGGCCCTTCTGGCTGTCTCCAGCTCACACACACAGCTATGTGTCACAGGGATCTCAGCAGGTCTTGGCAACAGACACTGAAAATGTCAGAAAGCAAAGGGGGTGTATGGGAGATGTCACTGAGGGCTGGGGGAGCAGTTGTAATGTCTGCAGTACAAACAAAACAACAAACAGCCTGCTAGAAAATGGTCCATGTGGTTAGCAAGATGGAGGCAGGGTTGGGTGGGGGGAGGGGGAAGAAGGAAAGGAGGAGCAAGAAGAGCAGGACTAGAACAGGTCCGGAGTCAGACCTCCCTTCAAGGGCCACAAGGCACTGGATATCTGCCCTCGTTCATTTAGCTGTCATGTTATTTACCACCAGCTCTGCACTAGGAAATCATGCTAGGCACAGGTAGACAACTGTGAATTAGGAAAGATAACAAATTGCTCTGTGAAAGTCATCGGCTTTAGAATAGACACACCTGGATTCAAGGCCTGGCTTTACTCATAATTTGGGGAAATGACAAAAATCTCAGAACTTCAGTTTGATCATATCTAAAATAAGGAAAATAACATGACCCAGTAAAACAGTTTAAAGATGTATATGAGAGATTACAAGTAAAATGCCGGCCACATAGCAGGCACTCACCAAGTAGGAGTTAGTAGATAAGATTCCTGCTCTGGGAGCTCAGAGTCCCTAGGGAGAGGGGGCGGAGGGGCGGGGGGGAAGCACAGTTACTTGTAATTTCACGTGTTGAAGATACATAAACAAATGGGCTAGAACATGAGGAATGGGGGTAATTAATTCTACCTAGAGTCGTGAGAAATAAGTAATGAGCAATGCGTGAAATAAGGAGGGAGTTCCAGATGAGGATACAGAAAATGGAAGAGTAAATTTGATGTCAGAGAGGAAGTCAGGCGAGATGTGTTTCTCCAATGGAGATGCTTATGGCTGAGCAGAGGGTGTGTGGGAAGGACGGACAGGCAGCAAGCAAGATACAGGGTCATGCATGCTGGTTTACATTGTTTGGGTATTCCCTCACACAGACAGCACATGAGGACCCACCGAAGTCTTTTTCAACCTTGGAGTGACTCTAGAAATATCACACAGCTGGTAGTTTGAGGATCAATCTGAATGAGGGCCGGGCTGGAGGAAGGCTTGGGAGACTCCTTGGGGAGGCATGAGATCCTTGTCACACAGGTGTGTTTTAGTTGCTGTCAGCTATTAGAAGGCTTCACTTGGAATAGCATCAGAGGAAAGGGACAATGACTGTCATAGTGGAGAGGAAGGGTCCTATCAGAGGAATAGTCTTCAGCTGCTAAAAGGACTCACTAGAGAAAAGGGTGCTATTTCTGTTTCAGTCAGATCCATGTATAATACCACTTTTCATGAGCCTAGCTTTATTTGGCTAATTAATTTTTAAAGCTTTATTTATTTATTTATTTATTTATTTGAGAGGGAGAGTGAGTGAGTGAGAGAGACCAAGCAAGCATGAGTTGGGGAGAAACAGAGGGAGAGGGAGAAGCAGATGCCCCACTGAACAGGAATCCTCAATCCAGGGACTCTGAGATCATGACCTGAGCCGAAGGCAGACGCTTAACCGAGTCACCCAGATGGCCCTGACCAATTAATTTTAACGAAGTTATAAATTTGAAGAAACTTTTGTATAGTTGGCTAATGATTTGACTCCTTAAGAAAGGTGTATGAAATTGTGCCATTTCCTAAATCTCTCTTAATACATTTAAGCATATTGCCATGTCACCCTGTCACTCTTCACAGGCCCTGCAGGCTGTGTGGGTCTGCGTGCGAAGCCGCCCTAGGGTCCTATGGTTCCACCCTGTAGAAGTTGACCACCTCCCTGAGGAAACACACACACACACCATGTGTACAGAGCAGTTCAAAAGATCTCTGACTACTCGAAATAATAATATAAAGAGAACACAAACATATATATTTACCAAATAAATGCATTGCAGAACTCTGCGGCAGAGAAAGGATGAGACGGGTTGGAAAGGGTAGGTTTCCCTGAAAGGGAGTTTTGAGTAGAAGAGAGGATCCCTCCCTCTTCCCTGCTCCCAGCACCCAGTTTCTAAATTCATTTTCCCAAAGGCACTCGAAGTAGAAACCATATTCAAGACAACCTCTGTTTCATTTGATTTTTCACTGATTATTCCAAATATTGGATATTTTGTCCACAAACTAAACAAGGCAGTGTGTTGTAATGTGAGGATCTGTGGCTGAACCTGACCCCATTACTAATTTATTCTCAGTATGATTCACTTGCCCACCAATTTAAAATCAGAGCCTGACTATCCACCCCTTTGCTTACCTCATGGGTGTTGAGAAGATAAATGAATTTATAACTCTAAACTCCATGAAAAAAGGGACAACTTAAATTATAAAAGACCAACATAAAACCATGCTTGATAATTTTGGATAAAACAATAATTGTATGAACAAAGTGATAATTACTTGTTGAGCAGCTACTCTATGCCCTCTGCAGAGGAAGTTGAGAGGATTTGCAAAAAGTAAACCATGTCTCTGTGAAAACGAATGGGTTAAGGACAATGTCTTATTCATCTTTTTACCTCCACGTCGCTGCCTGGAAGGAGGAGGCTGGAAGGTGAGGATGGAAGGAAAAGATAAGACATAAAGAAAATGTGAAGAGCAATGGCTGACCTTTATTTCATACTAGAGACCAAAGTCGGTCAATAGAAATATCATATGAGCCACATATATAATTTTTTGCCATAAATTCTAGTATTCTAGTAACCACATAGTAAAAAGTAAAAAGAAAAAAAAAATACAGTGAGGGTCCTCTAGCTGGCTTAGTCCATAAGACATACAATTCCTGAGCTCGGGACTGTGAGTTCAAACTCCACACTGGGCATAGAGAGTACTTAGAAAAAATGAAATTAAATAAAAATTTTGAAAAAGATACAGTGAAATTATTCTAACATCTTGTATTTAACTCAGTATATTCAAAATGTTGCTTTTCAGCATGTATTCTAGCTGCACTCTAAGGGTGCAGGAGCCACATTAGGCTAGTTACCACCACGCTGGACAGAATAACTATAGCTACCATTTCGTTTCTTCTTTTGGAAAGTTGAATACAAAAATACCAACAAAGAAATGGACAAAATTGGGTATGACATTTTCCAGGGAAGACGTGTATGTAATATGCTATAGGGACACAGCATGGGAGCTCTCCACAGAGCGGAGGTGCCAGGAAAGGCTTTCTAGAGGAAGAAACAGTGAGGCAGACATTTCTGGGCCAGCAGGAAGTGGCCTGGGATGGGCCAGGAGGAGGCAGAGGATCAGCATGAGACACAGGAAGGAAATAACCATGAGGAGACCCACCTAAATGTATATGGGGGTTGCCCAGAGAAAGCAGACTCCACGAGAAGGAAAACGTCAGCTCCTGAAGGGATTCTTCTGTCAGGTTTTGGAATTCAGATTGCATCCTGCAAAGGGGGAGGGGAGGCCAGTGCTGCAGCTGGCTTCTGGCCCTCTTCATTAGGTTGTCGTCCCCTCAAGGACAAGCTTACAGCTTGTAGTCTTTCTGTCTTGGCTGACTTCTGGAAAAAGGAAGCTACATGCTCTTTCCAAATTGAGTTCTCTCTGTTGGGTAAGTTCTGGGCATCATTTTGGGCATCTGTGATAGGAGAGAGCTTCCTGATCCCCGTGAGGGACTCTGTCTTTAAATTCCATTCTTCCAAGGCCAAGGTTGGCGTAGGAAGAAGAGAGGTTTCTGGAGGGCTCCTGGCCTAGCTCCTTGTTCTCTCTGTCTTTCTCTAGGCTCTTGTTTCTGAGAGGCTGGAAAAGGTTATGAACACCTGGAAATAGTCCTACTGGGAGCTATCCCACCAGGAGACACCCCAAGGTCAAGCGGCTGTAAGCCCTGTCCTAAGCACTGGGCAAATCCCACAGGCTGGGAGGCTTAAATCTCCTCAATCTCCATTCTACCAAAGTGCTTGCTTCCTCTCAAGCCAAGTGCCTAAAAGAGAGGGGCCAGACTTGGCTGTGGGCCTGCCTGGGAGAAATGGGAAATGAAGACTGTTTGGGGTCTAAAGCAGGGTAACAGCCCACGCAGAGGATCAGCCCCCATCTCCACAGTTCTCAACCCAGGCAACACGTCAGAATCACCTGGGAACTTTTAGAACATTGTTTCCCGGGCTTGAGCACAGACCCATTAAATCAGAATCCTGTGAGAAAGAGCCCTGAGAACCACTGATTTTGCTTGTTTTTTATTTTCAAATCTCCCAGATGAGTCTCATGAATAGCCAGAGTGGACACTGTGCTCTCGACAGGCTAGCTCGCGGCATACCAGCGGCTTTGGGGCTTAGGCCAGACTCCTGGAAGCTGGGACTGAGTGCAGTTGCCTGGCCTTGTCCCTTGGTTATTACTCTTGGGACATTTGAAGGGGTGATAAAAAGTAAGACACACATGGCCTTAATTGTCCTGAATTTAGAGGATTCAGCTCACTATCATCCCACAAGCGGGCCTAACATAGTGCTGGGCCCATCATGATTTGCTTTGCTTTTGTTGAATTGTTAAGAAAGAGCATTGCCACAGGCACATGGGAAATATATTGAAGTCACTGGGAATGAGCTAGGACACCATAACGGTAATTTTGATAAAAAACGAGGACCAGAATTTTCCTAGATGGTGTTTGCTTTTGTGGAAATGAGGGTATAATGAATAATGGATTAAGTGGATACTACTCGTTTGTTTGTTTTGGGTGATAAATACTGATTTAAAAAACTTTCACATGAGAGATGAAACAAATATTTATGGTTCTGGTTTTCTTCTCCTCTATATTTTGATGGCAATTTAATTCAATTTTAATTTGCAGTATTTATTTACATACCTTTACCATGAGTTGAATGTTGGCGAGTAGGGTGAGCATTGTTATTCTTTATTCGCATTTATGTGGTAGTCTTGCTGAACTTACTTGACTAAGGTCAAATAGTTAGTCCTTATGCAAGCCTGGACAAGAGTTTACATTCTTACTTCCTCCTCCTTGGTCATTCCAAAATCCCAGGGTCCACAGAAGCCTGTGGACCCTAAGTACCTGTGAAGAACACTGGATCTTTACAGACCCTGGGATGGTCACTGACCACTCACTGCCTGTGCCTCCAGCAGAGTGGAGGTATCCCAGAGGAAGATGGGACCCGAGGCAAACACAGAGCTATAGCCCCTTCCCCAGGAACCCAGCTTCCAGAGCCTTCCCTTTTCAACTTACTGAGACAATTCAATCTTAGCATCTCCATTCATTCATTCCAGTGACAAAGGCTGCACCTGGAAAGGGACCGCTCACCCAGGGAGGCCTCAGGAAAGCCTGTTGTCTAAGTCATCCCAAAGCTCTTCCTCCCAGGGTATCCTGCACTTATTCTTGCATTCAGGCACACCTGAGCCCTTCCAGAGACTCTGAGAGTTAGGCACCAAATGAGGGATGGTGAGTTGCTCAGCCGAGTTCAACAGGAATGAGTGAATGCAGAATTAGGGTGACAACCCTTGACAGAAAATGATGTGGGTGATTCCCAGGGCCTGATGGCCTGTGTCTGAGCCTTATGGTGATTTTGACTTCAATAGAGGAACAAATAAAAACTCAGTGAGCTGGTTCACCACCCTATAGGGACCACTGGAAGGAAGAGCCTGGTATCAGCAGTTGGAGGTTGTGTAAATGAGAGGTATTGGTGCGAGCAGAGTAGGGACAAACCACAGCCATGTGGATCAGGCTTCTCCAGCTTTGTGAGAGGCGGCTGCCCCACCAGCACACACATCCCTGTGTGGGCACCCGGCGCTAGCTTAGAACTGGGAGTGCCAGGAGATGTGACCACAGCCAACAGAAGGAGAACAGGAAACAGCAGACAACACAAAAAAGCAAGAAGTTCCTCCAGGGATAGATACAAAACATCCTGGGGTCCCCAGAAGTACCTGGAAGGGCCTTTGGAAGAGCTTCCATTCCCACTGAGTGGGTGGGGGCAGAGCTTGAGAAAGACTTGTCTGGACTATTATTGTGGCTCTGTTAAGCCCCGTGCTGGGGAGGCCAGAGGAATGGAGTTTCAAGAATAAATAGTGGCTTACGTTTTATCTCTCCCAGGGACACTTGAATTTTAATAATTCTGAAATCCTCAAACTAGAGGTATGTTTTCAGACAGATCAGCCTGAAATGCTCAGATATTTGGAGCAGTGGGGATTTCTGGGCAAGGGCATTTCCCCAAGTTTTAAAAATCACATATCCCACTTCGCTTCCCAGAACACCAGAATCACGGTGTGCAAGGCCGTGTGGTCAGACAAAACCCAGGGTCAACTCTGGCTCTGCCGCGTAGGAGCTGAACCACTGGGAGGCAAGTTTTCAGGCTTTCTTCTTCCACAGACTTGGTTTGTCTGTTTGTTCTGCAACTCTCTCTGAACGACTTCCTCATCTCCAGACTCATGACACCACGATCATGGATGGAGATAGATGAGGCAGGCAGAACTGCTGGCCCAGTCACTGTCCTGTTGCCGATGCTGATGATGTCAGCAGAGAGCCTTCACTTCCTCCATCCTAGCACGCTGGCATCTGTGGCTTTGGTGAGCTCCACCCTACCCGCATCCCATTCCCCCGGCTGTCAGCGTGCTGCTGCAGTAGGGGGTCCCTCAGGGGGCACAGTCCCTCTCCTTCCCTGGGGAGAGAGCTTGCCTCTGCTGGTCTCCTTTAAAGGAGTTGCAGGTCCTGCCTGGGGCCAGAGCGAGCTGTGTGCTTCTTCACCTCTGACCACCTCTACCCTGAGGTGCCGGGAGATCGAATTCACCATCTTTCCACCGTCTTCCAGCTCCCTCTTGATTTTCTGACAAATGGTGAGATCACAGAGGCTTAAAACACTTTGGGAGGGTTTTCCACAGTTTTTCTGGTCCCAGCTTTCCCAGCAGCCACAATATCTGAGACCAGATTGAACAACATTAATGAAACACCCCATCTCAACATTTCACTCTCCACTGCTCTCCTAAAATGTTCACAGGAAAGTTCAGGCAGCTCTTTTGAAGAATACACACATGCACACACACACACTGAAACCTCCCACCCCGAGGCCTGAGGCCAGCTGTGTGTGAGAGGCCAGCTCACTCTGGATGTGCGATTTTGCAGTCTGGGAAGGCACAGTGGTAGATTACCCAAGAGAATGGCCTTACAGTTTTATAAACTATTTATTAGGCCCGTCCTGGAGAGCTACATCAATATGGCCGTCGGTGAAGCAAAGCAGGAGCTATAAAAATATCATCTATCCCAAACAAGCTTCATAATCAAACAAAGCCCCGTGCTGGCTGGGACAGGCTTGTGTTCTGACACATAAGGGCCCTTTCCATCTTTAAAACAGACCATTAAAACACTAGAACACTTTGACTCACAGAAGTCTAAATCAAAAGGGAGGGGAAAAAAGAGTGTTCTTTTCTCCAGGAGTAATAATGCCGTTTCCAGCTCCTAGAAAAGCTCATTGCGATATAGATGCAATATTGTTTTTTTGATTGTGGCTTTTCAGATTCTTTCCAACACCCCGAAAATTTCCTAGAGGTTCAAAAAATTGCCCCCTTCCTCCCTGCAGAAATCGTTTTTTTCCCCCCACTGTAACACGGAGACTATGCTGTGATCTCTGCAATATTATTTTGTTGTTTGTCCAATAAGTAAAAAGATACTATATGATACATATGCCAGAAAGAAGTCATAATCATAATCATAACCTGAATTAGAATGATAGTGGCTGGATGCCTTGTTCCAATTCCCCAAGGCAGAGGAGAACAGCAAGCAGGTCAATATGTTGGTGGTTACTGTGATTAACATTTTCAGCCAGCACCCCTCCAACTGGCTCCGAAATATGTCTTAATAAACTGCATTCCAAATACCCCGTATTTCTGCCTTATTGCATCTGCTAGAGTGAGATAATATGTGGACTTGAGAAATAGTGACATTCGGTGACTGAGCTGCAGAGGGTTATATAAGGAAGCTAGATCACACTCCCCTCCACCTGGCATATTGCTTGTGGCTTCACATCATGATTCTAGAAATCAATCTGCAACTAAAATTCGCACATGGGGCTGCTCTTCTCTGGACTTGCAGGCTAGCCCAGAGGGTAGGAGGAGGGGTATGATAGGATACTGAGAGAATTAAGAAGAAAAGAAGAGAAGCCGCGGGGGGGGGGGGGGGATGGTCACTCAGATGTGCTCCAATGACTACTTTATAAAGAAGTCGGAGAACACAGATATGCACAACTTAATAAGCCACAGCCACCCTGATAACTGCCTCTCATGATATGAGACAAGTCCTTTTTGAAATCTCAGTTGTGTTGCGATCTGGGGAGGGTCTGTGAATGGGAGTGGGGATGGGAGGACACAGCAAGGACCGAGAAGGCCCAGCAGACCTGCACAGTGGACAGGTACCACACACCCCAAGCTCTTTATCCTTTGCACTTTTACTCTCAACCTCCCTTCCTATCTTCCTGGAGACGTACATCCCTTGTGACTTCTGTAGGTGCCTAGGGGGTGAGATCATATTCTTGTTTATTTATGAAACACATTTGGTTCTTTAGAAGTTAAAGCCAGAAAACAGATTATTTCAGAATTCTATGAGCCATTAGGAAAAGTGAATAGATTCCATGCTAATGAGTATCCTCATCCTAAAGTTGAGGTTCTACTAAAGAATAAAAATTAAATGCTAGAATCTACCCTTCTCATTGCATGTGCCATGGAGAATCAAAGAAATAACAGAGTGAACAGATCTGAGCTCTGGACTCCATTGCACCAATGACCATCTATATTGCGTTAGTCAAGTCAAACCTGGTTCTAATTTACTCCAAATAAAGCCAGAGATATTTCACAGCAGTGATCTCAGGCCTCTAAGTAGAATCTACACTGTAAATCTAGTAGCACATGGGTTTCCATCAGAGGTTGGTCAAATCAGTGGGAAGTCTTGGCTGAGGAGTCTACTCTCTTTGGGAGCTTCTTCTTTATTAAAAAAAAAAATCCAGATGGTTTATGAGGAAGAAAAATACTGAAATAGGTCTTTCACTTTCAAACTTCTCTCAGCACAGCTGGATCTTCTATGTGAGAGGAGTTAGGGAAATCTCAGGGAGAGCTGCTAACAGTGAAAATGATATGATTTTCTGGGAAGTGGTGAAAGGAAGCACCGCCTCTCCTGAAAAAGTCATCACTGTGGGTCCATGTGGCACCATAGCTTTAGCCCACTGAGAAGGATTTTCATCAGCGACAACAGCGTGAAATAGAGTTCTGCAGAGGCAAATGGGCATGCATAGCAACAACTTGTGCACATCTGCTGGGAGGCAATCACACCCACCGACTTCAGCACACCCACAGACTCCCCTGACGCAGGAGACTGGGAGCTAAAATCACAATGCTACTCCATAGGGACATCCTACCGTGCCTCCACAATGCCTGCCTTTGCCTTCTCTTCGGCTTGGACCACGTTTTCCCTCTCTCATTAGTACCCATTTGGGGAAGTGGCCTCACATTGGTGAGTGAGCCACCTTGATGCACATCCGCATTTGAAAACGAGCCATCAAAACTAAGATAATATGCTATAGCCATATCATAACCTCACTGACACAAAATAGACATGAGATCTACAAAATGCCACTTTACTTAGGAAGATGATTTAACAGGGACAAAATTGGTACCATGGCAAAGGTACTGCAAATGTAAGGTTTCAAATCCAAATTTTTTTCATTGGAGGGTTACTTTAATAACGTCACTTAATAAATAACTAAAGAATAAAGAACACCTAGCTAATGTGTAGCCTTAAAGTTCTCGTTCATTGAACAAACATTTTTTGGGAATCTATACGTTTTCAGTGAAACACTAAGAACTTCTTTTATAACAGCAGTAAAACCAGGCATTTCAGAAAACTCACAGAAAACTAAAGCAGAGATGTTTACGGAATCAAAGGAAGGCTGTGCTACCTGAAGTCCCAGACGTGGCACAGATCCGAACTTTAAAAAATAGGAACATAAATCACTGGAATCTGAAAATATGGTAGATAGTGAGTTCCTATTTTAAAATTGATGCTCATGAATACTTAAGAGAATTTGAAACAAGCAAATGAGATTACAGGGTGTCAAATGGAAAATGGCACATTGTATAGAGCACACCCTATTGGCTATCTCATTCCAGTTTTTCATTTATTTTGAGCTATTTTACAACTCTGTAAATTATAAATAACTGATGCAATGCAAGATAATTCTGTCTGCAGACTTGGAAATAAATTCTGTCTTGTGCAGGTTCAATTGACTTCCTCCCCTCCCTTGGAAAAAGCCAGTTTCATGTCCACTTGCAAATTGATTTCCATATCCCTTTATTTCACATACATTTGTACTTCTTTGGCTTCTCTTTTGGCACCTTGTGCCATCTGCCTGGTTTCCTCATTCATAATGAGCTTAACAATACATCCTTAATTTTTCATCTGTTTGTGAATCATCATTTGATCTTTCCTGAAAATTGTCTTTTAACAAGTAAAGTAGGCAGGCGTGCACCATGTATTTAGCCTAATAAAGGAACTAACATAAACTATCACGGAATGTAAGTTAAGTGTCAGTGAATGACCTAGAACCGCAGTGATGAAGGAAGAATAAGTCTTTCACTTGAATCAGAGTAAGAAATTTCCTTTAGCCGCACCCGGTTTAAGTTCCCATCAACTTAGCAGATGGAGGGGTTTTCTAGTAGAAATACTCACACTGCATTATAATCACATCTGTGTTTTGTCTAGATGGAGGCCTGCCGTTAACTGTTTATTACGCCATCATCATTTGCTCTTGCTACAGCTATCCATCATTGTCACTTAGTTCAGCTTTGAGTTCCACAACCACCTGAATTAGAAGACCCTCTCCAGGTGCTGTGGGGTGAGATTCATGAATCTGATGGTCCTCTCGGCAATTCCTTTACAGATTCTGATCTGAGAGTTGATAGAACAGTTCCGCGGTAAATTTTGTGGGACAATGCCTCAATGTGCTCAAAGTTACAGCCATAAAGAATACACATAATCCTACTCCTCGAGATTGAATCATCCATCATTCTGTACTTGTATTTTCCTAATGATTTCAATCATTATGTCCAAGCATACTGGACTCCCTCATCTGGGAATGAGGTACTAATTGACTTCTCTCAGACTCAGGCATGTACCCAATTGGTATATAAACAAAATATATTTAAACATGTTTTCTCCTTTTTAAAAAAGGCAAAAATTATTTGTGAGATCCTTGGAAGAAATGAAATTATTATAATTCACTTAGATATTTCACTGAGTTTATTTTTATTGTTAGACTCACATAGAATTCATGAGAAACCATACAATCAATCGACGGGCAGAGGTGAAATGACTGTCTTCTGGCATTCAATTCTTAGTAATTTCTTTTAATTGTATCATTGACACTGATCCAACACTCACATTCCTTTTACCACAAACAGATGCAAACCCATTAACAGTGAACATCCATACCTCCATGTGCCCTGCCATGCTGTGGGAGCCAAGAGATGAAATGCAACAACTGAGCAGAAAAAATAGCAACTGGCCAAAGACTTCCTTCCAAAAGGACTGAGAACAGGGCAGGCCTCTGAGCTGTCTCTTGAAGAAGCTCAAAACAGTAATCAAATATCACTTACCTAGGGAAAGACAAAAGAGAAGAGACATAGAGAAAAGGAAGGGTTAGAGTTTACCACAATCACATTATGTTCTGTAGACATGATCTATTTTAAGACGATCTATTGTTTAATGGAATTCAAGTTCTCCACAAACTCCAAGTAAAATTTAGGTTTTAAATATATCCAGGTAAAGGTCAGTGGGGGAAAATGGCAGATTATTGCAAAGGCCATACGGCTCACTGTTTTTCTTTTCCAATCTGGTGTTCTTACACAGGTGCATTTAGCAACCAGAACATGGGCCTAGTAACAAGAGACTGACTGGGGACTCTGTTAGGTGCCAAAAAAGGGGAAAAATGCATACGACCCAGCTGCCTTAATGATTATGGAGGTTCTGTAGCTATGTGGTTCAGATGCTGAGAAGATTGAACTAATAAAAAAGAAATGAGAGAACTGTCATCACAGATTACATGGTATTTATTCCAAAATCTGTTCATTATAGAAATTTGCAAGACAAATGGGTTTTTAGCAAGGAATGGCAGCATTTTCCTCCTGGTAAGTGCATAACGAGGCACCCAATTTATCTAGAGCATAGTCTGTCTTTTTTTTTTTCTTCCCCCAAATATGCCTAGCTCTAAATCCTAGCAAAGATTCCTGAAAATATTTATTAGGAGGTTAGCAAAAACAAGTGGTTTTGTATAATTCTATACAATTTACAAGGGGCTTTAGTAGATACTATCTTTTGATTCTCATGGCAACATTTTATTGTAGGTACTGTAATCTCTCCACCTCCTCTTTATCCCCCCTCTCCTTCTTCTTCTTCTCCTCCTCTTTTGAAATAAGTAATCCGGGACCCCATATAATTAGTGAATTTGCCTAAAATCACACTCAGGGAGAATGACAGTTCTAGGACTTGAATCTGGTTCTCCCAGTTTCCCCTTGTTCTCTCTTGATCATATCTCAGACATGATATAATGGTAGCCAAGAAGGAACATGGAGAAGGAGAGCGAGAGAAACTGAGGAGAGGGATTGTAAAAGGAATAAGGAAATAGGAGAGGCAGAAAGAGATAAAGCTAATTAAATATTGTACCATAAATTCTTCATTGAATACATTTGTACAAGTTAAGAACATAGAAAAACTACCCGACCAGAGGAAACCTCAGAAAACTAGTTGTTATTACTCATTCCTTCATGTCTTTTGATTCAAGAAAAACTTGACTAGAACAGAGGATATCATCCCTATGATGGCTGCTGCTGATCTATCTGCCCAAATGTCTAAATAACATTGGTCAGAGGAGTAACTCTGTCACAGAAATGACATTTTACGGGGGAAAAAACCCTCTAAAAGTAATATTTTCTGGTCATGCTTTAATCCCAGGCATTGATGAATGGTTAATTCCTGGCCTGCTCACAACCAACAAAGCACTCAGCATTTTGTTGTATCCCAGTACTTCTAATGACATCTTGGCTTTCTTCCCAGATCATTCCAAGAGTCTAAAGCTTACCCGACATCTGCAGTGCGTGTCTGACTACTTGTGTGATAACAAATGCAGCCATAATAAATGGTATAAAACAAGCTATGCATTGGAGGTTCAGAAAGGCCATGACAGATTACAGAGAGGAAGCTGTCAACTTTCATGCATATCTACAAGTTTCACAGCACCATAGTTAGTATTTGACTGGGGACAGGAGTTCTCAGACTCATATCAGCAGAAAAAAATGAAAGGAGACGTTGGGGTAGTATCATGGGATCATCATGTTTGTAGCTTTTTTACTGGAAGGTAATTATAGCCTTATTCAATATATGACCCAGAATGCACCTAATCCCCTTATAAATGCTTCTTATTCACCACCCAGCACTTTTTGATGCTGCTGGCCAAACAAATGGTGGCTGTTTCTACCTGGGTGATGGCAAGGCTGTTAATTGTAACACTCCATGAAACTTAATTATGCAAAGCAGAGAGGCAACTCTGGAGCTATTAATCAGAGGTTTGGTTCAGAAGCAATTTGTTGTTGGGACCCAAAGAGCTGTTCTTCTAGTCCCTTCCATTGTGCTGCACCGATAGTTAATCCCCTGCTTTAATGGAAAGCTGTTGGGGTTGGATTTAGGAGCTTGACGGTAGCAAAGCAGCTTATGAACATAACCTTGCTTATTAATGAGCAGATACCTAATTTCTTCTACTTAAGTCACCTTTAATTACAGTAACCAGAAACCAATATCATTTGTGGGCTATCAAGAACAGGTGACCAATCACTTATTTCCCAACTGCCTGAAGGCAGAGCAGGAGAAAGTGTGTAGATTATGAAAGTGGGTAAGAGGAAGAAGGAAGTGAGATAAAACATACTGGAAATTGGCAAAAGTAAATCATCTGCATCACCTCCAGGTGTCTTTAGAAAGAACATACTGTACATAGCTTCTAAGAAGGATGATTTGGTATTTGCCTTTAAGTAGATTAAGGGTGACCCAGATGGTGCCTAAAGAGTTCCAAACTCATTTTTGGTGTAAGAGAAAAGGGATAACTACCTGACAACAAGTACTATCACCACTGCTATTACATTAATAATATTAGTAATTATTAATAATATAATTAATAATATTAATTAACCGAAGACATTCAAAAGAGTCCCAGGGCCCTTGGTATGAATCTTTATATCTATTCACTCAAAAAGCATTCACTGAGAACCTCCTCTAAATTACACCCTGTGCTAATTAAGTACTGGAGAGACCAAGACACACATGGCATGGTCCAGTCTTGTATAAAAGGTTTGCAGTGCAAAGCAGTAAGAACAGTGGGGTTAAGGCATAGAAATCATCCTGGCAGGCAGGACAAGGTGAGTGAACTCAGGATGTGGAAGAAAAGTTAAAAAAATTCTGAAAGAGAAAAGAATAGATAAATCGTGGAGATTTAAAGAGGATGAGCTGACTGGGAGGCTGGAAAGGAGTGCTAGAATAAATAAGGTAGGAAGATGTGGGAGACTTGCTTGGCATAGGCTGTCAGGCTCACTCTCCAGCTTAATTCCAATGCTCCTAACATGACCTCTGCTTTTAAGGCATATCTCCCAAACCCCTCTGCTCATCCCTGCCCCCAACCTGCTGCACAGGCTGTCTTCAGTTTTTCTCCCACATCTTTGCAAATTCTGTCTATTTTTTAAGGGTAAGACTACCCATTTCTGTTTCTTCTATAGCACAATCCCATCCACACCATTCATGTGGTATTGAGTCATGAATACTCTCTGATATGTTTTCTAATTCTTTAAGTGTGTAGTTTTCCTCTTGGTGACACCAGAAACACGTTAAGGGCAGGGATGTTGCGGTAAGTATACAAATGGCTTCCAAAGATGTCAGGTCCTAATCCCTGCAATTTATAAGCATGTCTTATATAAGCAAAAGAGGGTCTCCACAGATATGATTAAGATAGGGATTTTGGGGAGTAATGATCTGGAATTATCCGGGTGGGCCCTAAATGCCGTCCCAAGTTTCCTTCTAAGAGGGAGGCACAGGGAGATTTCCTAAAGATGGAGGGGAAGAACTGTGTGACCACAGAGGCAGAGAGTGGAACGATATAGTCACAAGCCCTGGGATGCTGGCAGTCACCAGAAGCTGGAAAAGGCAACAGACAGACCCTCCCCTGTAGTGTCTGGAGACCACAGCCCCACCGATACGAAGATCTCAGCTCAGCATTACTGATCTTGGACTTCTTTTCTCTGGAATTGTAAAAGAATAAATTTCTATTGTTTCAACCCACCAGGTTTATGATAATTTGTTATAGCAGTTGTAAGAAATTAAACAGAATATCAGATGACCACAGAGCAGAATCTCCCTGGACAGCCCCAGTTTGTGCCTATCATCTTGGTGTAATTATAAGAACCCCCCCTTTCACTCTCCCAACTGTCCTAGTTTGGAGATAAATTGTATGGTCACCCCAGATACAGGCCGTGTTTTAGTCTTTTTTTGTGGCATCCTCAGTACGCATAGTACGATGCCATGCCGAGTGTAAGCAAGCAGGGTATAGTTTTTGGAGTAAAGAAGAAAAATGCTCTGTCATTTTAGAAATCATTTGCTCACAAGCTTTTTTTTTTCTATATGAATTTTAGAAACAGGGACCTATTTTGGTTGACTGAAGTAGAGAACATGCTCAGAGAGATTTGTTGCTTAAAGATGAGGTTTTCAAGTTGGCCTCACTCAAAACCTGAGGTTTGTTCTGAAAGAGGAATAAAGGTCTTAATCCCAGACTTGATTTTCAAAATTGGTAACAGTTTTAGTAGGTAAAAAGGGCCTGTTCCAGATGTTTAGGTAAATGTGGGTTTAAGTCTCTTGTGGGTTTGTGTTAGAGGAAATACGTGCATAAACATATTTGATGAGAATGGAAGAGGGAAGTTGGTAGGTCTATTTAAAATGATCCCTGACACACTGCTAAGATAAGGTACATGAACTCCCTCATGTAAATATCTGCTTATTTGTCTACATTTATGTGGGGGAGAGTGGGGGGGCAATCAATCAGGAAGTAATTTAATCTGGGCACTGAGCATATATGAAAGAGCATGAGTATGCATTTTTTTAAAAATATAAGTTAATATAATTTGAGCCAATAAAATAGCCAGCAGTTACATGAATCAAGCAACAAATATGCCTGAGTATAAATCACTATATACGAAGCACTGGAAGAAAACAAAAAAGCACAAAATCTATTCTACAGCTTTAGATCCATATACAAGTTTGTTGGGGACAATGGAAGGTTTGGAAGGACATTGAAGAATTTAACCAATCAAAGGGCAAGGCAAGGCTTTATTGTGTTAAATTATAGGACATTGACAATAAGTACCAGAAACATTAAGAGAAGGGACAGTCCACTGTGTGCTAAGATAATTATTAATAGCTGCATTAAAAAGTCAGGCCTTGTGCTGGAGTTTGAACACAGTGCAGGATTCACGTAGGTGTTAAAAAGTGCAAGGTAGGACCATATGCCAGGCTAATCCAGGTGAACAGTAAATGGGAAGAATTTCACAAGTCATATGAAAAGAACATAACGTGTCACCTTTGTCTTACTCAATATTAACTGTTACATTTGTTTTAAAATATGTGTTATAATATTTCTGAAATTCCATGGAATTTACTTACTTACTCTCTAGTCCTTGGACTAATAAGAAAATTTCAACCTATTCTCTGAATCTAAATTCTTGTGAATTGAGCTGATTAGATGATATTCTCATGAGTTGAAGGGATGCAATGTTACACATTGGAATGGAGCAATAAAAATTCACTTAAATAAATTTAATTAGGAAAGATCACCCAAAGCGCTTTCTGTCTCTAATACTACTAAACCATAAGCAGCTTAGGAATGATTAGATAATTTGCGAATGTACTAGAATTTCCAGTTCTTCCACTGAATAACGCCTCTCATGAAAGGAGTGTGTTTGGTTATTGATAAACTATTGGAGATACCTAAATATTTCATGACTTGACCTGATTTTGGTTATGAAGCATTTGCAAATAAATAAATATTTAGAAGTTAGCAAAAGAAAAAAAAAAGAAGAAGAAAACACAACCCAAAAGTAAATACATTGACGTCTGTTTTTGGATAATAAAGTTGAAGCAAAGGAAGGAATATGTGAGGGCCTCCACTGCACAGGAAAGACAATTAAGACACAGAAATGGAAGTTGGCATAAGGGGAAAGCAGCACTTGGAAAGTATTTAAGCATGGAGAACCAATTTTGTTACCAGGAGGCCATCATACATATGGCACGAGAAGAGAAAACTCTAACAAAAATGTGCCTTATCACATGTTCTCCACCTTCAAATATCTACTGCATAACAGAATGCAAACGATAAACTGGGTGGTTTCATGATTGTTGATTGCTGAGTCTGCTATTTATTGCAGTCAGCCTGTTGGTTCTTTAGTGTTTTACTAAATAATCGTGCTAGAAAGTCTAGTAAGAAAACAATGCACACCTGGATCCTATTAATAACTTGCATCACAATGGATATTTGAATCCTGTGTGGTATTGAATGAAGCTGTTGGGAAATGTGCTACCATTTGTGTTCCAGGATTGACCTTGCTCTGTTATTGATGGCATGTTATCTATAAACTGACACAAGTCATTCACAGTTTAGCATAAATTATTGGTCAGAGAGCAGATTGAAATACTCAGAAAAGTCTAGAAAATATGCAAAAGCCAGGAAGAAAGGAAGGAAGGAAGGAAGGAAGAAAGAAAAGAAAAGAACAGAACACTGTTGAGATGGAGAAAAGTTGCAGAATAGAGTCACCAAAGAAAATAATGCTTACGGCAAGTTTCTTTGTGCTACCTTTTAACCAGAGGGAACAGGGGGAGACTAAATACTTCACTGCTCTCCTCCTATGTTCTTGGTTGTAGATTGAAACTTTAAAAAGTACTTAGAATGGAGACAACTCTTTCTCAGTCAGGTTTATGTATAAAATTTTTCACTAATAGAGTTGATATGTCTGAGTACTGTCATTTCTAGTTTACATAGCTCTTTGAAAATTAGAGATGTTCACACAAAGAAGCACAGTGTGCTAGATGGCTGAGTCCACAAGTGAGGTGTGATTCTGCAAACCACAGGTATACCATGTATAGACTCAGGAACACAGCAAATTCCTGTTGTGAAGTGGAGTTTATATTCACTACAATCCAACCCCTCAATCAGTAAGACAACAAGAGGAAGGAAGCAGAGTACTTGAACAATAACGAGTGATATTTACGGAACTCTGTTTTCTAGCCCCTTTCCTCAGAAGAATATCAAAGACCTGACAGACCACAAAACTAACAGAATAAACTCAACAAAAAGAAAGTAGTAGACTAAGCACTTTACAAGAGGCCATCGACTGTGAACTGGGATGACTTCCATTCTCCAGATGCAGAAACAACGCCCAGAGAATGAACGTATACAGCTCAAGTTCCACAGCTTGCACTTGGATTCTAGAACCACTTACTTAGCCAAGGCTTTCTTGAAAGCAGAAGTGTTAAAACTTGGGGTTCTCCAAGCATTTGGGCTGGGATGAGGCAAGGCCACCTAAAATCCCTGAGCCCAAGAGTAGAATTGATTAAGGGCCACACAAGTTGCCATGGAAAGGGAATGACGAATAAACATCCTGGAGCATATCGCTTACCACCACCTAAATCCTTCCTTATCAAAAATATCATTGAGGAGTTTTTCCTAAGCAAAATTGATCTCAAATTGTGTAACGGGAATTAATAGGAAATAGTACTCACTTATGGCAATTTGCTTTCTAGTCAAATATCCTGAGCTCTGTCTTTAGCATAAGAAGACCCACCTGCACCAAGATACTGGCTAAAAATTGCCAAGCAGACACTGCCTCAATTCTCTATGGTTCAGAAGGAGTAAGTGGTAAGTGACCCAGCTCCCTCCCCCTTTAATTTTTTATGCAGAGAGTAATAAGCAGAGCCTGACTCCTAATTCTGTTTTTCCTTATCACAATCATTCTTTCTCCTGTTCCTGTCGAAAGAGAAAAGTCTTCCTTCTCAGATATACCTCAAAGAGGCTGTGAGGATTTGGTGAAAGCCACGAAGCAAGGAGCACGGTGACTGTCTTAGCAGAACTCAAGGAAAGCTTATTATTATCGTGTTCTCCAGACTATGGGCTCCCCTGTACTCCCCTTCAAGGACGACCATAGCCACCCAAGGATGCCAAATTCAGAAAAGGATGACTGGCTCAGATGCACTTCCATTGCTGGTCAAAATAGGCAAAGCTTGTGGGGATAGAAGAGCCTTCCCTCTGGCTAAGTAGGCAGTGATCTCAAATGGAAATCCCATGATGTATAGGAGGTCTGACTACGAGAATCATTTAAGTGCCCTGCACATGGATATGTAGTTACATTTAATTAAATCAATAGTTTTAAGTGATTGTCTATTATAGCCATGCTTATCATTTTCCCTAATGCCTCCTCTAAGGCCAAATTTCACTGCTCTCCACACTCAGATTTCCTGATGTATACGTTCACCTCGTGGTCCCCCTCCACCCCACATAAGTGCACAGGTGGCTACCTCCTCTATTCTCTGCATGACCAGCACCCACTCATGTCCACAGGGCATCCTGGGAACTCCTACTGCAGGCCTTCTCTTGAGAGTGGCAGTCTTTTTCTGTTCATCATAAGCAGTTCATCTTAGAATTACATGAGCAGGAGCCAAGATCAATGGCAACCTGATTTATGGCAGCTCTTACCAACAGCTTGTGGAAATTAGAAATAAATATGGGGTCAAATGACTCACCAGTAATTTGACATTGGTAAATCTGGCTTATTTAAAAGTCTTAAATAATAAGGACCTTCACATCTTCGTTTCAACTGAAAGAGCATCAGTGCATTGCCTGAAGAGCCGTTTAGAGCTGAAAAGGTGCTTTAAACCGTATCACCATTAGTAGTATTTTTCCACTCTCTTAAATATTGCAACATAACTGAATTGGCAGCACAATAGTGTAGCCGTTCACAGCCTTCACTGGCATAGAGCAGTAGAGTGATCCAGAGGCCGTCTACTTTTGGTGCTAAAATCATGCCTGTGTGTTTATTTGCAGACTGTACTACAAGTCAATAAAACAGGCATCCGTATGTCTGAGTACGCAAGGAAAGCTATGAATACCACAGTGAAATGTTTCAGAAGTTTCATGATCTAAATAAAAGAGAAGCAATGCAAAATACCAAAACAATGACAATTGCATAACTGTACATCATTATTTTAAGAAAATGACGATGATGCTTAAGTTTGAATGACAATTTGATTCAGTTAGTCCAAAGCTGACTTTGACTTCAATTTACAAGGGACAAATTCTTGTCGTGGAATTGCTATGAAATGTGAGTTGAACATATACAACAGTTTATCAGAAGCAGCAGTGCATGTATGCATGTGAACTGTAGTCCCCAATCCTCTGTAAAAGTTGTTAAGAAATTTTATTAACACATTAACACACAATGGCAAAAATGCAAATGTTACATAACTGTAGAAAAATCTTAAGGGGGTGACCTGGTCCATCTTCCTCTTAGCCTTTCAGTTAACTGTGAAAGGGATAAAAGGGAAGGACATCCTACAACTGGATGCTTGCGTGTGTTTTGCCTGACATTGGGACTTCTCTTCATGGTTAGCATAAATTTCATGGTTAGCATGCCACAATTTCATTCCATTTCTTCTGGTTTTATCCTTAATAGGGACACATACGGCTGGTTATGTAATAGGCTGTCCTGTAATGCAAAATCGTCTGGTCAACTTTGAGGCAGTATTTTTGTGGTCCATGGACAACCCTCCATCACCCATACAGTGGGCACATTGGGAAGTGTTTAAGAACACTTTATAGCTTAGAAATGATATAGACTTGAAGCTGGGGGCAGTTGATCATGGTCACATAGTGGCCACAGTTCTGCAGCCCCCTATCTCATGCCACAGTCCTTTACCTCCTCCATCTTTCAAATTCACAGGCACAGCTTCTCACAACATTTATAAGTCCATTTTGCAAATAAAGATACATGAGTATCAGAGGCAGCAAAGTAGGATGAGCACAGGTAGTGAAGACCAGAGGAATGTGGGTGCACTTGGGTGGCTCAGTGTGTTAAGCCTCTGCCTTTAGCTCAGGTCATGATCTCAGGATCCTGGGATCAAGCCCTGAATCAGACTCTCTGGGAGCCCGATTCCCCCCCCCCCCCCCTGCCTACCTCTCTGCCTACTTGTGATCTCTCTCTTTCTCTCTCTGTCAAAACAAAACAAGACAAAACAAAAAAAGCCTAGGGGAATGAGTAATATTCTAAAAGCCAAGTGAAGATAAGGGTGTGAGAGGCCATAAATTCAACTTCTAGGGTTTCAGATAGGAAGAATTTGAGATTCAAGGAGATGCGATTGCATGATCGAGATTACACAACGAGTCAGTGATACAGAATGAAACTTCTGATTTTGATTTCTATATCCTTTCCACTACATTATACTGCAAAGCCTCCACCCAGAGTGTGTATGTGTATAATGCATACATAAAAGAGCAGCCAGGGAGAAGACTGAAATGGATAGTTTATTGTTTTAGGTAATCCCTTTACTCTTTCCAGAGCATTTCTTTTTGCTGCTCACATGCCTAGGGTGAATGCTTTGCTTTCCTCCCTGATTCATGTCAAATGTCACTTCCTCTGACCCTCCATGTCAACCCCTTCTGAGGGAAAGAGCATGGTGTTAGGGCAATAGCAACAAGTTTTGTTTCAGATGTGGTTAGCAAGTGGCAAACTGGGATTGTTTTGCTCCTGGTACCTGCACCATTAACTGTGCCACATTCAGAGTGACCAAGAGGGCTGAAGGAGATGACCTTTCTAATGTACTAGGTCCACCATCTCATTTCTCTCTCCTCTCATTTCCAAGCTTCCTTTTTTATTTTACCTCCTAGGAAAACTATCATGGACCTATTGCTCTCAGAGCATTTTTATTAATCAAAAGACTTGACTTTTTTTTTTTTTTCAGTCAATGAACATATAGGGAGTTTTGAATCAGGTTCAGTGCAAGGAACCAGAGAACTAATAATCAAATGATGGGATAAGAACCATATTGGGAAGGGCTTTATATGCAATACCAAAAACTTGAGCCTTTATCTTATGGGCTAAAGGGAGATATTGGAAAATTTTAAGCACAAGAGTAAGTTAATCTGATTTTTATTTTAGCTGAATCAATCTGATTGCCAGGTGAAGAATGGATCAGAGATGGGAAAAACTCACTAGGAATTCCAGTTCCAGTGGGCTAGCCTCAGAGAAATGAGGAAAGCTTAATTTAGGCAGTAAACTATTGTAAGAATAAAAATGAAAGGACCCAAACCAAACATTGTATACTAGTTGCTTTTTTTTTTTTCTCATAGGGCATGGATTAGCAATTCTGAAACAATTTTATTTGCATACTAGGGTTAAACAAATAAGCCAATATATTGTAGATAATGAGAGCCAGGTTTCTCACTGTTGGAGAAAGAAGTTTCAAATAAGGAAAGAAAAAGGCCAAGACAAACCCTGTGGTGTTCATTAGAGTTAGAGGTATCAATGTGGAGTCAGGGAATTTAAATATTTCTATAGATACATAGAGAGGCAGATGGAGGCAGGAGCTTTGTTTATGCATGAGTTATTATACATTCCTATATTCCCCAGCCCTGTCTGCTGAGACAGACTCCATGCAGTCACCCCACATCCTCAACAAGCACACTCAGCACTGAGACCTTGGTTTCTAAATACCATTGTCCGGTAAAAAGTAACCAGTGTTCCTTAGAGAAACAGTAGAGTCCAAGGAGAGGGAAAAGAAAATATAGGACAATGCTGTAGCATTTTCTGGTGCCAGAAAGTAAGAAAGTGCTTAAAAGGAGAGAAAGTAATGTGTCCATAGTGAAAAGTTATAGCAGCCAACTTGATAGCACTCCCAATGACTAAAGTTGAAACAACTTGAGAAACAAAATAAATAATAAAGAATAAAATAAATATCCTTGAGTCTCTATTAATATAAATAACTAAATGAATATATACATAAATGGAGGAGGAGACCACTCTTTCCTGCAGAAGGATTCCAATGAACAAATGTAGAAAATAAATGAGAGAAACAGGAAATCAACATTAAAAGCCCACAGTAATAATTGCTTCCACAAGAGCCACCAATCAATGCTAAAATTAATGGGTAAAAGTTTAAGCAGTAACAGGAGATATTTCTCCACCCAAATGTTTACAAAGAGAACAAAACAACTTTATCCTGGAGATTTCTGGCTGATACTACCTTAACACCCCCAGGGATAACACCAATAATGAGTGATGTTATATCAATATCATGTACCTACTGTCTTGTGGACCATGAGCAGTGCATAACTGCTGTGGCAAGTTTCCCAGTAATTCACAACCTCATACTAATCATGAGAAAGTATTAGCAAAGCCTAAATTGTGGGATATTGTACAAAGTCATGATGCTCTTTGAAAGTGTTGATGTTACAAAAACAAGGAAAGACAGAAACTATCACAGGCTGGAGGAGATTAAGAAGATACGATAACCAAATGCAACATAGGATCCTGGATTGCACCCTGGAACAGGAAAATGACAACAGCAGGGAAATTGGTGAAATCTGCATATGTTCTGTATATTAGTTAATAGAATTGTACCAAAGTTAATTTCTTAGTTTGATAATTACTCTGTGATTATGCAGAATGTTCACATAAAGTGCAACTAGGTAAAGGGTATTTGGGACCCTCTATACTACTTTTGTAACTTTTCTGTTTGTCTAACTTTATCTCAAAAAGAAAAATTAAGCAAAGCTATGGAAATGGAGATCAATAGAAAGGTAGCAGAATCTACAAGATTATTAATCAATGAGATATAGAGTATCAGAGATAATGGTGGTCACTCCATGGGGAAGTCAGGTGGTAGGGCAGGTATGGGAGGGCAATGAGGGTCTCACCATGGGACATGATGAGTTTGAGGTACTTCTGGAACATCCAGATGGACACATGATTTAGGCAGTTTAATGAATGTGTCTAGAATCCAAGAGAGAGGGATGAATCGGAAATATAAACTGTAAAAAAGTCAGCATCTACAAATTGTCTTAGAGGCATGAGAATGGATGGAACCTTAGAGAAAGAACATGAATGGTGAAGGGAAAGGAGTCTCAAAGATGAAACTCAAATTTGGCTCTTGTTCATGTTAACTTTGTTTTACAAACTTTTGTGGAACTAGAGCTATAGCTTATCCATATCTGTGTTTTATCACTTTAGTATTGCACCTGGTGAGTAATGTATGCCTACAACCATGTATTGAACATATGTTTGCATACATGTGTGGAAGAAGAAATAAATCTATCTTCTTGGACACCTGGATTACACAGAAGTTTAAATCTATCTTTAAGCATACATCATTCTATGAGTTCATCATCCCTGCATTCCAGATTTCATTTAAAAGGCATTTTCCCTGAATTTAAAAAATCTAGGTAATTGAAAGAACTGATACCTCAAAGCAAATTATACTTCAAAAATGTAATGTCAGGTTATATGTGACCTATCTATTCCCCTCACCACTTCTAAGAGAATGGCACAATAATCAATAAGCAGTCTTAGAATAAAAAAAAAATGTAGGAATGGTTTTCCTGGGGCCCCACACTCTGTCAGTGGGCCTTCTCTATAACAGGGGAGCTGACTTCATTCCTACTGTTCTTGCTGAATGTCCAAAAGTCATTCTCCCCTGAGAAGACTGTTTTTAGCCAGGATTCAGGTGAATGAGTCAAGCCATGTCAGATGAGAATCCTCGACTTGAACTCTTGGCTCAGACAGCAGACAGAACACCTTGTTTCATGCAGGAGTCCTCTCTGCACGGAGACACTGCCTAGAGTTCCCCAGTTATGCTCTGACATAACTCTGCATGCTATGCAAATATCCTGCTAACGTGGTTTGTTTTGTTCTGGAAAACAGTAAAATATAATGATATTTAAAAAGACAAGTGGCTGCTGAAATCCCCATAACACCACTCTATTTGGGAAAATAGAGCTTACCTGAATATTTTAGGCTTAAGAATTGCTGACCAGATGGCAGGCAACAATATAAAAGGTATTACAAAGCTCCAACTCCTTCTGTGTGTCATTTAGTAGGATATTGTGTTCAGAATCCTGTTCTGTCACTGTTGGATTAGTTACCCAAACCCCACCCTTTCCAGTTTTATTTTCTCATGTTAACACTTCAAGAAAAAAAATCGTTTTAAAGTACTGCCGTGGTTATTAATTTATAATCTTTGCACTTTCTGGAATTTGCCTTGAAGCACTTCTAGGGACAGACATTGAAAGGGAAAGGTGGTTAACTGGGAGGGGAAAAGACTCAAAACTAGAAGAAAGGATATAGGACATGGTTTGGTTCTTCCGGTTATAGAATATGCTGCTTTTCCTCCAGCTTGTTGGGAGCACGGAGAATTTGGCCCAGACGTCTATAGATTTTAAGCAAGAACTCTGCATCATTAGTGGTGGAATCTTAGGATTCTAAAAGCAAAAGGCCCAGCTGGTGTTCAAATGGAAGCTCTGAGACAGTGGGATGGGGTGTTTGGGCCAAACCCAGCTATACGAGATGAAATGAAATAAGCTCCAAGTAGGAAGAGAGGATATGGTGTTAACAAACAAAAACAAAAAGCAAATGCACTATGATTCAGAAAGATCTAGAAAGAGAAATTTCATGGAGTTTAGGAGGCTAAAATGAGATTTGGAATATGGCCTGGCAGTAGATAGGAGGGTTCACACTGTGGGACTGGACTAGTGTCTGGAAGCAAGTCAAAGCACAGGCTAAGTTCTAGAGCAACTGAGGCATAAGAGAATTGTTGAGGGCAGGCACGCAGGCCTCCCAGTAGGGCAGTGACAGATAAGGGAGACAAGTACAGCTGGACCATGTGAGAAGCATCCCAGTGCGAGAGCTGGGCAGAAGTTAGAACAGAAGTGACACAGAAGTAGACTTGATGCTGAGGCATGTTTTTCACTGCTATGGGTTCATTCACTAAAGAATTGGTCCCTGCGCTCATAACCAGACCTGGTAAAAGGACCTCTGCTGAGGGTGGTAAGGGTAGAAAGTTCACAGTTATGTTAAATTATGTTATGTTATGTTATGACATATTTTATATATGCATATATAAAATCAGATTATAGGAGGGAGATTATCTTAAAGAAGTCAGTTGGAGACTAAATGCCTTCCTCTGTAAAGGAGATATTGAGAATGCATTTATATCCAAGTTCTTTCAAAAAATAGTTTATGGCATGGGGCACCTGGGTGGCTCAGTGGGTTAAAACCTCTGCCTTCGGCTCGGGTCATGATCCCAGGGTCCTGGGATCAAGCCCCGCAGCGGGCTTGCTGCTTAGCGGGGAGCCTGCTTCCTTCTCTCTCTCTCTCTGCCTATAAATAAATAAAATCTTAAAAAAAAAAAAAGTTTATGGCAAATGTGTTCAAGTAATACATGTATGTAGCTCATAAGCACATCTAATTAACCAAGAGGAGAAAATACTCGCCCCCCAAAGTATGCCCACCACCACCACCATCACCAATGACATCAACAGCACAACACCTTGTTGAAAGGCCCTGGTGTTGTGCAGTCTCTCATTTCTCTCCTCTCCCTCATTTCACCCAATCTGTGTGTACTCAGCAGCTGTATCTGAGCAGAGAGAACGGAATAATAGAGGATGAGCTGAAGTCCTGAATAGGCTGTTTAGATTAGTTCCAAGGCATGGGTAATTGTCTTACTCTTCCCTTTTCCCGGGTCTGTGTAAACACAGATTTAAATGATTGATCAAAGATAGAATAGTCACATAATGATCAAACGGAAATTAGGGGACGCTCAAAGAAATCATATTATCAGGTTTGAAGGAAAATAAAGCATTTCAAATGCCCGCCCAGGCTCTCCTCTCCAGTCTATAATCTACAAGGGGGTCACTCCTTGCTTAGGTAGAGAATAAACAGAATTAAAACAAACACACTTCAAGCTTGGTTCATTGCACTGCTCTACCACATGATAAAATGTCACTTAGCTTTTTTGACCCTCAGTTTTTTTCATCAACAAAGTCAGATGATGATTTTTCATCAACAATCATCTCCCAGGTTCATGTTGAATATAAAAAAGTAAAATGTATACTGAAACTCTTTTCTAATTCCTTATACACAATCCGTGACTCAAAGAAAAGTCTTAGGGTAATTCAAGTGAATAAATGGACAGAAGGATACAGTCGCTGAGTAATTTTTATACATGAGCAGTGAGCCTGAATAACCATTTACCTTCATAGTATCACTATTTGACATCACATGATATATTTCTTTTCTTTCTTTTACTTTTTAAAGATTTTACTTATTTATTTGACAGAGAGCAACAGGCAGGCAGAGTGGCAGCCAGAGGGAGAGAAAGGAGCAGGCTCCCTAATGAGCAGGGAGTCTGACTTGGGGCTTGATCTCAGCCCTGAGATCATGACCTGATCCAAAGGCAGCCGCTTAATTGACTGAGCCACTGAGGTGCCCCATATATTTCTTTATTTATATACTGGCTACCTCCCCTACGACAATTTAAATACCTCATGGCAGCACGTTTGTCTTATTCACTGCTACACCCCCAGTGAGCAGAACAAAGCTTGGCATTAGTAGATGATCAGTAAATATGTGTTGAATGAATGAATGTGGCAGGCAAGTTTGAACTCAGAAGCGCCTGACTCCAAAGCCTGTGCCCTTGATCAATAAGCCTGCTAACTCTCCATAAGTGAATAAATGCTACACATGACAGAGGCAGGTTTTACTTGTCACCCTGCTGGGTCTTTTCCACACAGCTTTGGTGGCCAGAAGAATGTCCTCCAGAAATTCCCATTTCCGAATTCCCAGCACCTCTGCGTGTGTCGCTTTACATGACAAAATGGATTTTGTGGAGGCAATTAAGTTAAGGACCTATATAAATGGGGAGATTATACCAGCTTTTCAGGTGGGCCCCATTTATTTACATGGACTCTTACAATTGGAGAATTTTTCCGGGTTGTGCTCAGGGAGAGATGTGAGATAGGCAGGGTCAGAGAGATGCTATGATGCTGACTTTGAAGATGGAGGAAGGGGACCATGAGCCAGGGAATGTAGGTGACCTCAGGAAGCTGGAAAAGAGGAGAAAATGGATTCTCTTCCAGAACCCCAGAAAGGAAGCAGCCCTGCTCATACCCTGATTTCAGCCAAGTAAGACCTAAGTCAGATTCCTGATGTACAAAACTGCAAGATAACAAATTTGTGTTGTTTCAAGCCAGGACTTTGGTGATACTGTGTTACAGCAGTGATAGAACACAGTGTCAGTTTGAAGAAGCCTGCTGCTTATTTGCTATCAGAGTAGGATTTTAGACATCATGAGAAAATTTCACTCACGTTAAAAAAAAAAAAAAAAAAAAAAAAGCCTGGATTCAATAAACTACCTTCTAAACAGCTCTCCCAATTAGGGCCAAAATTAGACAATTTAAAACTTGGGAACAACTGTAAAAGTTGTTTTTCTTTACGTGAACTTATAACGAAACCTTGAAACCTCCACTGATTTTCTTTGTTCCAGAAATGCGGGCTGGCTTCCACATACTATTCATTAAGCAGTGGGTAGCACTGTGTATCTGGAGCTAAAACCTTCCTCCGCTATGACTTTCCATGTTGCCTTTCATAATAAAGCACACACTGAAATTGCATATGGTATCTGCATCTTCATGAGCATGCTAATTGTTATGGCCCTCCTAGTCAGAGGGCCCTGAGGGTGTGTGGGTTTTCCAGCAACCCACTGACTCATCTGTCTCCACCACAGAGCCATCCGGCCTGACGACGGTGACACGGATGCCCTGGGAGTCCTCACTCTCCTGTCAGGGACGTTGCTGCAGAAAATTAACATGCATCCATTCATCGCTGCAGACGGCAGAGTGGGCTGTAATTTTAGCTTCTATCCCCCAAATAATGTTTGTTGTCATGCTGTAATCTTGGCAATCAGCGTAACAGATGAACATATCGTTTCATGTGAAATATTTGCTAAACATGATGGGACCTTGAGAACCACACCTCAGCGTGACTCTGCGTGTGCATGTCTGTGTGTGCATGTGTGTAAGTTTAAAGAAAGAACATGGATACTGAGTAGTCTATAGAATTAAAAAGTGAACCAAGTAAAAACTAACTGAATAAGGTAAAGTAGGGAACGTCAAAAGTTCATTAAAAATAAATTATGCAGGGCGCCTGGGTGGCTCAATCTGTTAAGGGAGCGTCTCTTGGTTTTGGCTCAAGTCATGATCTCAGGGTCCTGAGATCTAGCTCCATGTGGGACCTTGCTTGGTGCAGTCTGCTCCAGATTCTTTCTCCTCCTTCTCCCTTCCCCTGTGCTCCTCCCCCTACTCACATTTGAACATGCACCCTCTCTCCCTCTCTCTCAAATAAATAAATAAAATCTTAAAAAAAAAAATAAATTAGATGCTTGTCTCCTAAACATTTTAGCACTCTTTCACTTAGCATTTTTTTTTTAACCTTAAAAAATGAAGGCTTCAGGGGTGAAGGCTGGGTGGATTAGTCTGTGAAGCCTCTGCCTTTGGTTCAGGTCATGATCTCACGGTCCTGGGATCCAGCTCCACGTTGGGCTCCCTGCTCAGCAGCAAGGAGTCTTCTCCCTCTCCTCCCCACTTGTGGTCTCTCTTGCTATTTCTGTCACTATCTCTGTCTCTCTTTCTCTTTCTCAGATAAATAAATAAAATCTTTAAAAAAAAAAAAAAGTGAAGGCTTCACACAGGTCCAGAAAAGTCATGCATCCACCTTTCCTCTTTTAAATATGAAAGTTAATACATGTGCAGTTTCTGCAGTAGAATCTAATAGCAATAAATGTCAATTGGACATATTGCTCTTGTGATCTCAGGTTAACTTGCGTGCTGCTAACCCCAACTGCTTATAAAAAAGACCTGACCACTGAAAGTACTCCTCATTTTCAGAGTAGACCCGTGGCATATATGTCAGATTGATATGTAATCAAACTCTCACCAACACCAAACTAGGAGACCTCTCTTTCTCTCCAAAGTCATCCCAAGGTGAAACTCACACCCCTGGTCATTGCTAGAGCAGAGGTTTTGGAACAATTTCATGTCTCTCTTCTCATTCCTCAGCAACAATATCTTCATCATCAGTGAACTAATTCAACAAGTATTTGTTGAGCTTCTACTATACGGTAAGAAATGTCTTAGATTTGGGGGAGATAGCAAGAACAAAATATTCAAACTTTCTTGTTTTCATTTGAGCCCTCATCTAATAGGGGATACTCATGAACAAAGTTTATATAGTGTTCTAGACAGCAACAAATGCTAAGTGGGAAAGTTTACATGGGGTGGGATGGGGTGAGGATCATGAAAGGTGGAGATGGGAAGTATAGGAAGAGAGTGAAAATGACTATCTATACAAGAGCATTCTAGGCAGAGGAACTAAGTACAAGGTTTTTGAGGTAGGGGCATATTGTGTGTGCTTGGCTAGGAGCAAGAAGACAGGGAGGCCGAAGTGGAGAGATGGAAAAGGTAAGAGATACAGTCAGAGAGACAACAAGGGTGTTCTTAAATGTACAGAGTCAACCCATCAAGCATAAAAAAATAACATACACTCACAGAAGAATATAACCATCAGCCCTTTTTATTTTGACAAAGGATATTAGAATATGAATTAGAAACTGTATTTTATGAATTTTACCCTTTAAACACTTGGCTTTTTGTTTGTGTTTATATTAATATGTGTGAGCATATAATATAGTATTACTATATGCATATGTGTTATAAACATGAGGATATCAGTACTAGTAGAATATTACATACTAAAGAAATTCTTTCTTCACCAAGGCCCATGGAACATTTTTTCCATGTTCCAATGACAACTTTTTCCAAACCCAGTTTGATTACTACATTCAATTGAATCTAAAATATCATTATTTATAAGTACGCCATTGGTCTGTGATCCGCTAAGAAAGAACAAAAAAATAGGTCCAATTAACCACCATAATGCAGAGATTTGGAAAGTTGTATATCATAGAACAAAGGAAATATAGTACATTCACTCCTATCCTGACCTACAAATGCCTGAATTTTGACTTATTTTGATGTATAGTTTCTGCAAACTGAAACCACTCTTTGTTTGTTAACCTTGACTCAAAGCAAGAAACTGTATTCGTATTTCCTTTGCTTTGGACCTACTTGTTGAGAGATGAAAAGCCTTCGTTCCAGGGCATTGTTCAGTCATTAGCAGAAGTAGTAATTGCAGTAGTGGCAGCAGAGCTAGAAATGACTATCATAGTGATAAAATCTGTCACAGATTTATGGAGTGTTTATTGAGTATAGACTGCTGTGTCTTTGCCTGTTACCTGTACCTGACCACACTTCCCACGTCAATTTAGGACTGGAGGAGAGAGGTTGGCAGCACTCCGCAAGGTGAGTGATGGACCTGTGCCGTCTTCTCTATTCTATATCCACACTAGTGGCTTCTAGCAGGATATTCCAATTCTGCTTCTTAAGCTTCTCTTGTGGGTGCTATGTGTGTGTCAGTGCTAGTGTGTTAGCCTGAAATCATAAGCTCAAGGTGATGCCAGAGAGCCCCGTGTGCCTTTTTCTTATAATGACAATTGCTAATGTTGATTGCATGCCCATTGTCAAGCGCAGTTATGTTTCTATCCTTATGTGATAGATAATAGTATTATTATTTTTATTATTATTTCCATTTACAGATGAGATGAGGAAACAGAAGCACAGACAGGTTAGGTTATTTGTCAACAGACGGAAACCCAGGGAAACAGCCTGCATGTCATGGTGGCTAGCAGTTCTGGCTTCGTACTAGCTCTTCTATGAGAATCAAACTGTTGCAACTGAACACACACATCCCACCTGCTGGACCACACTGTCTCACCTAGTGCGGTCATGAACACAGTCACATGTGTGTTCTATCCCGGCTAACCACATGTGTGGCTCCATCCTATAAGCCCCAAAGCTCACAAGATGAGACAAACAGAGCTAAATATTATGGAGATTCTGAACTTGCTTTACTCACAGCCTCAGTGATTCTACTGGCCTGGGATGCTAAGACGTCTTTACTTTAAACCAGTTATCGGTAACCTAGGACAGTAATTACTCTGTCCTTTTCAGTGCCTTCTCTTTAAAATTCAGAGCACAAAAAAAAAAAAAAAAAAAAAAAAAAAAAAAAATTCAGAGCACATCAAGTTGACAAGTCAAGACATTCCAGCAGCCCAGTCTAGTCGCCTACCCAGGTGAGATGCATGTGAGTGGAAAATCAGAGCACCATTCTCACCAGCCCTGCATCAGAATGGACCTCAAGCAGCACAGTTCACAGGCCCCCAGGCTCTACCATACCCCTCCCTCAACGACAGCAAGAGGCTTCTTTTGAGCTCCCAACAGGGTGAAATTCTTTGTTCAAATTCTTTGCTCAGAATTGCTTGGAATTTGTTGCATTTAGTGGCAACCCTACTGTGATCTCCTGAAAGAGAAGATTACCCATGAATTAAAACATCACCAGAAACTAGTATTGCTCCAAGGTTTATGGCTTATTTCCTGGATCCTCTAATCACCTAAGGGGGTGGGGGGGGCAGGGACACCAAAAAACCCGCAAAAATAAAATAAAACAAAACAAAAAACAGGAAAAAAAAAAGATTTTTGTTTTGCTTTCACACTCTTGACTCTGCCACACTCTCCATTGTTTAAGTCTGGGCCTGCCTGAGTATTACCACCACCCATCTGGTGAGTTCAAAGTAAAGGTACATAGTAAGAGAGATGCTGCTGTCAGAAGGGTCCCCAACTCCGGAGAGCTCAGCTGGTGTGGCCAGCAGCTCCTGGAGACATCCCTGGAGGAAGGTCTGGGACAAAAGCGCCAAAAAGGACCTCTGTGCTGATAAAAATCTTCCACCAAGTTTATTTAATTGAGTAATTCAGAGAAAACTGCATTTTCTTTCACTTCCAAGGCATTAGGTTGGTGTGGAACCATATTCTTTTACATTCAAAGCTTTCCAGGAAATTCCCTGGAAAAATTTGTTTTGAGTTGGCTTTTTCCTTGACGCTTGAATGAATGTCAGAGGTGAGGCAGCTTCTGTTCTTGTCACAGGGCAGGTGGAAGGGACACATTCCTCACTACACCAGTTTCCAGTTTCATCTGATTATTTTCTTGTCTTTAACACTATACACTTTTTACATCCTCCTTGTAAGGGCCTATTTAGCCAGAGCGATTCCATCTGGTTGAATAGTGATTTTGTTGTTTATGCAGTAAAACTTAAAATGACACTCCTCCCCCCCAACCAGGGGACTTACTTAAAAGCAAGTCTGGGAAACTAGTAAAATATGGTCGACCAGTCCCAGGTAACAGAGCCCAAATACAAGAGCGGGTCAGGCCAGGTGGAGACATCCAATCAGAGGGGGGCGCATACTGTCTCCCTAGCTACCAAGGAGTGTGGGCCCTGCCTTTTGGGTGCCAATTCTGACCAAGGTAATAGGCTAGTTCAAATACCTAGTGTAGGGTAAATTGCGATTCAATTGGTCACCTGTGTGTGACCTAGCATGACTGTGCAGCTTTCTCTGCGGTTGCAATCTCATTGCACCTGTATGTGGCCAGGCTCAACCACATGACCCTTGCCCTTTAAAAGTTAGTTGATAAGGGGCGCCTGGGTGGCTCAGCGGGTTAAGCCTCTGCCTTCGGCTCAGGTCATGATCTCAGGGTCCTGGGATCGAGCCCCGCACCAGGCTCTCTGCTCAGCGGGGAGTCTGCTTCCCTTCCTCTCTTTCTGCCTGCCTCTCTGCCTACTTGTGATCTCTGTCTGTCAAATAAATAAAATCTTTAAAAAAAAAAAAGTTAGTTGATAAGGTGGTGGGGGGGGGGTCACCATCTCTGTAAGAGGCGGCCCGACCAGTTGGTTTAATTCTCGATGCTTGGTGCGAAATAAAGCTTTGCTTGACCTTCACTTTGTATCAGTCTCATTCCTTTGATTACGGACCCATCACTCCTAATGTATACTGAAATTCACTCAATGACACATTTAATTTTTATAATTTGACCAATTCTATGGTTAATTTCATCAATAGAGAAAAATCTACTTGAAAAGAGAATTTGGGCTATTCCTTTATCCCTCCACTCCTTCTCCTCACCCTCTTACTCCTCCTCTTTCTTTCTTTTTTCCCTTTTTTCCCCCCTCAATTATAGCTATTTTTCTTCATCCCATGAACTTGGAGTCAGGTTGATGGAACTGGATTAGAGTCCTGGTTTTGGCTCTCATTCTACTGTGACTTTTTTTTTTTTAAGATTTTATTTATTTATTTGATAGAGAGAGCTCACAAGTAGGCAGAGAGGCAGGCAGAGAGAGAGGGGGAAGCAGGCTGAGCAGAGAGCCCGATATGGGGCTCATCCCAGGACCCTGCGATCATGACCTGAGCCAAAGGCAGAGGCTTTAACCCACTGAGCCACCCAGGAGCCCCTACTGTGACATTTTTTGAGATAGTCTTTAATCATCTAATCATTTCACATATAATGAGAATAATATATACACTTGGGTGCAGAAGTTTTTAGGCCTTGGACTCCTGGTTTCCACTTCTGTCTCAGCGTCCTGAGATCAAGCCCTACAGCGGGCTCCAGACTGAGCATTGAGCCTGCTTAAGACTCTCTCTCCCTGGGGCGCCTGGGTGGCTCAGCGGGTTAAAGCCTCTGCATTCGGCTCAGGTCATGATCCCAGGGTCCTGGGATCAAGCCCTGCATCGGGCTCTCTGCTTGGCTGGGAGCCTGCTTCCTCCTCTCTCTCTCTCTCTGCCTGCCTCTCTGCCTACTTGTAATCTCTGTCAAAAAAATAAATTTAAAAAAAAAAAAAAAAGACTCTCTCTCCCTTCGCCCTCCCCTTCTCCCAACCTCTACAACCATGCTCTCTTTCTCTCTCTAAAATAAATAAAATCTCTAAAAAAAAAAGAAAGAAACCCACCCAATTTGTTTCTTGCTGTAATTAAATGAGATAATTTGCATGAAGCAAGTATCAGAGTGCCTAAAACATAATAAACATCTAATAAATGTGAGTTCTTATCAGCTTCTTCCTTTATAAAGTAACAAGTTATATATTTTCACCAATTCCAGAATGCTAACATCTTATAAATATCTTTTTGTTTGCTTATGAAGTATTGATTTAGTAATTTAAAATAAAAGCTTTGAAAAATTATGTTCTTCTCTGGAAAACAATCAATTAACTTTGCCAATGTGTAAATAAAGGGCACTGGCCACCCTGTGATTTAGAATCAAATGCTGTCTTGAACCCTGTGCCTCCTTCTCCTTTTCTGCTGGATGTAAAGTGTGCAAAGCAAAGCATTTTATGGAACTCACCAGTCTGCCCAGAGACACAGAATACTGGGACAGACACTCCGGGCTGGTTCAGGACTGGGGAGGAGAAAACATTTCATAAAAAACAGAACCTAATTGATTCCATTTCTGTCCATTCCCTAATTATTCTGCAGCGCCTGGAATGAAGGTGCTGTACCACCTGACCTGGGAGGATTCCCCAGGCGCCTACAGCCATCAAAGACTCAGTAAGTGCTGCTTTTACGGAGGGAAGGCAGCTTCAAAGATTTCACTTCCACTTAGGTTTTAAGCAGCTTTACAAAAGAACATCGATTTTGGTTAAATTGATTTTATTCATAGTTGGTTTGGATGGTGTATTCAAAAGATAGATTGTATCAGGCTGTCAGCACGCAGGAGGCTGGGAGAGCAGACCCCCTCCTCGGTGTGTGTGGACCTAAATATTTCCTCTGTGATGGTTTGGTGGGATTTCTGGACTGAAAGACATTTTCACAGTTTGGGCCACTCTGGATGGGAGTATTATACTGTGATTTTGGTTATGTCAAAAGCATAAAATCAGGCTTCTCTGCTATGCTTTTGATTTCCTGCACAGCAAACACCCATTTGTCTCATTACGATCTATCAATGCAGATTAGCTGTTGACTGTAATGTAGTTGAAATATATAATAATAGACATGCGTGCTAAGTGCCAACCAGTTATTAGAAACTCAGGCTTGATCCCACGGATTCAGCGTGGTGGCTGTTGTGGAAGATAACAGCATTACTATTTTAAACATGTGAAGAGACATGAGCGTTCATGATCACTTCTTCTGAGAGCAAAAACTCAGCCAGTATGACATTTAGGAACCACATGGTTTTAAAAAGCATGGCACCAAACAGAAGTTTTCTGCTGAAAAATACTAAAAATTATATATGCGATTTTATATTAATGCATTCCATTAACTTTCAATTATTTATTCAAATGCAAGACAGCTGCACCGACTGATGGCAATTGGGCAGAGATTAATTAAAGACAGGTATTTGGAGAACTCAGTTTGAGATTAAAAACATATCATAGCTGGATTATACAGATTCACATGGACATCGATACACAAACACATAATACCCATGTGTGTTTACCATAATGCTTTTCAGCAATAACTTTTTTAACTAGAGATATGCAAAGAATCATCTAGGGACCTTTTTCAAACACAGATGCTTAGGTCCCACCATCAAAATAATCTGATTCAATAAGACTGGGGTGGATCCCATTTAATTATATTTAAAAAATTAAGATCTTAACAGTTAATTCTGATATGCCCTGATTAAGCTACTGCATTAAAGACATTTTAAGATGTCAGTGGTCTAGGCACTTGTAAAGAGTCATTGCTCTTTCCCAAAACCTCTTGGGTGTGTCAGAGGGTACCACCATGGACATAAGTGCTGCTACAAACAATATAGGAATAATCCTTGATTACCCATTTTCCTTATCCAGCCCACCAGCGAGCGCTCCTGGCTCTGTCTCCAAAACACTCTCAGACAGGCCCATGTTCTCTCAACTTGACAGACACCCAGATAGTCCAAGCTGTCTTCTCCCTGTCCACCCACTGCTTTGTTTCTGGAGATTAGCACACTGTCAGCCACATACTACCCACTCAATAAATATGTTGTTGAAAGAATAAATAAAGAATTGAACCACTATTAATGGTACATTTTTCAACAACTACTTGCATAAGACCTGGTATATATAAAATTGAATTAATATTAAGAGACACTGAACTAAAAAGAAGGTCAATAATATGTCTAATGATGGGACCCATGACAAGAGTTGGACTAAATAGCAGGGAAGAGAAATCTCCTAGTGGTATGTTGACCATGTGGTCCAAGCCTGATCAGTCTCCTGTTTCACTCCTACTCACAATGACCAACTGGGGAATGGATGTGCCAGAACTCTACCAGCTTCACAGTCCATACAGAGGTATCTGGTGGAAAAATATCAATTAGCACCTCCTCATCTGAGAAACCAAAGAGTAGATTTCTGGAGGGTCTCCCTGGTCCACTTGTGTTTTAGCCAATCTGAATGTTTACACAAAACAGCCTTGCTCCTCCTCACAAAAGGCAAAGGTGGTGAAGTCACAGCTTGAAATGAAATGAATCTTTTTTTTTTTAAGATTTTATTTACTTATTTGAGAGAAAGAGAGAGCACCAGTGGTGTGAAGGGCAGAGGGAGAAGCAGACTCCCCACCAAGCAGGGATCCTGATGTGGGGCTCGATCCCAGGACCCCAGGATTATGACCTGATACAAAGGCAGGTGCTTAACCAACTGAGTCACCCCAGTGCCCCAAAATGATGTAAGTCTGAACATAAATGGAGAGATAATATGGTCTGAACTGAAAAGGCAGACTTTGCATAAATGGGCACCTCAAATTCACATGCCCACAAAAGGCACCCCAAGAAAAGCAACTCTTTAACCACCAAGGAAGAACGTTCCAGGATTGAGGACCATCCATTTGAGTAATGCCACAGGTGCTGTTCAGACAGCACCCAGAGTTTAGGAGATGAGCTCACAGAAGTAACTTCTCCAGATAGGCTGAGGCACCAACCAAACCATTAAGCATGAGAGATGAATATTATATTCCACACATTCCTGGATTATTGTGGATGGGTATCTCCCCTATCTAACTCCCAAGCCGGTGGGTTTGAGATACCCAGAGAGACTATGGAAGAAATCAAAGAGGAACCAAAACAAAAAAGATAGAGTGGGGGCGCCTGGGTGGCTCAGTGGGTTAAGCCACTGCCTTCAGCTCAGGTCATGATCTCAGGGTCCTGGGATCGAGTTCCGCATCGGGTTCTCTGCTCAGCAGGGAGCCTGCTTCCCTCTCTCTCTCTCTCTCTCTGCCTGCCTCTCTGTCTACTTGTGATCTCTCTCTGTCAAATAAATAAAAAATAAAAAATCTTTAAAAAAAAAAAAGATAGAGTGGCCCCTGAAGGGTGGTCCTGAAGGGAATGGCAGATCATGGTCCAAACTTCCATCTTCCTCTGGACTCACTATATCCCCCACCCCCACAGGGACACAAATTCTAAGTCAGACTGGTTTGGATCTCTCCAATTCAGTTAAAATGTTTATTGTTTGTTGTCCAGGATTCTAAATCACTCAGAAGGGAGCTTATTTGTTCTCTCAAGTTCTCCATTACCCCTGTGGGGGCTTGGGAGATTGCTTTGAACTGAGGAAAACCCTGGCAGTAATTAAATACAAAAGGCCTCCCAGCGCCTTCCTTGTTCCTTGCTTTTGGCAGGCTGTTCTAGCCGAGCAGAAGGGGGAAGATTTGATTTTAATCACACAGATTTCATATTTTATTTTGCTCATTAAAATTCCTGATAAGGATTTACTTCAGCATTTTGTGGCTCTCCCTGAATATTTGAAGAGGGTCTTCCCCCCACCCCTTTTTTTTTTACTGCAAATGTTGTCTGATCTCTGCCTGTTCCACTCTCTGAAGAGATTGCCTCCACATTGCTCAAATCCAAGGTGTGAGCCGTTTCTGGGAGAATTAAAAAAAAAAAAAAAAAGAATTTAGGGATGGCATGCCACTATTCTGTAATTACAGCCATGCTGTCTCTGCTCAGCCAAAGTGAAAAAATCAATTATCTAAGAATGCAGGGCTGGAATCAAGATGAAGAAAAACTTTGCTGTCTAAAGTTACCTAGAACTTCTAAGAAAATGAAGAATTCTGTGTCTGTACAAAACACTATTGCTAGGGAAAGGAAGGAAATCATTTTTAGAAGGAGCTTCTCAGAAGCCTCCACAGTCCGATTGCACCCCAGTCTGCTTGCCTTTCTGCAGGCTTTCCCAGCTACTCTACTCTGACATCACTCTGTAGTTGCTGGTTTTGGTCCCCTCCCTTGGCAATGTTAAATCGTCCCTAAGCAGGCCCAAACTACAGCAAAATCGCAATTACTTTATTCTTCCTCAGGGCATTAAATGTTAACCCTTTTTTGCCTGCAAACAATTAAATTTTAGTTTAGATATATATTTTTGTAGATTTACATATTTATAAATATATATTTATATATCTATATATGTGCATATATATATGTTCAATAGATACGGAGTTATATCTGTAATATAATAGATATACAGAGAAGGACATATAGGATAGGATTATAGATACGGTTCTCTCTATGTATATTCCACATGTAGTATTACATATACTCTCCATCTATACCTCTACACATCCTAGAATTTCTCTTTCTGCATCTATGATTAAGATTTGCAATACTGTTTCTCCATTCCAGATACTTGAAACTTTGCACGTGTCCTCTGCATAAAGACTGTCCTCAGAGAGATCTAGGGACAGTATGGGAGTGCAGTGGGGGGGGGGGGGGGGGGGGCTCTCAGCCTAAGTAGCCGAGAGCTGGGAGGGCTCCAAACTCACATCCTAGTCAAGGCTCTAGTATGAAAAGCTCCATTACTTTTTCACTATATATTGCTATAATAGTGCTCTGTTCTGATGGGAAGTATTAGGAGAACTGATTTGGCATAAATATAGACCAAGACATCCTTTTTTGTCCTCTATGTTCCCCCTTCCAAATATTTGATTGCTAGGTTGTATTATTTTGGGGAAATCATTCTTAATCCCACCCATCTTTCACTAAGCCAGTTCTGCTTAAACACCTACAAATGTAATTACTCTGATTATTGTTAACTTGTTAACTTGAACAAATGGAGAAAATTTACCTTTTGTCTTTTTACACCAACAAAACTTCATTCCCACTGAAGTAATTTTAACACCTACCAAAATGCAGAAAGACGGCCTTAGATAGTGATATATATATAACATATATATCCTACCTTTATTATATTAGAATATATAAGTTTTTATATATAAATTTTAATTCTATTAATAGGTAATAAGTGGTAGTGAGATTTTTAAGATATCCCAGGAGCCTGTAATCAAGTTTCTCTAGAGAAGAGAGCTGAATCCTCGCCAAGATATGCCACATCTTTTGCATGTTCAAAGCACTCGTATGGAGAAAAAAATAGGAATTACAGAGTGAGAAAGGCATATCCTTAATCGACCTCCACAGAGCTCATCTGGGAAGAAAGTGGGTCCCTTCGTGCCCGCATTGCAGTCGTCTGCTTTGTACTCTACACCCAGCATTTTCTGTTTTCGTGCTTTTGTGTGCTAGGGCTGCTTCTTTAAGAACAAAACCTTGTCCATCACAATAGAATGCAAGGCCCTGCTCTTCTCTGAAGGCTGTGCACCCCCACTTCCTGCAGTCTCTTTACTTAGCAGCAAATTTCCCTTCATTAAAATTAAGCCTCATTTCTTGCTCACTTTTCCTGTTTTCCTCAGCAAAGCTGAGTGCAGTACTGAACCAATTTTTCTCGCTGCTTTATTTTCCTGTCACTTCATAACACTCCATAGCTTGTCATTTCATAAACCTTCTTTCCCTCCAAAAACAATCAAAAAGTTTATTCCAACCAATTTTATCCCTCCTTTGTAGGGGAAATAAAGAGGAAATTGGTGTGTGTGTGGGTGTGTGTGTGTGTGTGTGTGTGTGTGTGCGCGCTGGCAGGAGAGAGAATCGAGTGTGTTTTCATATAACTAAGTCCCCAAAATGTACTAGAAGGGTCCATTTGGTATATTTTGGCTTGAGGTTTTTGCCCAGACTCTGGGATTAATGGCTATGCTCCAGTTTATGCTAACTGCAGGGATAAAATGGTCTTATATTTCCATCTGGAGTGGTGACAGCTCCAAGTAAATCTTCAGGGTTAGACTCCTGGACAGCGAGGTAAGAGAAATTATTGCGGGTGAGCACTGGATTGCCAAACACGGGAGCTCTCAGGCTCTGATAAAGCTGCCCCTCCCCCACCTAATTAGCTTGTGCTCACTTTCTCTTCTAACTCTCTCAATCAGCTTATTTGCTTAATTCCTCCATTAGGACCAAGTAGATATGGGGAATTCTGTGGACCCAAATTTCACAGTTACAGACTCTCTGAGCAGCCCTGAAGCCCTGGTTTCTGTGATAGGGCAGAGACTGGCAGGTTCAAGACTGGCCAGCAGGGTGGGGCTCCAGTGGGCCGTCCAAGACTCATGGCATAGGTCCCACTCTAAGGCCAATAAAGTCTACCTGAGACAGGATTAATATGTGCCCGAGTTCCAATCAGAACAACATGGGCTCATAACGCAAAGCTCAGAGACTTTGACCACGATTACTGGGAAGACACTTTGAGGTGCTGGGAGCCAAGCTCTAGAGAACACTGTCTATGGTGAGAGTGTGCTGACTATTCTAGCCATCCTCCAGATCCTACTTAACCTGACTCAACTCCCATGCTTCCCCAAACCTTGGACAGTCATTAAATTGTGCTTAAAATCTCAAAACTTGCGGGGCCTTAGGCAAGTTATTTAAGTGCTAGGCCTAATCTGTAGAATGGAATAGTGATATTATAAACCGTGTGGATGTGTGTTATAAAGATTCACTGATATAATCAGAATTAAAAGCATAATCGTAACTCCTGGCATATAGTAATGCATAACTAAAAAAAATGGCTTTTATTATCAGATGAGCATTGAACACTTAACATATACTGGACAGTTTACCAAGTATTGAGGACATGAATGAAAGCAAGTAAGAAATAGGTCATGGCCTTGTCTCACTCATAATCTAGAAAACATTTCACCTCCGTAGAGAGGTAGACTTTTAAATTTTCCCTCTTTTTTAAATGAGGCAACTGAAGTTTGAAGAAGTAAATAAAATTGTTTAAAAGTTACACAGCTGGAGCGCCTCTGTGGCTCAGTGGGTTTAAGGCCTTTTCCTTTCCGCTCAGGTCATGATCCCAGGGTTCTGGGATTGAGCCCCGCTTTGGGCTCTCTGCTCAATAGGGAGCCTGCTTCCTCCTCTCTCTCTCTCTGCCTGTCTCTCTGCCTACTTGTGATCTCTGTCAAATAAATAAATAGAATCTTAAAAAAAAAAAAAAAGAAAGAAAAAGTTACACAGCCATTAAAGGACAAAACTGTAATTTGAACCCAAGTCCAGGTTATTACAAAGGGTGTCCCTCTACCTACTTTCCATAGCAATTAGTATAGGTGGATCCTCTACCTACTTTCCATAGCAATTACAATTGAAATAGGGGATTTGGTCACTCAGGATCCCAGTATGTTGCCTTATTCCTAAAGAAGTTTCAAGAATGAACAAGACAGGGGCTCCTAGGTTGCTCAGTCCTTAAGCGTCTACTTTCGGCTTTGGTCATGATCCCAGAGTCCTGGGATCAAGCCCCACATTGGGCTCCCTGCTCCATGGGGAGTCTGCTTCTCCCTCTCTCTCCTGCGGTTTGTGTTCCCTCTCTCATTGTCTCTCTCTCTCTCCGTCAAATAAATAAAATTAAATCTTTTAAAAAAAGAGAGAGAGAATGAGCAAGACAGATGAGGGAGTAGACTTTGAGAGAGCTTGCACTGGAGGACCAGAACTCCTGAAATCCCATTTACTGTATTGTCCCTTGGAAGCTGGTGAATTTCACAAGAACCTAAGCTGTGGGTTCTGGCTTTTCCTACCTGCCTAGGGTCCCCCACATCTCAGGTTCTTAGTGGTGGGACTGAAAGGGGTAACTGACATGGATCATGCCACTGCAGGGATGCATGTGGGCATCGGGGCCCTGAACTGCCCCACCCTGGGTTTCTCTGCCCAGGAGGGATGCTGCCATTCCTACCAAGACTCCATGGGGGAATCAGAGCCACCCAGGGCCTCACTTACAGCTTTGGCCTCATTTTGGCTTCTAACTAGTGTTTTGTTTTGTTTTTCCTTCTCATTTTAATTTTCAAATACTAGCTTATTTCCTTAAAAACAAAAAAAGAACGAAACTGAAAACAAACAAAAAAAAGTTCTTTTTTTTTTTTTAAAAAGGAATACAATAGTTTCTATGACTTTTTTTTTTTTTTAAGGTGGGAAGGGGCAGAGGGAGAGGGAGAAAAAGAATCTTAAGTAGGCTCCATGCCCAGCACAGAGCCGGATGTGGGGCTTGATCTCACAACCTTTAGATCTTGACCTGAGTCAAATCAAGAATCAGGCACTTAACCAACTGAGCCACCCAGGCACCCCAGTTTCCATAAATTTTTAATTTTATTTTTTCCTTAGTTATTTCCTCTTCATAATCTTACATACTTCTTTGCTTTTAACTTTCTGTGTAATGGGTTTAGCCTTTTCCCTTAATTTTTTAATTTTGCATTTTATTGGCTTCTAAAGGTTTCTTATCTATATCCTCAAATCTCATATATCATAAGTTGTTTTGTAACTCTTTTATCTCTCTTGTGACTTCATCACTGTTATTTTTAAATCCACTTTATTTCTATTGGCAATTTTAGCAATTGTAGGGAATCCTTTCTTATCTTTCTATTTTTTTTATTATAGTTCATATATATGTTTATAAAAATATCTTTCCATTGTTTCCTGAACTTATCATATATTTCATTTGTATTTATAATAACCAATAACAAGCATGATTATAGCAGTAAAATTTTCATTTAAGAATTTTGATCAGGCTCTTTTCTGATGTTTGGGTCCAGAGGAGAGACCCAGCTCTCATGGAGTCCACCAGGACCTAAGGGCAGAGAGTGAGCTCCATAACTAACAGAGCTGTTCTTAACTGCACTCTAAGGCTCCACCCAAAGGCCACCACGAACCAGCTGAAGAGTGACCTCCACAAACCTATGCCATATAAACCTAGAGGTCCACATGTTAATCCTTACATAAGCTCTGAGCCTCTATAGAGGGCATTTTTAATTTACTGGCATGTGGCTTCAGAAACCCATAAATTAAATAAACTGATAAGCATGAAGTAATGTAATCTATAAAGCACTGTACACATGAACTACCTAGTTAGTAAATGATGGTAATCACCAGCTACTAAGACAAACTGAAACCTACAAATGACAGATGCTCAAGACCTCTTCTACTTGATCTCCTTGTGCTTTCTTCTAATAATAGGAAGGTGCCAGAAAGAGCCACACACAGAATGGGTCCTTGTAAAAGCTTGCTGAGGAAGAGGCAGCCATCCTAGACTGTCTGTTAGAGACAATGATACAGAATGGGTCCAGAAGTTTGAATAGACCTCTCCTCTGCCTCTTTCCATGTGCCTATAGAATATTCAGTACCACCTGTGTTCCCAGCAAGGTTAGGCCAAAGATATTGTGTAAAATGATAGGTTTTCATTCCTGGTTATTTATTAGAATTACCTGGGGGGCTTTAGAAAAGCAAAAACAACACACTCCTGGGCCTGTTCCCCAGAGAAATCATATGAATGGACATGGGGTGGAGTCCAAGCATTAATACTTTTACTATTTTATTTAATTAAATAATTAATTAACCAATTATTTAACTAATTCGGTAGGCTCCACCTGAACCCATGGCCCTGAGATCAAGACCTGAGCCAAAATTAAGAATCAGACACGAAGTGACTAAGCCAGCCACACACCCCTAAGTATTTTTAAAAAGATGTTTAGTTGACTAGTAGGTGTCCAAAGCTTAGACTCACTGGAATATAAGGTCTCGCTTTGAGCAGGTAAAAAGATCTCAGTTCATAACACAGCAATAAAAATAAAATTAGTATTACCAATATTGATAACAATAATAAAATCAATTGCTGCAACAGCTACTACTACTATCATTTAGCTCTTAATTCATCAGGAACCATGCTAAATAATCTTTATCTTCTAATTTACTGATCAGAACTATGAGCCTCAAGCAAACCAGACAATTTGTCCACATGCAGTTAGTTTGTTAAGTGGCATAGCTCGGGCTCAGGCTCAAGTCTAAGGAGTTCTAAGTCTCATCTTTAACCACCAGTTAAAGTAGATTTCCCCCAATCCATTGGGTATTATAGTCAAACACCAGGGGTGGTCTGCGGTGGCAAGTTTCAGTAAATCAAAAGTGCCTGCTGTACAGAGCCTTAGTGCTTTGGTAGGGATTCCCTTGTGGCCTCCAGATCTCCATGGCAGAGATCTGAGAAGGCCACTCTTCAGGCAGTTAGAGATGGTTTCAGTGAAGCCTGGGAGGGAGCACAGGGACAAGGCCTGTTAGTTATGTGGCACTCTCGGCTCTCACCTCCTTGTGGGCTCCATAAAAGTAGGGAGAGGTCTGATTGTTACCAGATTGTAACATCTGAAACAGATTAAATGAAATCATTATCAGCTTGAACTCTTGACATGTTGGGCTGGATCTTCTTTGTTGTGGGAAGCTCTCCTATACCCCTGTTACAGCAGCCCTGACCTCTAATCTCTAGAGATGCCAATAGCAACTCCTGAGTCCAGTTGTGACAACCAAACATGTCTTCTCCAGACATTGTGAAATGTCCCAGGCAGCAAAATTACCCACTGTTAAGAAACTGGTTTATTTAACGGCAGGGATGTCCATTATCACCACTGCTATTCAACATAGTACTAGAAGTCCTAGCCTCAGCAATCAGACAACAAAAAGAAATTAAAGGCATCCAAATTGGTAAAGAAGAAGTCAAACTATCACTCTTCGCAGATGATATGATACTATATGTGGAAAACCCAAAAGACTCCACTCCAAAACTGCTAGAACTTGTCCAGGAATTCAGTAAAGTGTCAGGATATAAAATCAATGCACAGAAATCAGTTGCATTTCTGTACACCAACAACAAGACTGAAGAAAGAGAAATTAAGGAGTCAATCCCATTTACAATTGTACCCAAAACTATAAGATACCTAGGAATAAACCTAACCAAAGAGACTAAGAATCTATACACAGAAAATTATAAAGTACTCATGAAAGAAATTGAGGAAGACACAAAAAAATGGAAAAATGTTCCATGCTCCTGGATTGGAAGAATAAATATTGTGAAAATGTCTATGCTACCTAAAGCAATCTACACATTTAATGCAATCCCTATCAAAATACCATCCATTTTTTTCAAAGAAATGGAACAAATAATCCTCAAATTTATATGGAACCAGAAAAGACCTCGAATAGCCAAAGGAATATTGAAGAACAAAGCCAAAGTTGGTGGCATCACAATTCCGGACTTCAAGCTCTATTACAAAGCTGTCATCATCAAGACAGCATGGTACTGGCACAAAAACAGACACATAGATCAGTGGAACAGAATAGAGAGCCCAGAAATCGACCCTCAACTCTATGGTCAACTAATCTTCGACAAAGCAGGAAAGAATGTCCAATGGAAAAAAGACAGCCTCTTCAATAAATGGTGCTGGGAAAATTGGACAGCCACATGCAGAAAAATGAAATTGGACCACTTCCTTACACCACACACGAAAATAGATTCCAAATGGATGAAGGACCTCAATGTGAGAAAGGAATCCATCCAAATCCTTGAGGAGAATGCAGGCAGCAACCTCTTCGACCTCAGCCATAGCAACATCTTCCTAGGAACAACGGCAAAGGCAAGGGAAGCAAGGGCAAAAATGAACTATTGGGATTTCATCAAGATCAAAAGCTTTTGCACAGCAAAGGAAACAGTTAACAAAACCAAAAGACAACTGACAGAATGGGAGAAGATATTTGCAAACGACATATCAGATAAAGGGCTAGTATCCAAAATCTATAAGGAACTTAGCAAACTCAACACCCAAAGAACAAACAATCCAATCAAGAAATGGGCAGAGGACATGAACAGACATTTCTGCAAAGAAGACATCCAGATGGCCAACAGACACATGAAAAAGTGCTCCACGTCCCTCGGCATCAGGGAAATACAGATCAAAACCACAATGAGATATCACCTCACACCAGTCAGAATGGCTAAAATTAACAAGTCAGGAAATGACAGATGCTGGCGAGGATGTGGAGAAAGGGGAACCCTCCTCCACTGTTGGTGGGAATGCAAGCTGGTGCAACCCCTCTGGAAAACAGCATGGAGGTTCCTCAAAATGTTGAAAATAGAACTACCCTATGACCCAGCAATTGCACTACTGGGTATTTACCCTAAAGATACAAACATAGTGATCCGAAGGGGCACGTGTACCCAAATGTTTATAGCAGCAATGTCTACAATAGCCAAACTATGGAAAGAACCTAGATGTCCATCAACAGATGAATGGATAAAGAAGATGTGGTATATATACACAATGGAATACTATGCAGCCATCAAAAGAAATGAAATCTTGCCATTTGCGACGACGTGGATGGAACTAGAGCGTATCACGCTTAGTGAAATAAGTCAATCGGAGAAAGACAACTATCATATGATCTCCCTGATATGAGGACATGGAGAAGCAACATGGGGGGGTAGGGGGATAGGAGAAGAATAAATGAAACAAGATGGGATTGGGAGGGAGACAAACCATAAATGACTCTTAATCTCACAAAACAAACTGGGGGTTCCTGGGGGGAGGTGGGATTGGGAGAGGGGGAGCGAGCTATGGACATTGGGGAGGGGAGGCGAACCATAAGAGACTATGTACTCTGAAAAACAACCTGAGGGTTTTGAAGGGTCAGGGGTGGGAGGTTGGGGCAACCTGAGGGTTTTGAAGGGTCAGGGGTGGGAGGTTGGGGGAACAGGTGGTGGGTAATGGGGAGGGCACGTTTTGCATGGAGCACTGGGTGTTGTGCAAAAAGAATGAATACTGTTACGCTGAAAAAATAAATAAAATGGTAAATATTAAAAAAAAAGAAACTGGTTTATTTAATCCTTTGGCCACTTTTCATGATGGACAAGAAAGCTATCATCATCACTCTTCATTTCATCAAAAAGAATGCTTAGGCCAAGAGGTTGTGTACTTCCTCAAGTGACATAGAGTGGTACCTGGATTTTCTGGTTCCACATCTAGCCTTACATCAAAATACTCATACCTAACAAGTGAACAAGAATAGGCAAATTTTTCTTTGCAGCATTCACCCCAGGCCGCATCACTGGTTAGAGGCTTCCGAGGGAAGTAAAAGCCTCTGCCTGAGAGGCTGCTGCTGGTGTTGACACACTCACTGAGACATGGTGTCATACGATTAAAGGAGGCTAAGGATCCTCATCCTCCCTAACACCTAGTTTACAATGAGGGCTTCTGGACTAGAGGACAAGTTGATTTTTAATCAGCAAAGCAGCTAATTCAGCCATTGAGTAGTATCCTGTTATGTCTTCAAAGTCCTCTCCTTTCTTGTTTCCAAATCTCCTCAAGACAGAGCATCTTGGACAGTTACCCAGGTGAGGCTGCAGCAAAAGCTCGTCCAGTGGCATTGGCTAACAGCAGAAGTTCATGCTAATGGCAAGTGCAGGTCCCAACAATCAACCTAAGGAACTGCTACCATCCAAGCTGAAAGTTGATGGCTGGAGTTATTGAATAAAGATGCAGATATCCTATCAAGTGAAGAGAACAATATGGAGACCCTGAAAGAAAGGCATCTCCATCTAGAGGCTCTGTTTAAAAGGAGAGGACTCTAGCCAGGGAGAGCTCACAGGCATCCCAGGATGCCTGGCCCAGGATGAAACAATGGGAGCAGCCCAGGGAATGGAATCAATATATATTTTTTAAATTTTATTTATTTATTTGACAGAGATCACAAGTAGGCAGAGGCAGGCAGAGAGAGAGAGGGAGAAGCAGGCTCCCTGCTGAGCAGAGAGCCCGATGTGGGGTTTGATCCCAGGACCCTGAGATCATGACCTGAGCTGAAGGCAGAGGCTTAACCCACTGAGCCATCCAGGTGCCCCATGGAATCAATATTTTTATGGGAATGGACTTCAGAACAGAAAGGAGGCCTGACATTAGGACCAAAGTACCAATCAAAGTTAGACAAAAAGCAGAGGTCATTTGATGGAGAACCCACAGAGTGTAGGGCCAGAATTAGCATACCTCCTGTCTCAGAGCAGTATGGACCATGGGAACAATGGGGTTGGGGGAGGAGACCTATCAGGTGTGAAATGCAGAAGCCAGGAGCCAAGCCAACTTTGGGGAAACACTTCAGCCTCTTTGGGGTCCCCAAATTTTTAGTTCTTCTTAATGGAACAATAGCAGCAACAACAAACCCTCAAGAAGTAGGACCTTATGGCTAAGAATGTAGGACCAGGTAAAGCAAGGGTAAAGTCTGGATGGCCCTGGAGAATCCCTGAAGGTCTCCAGTGTGTGGTGTCCTTGCTTTTATGGTGGGAGTCAATATAGAATCTCCTTCATAGGATTGGGAGATTTAAATGAGACAGGAAAAACAGAAAGCCCTGGAGCCTGGAACATAGGAAAAACTCAGCAATAGTATTTTGAAAGAAAATAATTTGTTTCCTAGGCTGAACTTAACGTTTCACTTGGAGTGGGAGGAAGAAGATGAAGAAAAAGTGTGCTCCTGTTGCTGTCAGAGGTTCTAAGTTTAGTGACTGTCCTTGCTCCTAGCATCTCTCCTTTCTCACTCCCTCATACCTCCATATGTTATTATAAGGTATGAAGAGTTTTTCCCCTTTTAGTGACAACCAAGGATTTCCTACACCCAGAGATATTTAATATTCTCCAGATGCTCAAGGCCAGGCTGCAAGTTAGCATAGCTACACCTGGATTTGGATCTGGAGACAAATTGCTACCTCATTATAGAACCAGTGAGAAGCATCCAATTTTTAAGGTTGTTAAACTTGCAAGGGCAACAGAGAACCAAATGAATGTATAATGAAGAATTACCTAACATGGGGCACAGTATCTTAGAGGCAAAAAAGAAACACGCACACACACGCAGACACACACACACACACACACACACACCCCTCACACCCTGGAAAGCTATTTTATGATGGTAGAAATAGATAGTTGGGGTAAGACTCTTCTTTTTAGATACAATAAGCAAGACATGATATGTCATAACTCTTTTTCTTGTCCCCTGGATGCAAGGGGTGCCAAGAAGTCAGCCACTATTTAAAGAGCTTTTCCCTACACCTGTCACCTGTGCAGGCCTCTCTGCAAGTCTAAGAGGTACAAAGACTTCCTTAGCTTATAAATACTATCCTTCCCTGGCCTGCTCACCCACTGTGCCGCTACTGATAAACACCCACTCAAAAGACGTCTGGTCTTACAAGGCACCAGAAACAATAACCTAGTTGCCTGGGGAACCGGGAATTCATGCAGGAGGCTTGCAGGGTCCGCCTCTGGGCCAAGGCAGTGCCAGAAATGGAAAGCTCAGTTGCCCTAAGCTTCTGACATACATGGTGGATTCCTGAGCTATTTGGGGAAATCAGCAGCCGCTTTCGTGCCTTTATCTGCTCTGGGAAGAAACCTTACATATTCCACAGTTAATTGCCTTCTGAGTAAGGGACTCCACCTCTCATTTCTGGCAAGACTCACTCTGACCTCACCAGGCTATGATCACCGACATTTTTCATCAACAATTCCATGTCAAATTGGCCTCCGCATTGAACGGAAAGGAGGACACTGGGTTAGGTTTCAGAAACCTGCTACCCAGAAATCCCAAAAGTTGTTTCAGAATTTTGCAAACACCAAGGTTAAGTAAAAATGGATGTATGTCCAATCAATAAAAGATTATCAACATATCGAGGCTTTCGTCTGAAATCAGAGTCCTGCACATGATTCCCCACTAATCATTTCCAAGCACTCAGATATCTGGGGTGTTTTCTGTCTCCAATTGTGAGAGTGTTTGCTCCTTTGCCAGGTCCTCCACCTGCTGATGCCACCGCAGCCTGGTGGCACTGGGCAGCAGTGCAAGGGTAGTGGGGGTACCAAATCTCCAATTCATCAGTTGTGGGGGAAGAAGGCTTAAACCCTTTCCATCAGCTTAGCTACTGTTTCTACAGAATCCAAAGGTGACTGCCAGTAGACAGAGCATTTGTTTTCCTCCTCTGAATGCAATTGTCTAGATGGCAGCCTGTGAGTGCAGCAGTTTGTCAGACACTTATTTCATCTCAGAGGTCATACGGACCACAGCCTAGTAGGCACTTACCTGCCACCAGCCTCTTGCCAACAAAGCCCCATGTCCCAGTCAGGCTGGGCCTTGGTGACTAACCTGGCTGGCTGATGCCATCCACTGGGGCGGGAGGGGAGGTGCCATGATTGTGTGGGGTTTCACACTACAGACAAGAGGGATTTCGGAATGAAAATGTAGTTGGGCTGTGCTGGGCCTCTTCTGCCATTCAAGTTCCTGAACTCTAGTTTGATCTTCTTCCATAACAAGGGCCAAAAGTGAAACCTCCCTTCTGCAAGTACCTTGGGCCCCCAACACCCTCTAGGACTGTTCTGTGCTGAACCTGCAAAGGAAAATCTCCTGTAGTAACATTTGCCACTCTGTTCAAGGCTAAAGTAGGTAAGATGGGTCAAAACAATGGAGAGAAGCTCAAAACTGCACCTCATTCTAGCCTATAAGAAGGGAAAACTCGTCTCTTCTCACCTCCAACCATCCCTATAATCTTTAGGTTGATAGAAATAGTTCTGGGGCGGGGGGGAATTCCTGCTGGAAAAACTTTGTGCACTGGTAGCTGGGGTGGCCAGTATTGTGAAGAATGAATGTCTCCTCAGGTGTCTCCCTGTCTCTCTCTGAGACTCTTAGAGCTGGGAATAGATGTTCAAGGAAGTGACTTTTCACAAGAGAAGGGTTGCCAATGCCTTCCTCAGATACATTCAAGATTCTCCTCCTCCTCCCTGTTCTTGCACTCCCCTCCCTGCTGCAAGCTTTGAGCATGGCCAGCCTGTAATGCTGTTTTCTTCTCTCAAATGGTGACCACCACTTCCTGTAAAGTTACTTTCCTCCCCTAGTGCTCTACTAAGTTACAACAATATCCAACTATTTGTGATGCCTGTCCATCTTCACTAAAGCAAAACATGGTATTTATTAATATAAATGACACTTTATTTTTTTAAAAGATTTTATTTATTTATTTGACAGACAGATCACAAGTAGGTAGAGAGGCAGGCAGGCAGAGAGAGAGAGGGGAGGAAGCAGGTTCCTTGCTGAGCAGAGAGCCTGATGTGGGGCTCCATCCCAGGACCCTGACATCATGACCTGAGCTGAAGGCAGAGGCTTTAACCCACTAAGCCACCCAGGTATCCCTCAATGACACTTTATTGAGCATTACTAAATACTAGAGATTTTTTTATAACTTTACATGTATTAATTTATTTAATTCCCACAATAACTTTCTAAATTGGTATTATTACCCTCTTCTTATTAAAAATGAGGAAAACTGATTTTCAGAGGTGTTACAGAATTTGGCAAGACCATACAGCTGGTATGTATTATAGCCAGGGTCTAAAACCAGGTGGTTCATTCCATAGCCCATGCTCTTAGCCATTAAACTCTCTACTTGGCACAGAAGCCTGCCCGCTGGTTTTCTCAACTTTTCACCCATATCTCCCTCTGTAAGAAAGAGCCTCCATTCTTCGTCTTTAACATCTTATACAACAAACTATTCCCACATTCACCCCTTCTCCCATCTAGCCTGTTCTGTCTTCCCTTATTTGAATCTTACCATTTCTCAAAAACTGGCTTAAGTCAAGGCAGCTCTGCAACATTCTCTAAGGGACCCATGCCCACCCTCATCCCCTTGGATCTTAAGCGCACAATCACAGCCACTGTGTGCCGGCCCCTGTTGTCTGTGATTATGTGCTGCCTTGTTCTCAGAGACTGTGAGCCATTGAAGAGAAAGAAAACTGTCTTATATTATTTTGTATCTCTTGTAAAATCTTTCCAATATGAGAAACATAACAAATATGCAATTGAATTAGATCAGTATAGTCTGGGGCTCCAGAGAACATTCTAAACCTCAAGTCTTACAAAAACTCTGTAAGAGAAAATGAACAGGCCCCCGTAATCTCCTGTGCCTTTAATGCCACACACAGCTTGAGTCAAACCACATGCACTTCTGCTCCCTAGAATTTTCAGTGTTCTATGTGTAGCTGGGAAAAATGGTTTTCTTTTCTAACTCTAAAGAATACCCAGGTGTGCCTATAAATTCTTCTTTTGTTTATGTGACAGTCTTCTCTGTGACTTGAAATAGGACATCATTCCCCCTTGTCTGCCGACATTGGTCTCTGGGTGTATGAGAAAGAGAAAATGAGAATGATCATCCAAGCCGCAAAGAGTATCATTGTACCCTCAGATAATCCAGATGCACACAGTGTGATCCTGGCCAATTCTAGCTATCAAAAATGCACTTCTCAAGTTTCCTTACCAGCCTACCCATCCTAGAGTAGGTAAGGAAGGGAAGGCTAAGTGGTACATGCTGGAATCAGCTTTACCCTGGGTTGACTGACAGTCTCCAGATGCTGAACATTTGCCCCTAACCATCATCTTTCTCCCCTTCCCTCCTCTCCTCTCCTCTCCTCTCCTCTCCTCTCCTCTCCTAATCTCACCTCTCCTCTCCTCTTCTTACAGCTGAACTCTGTATAACCCCTGTAGCCCACTAATTAGCTGTGTGTGCATGTGTGTGTGCGCATGAGAGAAGACAGAGAAGCTTAATTGTATGTATAATAAAATATATAAATTAACACCTATTTCTGTGACAAAGGTTAAATTTTAAAAATGATATATTCAGGACTTCTGCAATTTCCAGTCAGTCTGCCTAGAATGGTTTGCTATCCAAAGGCCACACAGTTGCTTCCTACTTCCCACATGTCTCTACTGAATATAATGTTAGAGAGATTATTTCCCTAATGCTTCCTATGCAGTGGTGTCCCTACCACTTTCAATCCCCCCACTCTCTTTTCTTCACAGCACTGGGACTGCTGATACTCCATATGTATTTCTGTCTCTGCCTTCACACACTCCCAGGGTGGGAGCTCTATGACAGCGGGAGTCCTCTCTAGTTCATTCATTTCTGGATTCCCAGGACCAAGAATACTTCCTGCCTGGTGTATCATGGATGCTTAATAAATAGTCAATTAGAAATTATTAGATGAACACATGAGTGAGTTCTTTGAACAAGTAAATTTGAAAAGAGATCCTGGATCTAATTCTAATTTAATAATAACCAAATATAGGACCTCAAAATATGACTTTATCCCTGTGCATCTTGCTTTTCTCATCTATAAAATGAGATACCTAGACAAGACAAGCAACCTATTACTGCCTGTTTCTAAGTCCTCCTGAATCGCCTTGCTGTGAACAAGTGAGGCAGGAGGTCCTACCCTCTACATGACTTTCAAGTGACCTTGGCAATGCTATTTTCCCTCCACCCATTGAGCAGTGTGAAAACACTGCCCTCAGTGGGCATTCAGGAAGAAGGCCTGCCTGGACACTTGCTTGTTGACAATACCAGATCTCATCCTCTGGTTTGCAGGAGGAAGAGGAATTAGCTCCTCTTACAACATCTTTGCAAATTTATTCCTATGAATCAGAACTGGGGATTAATACCATGAAGCCAGGAGGAGTGTTCTTTACTGAGTCCCACAGAGGAGAACCATAAGAAGTTGTCTAAATTGTGTTGAAAGTGAGTGAAAACATGTTTCTAGGGAAGGCAGGAAGACAGCTTTGAGGCTTCTGTGTGATATCTCTTGGCTAAGCATGAGTTTCCTAAGGAATCAGAACTAATCATGGCAGTTTTGCGGTTCTTTTAACCGTCCCTAGAGGCCTTCTGAATTTCAGAGACCCCTGGAGGGAAGAGGAGAACTAAAGCACTAGAAATAGCTGTGCCTTTGACATGAAGCACACCAGCAAATGGGGCTAAGACAGATCACACAGTCAAGCATTGCCATCGCTCCATGTGCGCTTGAAACGCTCATGGTTATGCAATGCAGCAACTTGCTAGAGCACCGCCGGCGCTGTTCTAGAAATTGAAAGCGATCTACTCCTACCTTTACATACAGCAGGGAAAATCACTTTCAACTCATTGAGAGGCTTCAACAGCAGAAAGATTGATCAAACCGATGAGGAACAAATCTCCCTTCTGCGTACTGATGCCAGACACATAAACAAGGCCGGCTGCGAGTCGTCCCGCGGGACCAGCTGCTACCGACGCTGGGGAAGATATAAGGCACTCAGGGAGCCCATGAAAAGGCAGGGACACAGAGTGACCATTGAGAGGCAGAGGATAGCTTGGGGCCCCAGGATCATGCTGGCTTCAAAGGCAATTGACGTGGAGAGAGAGCAAAAGCCTGGGCTCAAGTTGGAGAAGTTTGGAGGGGTGCTAATTGGCGCCTTAGGCTTTTGTGAAAATTTTGCTGAGAATCATTAGTTGGGAACTCATGAGGAGGAAGTGGTTGTTTTCTGAAATCTGGCATCGCAGGGAATAAGAGATCCTGAAGCCTCTCCAATGAGGGTTGCAAAAAGTCCTCAGGGAAGGAGACTTGGCTTGCTCACTGGGATAGTGAGTGACCTGCCTGTCCCTAATGAGTCCTTTGCATTGTCCTCTTACCTTCTTGCAGGACCCAGGTCATCCTCACTCCCCCTTTAAACCATGGGCCCAGCACTTGTCATCTTTCTATCTACCCATGTCACACCCAAGTTTTCCTCATTAGATAAAAAATTAAATTTTGTTAATTAAAGTAATGGAAATCAATTACCCTTATTAGGCCACATGGCCTATTGAAAGAGAGCCAAGCCTTCTACCACAGGTTTTTTCTGCCTGAGATTGAGAAGGTCTCAGGGTGGGGCTCTCCGAATGGGGGTTCCTGGCCTGCAAGCAGAGGGACTTTTCTTCCCTAGAGACAGAGCGGGTTCCAAACTGTTAACAACCAGGATATTTACTTCAAAATGATGAATGGATTAGATTTCACTAACACTTAAGGATTCCATTCATTTCTTCTTAGCTCTCTGCCTAGCACTGGGATGGATATAACAAAAATCATGTATGTTTAGAATAAAACTCAGTCACTTTCTAGATGGAATAAAGGAGTGATGCAAGGTGGTTGTGGAGGTTTTCTCTCCCTTCTCTTCTCCTGTAACTACATCTCCTCAGAATAGCTTGAAAATTCATCACTCTTATAAATATCGCTGTACAATTTAAACACAGTCATTATTTCTCTTTAAAAAAAATGCTGTAAAGGCAAGGGCTAATGTCTCCTCAGCAATGCCCCTGCAGTTTTCTCAGTTTATACTGAACTAATTGCCAAAGCAGCGTGTGATGAAATCCCTAACAGCCTTCATGACAAAAGATTAAAGCCTGTAAGGAAGCACATTTAAAAGGTGAGCTGCAGGGCGCCTGGGTGGCTCAGTGGGTTAAGCCACTGCCTTCGGCTCAGGTCATGATCTCGGGATCCTGGGATCGAGTCCCACATCGGGCTCTCTGCTCAGCGGAGAGCCTGCTTCCCTTCCTCTCTCTCTGCCTGCCTCTCTTGTGATTTCTCTCTGTCAAATAAATAAATCTTAAAAAAATAATAATAATAAAATAAAAGGTGAGCTGCAGATGCTGAAATCCCACCCACCTGAACTTGGTCAGTCACAACCACACAATGGTAGCCCAGGTTCAGGGCTGGAGTGAGAGACCAGATCTTCAGTCCAGTTACATTGCTCCTGCTGACTCACTGTTGAAAACATGAATCCACTGATATCACTCCGAACTTAGCCCCTGGAGCCATTTTTTCTGTCTTTAAGAAGGGGTGCAAGCTTGGAATTCCTTCTTGACCTCATCTTGTCCACCTAATGTCCAGGATAACTCTTCTCCACTGCACTTTGAACATATCATTCCACTACCCCTTCCTAAAACAGTAGGACAAATTCTAAATGAAACAAAAACAGTTCATTCTGATAGTCAAGAAGTTCCTTCCCTCCCATCTCCCAAAGTCACTACCCACAACTCCCATGCTATAGAAAATGTGCTGCTCAAATTGAGCAAACTCTCTTTTCTCCCTCACATGGATGTCAGCCATCACCCTAGATTGAATCAATTCAAGAATCCTGACCTCCCCACTTCTTTCTTTTTGAAAACCTCCTTCTGTCTCTGACTGTAATAAAAGGTGAAACTCTGCATATCAGGATTCACTGTAAAATAAGGAAATTTCTTACCATGTGCTTTATTGAAAGTATGGAAGATCCAGGTAAGAGAAAAGCCACAAAATGATGCCGCCTGCATTCATGAGAGTCACATAAAAGTATCTAATTGCAAACCTCAGCACCTGGAGACTTACACCCTGTGCTCTTTGCTCTGCTTCTCTGGGAATTGTAAAACCTCAAAGAGACAGGGATCACATGTGAACGGACTTGACCAGTGATGTCCCATATAGAGATTTCCTTCAGCAGATCGATTGTTAACAGCATTGTGTCCTTCCTCACCATCACAGTCTGCATGGCTTCCATTATCTCCCTTTAGAATTAATCTAAGCAATCACATTTATTTTACATAACATAAACAAGTTGACCCTACATCAATTACAGAAGCCTAGAATAACACTCTCATCACTTGGAAACAGCAGAGTGTCTACAAATGCTGCCATTCCATCAAAGTCATGTCTGTTCTAAAGAGTTTGGAATTTCTCAATATATAAATTCTCAGAGTAGGAAGAGAACTTAAAGGGAGGTATTTCTCAGTGTTCAAAGTGTATGGATAAGTGTTATGTAAAAATAGGCAGTCATGATAGTCAAATGCATTTGGAAAAACCTGCATTAAGCTAATGTAGACAAATTTATTTACTGCTTTTTAAAATGATTTATTTATTTTCAAGAGAGAGAGAGAGAGAGCCCAAGTGGAAGGGAAAGAGGGAGGGAGAGAAAATCCCAAGCAGACTCTGCACTGATTTCAGAGCCCAGCTTGGGGCTTGATCCCTGGACCCTGAGATCATGACCTGAGCCAAAATCAAGATTGGATTCCCAACTGACTGTGCCACTCAGGCACCCCATTTACTACTTTTAATATTAACCATTTATCTCCAGAAATACAGTATGTTCCAAACATATTTACCTTGCCATCTACTCTCTCTAGAAATGACCTCATCATTGTAATGTCCCATGTAACACACTGCTCTAGAACCATCCAGGCCAATCTTTCATTAAATGCTTCACTCTCCTCTACATCACTTCTGGGCTCATAATTGACTTACTGCTTGTGTCCTTTCCCTACCACAACATCCTTTGTTGCATTGAACTAAAATGTGATTCTTTATAGCTTCCTTCTTTTTTTTAATTCAATTTTATTTTTTCAGTGTTCCAAGATTCATTGTTCATGCACCACACCCAGTGCTCCATCCAGTACGTGCCCTCCTTAGTACCCACCACCAGGCTCTCCCAACCCTCAACTCCCCTCCAAAACCCTCAGTTTGTTTCTCAGAGTCCACAGTCTTTCATGGTTCATCTCCCCCTCCAATTTTCCCCAACTCATTTTTCCTCTCCTTCACCCAATGTCCTCCTTGTTATTCCTTATGCTCCACAAGTAAGTGAAACAATATGATAATTGACTCTCTCTGCTTGACTTATTTCACTCAGCATAATCTCCTCCAGTCCAGTCCATGTTGATACAAAAGTTGGGTATTCATCTTTTCTGATGGAGGCATGATACTCCACTGTATATATGGACCATATCTTCATTATCCATTCATCTGTTGAAGGGCTTTCCATAGTTTGGTGACTGTGGTCATTGCTGCTATGAACACTGGGGTACAGATGGCTCTTCTTTTCACTACATCTGTATCTTTGGGGGTAAATACCCAGTAGTGCAATTGCAGGCTCATAAGCTATCTCTATTTTTAATTTCTTAAGGAATCTCCACACTGGTTTCCAAAGTGGTTGCCCCAGCTTGCGTTCCCACCAACAGTATAAGAGGTTCCCCTTTCTCCACATCCTCTCCATCACTTGTTGTTTCCTGTTTGTTAATTTTGGCCATTCTAACTGGTGTAAGGTGGTATCTCAATGTGTTTTTTTTTTTTTAAGATTTTATTTATTTATTTGACAAAGAGAGATCACAAGTAGATAGAGAGGCAGGCAGAGAGAGAGAGAGAGGGAAGCAGGCTCCCCGCTGAGCAGAGAGCCCGATGCGGGACTCGATCCCAGGAGCGGGAGATCATGACCTGAACCGAAGGCAGCGGCTTAACCCACTGAGCCACCCAGGCACCCCCTCAATGTGGTTTTGATTTGAGTCTCCCTGATGGCTAATGATGATAAACATTTTTTCATGTGTCTGTTAGCCATTTGTATGTCTTCTTTGGAGAAGTGTCTGTTCATGTCTTCTGACATACTTCATGTCTTCTGAATACTTTCAGAATTGTCCTTTAGGTTTATATAGAGCAAAACTAATCAATCTTCAAATACACGAAGAAAGTTCTCATGGTTCTTCTAGTTATATCCTGCAGGCTCAAATCCATGCAAGCCTTCAATGATTACTCTGATGACATTTCATATTCTAGTAACAACTGGGTCCCTTCTGTTTGATTCTCTTCAATTATCAATATACCTCATAAAGCATGGTGGCTGTAGGGAACACAGACACTCTGGATCTGGTCAAACCAATTTAAACTAAAGCAAGACTTTTACTTTTGTATCTCTGGACACTGGTATGCCAATAAGAAGCCAGGAGATTTTACTAGAATAATCAAGAATTTCATCAACTTGAAACTAGTTCTTGACTCCATGTTGAGGTTATTAAAGTTCATCCAGATAGATAAAATTTGATTATTTCCATGAGAATGATGACCTATGTTGAGTGTTTGGATAATTCAGTATAGGCTCTGACAAGGAACTAGACAGTGATTTAGGCTCCTCTGGTTGCAATGGACTTCAGTGATCAACATTACCATTGCTGTGGGCAAGAAGTCGGAGTCACTAAGGGAAGTTGACAGGTCTGGCTCAGGTTGATTCCCCCACCAGCCCCCCCGCCCCAACCCCTCAGCAGGTACAGCATCCCCAAATGCCAAGCAGGATGCTTGTGAGTCAGCCAAATTCCTTCTGAAAAGTATGCCTTAGCATGTGAGAGGCAATCCTTTTTCTTTTGCTAGGTAATTCTTGCTTCCAAAAGCAGAAGAAAGAATAGAGGCCAATATTTAGAAATGTGAATGGTACTAGAGGGCTGCAGAAGAATAGAAATGCAAATGTAATTTTTGAAATGCACCCTGCTGAACAATTCACTGAAAATATGAAGGCATGTAGAAGGAAATGCAGCAACTGGGTATCTAGTCTCTGCAGGACCATATCAGCTTCTGGAATGGCCAGCAAGGACTAGATAGGTACTTTAGTCATATCCATTTTCAAGTAGGTTTTAAAGAAAATTCAAAACAAAATGGTAGCAAAAGAAAGAACACAGAATTGTACATCAGAAAACCTGCCTTCGGGTTGTGTTTTGTCACTTACTAGCTGTATGAGCTCTGGTTATTTACTTAACTTCTCTAAAAATTCATCCATAAAATTGAAGTTCTGAACTAGATTGCTAGCTGTGGCCTTTTTGGTGCAGATCTTCTACTATTATAAGTATTGTATAACTATAATATATTATCATAATAGGTCCTACAGAAGACCGTATTTCCTGACTTCTGGTAGCCCTCCAGAAGGAATGGCTGGCTTCACATTATTTTAAAAGGATAATGGGATGCATACTGTTGGAGAGAGGGAGAGAAAAAACGTATTCAGATTCCTATATTAGGTTGAGCACAAAGTTGTGTTCTTGTTTATTTACTTTTGTTGTTATTGTTGCCAAAGAACTAATTACTTGTACCATTTTGTTTGTTCTTCAGAAATTAGTTGTTCATCTGTGGTTTAGCTTTGGTTTTAAGCCACTTGGAAAGCACCCATGGTCAGAGAATGGCATGTTGTTGCTATACCTCTCCATGTCTGCTCTAATTATTTCCTTGCCCTGGAGGGCTGCCCAACACAACTGCAATAATTCTCTTGGGAATTTTACCTACTTTGTTCAGACATGAAAGAATTATAAAGATGGCTTTTTGGAGGTCATTAAGCTGGTGGCATTTCCTTAGACACATCCTTGGAATATCACAGGGCCAAGAGGATTCCAAATTGAGATTATAGTAATTGGAAACCAAAAGTAGGTTTTGATTAAGAGCAGCAAAACAATATAAAGACATTCAGTTGCTCTTATGGAAATTGTGTTCTGCATCCAATATGTGACTCACTATCATCTACTGAAGCAGCATGTAGGTTGGTCTCTGAAATTAAGGCTAAATATGGAAACCAGGAACTTCTATCACGTAAAGGTCCTAAATGCATTTGGACACAACAAAAAGCTATTAATTTCATTTCCAAATGAGCAGAGAGATTATTGGAAAGGAAGATGGAAAGGAAGCTCCTAGTAGCCAAATACCTCTTTGCCTGAAATGGCTGGAGTTGTATAAGATTCACTTCAACATTAAATGAACTTGGGGGAGAAATCCAGGAAAACATGAGAAAGAATGGTCTAATCACCTGAATTATTATAATCTCAGTATGTGTGGATGTCCATAATAGACAATGGTGAGCTGAGAGGAAAGGCAGAAAGAGGAAAACCCTGAGAAATACAGTGGAAGATGGAGGACAGGACAATCTATATTAAAAGCCAAATGCAGAGAGCTTGATAATACACAAAAATGTTACTCCATTGCATTTGACCCAGTAGCCAGTTGTACATGTGCTCTATTGCCCAATAGACAAAAGCGTCTTTTTTCTCTAGAAGGGAGAAAGAGCTCAGGGCATGAAGAGCCATAGAATTTGTCTTCTTTGATTAGTCACTTTGACTGAAGTCTCTTTTACTGAAATGGGTACGCTCAATGAGCATTCACTAAATGTTCCATGATTGTGATGAATAAGATCTACTGCAGATGAGAGCTATTAATTCACCAGAGCCCAGATGCCCAGTGAATCTCATTTAGTACATCTCAGCTGTGAGCTGCTTGTGGGCAAGAACTATGCCTCATTCCTCTTTGAGTCCCACAACACCTAGGATGATAACTTGCATAGAGCAGTTGCTGAATAACTGATAGGACACAGCTTTCATAAATGAAGAGGGATGTTTGACAATACAATCCATGAGATATATATAGGGAAACATTTAGAAGGGCTTTTTCAGGAGGTGTGCAACCTCCTGAAGAGGTATCTATTTCTGCTAGCCCTCTCACTGCTGCTACTCAGAAAAGCCATTCACAAACAGGCACACAGTTTCTGAGAGGCCTTTGAACTTCAGTAGCAATTTCCAAGATTTCATTTGATTAAGCATTAATAACAACGACAACTGATAGAAAAATGCTATGTTAAAATCTGATCTATGTGCACATTACAGATAAAGGAATCATGAAGTCATTTCAGTTACTATGAAAACCCTGATACAAGGTTATAAGTCAAACCATGTCAAGGAGAAGTAGACCATGTGGGACAGATTCAATCAACATTTAAACCATAATTAGTAAGCACCTGCTATGACATGGATGCAAAGTTGAAGAAGATATGGCCTTGACCTTCAAAGAATTCACTGTCTAGTGGGAGAGCATCAGCACCATGAGCTGAGATGGAGCAGAAAGAATTGACGTCTGGACCTTGAAGGCAAATGACTTTGTTGAACCCCAGGCTGTGCACCTCAGTAACTCAGACACTTTGGTAAGTGACCTGGCTTCTTTAAGTCTCACTTTGTAAACAGCATTAATTATATCCACTTCTGAGCCTTTAAGCAGTACAGGTATATGGTTACCACACAATAAATACAAGCTCTCACTTTTATGAGGGATAAGAACGTAACAGAAGGGCAAGATGGAGGTCATTCCCTCAGCCCAAATAAGTATTTTATAGTTCCTCCTTGAGTATGGATTGGAACACCATTGTATCTGCCAATTGTTCTATAAATTTATAATTGTTAACTGTTTACTTGGCTGTCTGCAGTTTTGAAGAAAAATGTTCATGTTTTAGGTGCTAGTTCCTTATGTGGTGTTGTGTAAATTCTCAACTCTCAGTTCTGAATAAAGAACGCCTTCGGATACTGGAATGGAAGGTACTTAAACCAGGTGGTTCTGTTTCAAAAACTGTAAAAGGTATTCAGAAGTGTAAGCAAACAGAACTCATTACAGGATCGGCTCTGAGCTAGGTCTACCCTGTGTGAGAATAGTCCATATTACAAGTGGAGAGCTGGTGCCAGCCAGAGGTATACAAGTAATCTCTTCTTATTCAGGAGTACTGACCTATATCTCCATGACCTTTACAGAATCTATTTAAAATGTCTGGGCAACCACCAACATGGTGCCTTTCTTCTATACAGATTTTGTGCAGTCTGTGACCACATTTGCTTTGGAGATTTTCTTTCTGAAGGTGAGGTGTGAGACAGGATGAACACAGCTGTGCTTTTAGATCCCAGATGGAAATAGTGGAACATGCTAAGCAGTCAAAAAAATATTTTGACTTATGCACAGAGCAAATTTCTCTAGAAGCTATCAGATAGGAAGAGAAATTTTCTGCATGAAATCCATGCCCTCCTTACCCACTGGCCTTCTTGTATGAACCAACTTATCATGGAAACATTAGTGGTACTCAAATGGTGGGATAGAAAAATGTGGCATGACCGGTCTGCCCAATTCTGGGACAGAGGTGAAGCAGTTAATACCACTGCAAGACTGTAATGGAGCCACATAATTCCATGATTATCTGGATAGAAAAACCAACCCTGCTGTTTTGATGCCTTCTTTTTCTCAGTCACTGCAGCAATGATGCTTCTAAAAAGGGGCAGCCCCCCCCCCACCTCTATGGAAACAACTGCTTTGGAATTCTACTGAATGGCACTAAATGTCTTCAAAATCAAAGGGAGAATGTAATTTAAGTGCCACTTAGATCTTCCCACAGTTTCTCTGTACCCACATGCTAGAAACACTGCCTCGTGACAGGTCTATAGTTTAGGGTAACATAGAGTGGTGGGGGAAATGATGGTTTCTCAACTATGCAGTTCAGGAAATTGACAATTTTAATAGCACCCTTCTAATGGGGAATGATCCAGATTTCTGTCCCCGCCCCCACTCTTAGACTGAAAACATCAGTAGGATGTGAGAAAGCAAGGTATTAGTAAAGAAATTTACATCTTCTTTCCGGAAATGGAGAGTCTCAATGTGAAGGTAGAACAAATAATAGCATAGGAGTATTACCCCACCAGAATAAGAGCTAAGTTAAGAAATTTTGGTTGGGAATCAGGAGAAAAATCACACTTTTCCCCAAACTACTGTTTGTATATTAAATATATCCTACTCCATATATAGTGGGTGGCCTGGAGTATTTGAACTTAGGAAGAACAAAGAAAATAGATGTAGATTTTAAAAGTTATCAGAAAGCAGTTCTTTGCTAAAAAAAAAAAAATAGTGAGTATCTACTATGTACCAGGTATACACATTTGATAGCAGGCACTTCTTCATTCGGGGAATGTCAGTGAGAGAGTCCAACATGCAAATGAATACATATCACACAATCTGGAAATCGTAGGGAGATCATATGAAGGTATCAGTCATGAAGAGCTGGGGACAACCGAGTGCAGAAAGGTGGAAAGCTATGGAAATATGGGTGTAAGGAGCAGTATGTGCGTGTACTTAGAATGTCTCTATCTCCATAAAATTAAAATGGATACAAATCTCTAAGGTCAATAGATGGAATAACTTGCTAACAGTGAAAGTTGTTTAAAAATGAACTTGAGGTACCACAAAAGTGGCTTTCCCCCATTTGCCATGGTTATTTTAGGAGCAGCAAATGGCCTTTCAAAGTTTTGTCAATATCTAGCTTTTGTGGTATGGAACTAAGTGTAATTAGGAGTGGATTGAGAAGAGTGTTGTCTATATTCTCTATCTCTCCCCTTTCTCACCTTCCATTCCCTTCTCAACCTACTACAATTGAGCTTTCAGATCCATCCATTCCAACAAAACAGCCATTATCGAGGTCATCAGCTACTCCATCTTACCAAATTGCCAAAAGTTGTCTCAGTCTTCCCATTGTACTTCTCCCTTCTCAGCTGCCTTTAAAGCAAACACTTTCCCCTCCAAGCTTCTGTGATACCACCCTCTCCTGTTTGTTTGTTCATGTACTGGTTATCCACTAGGTAGTTGCTTCTTCTTGGTCATCTCTGTCTGTTCTTCTCTTCCTGAACCCTGTAAGGAATATCCCAGGGTTCTATCCTCAGTCCCCAATTCTCCTGTCTCTATACTCTCTCATAGGATGGTCTCATGTCAGCCCATGATTTAAAATGCCATCTATATTCTGCTTACTCCCAAGCCTATATCCTCAACCCAGTCCATTTTCAGAGAACAAAGTTCATACCTCTAAATTCCCATGTAAACCCAACAGGCTTCTCAAACTTAACACACACACAGTGGAATTCCATGGCATGTTACCCCCTGCCACACATACATCTCCTTCCTTGAGATGCTTTCCATCTTAGCAAATGGCACCACCATCTACCAATTTCTTTAGACTAAAACAAGGAATCATCTTTAATTTCTTTCTTTCCTTCTTACTTTATATTCAATCCACTGGTCAGTCCTCTGTTCTACTTCCAATGAATATCTCAGGTTTTCATTTCCTTCTATTTCCATTGTTAGCACCCTAGTTTATGCAACTGTCTCTCACCTGGATTACCAAAATAGCCTTCTAATCTATTTCCCTTTCTCTCTTGGAGTCTGCTCTCTACCTATCAGTCAGGGTAATTTTAACATTCAGATCAGATCACTTCACTCTGAAGGGTGAAATTTTTAATGCTTTACTATTGAACTTAGAATAAGCTTTATATTTCTTACTATGCCTAGGAGGTCATAGGGTACCTGATTCAGGTAAATTTTGGGACCCCATCTCCTGAAATATTCCCAATGTCACTATGCTTCCACCTCACTGGATTTCTTTCTATTCCTCCAACAGGCAATGCTCATTGTTATCTTTGCCTTCTGTACCCACTTTGTCGATCAAGAATGCCCTTCACATAGATAAGGAAGCCGCTATCTTAATCTCAGAGTGGCCTTCACTGAGCCTGCTCTGACTTCCTGAGCTGAATTGCCTCAAACCCATCACCAGGGATTTTTTTCTACCACCACCTATTTCATAAAAGAAATCTACTCATGTATTTTACATGTTTATTTTATTTTATGCATGAATAAAAAATAGGGAATCTCTGTGCAGGTAAGGACTCTGTCTCCTGCATTGTTATATCCTTATACTTAATATACCCATGGAATAATAGATGATCAAAAATTATTGAATTAATAAGTTAATGAATTAATGAGAGAATGGATGAGTGAAGTTTCCCTGGACACAAGAATATGTAGAGCTGGGAAAAGTCAGTTTCCATTTCTATTTTCCAAAAATTGCATTTGCAAGGGCTTAGACAAATATCATCGAAACAGTAGACTTGGAATCAGTGATTCCAATTTCCTGTCCAACTGTCTGTCTTGAGGAAAGTATGGGCTTCAGTTTCCTCATCTACTAAGTGAGAATAATAATCACTACTGTTATCATGAAAATTAATTAAGTAACTTGCCACAGTCTTTAAGTTATATTTTGTGCTCAATAATTTTTGTCTCACTTATGGCTGTATGTCTAAATATCTATCCCCATATTAAAAGCATTCCAATGATCGAGGCTTCGTCCTCTTCCCCAGAATCTGCCTCAGAATCGTATCTATCCAAAAGATTCTGCTTTTTTTACTGTAAGCCTCCATTTTGGCCAGTTCTCATTAGTGATAGAAGGGAGCATCTGGTTTGATTGCATATTTTAAGTGCTTAGTCTCCATGCTGATAGGGGCTGAAAAAACAGATGATGGGAAGAAATCAGTCTGTGCGAATCCTCTGGTCCCTTTTCTCCAAGGAAATCAGTGAGCTCACTCTCATCTGCTCTGCCACCACTGCCTAACTGGAAGATCCTCACTTGGCAGACAGGAGCCTGCTCTCTGCTTCCAGCCACTCTACCACCAGGCCAGATTCTTTCTAGATTGACTTTATCCCAGGGTATCATAGGGATTCAAAGGTTTGGATAATGTAGATAAAACAAAATTAGAGGTTTCACGCCTGCTGTTTTCTCAACTTTCCACAAAGAAGTCTAGTCAGGGCTCAAGTTATAGGTAGTTTACCCTTCTGGTGGGTCTGGGTAACTTAGATAATGTCCTCCATCCCCACCCTACCTCCAAAAAAAGAAAAGGAAAAAAACACATTCCTTTTATCACATTTCTGTACATTTACTATAGGCTGTGGAACCAGATTATCTGTTTTTTGGGTTTCTTTTTCCCCCAGAGTATAAGCAAAGACTCTTAGTACTGTGGCCCAAAACATGTTTTCAAAATCTGTGTCTGCTTTGTGTGGTGTTCTGGATTTAGGTTTGTAAGACTCGTGGGCCATTTTTTCCAAAATATACCTGGTTATGTAAGTGGTGGTGATGGTGGTCCTGATGGTGGTGGTGGTAGCTGTAATGATTATGGTGATGGTGGTGGTGCTTGTAGTGGTGATAGTGGTGGTGAGGCTGGCAGTGACAGGGATAAAGGGAAGAAGAAAATAAGGATGAATACATACAGAATGCTTATGAAATGTTATTCTTCTAACACCCCTATGAGGGAAGCATCGTTATCTCCATTTTACGGACATAATACAGGGCCACAGAAATGTTCTATAACTCGCTTGACCAGCAAGCAGCAGAACTGGGTTCCAGTTCTAGTTGGTTCTGATCTATGCAGTCTAACTCCAAGATACAGCTCTTGACGAACAGACTATTTTAACTTTGGTCAACTTTTAAAATTACCTTTATTTTGCCATTTGCTAACTGGGAGATATAATAACTGTCATCTCTTATTTGCAGTATCTTGCTGTTTGAGAGCTATGGAAGACAGGTGGCTAGTGTAGTGAAATGTTATTAGAGTTCAACATACTTTCGTAACTCCAGGACCAGTGATTGTGGAGTAACACAACCACTTTTCCTTCTGTGTATTCACAGAAGGAAAAGTACTCCATTCAGGAGGTTGGCTTTGTGAATGCCTTAGCAATCAAAACGACATGGCATGCATGCAGAACATGAAATTATAGAAAGAGAACTTCTCCTCTAATTTGTTAAAAAAGTAGATAAATTTCTAGGCATTCTTGAATAGAAATGAAAACAATCCCATGTGAACCAGAGAAGGACAATGATGTGATGGTGTTGGGAGAAAATGACCAGCTACTAAATTGCACAAATATCCTACCAGTCTCTTGATTCCATTTACCGGTAAGGGAAAGGTCATCAGGTCTATTCTGCCTAACAAAGGTAATAAATCCTTAACACAAGGTTAAGAATTTTGAGTTAACTGACTGAGCGGGCTTCTACAAATTCAAAGTCAATGCCAATGACTTTTCAAATGAGGTCTAATAGCAGCTGCCCACATGGAATAGATTTGGAACCTCGAGCCTTGTTTTATAATTGACCAAATGAAACAAGGTCTCTTTGCAGTGCATCCTTCTGGCACATTCTGTTTCTCTGTTCCACAGTAGCTGTTAATGGATTTAACCAATTTTAACAACATATTCTCAGTCATAATTCAAGTCCATCTGGCAGAATGCACAGAGCACTGTGTTAGGAGTCAGAAATCCAAGATTCTAAATTCAAGTCATCCATGAACTACATTAGTGACCATGAACTAGAGTTACAGAAATAATATAGAGTTGGGAAGAAACTTCTAGGTCATTTAGAACAAAGTCAACACTTAGATGAGGGGCTGACATTCTGAGAAAGTATTTAACCTAAAGACTCATTGCTAAATAAGTGGCACAATTAAGTCTGGAATGTCAGCCCTCCTGACTCTCAGTCCAGTGCTCTTCACACCACATCAGATGACTTCAGTGGTTACTTTCAGTTCTAGGAGTTGAAGAATTATTTGCAGTGACTCAATCTAACTCTTAAAAATAAGACGGCAACTGATAAAATACCCTTAAGTGGTTATATCTTCTGTCAGTTAAGTCAAGTTCATACAGGTCCCTAAAGGCTATAGAAATTTTCAGCAGTAGTGAGTGAGGTCTATAATTTACAGAATCCCTGGTTGTGCAGATAGGACCTATGTTTCTAATGGCCACACTAACCGGCTTTCTTTTTTCTTAGTATTAGAAGAAAGCCCACAGGGATTTAAATAGAGTGGGCATTCGGTATAACCTAGTTTATTTTTCCAGCAAGTAAAGAAAATCTCTGAAGTCTTCCAAAAGCTGGTGGGGTGTGGGGGAGGGTTATAGTTGTAGAACTAGGCAAAGCAAAAAAAAAAAAAAAACAAAAACAAAACAAAAAAAAAACAAGCAATTAATAATGACAGATTTGATTGGGAGCAAGCTGGAACTTCTGCTCTCACCAGTACCTTAAAAATATTTTATAGCCTGACTCTTCAAGTTGCTGTCTCTGTCTCTATCACAACCATTAAGTTTATTTTCCCAAGAAATATAATTAGACACCTTCAAATATTGGGGTTGGAACATGGAACTAACATCCAATTATAGGTGAAGGGTGTTTTGTATTTTGTGGTTATGCTCCACAGTTGATATTCTAAGCTAACAAATTTCTGAATCTTAACAAAAAGTTTTGTTTCAACGGTGTTGGATCACACACTAAAACAAAGTAAATGTACTAAAATGACTGTCCGCTATTACCTACCCACACCCAGATTTATGCCTGCCTTTCTGTTCCTTTGCTCGTGTGGGGAAGTAGACCACAATGGGTTTTCAGATGACTTGTCACCATGTGGACAGAGGGTCTTGTCAGCTTATGCTTTCCCTCTATTGCTTTTTCCTTGTTTAACTCGAGCCAATTAAGCCCTGCGCTATCATTAATTGTCAAACTAGCACTTTTAGACTTGAGAAAACCCATCTGGCAATCACCTTTAAATTAGCCTTCAGCCCCTCCAAATAGCTTTAATTAAAGTCACGGCTGGCATGGAATCCGTCCAAGTTTTGTTTGTGGTTACAAATTCACAGTGTCACAGGTGTGGCAGGAACAGGACATATATTAATTCTGGAACCTCAAGGTCTCATCCAGGTCAGGTCTGAATTTTTTTTTTTTTTAAATAAATGCTCATGCAAACAGTCTGCTGGCCAAGATTGGCAGACAGTTCATTTCAAAGGACTTCCCTGCAAGAGGAGTCAAAAAACTTCTTTGTAATCTTAGAAGCTGGTTCTATCAGCACTAGACCACCCACTAATCCCAGTTAAGACAAAGGGCACCCTATGGTCATACAGAGATGTATTAAGAAATCCAGGTTTATGCTTGAATTGTCATTGGACAGGGATATGAAAGGGATATAAACTCATGGCCATTTCTTCATGTATAGTTTTATTTCTTATTTTTTATAAACATATAATGTATTTTTACCCCCAGGGGTACAGGTCTGTGAATCACCAGGTTTACACACTTCACAGCACTCACCATAGCACATACCCTCCCCAATGTCCATAACCCCCCTCCCCCTCTCCCAACCCCACCTCCCCCCAGCAACCCCCAGTTTGTTTTGTGCAATTAAGAGTCACTTATGGTTTGTCTCCCTCCTAATCCCATCTTGTTTCATTTATTCTTCTCCTATCCCCCTAACCCCCCGTTTTGCATCTCCATATCCTCATATCAGGGAGATCATATGATAGTTGTCTTTCTCCGATTGACTTATTTCACTAAGCATGATACCCTCTAGTTCCATCCATCATGGCCATTTCTTAAAGTGCTCCTGAAACCAGTTCAGACTTGGAGGCCCTAAATGATACCTATTTCATGTATAAAACACTACCCCAGATGAGGCCATTGCTAGGAAAACAACCTCATATAGGGCTCTTAGGAGAGAGTGTAATCTATTAGGTTGGATGCACTGATGTATGCTTTGATCTGGATTCCAACCTGGTTCTTCTTAGTAGCTGTCTAACTCTAATAAAGTTACTCTCAGATTTCTTTGTCCATCCATAGAATGTAGACAATAGCCTTTGTCTCCATAGGGTTGTGGTGAGAATTACCACCAATAATTTATGGAAAGCCCATGGTAGGTGCCTGGCATAAGTAAGTGCATGATAAACCACAGGTTTTTCAGGAAGTGTGTGTGGTAGTTGGGGGAGGCTTTCCCCCTAGCTGGGCTCACTTCAGCTACTCACTGGTGGTCTTAAGCACACTGCTGGACCTGCTGTCCAGTCCTCATAGTACCACCGCCTGCTTTCTTTTCAAATCCAATCTTCTGAAAGCTCATCTTTCACCCTTTGATAAGAGGAACACTGAGAAGATCTCATGAGGGCCCATAACTTCTCCAAATCAAAATGTGTTCACTGCTGAAATCATCTTCTGTGTTGATTCTGAGAAATATTTTTCCTCCTCCTTTGGAAGAATAAATACTCTGCTCTTAACCCCTCACCTGTTGTATCCTCCATGATTTTCTTCCATAAAGTCTAGTGACTTGTTGGGACCTTCTTTATGCTCACTCCACTCATGCCAAATTACAAACACTTTCAAAAACCCCAAATAACAAAACAACCAAATTCAAAACTAAACCAAACCTCCACTCAGATGCCTTCTCATCACTCTCCATGCCCCAACACTGCCAAACTCTTGGAAAAGAAATCTGCACCCACTACTTCTTCTTTCTCAAATCCAGCCCGCCCAGTGCACAGAATAGATATTTAAAGCTAGGACCCTTCCCTCTTGCCCCTGTGTTCCCCTGCATTGTTTTCATCTCAAATAATGCAATAGCCCCTTCATAGTTAATCCCAAATGGAAACAGATTTGACTTGCCCTTCTCCTTCATTGACGGGTTGGTGGATTCAATGATTAAACAACAAAGAATTGATGAAAGTGCTTATTATGTTAATCTATCCCTGTACTTTACCATCCCCCAAATTCTTTGAATCTCTTATTATACAGTCTCAGAATCACCTATTCTATTGTTTTTGTCCTTCCTAGTGAACTCTAAGTTCAGAAAAGGCAAAGATCCCATCTATCTTTTATTCTCAGAACTTATTTTGGGGCTTTGACTAGATACTCAGTAACATAAATTTAATGTTTGACTAATCTATACATTTACTGCTTTTCCTTCCTATAATTGCCTTGGTTGGGCCTCATCATCTCTCATCTGTGCTATTTGATAAACCTCTCATTTATTCATCACTATTCAGATGATTCATTTATTCAACAAATATCGACTGAGCATCTTTCTTTGCTGGGCTCTGTTTGGGTCTTGTGTATCTTATAACTTAGGAATGCAAAAGCCAAATAAGATACAAGTATATATAGGTGGTGATAAGGGCTGAGGATGGTAAAGTCGGTAAGCATGCACAAATTGCTGGGCAGTGCTATTTAGACAACTGATTGGGAAAGACCTTCTTGGTTCATTAACCTTTGAGCAGAGATCTGAATGCAGGAACTGTGCCATCTAGAATCCTCCTGGGAAAGCACCCTACATAGAAGGAACAACAGGGACAAAGGCTCCAAGACTGATGTTTAATGGGCTTCTGAAAAGCAAGGAGACCAGTGTGGCAAGGATGCAGCGGTGGTGGGGGGGGGGGGGCAGGGCACCAGGAAGTCTTAAGACATAGGGCATGAACTGGGGAGGGGACACCTGATAGGCCTTGGCAAGAATGTTGGAATTTGTTCTGAATTATATGGGAAGCCATCAGAAGAATTTGAATAAGGACCTTAACTTATGGTCCCTAAACACAGCTCTGATCACATTTCTCCTGTATTATTTTTTTATTTGTTTGTTATTTCTCATAAAATAAATTCCAAATGCCTTTGCTTGACCTTTAAATTCCTCTATGATCCAGACTTATGTTTTCCTTCCCATCACTTTCTCATGTCCTTGCTTTTTTCTCAAGATGAATTTTTTGGTGTCTCTGCTTGTAGCTGCTAAACTGATGTATGATATTTCTATCGTCAGGAATACCTTCTTCTTCCTAATTTCTCACGACTTATTGGGACTCCATATAATGAGGATATCTTCTTGGAACTTGAGCCCCTAGTACATGATACTGATGAGTACCATGTGGAAGATACAAACCTAAACACAATAGTACTTATCCCAAGAAGCTTAAAATCCAATCAGAGAAGAGAAATAAGGATTAAACATTTACTGTACACCCTTAATGTGCCAGGTACTGTGCTAGAAACTTGATGTCTATTTTCTTGTTTAATTACCCATCAGAATGAATTTTCAACACTAGGAAACAGTCTCAAAAAAGGTAAATATATTTTTTTGAAAGCCCATGGTAGGTAAGTATCACAGCTAGATACCATTCTCTATCTGGTTGATTCCAAACCTCTTCTCTTAAAAATTCCATCAAACCGGAGCCTAATATTATCATTATACCTACGTAATCATAGCAGAAGCCTCAACAACGTACTTATACGAGGTTCCATGCAGTTACTCCGCCTGTAATGCATTCAAAAATTCTACTGAATGCCCACAATTGTAGGGCTTGGGAATGAAGATAATTTTAACACTGAGCATAGAAGCAGAGAGAAAGCTGAAGGAACTTGGATGCTATGAGGTAGAACCTCCATACCTAGGAGAACATGATTTTGACAGTAACTGTGGAACACACATGAATAGGAGACTTTAATAAATGTTGATGCAAAGGATGAAAAGAAGGAAGGAAGGAGCGAACTCATGATGCTTAATTTTGATTAACAATGTCTGTCCAGCCAGGTGTCTTTGTTCCCATTATTCATTTATTTGTTTTATCCACATATTTAAGGACAGGAGGATTGGAATCAGACTCACCTTGGTTTGAATATCAGCTCCAGCTCCTATCTAACTTGGCCAAGAAACTGAACACTCCGTGTCCCCATTTCCTGCTCTGTAGAATGGGGATCATAATAGTCCAGCCTGAAGGGCTATTGTGAATTTGAAATTGTTTGCAACAGAGTCTGCAACATGGAAGGTACTCAAGCAATGACGGCCTTGAAATCACATACCTCTGACTGAAGAGCTGCTGCTCCAGTGCTCCTCTCTTTCTGTCCTGATTGATTTAATTCTGTTCACATTGCTGTCTTGGGTCGCTAGCCTCAGTGAGTAGTTTTTACAGCCCCTGCTTATCGTAGGGTCAGAGCCTGTGGCCTCCAGCCATCTGGTCCAGCAGGCTGCTGGCGCCCATGAGCTCCCTCAGATGGATGGTCTTATCTTAGTTTGGAAATGCTGGGTAGTTGCCTGAGCCAAACAGGGCATGGTGCCTCTGGGTGATGGTTATTCAGAAGATAAGCCCTTTCAGGGTGAAGCCCAATGATTGGAGGTGACTTTGGCAGCACAAGCCTCACTAGCTCACCAGAACCAAGGGTGCTATGGCTCTGCTTCCATACAAAGCAGGAAGAGAGCAAGCTGGTGGGTGTCCCAAGGCTGGAGTCATCAGGCTGTCACTCACTCCATTAAGACCCTGAATGTGGCATGGAGGATTTGATGAAAGAGGGATGAGGAGCCAAGAACAAGACCCCTTCCCACCCATTGTTTGTGAGCAGAAGAGAAAGGACTGATATGCTAGACGCTTAAGACCTTTAGTCAATACACACATCAGTGTGTTATTATGGGAAAAAACCACATGTGCTGTCAACAGGGAAGACATCAGGATTAGGTCAAGTGGGTTCAATAAGTCACTCAGGATCGAAGTGCACATTTCAATTTCTTGGGTGATATTATTTATGAGCATGTTCAGTTCCCTCACTGACTAAACACCTAGAGAGGGATCACCATGTCTTATTCACCTTTGTAGTCCCACGGCACCTTGCACAGAGCTCTAACATAGTTGCTGCTCAACAGTAAGCTAACAGGTGAATTTTATTCATTTTGCAAGTGCTTCGCAATTGCTGAAATGATTTCACTCCAAGAAGGGACTTTCACGTGGGAGATGGCAAAGTGGTAAGAGGCTTAGCTCAGTCCTGAATCTCAAAGGAAACACTCAGTTCCATAAAATAACCCCAAAAGCCACCACAGAGCAGTAATCTTTCTAAGGGGTAGGGTACTTCCATGGCAACATTCATCTGAGGGCTATATGAAGGCACTTTCACAGGAGGTCTCGGTGGGCTGGTGTCATTTCTATGGTGGTTTTAGGCATCAAACAAGGCACAGTCAGGGGAACTGAGTCTTGCACTTAGATCCACTACTAAGTAAATTTTTCTTTCACTGTTGCACAACTATATCCTTCAGAAGTAGAACCCACCGAACAGGCTTTCTTCAAGAAAGCAGAGTTCTTTGAGATTTTGAAAAAGATGGCAACTGATGGAGAGAAAGGGCATATGATGTGAAGAGTGAACATGAAATGGGCTGGGCTTGTTAAGCCAACTGGCTGCTTTGCAATGAGACTGTGCTGCAAACAGCTGCACAATTGGAAGAAAGAACCCCCAGCTCCCTCCACACTAGAATTGTGCCTCCCTCTCCCATGCTGTCCTGTCCCTTCCCAGCTCCCCTTAGAGGCTGCCTGTCATCAGACAGGACTGGGTTACCACACAGACATGCCAAGGGAGGTTCAGACTAGGGGGCTTGGGTCTTCTGGGATTATTCACTCAGAAAAACAGAATCTTGTCAAGCTGCCATAATCACAAGGAAAGATTCCATCTCTCTCTCTCTCTCTCTGATGGAAATAAATGTAACAGGAGATGAGGGGTAAAAGTGCAGGGGCTGGCCAAAGGGAATGAGGTGAGAAACATCTTGGGTGGATATGATATTAGTCACACATGTTAACCCTGCCTTGGGCTGGGAATCCAGAAATGAAAAATAAAGTAGGCCAAGAAAGAAGGATTACAAGAGTATAGTTTCAAACTCCCACAGGATCCAACAGCATTAAAACTGAGGACCCAAGGTGAAACAATCAGCACTTCATCCCACCCTGTAATTCCTCCACTTACCTTCCGCCTCACCCAGGGCATGTCCACAAGGCAAAGCCATTTTTCCTAACAAAGAGAGAGTAAGACAATGCCACAGCAACAGCTCTGTGCTCTCAAGTTCCTCAGAAGAAGAGAGAAAGCAAGTACACTCTCGTGTCTTTAGATGAGACTGAATTATCATATTACAGCTTAATTACATAGGTAAGAATTGGAGGAGAACACTACAGTAAGCCAGCTGGGAATCCTAAGAGTGGACAAACCCTGCCCCACAGAAGGACCACTCAAAGGAGAAATTGTGGGGAAATTCATGAGCAACGCATTTCTCTATGGCTGAAAGAGGACAGAGGGGACCCAAAGGCCACTGAAAACCCTGTCATGGGAATGACAAGGGTTCCACCTTGTTTCTTATGGACAAGGCAAGATAGTTCTTCTTATGTATATTTTAGGAGGATTTTTGGGCTGAACAGCATATGATAATGAAATAAAGACATCCCCAAACTCTATGAAGGTCAACGGTTGGGGTTGAATGATGGCATATTGGTGAGTTTTCTCATTAAATGGTACCAGATGGGGGCGCCTGGGTGACTCAGTGGATTAAGCTGCTGCCTTCGGCTCAGGTCATGATCTCAGGGTCCTGGGATCAAGCCCCGCATTGGGCTCTCTGCTCTGCAGGGAGCCTGCTTCCTCTTCTCTCTCTGCCTACTTGTGATCTCTCTCTCTGTCAAATAAATAAATAAAATCCTTAAAAAAAATGGTACCAGATGTTTTGGATAAATTCTCCTTGTAGGAGAAGATACACCCCTAACCAAAAACATAGATTATTGACTCATCTTCTCTCTGCCTTTTTAATACTACTTGCAAGTGATGCCTTTAGCTATTACTTTAATAGAGATGCCCATTAGAGCTATTGCCTTCTTAAAAGATTCTATTGTGATAGGGAGATGCAGAAGCACAATTATCCCCATGCAGGTGCATTCTCACGCTTGGTTGGAAAAGGAGCACTTCTGCAGATGAGGTGTGAAGGGAGATGTGGCAGGGTGGAAGGGCAGGGCAGAGAAAGGAATCACCCTCACCATCCTAAGTGACACCCTCATGAATTCTATCAGCCTATCTACCTGCCTGCCAGCGCCGGGAAGTTCTGAGGCTCTCTGTTTTCCCTTAAGGACAAATTGATATCCAGGCTCACTGTCTGCCTTGGTTTAGATTGGCACCCAAAAACCTTCATAGGCTGACCTCAAGCCTAATCTCACCTCCCTCTCTCCCCATTCTTGGGCTACATCAAGGTTTCCCCACACACTGTGACTCTAACACATGATGCTATATCATATCTCCATCTTTGTTCCTAAGCTTTCTGTTCAGAGGGCGTCCTCTTCCAACTCTTGCTTTTCAGACTAGGTGAAATCTGCCCATCCTGTAAGTCCCAGCTTGAATGTCCACAGAAAAGCTGTGATGTCGTTACTGGTTTCCCTCAGCTAGTCAGTACCTACTTCTATTTGTAGATGGCAGGGCTTTATAGATGCAAATGATATGGTTATCATATTATATTTTAGTCATTGAAAGCTGTTTCTCACACACACACACATACACACACACACACACCACACTTTATATCAACAGCTATCATATATTGAATATTTACTAAATTCTGGCCATTAATATTTTCAGTTTCTAATGAAGGAGCAAAGGCTAAGCTATGCTAATATACCTAAATAACTAGTACTGGAGCTGGGACTCCAACTCTGGTCCCTTTGACTCCAAAGTCATGATCTTTATTTGTATCTTTCCTATCATTTGTATCTTTAAGCAAAGAGAGAGCTTAAAACTAACATAGACCAGGAAGGAACAGAGACAATATACAATAAGTCACCTTACAGGAAATACAGTGACACTAAATTCACATCTTTTGGGATGCCTGGGTGGCTCAGTGGGTTGAGGCCTCTGCCTTCAGCTCAGGTCATGATCACAGGGTCGTGGGATCGAGCCCCGCATGGGGCTCTCTGCTCTGCAGGGAGCCTGCTTCCTCCTCTCTCTCTGCCTGTCTCTCTGCCTACTTGTGATCTCTGTCTGTCAAATAAATAAATAAAATCTGAAAAAAAAATTCACATCTTTCAATAGTTACCCTGAATGAAAATGGGCTAAATTCCCCAATCAAAATGTACGGGGTATCAGATTGGATTTTAAAAAAAAAAAGAAAGAAAAAGAAAAGAAAAAAACAAGACCTATAGATATGCTGTCAGCAAGAGACTCATTTTAGAACCAAAGACACCTCCAGGTGAAAACAATTTACCATGCTAATGGACATCAGAGGAAAACTAGGATGCCAATCCTTATATCAGACAAATTAGATTTTAAACCAAAGATTATAATAAGAGATGAGGAAGGACACTATATCATACTTATAGGGTCTATCCAACAAGAAGATCTAACATCTATAAATAGTTATGCCCCTAACACGAAAGCAGGCAATAATATTAAGCCAATTAACAACAAAATCAAAGAAACACATCGACAATAATACAATAATAGTAGGGGACTTTAACACCTCCCCTCACTGAAATGGACAGATCATTGAAGCAAAAGATCAACAAGGAAATAAGGACTTTAAATGACGTACTGGAGCAGATGGACTTCACAGATACAGTCAGAACATTCCATCCCAAAGCAACAGAATACTTATTCTTCTCTACTGCACATGGAACAGTCTCCAGAATAGATCACATCCTGAGTCACATATCAAGTCTCAACCGGTACCAAAAGACTGGGATCATTCCCAGCATGTTTTCAGACCACAATACTTTGAAACTAGAACTCAATCACAAGAGGGAAAGAACTCAATAAATGGAGGCTAAAGAGCATCCTACTAAAGAATGAATGGGTGAACCAGGAAATTAAAGAAGAATTTTTAAAAATTCATGAAAACAAATGAAAAAGAAAACACAACTGTCAAAATCTTTAGGATACAGCAAAGGTGGTCCTGAGAGGAAAGTATATAGCAATACAAATCTTGCTCAAGAAACAAGAAAGTTCTCAAATATGCAACCTAACCCTACACCTAAACGAGCTGGAGAAAGAACAGTAAATAAAGCCTAAACCCAGCAGGAGAAGAGAAATAATAGATGAGAGCAGAAATCAATGAAATAGAAAGCAAAAGAACAGTAGAACATATCAATGAAACCAGGAGCTGATTCTTTGAAAGAATTAATCAGATTGATAAACCCCTGGCCAGACTTATCAAAAAGAAGAGAAAGGACTCAAATTAATAAAGGCATGAATGAAAGAGGAGAGATCACAACCAACACCAAACATATACAAACAATGTTAAGAGCATATTATGAGCAAATATTTGCCAACAAATTAGACAATCTGGATAAAATGGATGCGTTCCTGGTGAAGTATAATCTACCAAAATGGAACCAGGAAGAAATAGAAAACCTGAACAGACCCATAATCAGTAAGGAGATTGAAGCAGTAATCAAAAATCTCCCAACAAACAAGAGCCCTTGGCCAGATGGCTTCCCAGGGGAATTCTACTGAATATTTAAAGAAGAATTAATACATATTCTCCTGAAACTGTTCCAAAAAATAGAAATGGAAGGAAAACTTCCAAACTCATTTTATGAAGCCAATATTTCCTGATTCCCAAACAAGAAAAAGACCCCATCAAAAAGGAGAATTAGAGACCAATTAGAGATTTTTGTCATGGGCTGCAAGATTGGTTTATCATCCACAAATCAATCAATGTGATACAATACATTAATAAAAAAAAGAACAAGAACCATATGATACTCTCAATAGAAGCTGAAAAAGCATTTGACAAAGTACAGCACCCTTTCTTGATCAAAACTCTTCAAAGTGTAGGGATAGAGGGTACCTACCTCGATATTATAAAAGCCATCTATGAAAAACCCACAGTGAATATCATTGTCAATGGGGAAAAACAGAGCATTTCCTCTATGGTCGGGAACATGGCAGGGATGTCCACTGTCACCACTGCTATTCAACATAGTACTAGAAGTCCTAGTCTAAGCAACCAGAAAACAAAAAGAAATAAAGGGCATCTGAATCAAGAAAGAAGTCAAACTCTCACTCTTTGCAGATGATATGATACTTTACGTAGAAAACCCAAAAGACACCACTCCAAAACTGCTAGAACTCATACAGAAATTCAGCAAAGTGTCAGGATATAAAATCAATGCACAGAAATGGGTTGCATTTCTATATACCAACAGCAAGACAGAAGAAAGAGAAATTAAGGAGTTGATCCCATTTACAGTTACATTCACAAAACCATAAGATACCTAGGAATAAATCTAACCAAAGAGGAAAGAATCTGTACTCAGAAAACTATAGAATACTCATGAAAGATATTCAGAAAGACACAAAGAAATGGAAAAATGTTCCATGCTCATGGATTGCAAGAACAAATATTGTGAAAATGTCCATGCTACCTAGAGCAATCTACATATTTAATGCAATCCCTATCCAAATACCATCAACTTTTTTTCAAAGAAATGGAATGAATAAATCTAAAATTCATATGGAACCAGAAAAGACCCCAAATAGCCAGAGGAATGTTGAAAAAGAAAACCAAAGTTGGTGGCATCACAATTCCAGACTTCAAGCTCTATTACAAAGCTGTAATCATTAAGACAGTATGGTACTGGCACAAAAAAACAGACACATAGATCAATGGAACAGAATAAAGAACCCAGAAATGGGTCCTCAACTTATGGTTAATTAATCTTCAACAAAGCAGGAAAGAATGTCTAATGGGAAAAAGACCATCTCTTCAACAAATGGTGTTGGGAAAATTGGACCGCCACATGCAGAAATGAAACTGGGCCATTTCCTTACACCACACACAAAAGTAGACTCAAAATGGATGAAAGACCTCAATGTGAGACAAGAATCCATCAAAATCCTTGCGGAGAACACAGGCAGCAACATCTTCAATATCAATCAGAGCAACTTCTTCCTAGACATATTGCCAAAAGCAAGGGAAGAAAGGGCAAAAATGAACTATTGGGACTTCATCAAGATCAAAAGCTTTTGCACAGCAAAAGAAATAATCAACAAAACCAAAAGACAGCTGGCAAAATGGGGGAAGATATTTACAAATGACATATTAGATAAAGGGCTAGTATCCAAAATCTATAAAGAACTTATCAAACTCAACACCCAAAGAACAAGTAATCCAATCAAAAAACGGGCAGAATATATGAACAGACATTTCTGCAAAGAAGACATCTAAATGGTCAACAGACACATGAAAAAGTGCTCAACCTCACTCGGCATCAGGGAAATACAAATAAAAACCACAAGGAGATACTACCTCTACTCGGTCAGAATGGCTAAAATTAACAAGTCGGGAAATGACAGATATTGGTGAGGATGTGGAGAAAGGGAAACCCTCCTACACTGTTGGTGGGAATGCAAGTTGGTGCAGCCACTCTGGAAAACAATATGGCATTTCTTCGAAAAGTTGCAAATAAAGCTAACCTACAATCCAGCAACTGCACTACTGGGTATTTACCCCAAAGACACAAATACAATACTCCAAAGGGACACATGAACCCCAATGTTTATGGCAGCAATGTCCACAATAACCAAACTTGGAAAGAGCCTAAATATCCACTGGCAGATGTATGGATAAAGAAGAAGTGGTGTATATATAATGGAATATTATGCAGCCATCAAAAACTAAATCTTGCCATTTGCAAACATGGACGGAACTAGGGGGTATTATGCTAAGCAAAATAAGTCAATCAGAGAAAGGACAATTATCATATGATCTTGCTGATATGTGGAATTTGAGAAGTAAGGCAAAGGATCATGGGGGAAGAGAGAGAAAAATGAAATGGGATGAAACTAGAGAGGGAGAAAAACCATAACAGACTCTTGATATCAGGAAACAAACTGATGGTTGTTGGAGTGGAGAGGGGTGGGAGGGATGGGGTGGCTGGGTGATGGACATTGGGGAGGGTATGTGCTATGGTGAGTGCTATGAATTATGTAAGACTGATGAACCACAGACCTGTACCTCTGAAACAAAAAATACATTATATGTTAATAAATTTAAAAATGCAAAAAAAAAATAGAATTCTGTATGTGAAATACTACAAAATAAATAGGCACTGCCAAAAATGTGAGCTCTAGTCTTTGTTTTTATGTTTGTTTCCCCAGTCCTTAGAATAATAACCTGTCACTGAGTAAGGACTCTGCATTTCTGTAGAATTCATTTTTTAAAAAGTAGATTGGGCCTTCTGAAAGGGAAAAATGGCTGGCAGAGCTCTGAGGTGAGGCAGAGAGTTGAGGCGGCAGATGAGTTACATCTTTTCCAAATATTTGATTTAGGTAGATAGTCCCAGGATTTGAACCTTTCTTCTTTCTTCATCATTGTTACGCTACTATCCACACATCTTCTCCCTCCCCTCTCTCTTTTTCTTTTCTTCTCTTCCCTCCCCCCTTGGTCTGTCTCACACACATACTCACACTCACACTCACTCTCAGCCCCCAGGAACCACTTCTGTGCTTCAGCTGGCAGGATCCAGATGCGAAGTCAGCAGGATCTATGCAGGCCTCAGCAGCCTTGCAGAGGATCTCATAGAATTGTACCAATACATATTAGGAGTGCTTCCAATGGGAAGAACAATTTCACGGACAGTGGGTTAAAGAAATAGAGATTTCCCTTCTCCTGGAACATAAAGTGTGCTGCCTGTATTCTTCTTAAGGATTTTGATGGATTCTAGTCTGGAGATATTCAAAGAGGCCATCTGGGGTCCAGGCTCTACCTTCCAGGTTTCCCCTCAGCATGTGGACTTTTGTGTTCCTGCTTGCCACCTCATCCCCATAAAATGGCTGCTGACATTCAAGGCAAGAAAAAGGGAAAAGGCTAATGACAATGGCAACTGAGCTTTTTATTGCTTATGGAAAAGCTTTCCTGGAAACCAACTTCCACTTACATCCCGCTGGCCATAAACAGCTGCAGAGGAGGCTAGGACATTAGGGAAAATGGTCAGTTCTTGGAACGGGACAACAGCTGCCCCAAGCAAGGGGTCCTAGGAACTGGTAAGGGGCATAGGAATTAGGGCCACCAACAGTGCTCCCACACCCTTTCCTTTCATTTTCCTTTCCTCTTCCTTTCATTTTACTTTTAACATTGAGTGGGCTTGTCTTTGAAACACATAGGCTAATGGCCTGAGAAACATGATACCACCTTCCTCACCTTTCTCTTCTCAACAAATGCTTCACGAATTGTTGACAGGAAGGTAAAAAAGTATAAATCAGGCCATGAATACAAATCCTGCTGGGAGAGTCTGCAGGTGCTGTGAGCCCAGCCCTGTCACTGTTTATTGAAGGCACGGGAGGTGAGCAGGTCGGGAGCACGAGGCTGCATGACTAAGTGCCATCAGCTGTGAGCATCAGCAAATCTTCTCAGGAGACCAGAAAAAAGAAGGACAGCATGGCCTGAGCTAAAGCTGAACTTTTCACCCCTACTCTATGGGGAAAAACAGAACTCAATGTGCCCGAACGACATGATAGAAAATGTCAAGACAAAAGGCCTAAATTATACTGAATTGGGGCTTGAAGTCTGGAAGAAAACCAGCAGTTCCCTCCCTCCTTCGATCTTCATGACTATGCCTGCATGGTGAGGAGAAGGAGCTAGGTAGGTATCAGGGTGAATGAACCAGAATGCCTGGAGGCTAGGTATTACATTGTCCAGCCCACGTTTGGAATCAAATTAACTTCCTCCCAGAAAGACCCAAATTCCTACTCCTTAGCATTAGCAATAACAAGTTTTGTTCTCATATTTACAAGATTTAATTTCTAGAGCAATTTAATGTTGAGATTACTTAGTCCTTTTACCATTGACATGCAAGGGCTCTGCATTTAAGAGGTGTGTATAATCCTATGATCCTGTCCAAGATTCCACCCACCACATGTCAATGCCTATCACCAAGCATGTGCCAACTAAAGGCACAGAGGAGCAGTGCAGAGGATCCCAACATGGTGAGCACTTCATTCACCCACCTCTTTGGGTCATCTACGTCACGAAATGTACTTTCCAAGACAGGAGTAAAGCTCTTCATGTACCTAAAGACACACATGTTTTACCCTTTTCTCTGACTCTGTTCCCCACCCCCTACCCCAAAACACACACACACACACACACACACACACCACCATCAGCTCATCAAGGGAAGCTGAGGATGGAGATGGTTCCTCAAGGGCCAGAAATTCATTGACTCTAACTCTGTAAATGAAAAGGAAAAAAAAAAAAAATCCCCACTGTCAACGTCCACTTTTGTCTCTTTGAGGATAGCACCTCTTTCAACAGCTGACATAAGGGAGAAAAAGACAATTAAAATTTGACATCTTTGCTCATTCAGTTTACCTTTGCCAAAAACCACAGAAACACAATTGGGCTTTTTGAGCAAGTCAGTAATTTGGGGGAAGGTGGCACAGTTAAGAGTGGTTCAAATTTAGCATCTAATAATAGCTCAATTAAGACGCAGATCCCATCTGTTTCTACTTGAGTTTTGCAAAAAACAAAGACTAGTTATTTTCTTTTCCTTTTCTTTTAACTTGTATAACCGGCCCTTCTTCCACCACCCTCACAAACACCCACAGAGAACTTGCCATTCTCCTTCAGGGAGCTGACCTCTGCTTCCTGATTTAGCACCCCATTAGCCACTTCTCTGGCACAGAGCGGCCCAGCATCTGAGCACAAATGTGGGGATGTTTGAGTGCAAACTGGACCTGTTTCCTGACTCAGCATGAGTCTCCACAGTGCCTGCAACTTGTGTCTCCGTCTAGCTACAAAGATGGGAAATTTCACTGTCTGTTCCTCATACCCTCTAAAAATTGGTGAGAAATGGTGCAAATGGCCTTGGCCGTCCTTAAAGGAAGGTTCCCCTCCAGGGCTCTTCACTGAGCTTCTGTGATTTACTACAGGTAGGGAATCGGTGTTCAAAGCCCTCACACTTTCACTCCCTTTGGTTCTTATTAGTCCAATGTGGAAGCTGGAAAGGAAGGAGGTGGGAGAGAAGGAAATTTGAGAGTTTTCTATGTGAGTGTGTTGGGGGATGGCAACAACAGGGAGAGAGAGTGGGGGATCAGATTCAACTGCTTAGGTTGAAGAGAACCAAGGCAATAGTATTGTAAAAGGATTTGTTTCCCACCCAGCCTCTTTGGTCCAAGGTAAATGTACCCTTGTCTCCCCAACCCTGCAATGGAATAGAAACTGAAAAGATCCTTGGAGTTGACCAACCAGGTCAAACAATTTGAGCAGACCATGAAGGGCAATTTACTCTTCCCACAATAGTGCCATGGAATTTCCCACTGGACTATTTCTCTTCTTTACCCACTTGTTCCAATAAATATCCTATTTTTTTCAAAACAAATGATTATCTTTCCAACTTTCCTAACCCTGCCTCCAGATTCTATGTTCTTGCCTTGACAGTTGTGTTCACACTCTCTTAGGGTCATGGGAGCAGAAGGGTCTCTACTAACAGATTTTATTATATGGATTCCAAGCTGTTGTTCTCTGGTTTCAAAGGGAAAAAGTAAATGGGGCCTAAGAAACCGAGACATGAAACTTGAACCCATTCATGGTCTCTCAGTCTACACCAATAACCTCTGATTATTTACTGTCATATTTATTTTTAGTGTTGATTTTAAGCCATATTCAGACTGCTGACAAGCTCTGATTAATAATGAATGAGCACTAATAAAAATTGGCATTAATTAAAAAAAATAAAGCCAAGCAAGACAATGGACAAACTGAGACTTCCCAATCAATCACCAGCCCCATCATTATTTCTGAAGGGTATTTATATAAGCACAAGAGAGAAGAGGGATGCAAGATAAATCCAGGTAATGTCTATAATCTTTTAAAAATCCTGAACTCAAGGCACCTGGGTGGCTCAGTGGGTTAAGCCTCTGCCTTCAGCTCAGGTCATGATCTCAGGGTCCTGGGATCAAGCCCCACATCAGACTCTCTGCTCAGCAGGGAGCCTGCTTCCTGCCCTCTCCCCAGCCACCTGTCTCTGCCTACTTGTGATCTCTCTCTCTCTCTCTCTCTCTGTCAAATAAATAAATAAAATCTTGGAAAAAATCCTGAACTCTTTCATTAAAAAACTCAATGTGCAGATATAGAAACAGTGATGAGGTATCCACTTTGGATGTGAACCGTGCTTTTAGAAGGATGCTGTTACTATCCTTGAGCACATTACTCAACTTAGCAGAGTAAAGGACTGGATTCAATGTCTCAAGACTGTCCTAGATATACAATTCCTCACTTGACTTCTCTATGTCAGATAAACATAGCTATACAATTAAATGAATTTTAAACTTCTGCAAGAATGCCTTCTAGATTTTCAAAAGGATGGTGATGTTAAAAATCAAAAGCATTCTTGATCTTGGGCGGAGGGCCAGGAAATCCCATCAACAAATATTCAGAACAATCAGATCTGGTGTAACCAAGTCTCAAGTGGTTGAAAAGGCTAAACCAACCCCAAGGGTATTTGTCTGCCCTCTTGTTTCCAGGAAAAGGAAAAGTATGCATCCTGACTTAGTTTGCAATAAAAGTAATAATTTGTTATGCAATAACGTAAATCAGTTATCATATTGGCATAGAAATTTTTTGTCCTTCTTAAAAAAATACTTAGGAGCAAAAACAAGTGAGATACCTATTCCTAAACAATGTTAAACCATAATTTCACTCTGAGTAAGCATTACTACAAGGAACATCACCCTCAAACTTGTCAATGTGCGGTTTCAAAAAAAAAAATTCAAAAGAAGAGGCCAAGTCATTAGCTTTATTGAGAAATGCTACAGAAGAGGAAAGATTTTTAGCAGGGTAAGAGTAGTAGCAGTAAATAATTGAATCAAAACACAAGGCTGGTTGGCATATCTGCACTTTTCTAACCACACACACCATATTTCATCAGGCCATAAGATATTGTCACAAAGTACAGGGAGTCATGAGCTATAATGGAATACATCATTCCACAACCCCATACCATACACTCCAAACACCATGGTTTTTAAAAGAATCCCCAATTCTGTACCATTCAACACAAACTGCACCCCAAAAATCAACGTTTTCAAATTTCTACTATAGTTAAACAAAACTATAATGAAAAGTGAAGAAGGCACGTGCTAACACCTGACCATGCAGTATTTGAAAAGAAGCGTTAAATTCAGTCAGAAGACCGAAGTTAAGTCCCTGCCCCATTATTCTCCAGCTTGTGATCTTGTGAGTTCAGTTAGGTCATGGTGAGAGAGCAAATGAGAGAGCACTGGCTTTGGAACCCAAGTCTAGAGTTGAAATCTTGTATCAACCAGCCCACCATCTGGGCCTTTGTTCAAGTTAAAATTTGGCTCAATTTCTTCATCTGAGAACTGGGGCAATAGGAAGAAAACCACAGATTTATTTCCTCCTGGAGTGCCATGAGGATTAAATCAGAAAATGCATATGAAAGATGTTGGTAAACCTTTAAGGAGCTATCCTAATATTTGTTACTATATTTAACTTCTATAGACCTGACTCTTCTCCTTTATCAAATGGGGGTTAAAATGAAGTCCCTTTCCTGCCTCCTTACAGGATTTTCACAGGACTAAGCAAGCTCATGTATATGGATTTGTTTGTGAAACAATAAACCACTTCATAAATGATTGTCATTATATTAGGTTAACCTTGAAATTACCAGTATCCTCCCACTGAAACAAGCTGGGCCCTCTCAAAGCTCAATGTCCTTCATTCCTCATTCTGGTGGCCTTGTACCAAAGAACTTGCCTGACATATTAACAATCCAGCAAATATTGCCATTCTCATATATTCCATCATTCCTTTTCCAATTTAAATAATTGTTGCATAGATCTGCATAAGTTATATATCAGTTGTTACTTAGGCATTTGAGTTGAAAATAATCAAGCTATTATTAACACTCATTCCTTTTTTTCTTCTTGTATACTGAAAAATAAAATGTTCTTCAGAGAAAAGCGTGCAGTTCACAATAAAAAGTAAAGAACAAAAATGAAACCAAAAAAACCAAAACAAAAACAATACAAGGTGGTTATTGTTCATTTCCTATTCCACAAGTTCTGACACTCCAAAAACTGCCTTTACTACCTTGACCTTTTGGTTAGTTGACTATCAAAACTTTTTTTCACTTCCACTTTCACTTTTCACTTAGAATAGCCTTATTAGGTTTTTGCAGATTGTAAACATGTTTTTATTATAAAAACAAATTAAATAATACCAAAAAGTACCACATATTATATGTGTATATATTCACCAATATATGTGTGTGTACATATATATGTGTGTATATATATACAACCTGCCATATTTCATATTTCTGCCAAATACAAATCTGTAAGCATTCTTAAGATCTTCAAAGTTTTTCATCATATGTATATACCATAATATACTTAACCATTTAATTTAAATTGCTTCTGATTTTTCACTAATATAAAAATGCTGTGAAGATAACTTTAAAAACTTTGAATGTACACCCACTATATGATTCAGTCATTCTACTCCTAGGTCAACCTAGAGAAATGAAAGAATATGTCTACAAAAAGATAGATGTTTGTAGCAACTTTATTTATAACGTCCAAAACTGTAAGCAACCCAACAGTCCCCCCATGGGTGGATGGCTAAGCAAACTGTGGTACATCCATACAATGGCATGAAAAATAATGGACACAGTAATATGAATGAATCTCACAATAATTATGTTCAACCATAAAAGACAAAAAATAATTTGTACTATAGGGTTCTATTTCTATAAAAGCCAAAAAATGCAATATAATCTAGAATAATAGAAATAAAATTTATGGTTGCTCTAGAGTGAGGGAGTAGGAAGGCCTAGAAGGGAGGCATTACCAAAGGTTATGAGACATATAGGATGAGGGATAGGTTTACTATATTAACTGCAGTGATTGTGTCCATATATCAAACCTTATCAACTTATACAGTTCAAATATGTGTAGTTTATTGTGTGTCAATTATACCTCAATAAACCCATTAAAAATGGTGAGAAGTATCTCTGTGAACTGGTGTAATTCCCTCTTTGGAGTCTTTTTGCCTTGGGTACTGATTATAGACATAACTTCTTAACAAAATGCCCTGCTACCAATCTTCCTACAGACTATTCCTTTTGCTGGATTAAACTTCCTCAAGCTCAGTTCTGATCAACACTTCACATTTGCCTCTTATTTTTCATTTAGTGAATTCTCCATTCAAATTGCTTATTTTGGCATCCAAGAACCACAATGACATGGCCCCATCTCCTTTTCTACACCCCCTTCTCCCACTCCATTTTCATGGAGCCCATGTAGCATATGCCAACTGAGTAATCAACTGGGAATGGCACTGAAGTAAGTCATTCCATGTATAAGACTCAATTTCCTCATCTGTAAAATGGGACAGTGATTATAATTTGACTAATATATTGTAACGAAAATATTTTCAAAGTAGAATTTTAAACTGTTAGGCAATACCATATTACTCTGTCTAGACATCTGTGCTCTCATTCCTCAACCTTTGCACATGCTGTTCCCTGCCCCATCTTTATATATCTCAATTCTATCCACTCTTTGTGACCATTTCCTCCCCATAGTCTTCTTCTGAATTTTCATAATCTGTGAGATGCATTTGCCTCGTGACACTTACTAATCAGTTTGTCTGCTTGTCACATCCTTAAGTTTGTATGCTTGCCATAAAAGCATGTAACTTCCCTTTCCCTCCACATGTTTCGGTAAGGTGCTCAAAGACAGGACTGCCTGATTCACCTTCATCTTCTTCACCATCTCCATAGCAGACACTGTGCCACAAAAACGTGTTCTCAGGTGATGGGAAAGAAGAATGCCAGGCACATTGTCCTCTGGCATGAGTCATTATTATTTAGGTGTCATTTCTCAGCTTCCAAGAAGAAAATAACTCTGGAACTATTTTCAGAGATAACCTGAGAACTGAACTAAAAATTTGATGCTCAGATGGCAGTGTCCAGGATCTGGTACTATGCCCTGACATGCCCAACTTGTGTGGCCTGGGTAACAAGACTAACTTGGGATCTCCTGATTACTTCCTGTAAGCTCCCTGTCATCCTTAGCTGAGCTGTTGCTGTGGCCTTCACTGCTACTAAAAAGATTACATGTTCCTATTGGTCTCTTGCCTGGTTTTCTTCTCTGAAGCTGTCAGCTGTCTCGGGGCAGACACAGCATCTGTGCTCTCACAGCATACAGCACGGTGTGAGGCACACAGTGGTCGTAAAATAAAGTGCCTCAGGAATCTCAAGATAGAAGTATTGGTTCCTCGTTGTTCTTCATTTCTAGTCCTTTTCTAATGAAATGATATGTCCATATTTTGGCAAAGAAGTTATAAATTCTTTCACTAGAAAGGGGGTAGACAATAAAGAATCTATTCCATAATGATCATTGAGAACATGCTCAGTATTTATGATGACAACAAATCCTAAGCAACCAAATGCCCAGTGATGGAAGATTGGTTAAATAAATTATGACCCAGCCATATGCTGCAGTACTGCATAGACATTAAAAATAGTATGTGGATGATTTGTAAAAGTAAGATACCCACATACATAAAAAATTACCCCAAAATCACCAGAAAGATTGTAAAAACCATTTGTAGCAAATGATACAAACATCTGTATCGATATCTATATATCAATTCATGTATGGAAGCATAGCTAGAAGGATATTTACCATCAGTTGAACAGTGATGACTGCTTGGAGTTGAGATTACATTAGGAGGTGTTTTTAGTTTTTTGTTTGTTCGTACTTTCTAAATTTACCCATTAAATATGAACTATTTGATAAAGAGAGTAATTGGGTATAGCTATGCATATAAATCAGTGGGTCAAGATAGAAGATATCCAGTGGGACAAGAAACTAATGGAGTGAAACTTGTTAATACAAAATCACAATAGAGTAACAATCCCTTTGTATTGAAACTCTGAACATGTTGCACTGAAGAAGTATGAAAACTGTTTTGGTCTAACCTCTTACCCTATACAGGAATCTCCTCCACAGCAGCCCTCATGGTGTTTTGCAGGGCAATAGAAAAGAAGGAGCACAAGAACGAGTAAAAGGAAGAAAAAGAAAGCAGAGAAATAATGGAGGGAAGGAGGAAGAGGGAGACAGCTGCCTTAGTGTTTTCATATCCAATAAGAAATGTTTGTGCAAAATGAAAGCAAGTTAGTAAAAGCAGACACACAGTTCAGGAATGAAGATTTGCATCATTGCACCAGTTAGGAAATCCTACCAGGTGGAGGTGCTGCCCGAGGGAATGGGCATATGCCATGGGCAGTGCACGAAAGCATAGTTCAAGCATGAAGTTGGTCAGGGCATCCTACACACATGAAGTGTGTAGGGATTTGGAGGAGCCAAATTTGGGTGTATGGGGATTTGGAGGAGTCAGAGGTGCTGGATGGATATCGTTCTTTGGCTGCAAAGTTATCCTTCCATACTTTGGCCTAAACCTGGAAGCCTGAGAACCACATTTTCTGGTCAGCTCATAAGACCTGCCAATTGAGAATACAAATTGAATGTGAAAGATAGGGTATAGGAAGGATGCTTCTCTCCTCTTTTCCTGTGGACCCAAGGTGGCAGGAGGCCCCTGGCAGCTGCAGTTGGCTTCAACCTCTAACTTCTGTTTAGAAATCCCAGAACAAGTCTCATCATGTTCTCCCAGAGGTGCCCCGTTTTCAGAAATCTGAGCACTAACTCCACAGGGTCTGTCTTCTGAGCTGCTGCGTCCTGTGCGTTCCACTCCTTTTCTTTTCCCTCCACCTCCACCAGTGGTAAATACTTCCTATGGCCATCTTGGGGGTACTCATGCATTTCTTTTGGCCCTTTTAGTCTCCCAACACCGGTGTAACTAATTCTCTTTACTGAATTCTCTCTGTTGGAAATACCTAGTGTGGTTTCCCATTTCCTCAGTGGACACAGATAAATATAGAGGGAGAGAGGGAAAAAATGACCGCGAAGCATGTGTTTCCCCTGTGTCAGGAACTATGCTCAGTGCTGCTAGGACATTACTTCATTTTAATGACAGGCAGTTCATTTGAGCCCTTCAGGGTGAATCAGTTCTTTGCTGAACAGTACCAGTTGCTAAAAAGTTTAATATACGACATTGAGCTGAGATCTGCCTCCCTGTAATCCTAAGCATTACTCTTTATTCTGATACCGGAAGCCATCCAGTTGATCCAATTTTTCTTTCTATGCTTCAGATGTTTGGAAGAAGTTACGTCTCCCCAAAGTCTTTTCTTTTCCAAATTAAATATCTCCAGTCCTTCCAACCATTTTTCTTCAGATAGGATTTTTATCTTTTCCCTTCACTTTCCTAGGCCACCTCCCTTGAACCAAAGTTTTGTTGGGCCGCTGCCTTCGGCTCGGGTCATGATCTCGGGGTCCTGGGATCGAGTCCCGCATTGGGCTCTCTGCTCGCCAGGAAGCCTGTTTCCTCCTCTCTCTTTCTGCCTGCCTCTCTGCCTACTTGTGATCTCTCTGTGTCAAATAAATAAATAAAATCTTAAAAAAAAAAGATATCTCTCCAATCCTGCCCCAAAGAGAACAAAATATTTCACATTTTGTATGGCCTCGCTGGAGACCCATAAAATCACTACCTTCTTTATCCAAACATCAGCCCTGTTTTACATTTAAGGTTTGGGTGTAGGTGTTGGCTGTGGGCGGGGCAGTCGGCTTTTTCCTCCCGTAGTGCCAATATCCTTGCAAGGGTCCCATCTCCAGATACAATCAAGTCACATCTCACACCCCTGCAAATTGGAAAGTAATTGCAAATATTCACCTTTACCTCGACTGGCTTTCATTTTGTCATTGTTTTCACCAATTATTTTCAGTAATTGAAATCTTTTTAATCTTGATTTCCTTTTTCAAACATTGTTTGAATCCATTGTTTGACCCAGATTTTTGCTCTGTGCAGATTTGATAACCATGCCTTTTATTTCACCATGTAAGTCTTTGAAAAAGGCAGAACCAAAAACAGACCTACATCACCCATGCATAAGGATTTTCCAAATCAACCACCCCAAACAGTTTTGCTGTATGTACATTGAAGGAATCTGTGTGCCTTCTAATTAGTTCACATGCTAATGATTTGTTCTAAAATCGGCTCCCTTTTTCCCCCCTGGAGATCACTATATTTCTTGGGGATCCCTCCTACTTCCAGCCTCTGGGCTGAGCTCCTCAGAGACCTTCCTCTGTAGTCACATCCATCTCTCTAAAAGCTCCACTTATTTTTCTCCTTAGCAGGACATTTTGTGATTCTGTATTCAGAGCGCCCCCACCTTTTTTAGCTATCATCATGATTAACTTTTCCTTCAACTTTTAAATACATATTTGCTTTAAGTCTCAAATATGCGCCCATCTAGTATCTCCTTCCTTATGAGGTAAGTTCCCATGTTCTTACCCCTTTCATGTTCATTTCTGGCCCTTCCTGGACGGGTTAGGCACCATTTCTCTGAAGGGAGACTTAATTCAGCTTTTCTCAAACTGTGTTCCGCTGAATGTCAAATGCCGTTACATAAAAGTTGTGTTCTATAATTAAATGATTTTGGTAGATCCTGCATTTAATAGCCGCCTGTTGGTGCTTCACAGTGTACATTAACATATTAAAGACTCTGAAATGTCCTGTAGTAAAGAAGCTAGCTTCACCTTAATTAACCTAACACCTCCCCTACTTAATTGACCCTAGAACTCTTTCTGGAATATGCATTAATAGCTGTGAAACTACACTTCTCTTAGAACTTTCAGAATGCAGCTAGAAAACAGTTTGGGTAATATTGGTTAAAAGGATAATATTGTCTCTGTATATGAGCTTGTTCAACTTTTACTAATTATGTGTTAGATTCTGAAATATGGCTTAAAACTTGGTGGCAGAGGACTGAAAAAAAAATGGCCGGAATATAAACAGAAGACCAGGCAAAATGTAACGGGATCATGAAAGTGGATGCAGTACACTTCACATGAAGTACACATGAAGTGTACTGGGGAGGGTTTAAAGAAATAACATTTCATATAGACTAGAGGATTTTTAAGGGCCTCAGAGGGTGGGGGGAGGGAGACTCATTCACACAGTTTCAGTTTTGGAAGGGATATTGAGGCAAATAATTCCTTCAATAATTCACATATATATTTTTAAGTTTTTTCAAATTAATCTTCATTAAACATGCCCTATTGTCTTATTTCCTCAAAAGTATGGTACTCTGAATGTGATATGCCTAACATGGAATAAATGAAGACTGTCACCACCCTTCTGGTAGAATATTTCAATATTTCCTAAAATTCTGTTTTCTTTTTTGATAACTTAGACTGTATTGTCTTAAATTACGCTTACTGTCAGTGGAAATTTTCTTAATTGGTGCCTTAGCTAAACCATATTTCTACTATCCTGTATCTTTTTAAAGATTGTTTTTTTAACCGAAAATGTGACTTTATATTTATTCCTGTTCAGTTCAATATGGTTACATTCAGTTCACAGTCTGTCAGTTTCATTTTTGATTCTGAGTTTGTCATCCAACATATTTAGCCTCTCCCCCAGCTTCCTGTCATTTCCGATCTTATAGGTATGCCTTCTCTTATGGTTATATGTGTCCTCATTTGAGTCATCTATGAAATCCCAGGACAGACCTAGGACAGAAAGTGAGGACCTACAGACTCATATCAAGACAACACCATTCATGGGCTATGGTGTTCCACACATGGGTTATGTGCTCCAAAAAGGCCATCAGCCCTGTGCATGAAGAAGAGAAAGGGGAGAAGAACAAGAAACAAGATTCAGTATGAGCTACACCCAGAGTTTGAATACCCTGAATGCCACTGGGGAGTCTGGCAGTGGGGATGCTCTGGTAGGCTCAACATGGAGAGAAACACATCAGCTGAGGCAGGACTGGTATGTTGACTAGATAAAGAGGGATGGGCTGACCGACCATGCCATAGCATAAATGAGAGGGTGGAAGTCTGACCTCCATAAGTGGCAGAGACACCAGGAAGATAGAAACCACAGAGAAAGACACATGGACAGTATAAGAAGTAAGGGGAAGCCCAAATGGAAGCTTCTGTTTCTGTCTCAGGGAGCAAGAATACGTGTGCTAGTAAGAGAAGTACAAGAACTTAGCATGGTGTACAAGGAATTAGAGATTTTATAGAACTCACACACAGAGGTGTTGGACAGCATGTCTATGGTGGAGACCTGTTCTGCAGACTTATTTCTTCCGGAGTCAGCTGTGATAACTGACTTCACAGAAAGGGACACTCGGCTCTGGAGAGAGCATGGAGCATGAAGATAAGAGGAAGAAGAAAGAATGTGAGAGACTTTCTGTACTCAAGGGAGAAGGGAACAGAAGGAACCGGAGGAAGAGAGAGTACAGAATAGTCAGGTAAGCACACAGAGACTCAGAAGTGAACGGTATTCTATGTGCCAAACAAGGCAAGATTTCTAAGGAGTTCCTGATTTAGGATCTGTTTGTCCAAGTTCACTTCAGTGTTTGGACACAAACACTTTATGCGGGTGTGTTCATGGAGGCTGTTTCATCACTCATCTTAGAGTCCTTAATAGAGCCACTTAGCCTGGAAAGTGTCACAACCCATAGCTGCCTGTACCTCCTGGAGGGAGCTGAGCTCAGAGCAGAAGCCCACCTTCCCAGGGTGGCTGCCACTCCTCTTTGGGGCAACAATTCTCTACGGGCATCACAAGTCAGGGCAAGTGCCAGGCTGTGATGTTCCATCTCATCAATATGCCTTTTCTCTACTTGCCTCCAGCTGCCAACTAATTTGGGGAGGCGGAGGGATGGAAGGTGGTGTTATTGCTTTTGACTTGGCTTACTGTTTTGGCCCTTTACACATAATCTGCCCCCTGACCCAACATTAGCATAATGCTCATTAATCAAGCTCTGGCCTCCAATTAATGGCCAGCTGTGTGGATGCCGTGTATTTAATAGCTTCTGAATCAGTCAGGCAAAAGGTTAGGCAAATGATTTTGGCAGGAGGGGTGGGGAACATCCTAATTCTGAGAGAGCCCAGAGGCCTCTACCCATGCAGTAAGCATGTTTGATCTCATCTGTGAGTGACTGGGGAAGGAAGCCAGGAGCGGGTGTTGACCAAGTCTCCTCCAGCCCCTCCCCCAACCCAGATGGACTGGAGACAACACTCTCTTCCATCCTTCTGGCCTGGGGTTACACACCCCCACATCACTGCCCAGGCAGCCAGCCAATGAAGAAAGCCCTGATTTATTGCTCTTGGCAGTGTCTAGGCTGGGCATTTCTATAAACCCAGGACCGTGGCTGACTAATAAAACATACACTCAGATTCGCCCCTCAATAAATGTCTTTCAACCTTTAATCCTGTTTGTTGCAGTCTTTAAGGGAGCATTGATTCAGTGGGCAATGAGGGCTTTTCCTCCCATCTATCTCATACCGATCAATGTTCTGTCACCCCACTCCATCCAGCCCGACAAAGGAGAAGCCTCTGAGGGGAGAGGAGAGCATCTCTCCAGATTTATTTCACTGTTTATGAAAGGAGTTTTTAAAACTGCCACCGGAATCCCTCTCCTACACAGTTTTTCTTATCCTCAGCTATTCTAGTTGACCTCCTTGGATTTGGAGCACAGAACCCAGGTCACAGATCATAGCACAGACACCAAGGAGCCTTTGTATGACTCATCCAAAACACAAGTTCTAAGTTTCTTCTCTTTGCCACATTCCCATCTTCTGTCCTACTTTCTCCACTTTAATGTTGTATAATATATATGTATATATAACATATAACATATAATATATGTAATGTTATATAATTCCCCACCTTAATGTTATATAGTTAATATCAAGAGGCACCAGTCACTGAGGCTTTAAACCTGAACCATGTCCATTCTTTCCTCTCCTTCATGCATGTCCAGACCATTGCTGCTTCTTGAATGTACTTACTTTCATCTCAGGTCATCTCAGTTCAGACTCTAGATACCTCTTATCCTGACCACTGCAAGAGCTCATTAACTGATAAATCATTATTCTGGCTCCTCCCTAGCAATCTCCTTACAGGAATTGCTGTGATGAGACTCTTTCTAAAACACAAATCTGATCACATCATTTCTGATTCAAAAGCTTGGGTAACTTGCCCAAGGTCACACTGCTGGCAGGTATCTGAGTGAAGATGTAATCTGCTGCTTTCCCCCCTGAAATACTCAACCCCTCTTCAGGGGTTCAGGGGTTCGGGGGTTCAGGGATCAGATCATTTGCTTCTGTTACCACCACTCATTTCCCAGCATCACACAGTGCTCAGTATATTAGTGAATGTCCAGTAAATATTTGCTCACTGAACATTCCACAAACTCTATTCTGAGATTACGTGAAGCAAGGATGTCGGCCTTCAGCGATGTTTTATTCGGGGGCCAGCATCAGAAAAGTAAAAGAAATTGAGGTTCTTAGAAGGTGATTTATAGGGCCGCCTGGGTGGCTCAGTGGTTTAGGCCGCTGCCTTCGGCTCAGGTCATGATCTCAGGGTCCTGGGATCGAGTCCCGCATCGGGCTCTCTGCTCGGCGGGGAGCCTGCTTCCCTCTCACTCTCTCTGCTTGCCTCTCTGCCTACTTGTATCTCTCTCTGTCAAATAAATAAATAAAATCTTTAAAAAAAAAAAAAGAAGGTGATTTATAAACTATAATAGAATCAGGATCAGCTGTTTATCGTTGAGCCATAAATATGCTTATGGGTCTAACCTGTTGCCTGAAACTCTATGTTTCTAAGTCAAGGACACAGTGAGCAGAGAATGTCAACATGTGTTGCCCACCTTGGGTAAATCAGGTCTACACTCACAGTGAGTGGAGGGAGGGATGTATGGACGGCACCAGGGCAAACCAGCTACTCTCCCAGGCACAACATGGACAGGGAGGTGCAGGGGGTGGCCCAAAGGAGGACCATGCCCTTCCCTGCTCACCTGTTCGGAAAGTCACTTCCCCATGCACCTAGCCTCTCCTCAGTGTCTTTAGTAGTAAAGACAGGCAAATGTGCCTGTGGTCTGCCAGTGTAAATGCCAGACTACCACAGCTGTGCGATTGAATTAGCAACAGTGTATCCAATTTCTGGGGAGACTTTTGACAGCAGTTTTCTGACAGCCCTGTAGATTAATGTGCCCACCAAACACAATTGTGCTGTGGAAGCCAACTATCCAGCACTGACTTCCCACTTGCCACCCCCCTCCCACCTGGCACCCATCGCCTTCCTCTCCCTTCCAAGCCACAGGCCAGAAGAAAGCAGGAATTGTCAAGATTAGCTTAGACGGTGGCCTCAGGTTTATAGTGTTAATATCTCACTCATCCATTGGCAAGAAAGACACTAATAAAAGGAGAAGCCAACCTAACCAGATGAGAAATGAAAGACAATTAACTCTGTGATGCTGTTTTCTGTCTCCTTTCTGGCATTGAAAATCAAATTGAGATGCAAGTTAATTCATTTTTGTTAGCTTCCTGTTTTATCAATCCTAGCTCTTGTGGCTTACACCAAAAGGAACCTTCCAGCCCTGACTCCCTTGTGCTGAGTTCTGACGGCTTCTCCAAAGTGTTGCCTAGCCAGGCGACTGTGAGCCTTGTTAGAGACTTACCCCAGAGTTTACCTATGGTTTTTCAGGAGACAGCTCCTTGTTCCTTGCTCCCTTGCCACAGTCCTCTTCAGAGACCCCCTGGGCGGACATGTGACACCTCCCTGGATAGTGGGCTCTGAGCGAGTCTCTGAAGCGTTCCGTCCCAAGCTGCCCTGACTGGACAATGGGCAGATGGTTGGACATAAGCTATCGCTCTGACTAGATAATGATGAGAATGCAAAGCACTGAGATAGAAAAGGAAATACACCAAAAAGGCAGACCAGCCTCCCAGACGATCCTGCGGTCTGCCTTCTGGTGTTCCCATCCTTGTGAAATCCCCTCCTTGTTGCTTGTGGGCAGGATTTAGTGACTAGTAATGAGTAGAAGGAAAAGGAAACGAGGATGGGAAGCCAGCTGCCCTCTGGAGAAGCCCTGCGTGATGAGGAACGGAAGCTCCCAGCTGACGACAGACAGCCCGTGAGTCTGGACTTGGATCCTCAAGCCTGGTCCATCCTCAGATGCCTGCAGCTGTGGCTGGTCTGTTAATTGCTAGGTCTCTCAAAGTCTCTAAGCCAGAAACTCTCAGAGAAGCCTCTCTCAGATTTCTGACCCACAGAAATGGAGATAATAGTGTTTGCTGCTTTAATCTACTAAATTGTGGGGTAATTTTTTATGCAGCAATAAAAAACTAATGCATTTGGCTACATGTGTTTTGCTTTAATTGGAGGCAGAAGCTAAGTATTCTCTCTTTATCACCTGCAAGCACAAAGTTCAAGATGAGAAACTCGAGTCCTCTCTTCTGGTTTGGTACTGCAGCCTCAACATTAGGAGAGAAGAAGAAAGGGGACATATGGGGAGCCTGCTCTGTCCCAGTCACCGTGTTGGGTTCTTTCCTAAGCTTGAGTGTGTTCAATCCTGCCCCAAACCTGTATTTTACTGATGAGGAAGCTAAGGTTTGGAAGAAGGGTTTGCCCATGTAGTGAACATCCACTGAGGTCATCAAAGTCACATACCTGGTGTGTGTGTCACATACAAATGTGGGGAAGGAAGTCATCTACTTTCTTGTAAAATACTATAGTCTCTTTCATCTGTAACATAGTCAGCCTTCCAGAGAGGATGGAAGAAAAGCTGGAGCAGCAGCAACTTGGCTCCAGAAATTGGTTACAAAGCAGAAATCCAGATGTTTTCTTTTTTCTTTCTCCAAACATCAAATCAGGCGGCAGCTTGCAACACTCTGTGTGGCCCAGCTGAAGAAATTCTAAACATTGCTTCAAGGATCTAACTCACAACTCATCTTAAACCATCACAAGAAGACTCCCATTAGAGAGGGAGAGGGAAGTGTGTGTTAATGAGCTGAAGTGAGAGAATGGGTATGAATAAGCAGAAGCATGAATACAGCATACGAGGCAAATGAAATAATCACCCAGCTTCCCATTGTTACAACGCAATAAATTTAATGTAATTCCTAAAGGCCAACCCAGTTTTTTCTTTCTCTTTTTTTAAGTCCTTTTTACATTTCCAGAATTATACTTTAATTAGCATAACATTTAAATTAGCGAATGGAATCTTAATTAGCGGAAGAAATAGACTTTTGTTGGAGTGGTAACTAAAACAAATAAATCCACTTCCTCTTTCAAGAGCAGTTTGCTTATGGCGCATTTAATAGCCTAGTGTACCATAAACAATTTGAGGGAAAGATAAGTAATTAAATTAGAAGACACACTGGCCAGCTCCCAGCTCCAAGGAACTATTTTTTCTCTTGCTCTCTCAAAAGGGCTCCCTCCCCTTCCTCCTTATCTTGGGGGGCTGGGGGAGTCTCTACACTCTGAGAACTAGCACGTGAAACCCTGTAGACCTTGCTGAATATTTCCCTCAATTACAATTTCTTGATAACTGGCAGGATAAAAACATTCCTGAAGCCCCCCTGCTTCTGTTTTTCCCTCTGAGGTGTCCTTTTTTTATTCACTGGGCCAGGGAAAAAGTCAAGCAAATCAGGGTAAGCAATGACTGCTTAAGAGGTGACACTCCTTCCCCTTTCCTCACTCATTCACTCTCACTCTCACTCCCTCTCTCTCTGCCTCTTGGCTCTTGGCAGAGTGACCATACCTCATGCCACCCTGTTGTGTTTGGGAGAGAGCAGTGGCCAGGTCTGTAAGGGCATGCAGAGCATCACCCAGAAACAGGAGCGGAATAAGGTGGACACTCAGAAGTGTCCCTCAGAGCTGACAGAGGAGTCTTGGAGGCTGCCGATGGGCCACCTGCCCATCATATCTCAGATGAGGAAACAGGTTGAGGAGAAAATTAAAGGACTTTTTCTGGGTTGACCAATGGGACAGCATCCCTCAATTCAAATATCCTGGTCTCAGTCTATGCCCTTTGCACCATATTCTATACAAATGTTCCTCAAACACATGGCCAGAATTTCAGAGACAGTTCTTAACAAGGGTTAATCTTGCCTTAAACTGGAGGCAAGATTCAGGCTCAGGGCTCAATGGGTCTGTGACTGGAATGAGGAGCAGGCAGGTGGCCTACCTCACCATTCTGTGCTCACCCTCCACTCAGCAACCAGCAATTCACTGTAGGGGGGCCAGCTCCCATAAGGAGGCAAGATGCCACTTGAGTGTGACTGATGGCATTAGCATAAAGGGGCACAAACACCCGTTATGGATGAGAGGGAAGGTATGGTAGACTGTATCCCAGTCCTGACTTATTTCAGGCCTGGTCCTGCCTTTCTTCACCTTTTCAATAAGAGGACTGGTTGAGATAGCCTCTCCATGCAGCAATCCCACCACCACGGCTCTCTCATGAGAAGTTACCTGACAGAGTCACCAGATGGAAGAACTTTGGAAGTGAATTCCCTTATTATTAATTCCTTCATTCAGTGTTTATGTTTATTCGATAAATATTTATCCAGTGCTACATTTCAAATATTTCCCTAGGTAGAAATGCAGGGTGAACAAGATAGTCAAAATCCTTGTCTGCATGGGCTTGTGATTCTGATGAAGTCAGACTAGCAAATGTATGGCATGATCTCTATATAGGGAAGAGTGCTATAAATAAACCTAAAGGCAAGGGCATTAATTCAGAATGTGGGATAAAGGCAGACCTGCCTCAGTTATAGAAACAAGACCCAAATCCCTAAAGGAAGTGAGACATCTGATGGTCAGGCAAAAATTTTCTGGAAAGAGGGGACCAAATGCAGAGACCTGCAGCAGGAGCTAGCACTGTATGTTTGAGGAGAATAAGAAAGCAGTGGAGGGAGGGGGTGAACGAGGCCAGAGATATAAGGCGGCAAATACACACGTGGTCTTAGGATCTGTTCGTGGTTTCTATTCTGTATCTTAAGCAAAGCTGTGCTGCAGATGTATTTGCCTTATAAGACTATCTTTATCTGCCTCACACTATGATGACCACAAAAAAATGCCCAGCATAATGACGATAATAATAATAATATATTTACATAACAAAATCATTATATTGTAACAACTGCTAAAAAAAGATCAATGCTTGTTTAGCATGTAGAGATACGATGGTATAACTGCTATAGCCTTCGATCTTCCCCACTTGCTTCATTTTGCCCGTTTACCCCTCATCTGTAAGCTGGAAACTAAACGTTTCAGAACTGTTTGGAAAGAGTTGGTATTCCACTCTTGATCTTGGCCTTTGGGATCTGCCAGGGGAAAGGGGATAAACAGAGGACAGGAGACATACAAGAGTTCTGGATGTTTACCTTGTAGCAACCATCCTGAGGCAGGAGTAGTTGGCTGGGAAAAGCAAGTGTCTCTTTCAAAAGACTTGGTAACATAACCAAATGTTGCATTTCATTTTAGTCTCCCAATTAGAAGGGGTGCTGAACCAAGAATGGCAACCAAAGCTGCAGCAATGAGAAGATGGGTTCCTTCTAGAGAGAGATCTGTAATGAGGAACTTGAAATTCTCTGTTCTGCCTTGGTTTATTTTAGTGAATTCCAGTGCCTGTGAGCCTGTGTCTTCCTCATTGTCTAAAAATGCCTCCTTAATTAAGCGATCCTTTAATGATAGCTTTTATCCCAGATTATGAGGCTAAATGTGACAATAGTGTGAATGACTTCAGACACTTGAAAAGAGAGATAATAAAAATCAAATTTATTGAGAATTTATTATGTGCCAGGCATAGTAGTAAGTGCTTTCGATGTGTTGCCTTTCATTTGGCCCTCATATCAAGCATGCACAGTTGATTCTTTTATCATCCCTGTGGTACAGATGAAGAAATGGAGGCCCACAGAAGGGTAAGATCACTTCACTCATGATAAGTGGCAGTGGTTAAGAAACGACCCCTAGAGCTCTGACCTCAGGACTTGACTCTCGCTATATAGAGCAGTTTGCTATATAGTGGTCAATCCCCAATAAAAGTGGAGTGTCCTTGCTGCCAGTGATGATTGGGATGACAGCTGATGGAGCTGGCCTCTTAGGGATTGACTTCATACAGAGTAGCATGTCAAAATTCCTATCCCTGAGGATAAAATCTTATGTTCCATCTAAAACATTCATTCTTAAAATGAAAATATGCAAGGAAGGGAAAACAGCAACTTCCCATCCCACTGAGGGATGGAGGACACTGAAACCGTCCTGAGGCTGACAGGAGACCCCAATGGACATGTGGGGCCTCAGGCTGGCACCCAGGCCTAGCTCCGCCACCTGCTGGTTGCAGCCCCTTGGACCAGTCACTGTGTCCTTCTTCAGCTCTGGCTTCCCTGTAGATAGCATGTAGCTAAAGTTTATCTTGAGAGACTTTTATCAGAATAAAAATGAAATGATATATGTATTTAGTGCAGTGAATGAATAAAACAGGTGCTCAAAAATGTTCTTTGTTGTTATCGACATACATTGTATCTTACGATATGGAAGACTGATTTTTTTTTAAGATTTTATTTATTTATTGGCAGACAGAGATCACAGGTAGACAGAGAGGCAGGCAGAGAGAGAGGAGGAAGCAGGCTCCCCGCTGAGCAGAGAGCCCGATGCAGGGCTCGATCGCAGGACCCTGAGATCATGACCTGAGCCGAAGGCAGTGGCTTAACCCACTGAGCCACCCAGGTGCCCCTGGAAGACTGATTTTGGTAGAAGCTTGGCCCTCATAGCTGAATAAATGCTCACAAGACCTGTCCCTATCCTCTCATTCCTGGTGCTGCTCAGAAGAGTTATTTAAGACGTCTTCGATACAGGACCTGCATGCCTATTGTCTCAGGACCCTCCTGGGTGCTTGCCCCTGGTAAATATGCAATAACTATTATGAATTGACAATGAGTGAGGGTGTCTTAATCCAGTGAAAACCAAGTCATGCCTCCATATGACTTCTAAAGGCTCAATGCAGAACAAAACAAAACAAAACAAAACAAAACAGACGAAGGCTCCTGCAGGTGCAGGAGGTAGTTGATGTCATCACGAAAATACTTTTCCCTTTTTTAACCTGGTATAAGAACATACCTTGTCAAGACTCCCCACCCTGAGGACAAAGATAAGAGTACCTCAATTGCTAAGTGAACTTGAGTCATTTAATTCACTGCTTTAAGTTGAGCTGAAGAATTTCTGCCAGATTTTCTTTCAGATTTAGGATCCTACAGCACTAGGATCCATGTACATTTATCCAATAAGAAGAAGTATCTTCAAGTCAGAAGGAAAATAAGTATCAAAATCTGGGAAAATAAACAGTGAAATGAAAAAGAGGTTGGGGTCCAGCCAAGAGAGGTAAGAGGAATTTCAAAGAAATACTTAGCCTTCATTTAATCAATACAAAAAGGCTTCCTGAAATAGGAGGGAACTTAGGAGGTCCTGACAGAGGAAGAAAGCCTGGTATGCAGTGCAAATTATATGAGGGATCATCCCAAAAGTTCAGTGCAGTTTGGAAAAGAATCGGGACCAAAATGGGGAAACCAAACCAAAGAAGCATCACTTCTGTTCCCTGCCCCCCAGTACTCCCTGTGAATAAGCCAATGGAAGAAAAAGCTTTTCCAATGGCAGGCCCCCTCAATTCCACTCTGGCCAGGCAACTGCAGAGAGCAATAAAACTTTAATGGCTCCCAGTGGGTCGATTCGGCAAGAAGGAAAATGCTATAAATCTCACCCGATGCTTATGTGCAGCTTAAAAACAAACAGCTCCAATCACACTTAGCAGAGCCAGCCAATTTCCCCAGCATGGGAACATAGCATAGGAAGATTTACCCACCTACAGAACTCATGGAAGGAGAAGTTTGGGGAAGAGAGATGGGGAAAGAAAGGTCAGCTGCAGAATGAATGTCAACAGTTTTGCAATGGATGGTGTAATGCAGAGATGCGGCTTGCATATGGCTGTCCTGCCAAGCAGCAGTGGACGGGCAGCCTGGATGAATCGTCCCTGTAATGAGATGTACCCATGGAGACACATTTCTGTGAAGGGACCAACTTGCTCTCTGACATTGCTTCTCCAAGCCCACAAGACACCCACCTGTCCCCTGGGGGACTCCTGTTATTGTGGTCAGTGTCCTAGCAGCCCCAAAGATCTTATTAGCCAGCACAGGCACATGATGTATACATGTGGATCCTTGGAAGTAGTTGTCCTCCTCCATGAGGATTCGTTGAGGAAGTATTTATTGAGCCTTATCATGTGTCAGCCCGGTGTTAAACTTCTTTTAAATGCATCATGTTGTTTAACATTGAAAACAATCTGAGAGTTAGACTGTTTCCCCCTCTTTGACCAATTAGGAAGCTGGGATTCAAGGAAGTTCCATACTTTGTCCAAAGTTATCCAGATAGAAAAAGGAGATAGGAGTAGAACTGAGGAAATCTGACTCCAATACCCATTCTTGATCATGGACTATCAAAGGAAAAAAAAAATCAGAATTTTTTTGAATTACATATAAAATTTTTAAAAGCTAATCCTTACTCTTTGTCATATTGTAGATATCATGTAAAGCTCCTTGCATGAATTAGTGCTTTTAATCTTCACTAAAAATCAAAGAAGTAAATAAGCTATTACCCTCATTTTTCAGATGAGGAAACCAAGGATTAAAAAGATTAAAATATTTATATAAAATTGCATATTGGATTAAGGATCAGAACCACCAGGAATAAACTTCTATCTCTGACTCTAGAACCTTCAATTCAACCTGAAATATTCTGCAACATACCCAAAACCATCAATTTGAGCATGAATTTTAACATTAGAATAACTGCTATAACCCTAACTGCTGTCAAGCCCAAAAGAGATCAAGAAAGAGTAAGTAAGGGCCTGGAATCCACAGGAGGCAGGCTGCAGGCTGCCAGGTCCACCAGTCCTATAGCACCTGCTAAGTCATCATGCTTTTCACATGTGGGCCTTCAGGAAGACTTGGGTCCTAGCCTGACCCCTCTGCTGAGGGCCATGTGTTCTCCATCCACAGCTCATTTCAGGGCTAGCAACTTACCCCAGGAAGGCTGCTTTTTACAGTCAGGAGGCAAGGAAATGATGACTCCTAGGCTGACAGGGAAAAATAGAAAAGCAAGCAAAATATATCATGGTCACCTCTCCCTAGGTTTCTCTTGGAAATGCATCAGTTGCAAGAAACATGCCTCTGGCCTGAGGTACATTTGCATCTCAGTATTCAAAGATTCTGTGGGTTCTCATTTGCCCAGTTGTCAGAATTTATTTGTAATCCCAACATCAATATTTCCGACTCTTTCATAGACATTTACAGACATTGGTAGGGTGTTCAAACATTTGAGTCGCCAATGTCCCAGCCAAAGTGGGACAAGGTAATATTCTGCCTTCTTGTTTCAGTTCTCACATATAAACAAATGTCCCTTTTGAAGTCCATTAGGTGCCATGTGTTTTGCATTGTGAAGCTTTTTGGTGGTAGCTTCCCTTCATAAAGCAGCCCACAGGTAGGACAGAAGCACTATCTAGTGCTAAACACAAGACAGCTGTGATGTGGCTTACAGAGAAATACATGGGTTGGGTAAGCTGTGCACAGGCATGAGTTACAGTGCTGTTGGCTGAGCTCTATGTGAATTATTATATATATATTTATTATTAATAATATATTTATTAAAAAATATATATCATATTTTTTTTTAATGGAAACCAAGATCATGTAGTGATGGGTTGACAAAAATGTGACCAGAGGCTTGGAGGGCCCCAACTCTTCATTTCCCTCAGGAGCAAGGCCTCAGGGTTTGCTAATTCAGTCTTTGTGATAACTTCATTCTACTACCAATAATGGGAACTGATGGTCCTGGGCCTCTACCCCATAGAATGCCTGGGTCTTGCTTACTCACTTTGGTAGCTGTATGGCCCCAAGCAATCCACTCAAGCCTGTCTTCTCATTTATACAATGACAACAGTCACAGAATCTGCCTCATCAAGGTGTTGCAGCTGACCAGAGAGACAGTGTGTAGCATGACAACAGATCCAGCTGCTGTGAATTTGTTGTCACCAGTAACCCTCCCAGCATACGGAGGGCAATCTCAGGAAAGCTAGTCACTGACCTCCTTCAAACTCTTCAGGCTGGGTGACTTTTGGGCAGCTCTGGAGGATTGTCCCCTGTTGGTTAGTACAGAAGATGCAATGATTATGTGCTTTCTCAGGACCTCTCCCCCAATATCTGGCTCAGGAGTTTGAAGAACTGTTTCTTTTTTTTTTTTTTAAAGATTTTTTTTTAAGATTTATTTATTTATTTAAGAGAGAGAGAGAGAGAGAGAGAGAGTGCAAACGAGCAGGGAAGGGGCAGAGGGAGAGAATCCTCAAGCAGACTCCCTGCTGATCCCAGACCCCCCAAGGCAGGGCTTGATCCCACTACCCCAAGATCATGACCTGAGCTGAAGCCAAGAGTTAGATGCTCAACCAACTAAAACACACAGGTTTTCCAGGAGTGTGGAGAACTTTTTTGTTTGTTTGTTTGTTTTTTTGCTTTTTTTTTTTATTCGTTTATTTGTTTATTTACAGCATAACAGTGTTCATTGTTTTGGCATCACACCCAGTGCTCCATGCAAAACGTGCCCTCCCCATTACCCACCACCTGTTCCCCCAACCTCCCACCCCTGACCCTTCAAAACCCTCAGGTTGCCCCAACCTCCCACCCCTGACCCTTCAAAACCCTCAGGTTGTTTTTCAGAGTCCATAGTCTCTTATGGTTCGCCTCCCCTCCCCAATGTCCATAGCCCGCTCCCCCTCTCCCAATCCCACCTCCCCCCAGCAACCCCCAGTTTGTTTTGTGAGATTAAGAGTCATTTATGGTTTGTCTCCCGCCCAATCCTACCTAGAATGAATCTCTACCTCCTCCATTTCTCCCCTGCTGAATGACCCAGTGCTGATGAAATAGAACATTCTTTCTCCATGACGTTTTCCCATGTAGTCCAGCATGCTTCCCCACTGCACTTTTTTCTTATAGCACTTCTCACCAGCTCTTTAGCTGCAACCTGTCCCGTTGGCTTTCCTTCATCCCTCATCTAAGTCCTCTCAATACACTTCTATTCCTGGATCCCTATCACTCCTAGTGGATGACATCATTGGGCTTGGAGTAACCCATTCTCAGGGCCTTCTCAGGCTGCAGCTAGTGTTTGTACATTACTCCACATAGTATCAGTTGCCAAGTTATATTATCAACAGTCTTTCCCACATTTGTATCATTCATTCTTACCTCTTCGCATTCCCATTAACAATTTGTGATGAAGAAGTATTATTTATCTTCTGTGTTACTACAATAAACTTTTCTCAGACCTCTCAATTGCTGATATTTCTCTACCCCAGTGCTCAACTCTACCACTCTGATGCACAATTCTAATGATAGCACTCCTGCTCAAAAACCTTCAATAGCAATGTTAAGCACAAAATTCTCAAGGGGCACAGTGATAATATTCCTAACTTTCCATTCATTTCTCTTACTCTGCTCCCCTACAGATAACAACTAGATAAATGGTACTTCCACTATACTTGAACACACTCAGAACTTTCTCTTCTTTACATCTTTATTTAATCAAAGTAGATTGTCCTTCTGCCCAATATCACCCCCTCTATAAAGCCTTTCTTGATCTCCTACTAACAACAAAAAAATAATCTTTGCTCTTCTGGGTTGAACTATGTTGCCACTCCTACTGAAGAATTTATATTCTGCCACAGTATAGAAATCAGTGGTGTTGTTTTAACACCATTTAGAACCTCAGATTTTGAGAACAAGAACTGAGTGTGATTCATGGTCCTAGCCCTTCAATAATCTGCACATAGTAGGGCTCCATGTCCATGTGTTGGAAGAAGTGGTTCTGGAGGATTTTCTTGGTCATTAGTTGTTATAATTAGTACTTATTTTCAGACAGCCAATATTCCTGAGTTACTTTCAAGTCAGCACGTGTGGAAAGGAAATGGAAGTAGAGGTGGTCCTTCCCAGTTAGACTGGTATCTTCCAAGTGCAGCATCTGTGTCTGCTTAATTCTCTCTTCTCTCTTTCAATATACAGTGTAGAGATGTGAATTCATCTGTATTCAAGAAAGGCTACATTTATCTATCATTTTATTCTCAAGTACCAGTAAGTTTCCATCCTATTGGCCATTCGCTGAAGAAGGACTGATTTCAGTTTGTTATATGATGCTTTTCAGAGACAAAGATGAACAGGTAAACATGTATAGCTTTCTAACTAAACAATGATCATGACTATTAGATTGGTGCCTTACCTACTGAGTGGACTTCAGATGACCCTGGCAAGAAAGACAAGTCTTTTAAGAATAAGTCAGAACAAGAATCATTTGGAAGGTGTAGAACCAGAAGTGCTCCAGGTACCTGAGTTGAGCAGATAATACTTGGGTAATGCATTTGGCTCTGAGTTTGTGCCAGCTAAGGCAAATAGAAAGGACATTGGCTTATGTCATTTGTTCTCTAAAAACAGAAAGTGGACAAATTCATCAGTCCAGACAGCATTTTCCTTGGAACCAAACTTAAGCAGAAATTAACTGTGAGAGAGTGTGGATTGCAATCGACAGATATATAAAAAGGACTTTGAGTGACATAGTGGAAAAATACTTTCAACCCTATTTTTATAGGAGACAGAGAATGCTGTTCAATTGCCAGGTTTTATATTGATCCTACATAAAGGTAGAAGGCATTACATTAAGTCCTGGTGCAGGAAAAGCATTTCTTCAAGAAAGAAGACACCATTTAGCCATCATTAGTATGGTATGTTTTCTGAAATATTTTTCTAGCAGCCATGGCGTATATGAGCTTATCCAACCCTGTACTCTTACCTAGCCCCTTGTGTTGCCAAGGGCATGCCCTGAAGAAGCCTGTTTGCAATGAGAAACTCCATCTGCTACCACTGATAAAAAGGAAGCATGACCTGCTGGCCTGGAGAACTGAATCTAGGAAACACAGACTCCTAACAAAATCACATTGGCTAGGGGGCTCCTGCATAGCTCAGTTAAGTGGCTCCCTTTGACTCAGGTCTTATATCAGGATCCTGGGATCCACTCCCATGTCGGGTTCCCTGCTCATTTAGGAGTCTGTTTCTCCCTCTCCCTCTGTTGTTTCCCCCTGCTTGTGCTCTCTCACTCACACACTCTCTCTCTAATAAATAAATAAAATCTTAAAAAATATTTACATTGGTTAGCCCAAAACACTGACCTTGCTCATGGCAAGTAAGATTTATTCCACTGACATTTTTAAGTTTATCTCTGATCTTTAGCTTTGATGGAGTTTCTCAGGTGTTCTTGCATATATTGTCCAGGGTGACTGTTCTAGAAAGCTATTTCCTTGTTAGATCCACATTAACTATTTCTTTCCTGGCTTAGGACAGGGTGATCTCTCAAAGAATCACTTTATTGTGCACTCCTCACAGACAATGAGAACATCTTTCTTCTTGACACTCTGTGTCTATTGCAATGTCTGGTCCAGAGTAAAGACTTAATAGTAAAGACTTAATATGAGCTGAATGAATGACATGCTTCTCTTTTCCTCCAGGAGAAAATGAGATACACATATACCTTCTCTCTATCATAGGGAGGACAAGACAAGAAATACCTTTGAAATAAAGCAATCTAAAGAGATACAAACAGAAATGTTCAAAAATAAGTTTTAAACAACCCAAATACCTTTGTTAACCACATTCTAAGATATATATAGGTACTTTAAAGAACATTAACCTTTTCCCAGACTCTCACCTAATACTTCTCAATCCAGGCCCCTCCACATATTTTCAACCACGTAAAGTGCAAATACCAACCAATATCTTCTTATTAGCCACCTTTCAACAAGCTTATTTCTATTACCCTTGTTTTTTCCCCGTGAGTTGGGAATTCCTGTCTGGAAATTCCCAGAGAGTGGAGAGCTTAAGTCCCTTCTGCAAGACTTTATTACACCAAAGGACTTACTGCTGCCAAAGACAAAGAAATACCAGATTCATTCTATGCATCACCCTGGGGATAGGGATACATCTGGGTCTGCAATTATGTTGGTATACTCTTCCTTAAACTGGGAATCTTGGCATTTGTAACAAATTCTTTACTTCTTTTTGATATCTGAAATTATTTCAGATATACTTTTTAAAAAAAAATCCTTCTTCCTTATAGAAAGAGGTTGAAGGGAAGTGAGGTTAATATAAAGATGTTAATAGAAAGGAGAACGGGGCAGAAGGGAACTTGCTTCTTCTTTATTTAAACTTGTGATTTTTCTTGCCTGCTGCCTCCATTGATGTTGTATGGTGGCATTTGGGCCTCAAAGTAAGTGGAGCCTGGGCCAGAGCCCAGATCTGCCCCTTTGTGTTTGTGACATTAGGCAGTTTGCTTAAGCTCTTTAAGTACCAATGAATCCAATAGTTAAGAAACAAAAAAAAAACAGCTAATGTGTTTGACAAAGTGGTGGGTATATAGTAACCTCTTAATAGTGCCCGTTGTCATCTTTATCATCACTATCACCATCTTCTCCTGCTCCTCCCACAGTGTGTTTGCAAACCACTCTCTCTGGCACACATAACCATGTAATGAATCCTCAGCATAATGGGAGTCAAATGAACAACATATATGCATACACCATGCGTCTAATCCACTCCTCTAGATGAGTAAAGGATACAAACAGCCATTATCCTTGCTCTTTTTACAAATTTAATTTCACAAGAGAATGGCAGTTCCCCCAAATAACCCAAGCACAATACTCTCAGACAGAGTCCCATGACACTGGATTGCCATTCCCTTAAGCAGCATGCAATTTCTAGATTTGTCTTTTTTTTAATCCAATTTCCTAAACTTAACCAGATTAGGAAAGTACATATATTGTTGAATGAACAAAATGCTTTTATGCATTTATCTACTAATAAATGCAAAGGTCTGTTCCAGGTTGCATTTGGCAAGCTAGAAAAGTCTCCCTATGAATTTAGGATGAAAAAATTGGTTTGGATAAAGTTAGAAGGCCACTCCTCATCTATAAGAACATCAAAACTTTGCACTTTATAGAGTTCTTTTCCCCAACGGTCCCTAGATCTATCTGTTAAGCATCATGCTCTCCTTCCCACTGCTGCTCCAGCTTAGCTGAGCTATAGAATCCAAATGCCCCGCATGGGGGAAATGACATCTTCTAACTGAAACTCAAGTGAAGAAGTGATCGCTGTGAATTAGTAGAAAGTGACTTGGATATGACTTCAGATGTACAGGGAGTCCACTTCTTGTCCTTGGCAGCAAATTGTCCACATGATCCTGACCATAAGAGCATCTCAACTCAGGTGAATCCTTCAAAAAGGATAGTTTACTCAGCCTCTTTGAACTGGTTAGAAATTAAGCAATGTTTTTAACTTCATCTTTGCCCCTTTTGCTAAGTTATTGGGCAAAAAGAGTCATAACAATATTTTGCATTCAGACAGTGCCTTGTGCTCCTCTAAGGGCTTTTACAGAAATGATTTCATTTACTCTAAAAACAACTTTTTGCAGTGCTGGAGATTGCTGGTGGTGATGGTTTCACAACAATGTGAATGTACTTAATGCCTCTGAAATTACATGTAAAAATGGTTAAAACGGTAAATTTTATGTTATGTATATTTTGCCACTATAAAAGAACTTAACTAAAAATACAACAGCCTGTGGGGTGCCTGGGTGATTCAGTTGGTTAGGTGTCCAACTTTTGATCTCAGCTCAGATGCTAATCTCAGAGTCATGCATTCAGGCCCTCTGTTGGGCTCCATGCTGGGTATGGGATTTACTAATTAAGTAAGTAAATTAATTAATTAATTAATTAAAACAGCCTTTGAGGTAGATGGGCCATATTGTAAAGGGAAAGTGACAAGCTTAAGGCAAGCAATTCACTTAGGAATGGCCCTGCCATCATCAGCTACCCTCACGTGATCCTCAATTCCATGCTCTTCCCATTGAACCATGCGGCCTCTGGAGCCTGTCATGGCTCAGGTCATGAAGCCTGGTTCCAGCTGCGCCAGAGCTCACAGTGGGCCCCTAAGCCAGTCAGCTCCTGAGAAGCTTGCTTGACAAGGATGCTAGTCTTACACTCTGAAAATGCCACACATTCAGAGAAAGACAATCATTGGCCATGTGGAACACTGAGACACTTTTCTTTCCAGTACCCAACAGCTTTTCTCTTTACAAACATTCAGAATCTGAAGAAAAGGTGATTTCTTAAGTCTATTCTCTCTAATAAGTAATACTCCAACTATCCACCCTAATAATTTCCCCCAAGTTCACATAGAAAAGGCAACTAAAAACTAAATACCAAAAGGCTTAGAAGTCAGAGCCCAACTTACTTTAAATATTAGACAACTCATTCACACTCCATATTTTGTAGGTAAACAAATGTGGTATGAAAATAAAATGAAATAATTGAGGTGAGAATATAGAGAGCTCCCAGGAAGTAAGATAAAATCAAATACCCAATTGTTCAGACCACTAGAAAGAGATAGAAAATGAATAATTCAAAAGGGCAGAAAATACATATGTATTTTTTGTAAAAATAACTAAGCTTTGTATAATATTTTGCAATTTGCAAAACACTCTCACACTTTATCTCATTTGACTTTTTCCCAAAACCTGTGAAATAAACTATTATTATTGCTATTATTCTCATTTTATGTTGGAGGAAACATGCATAGAGGGTTTGCATTTTGATCCAGGGTCACAGAATCTCTAAGTGGCAGAGCTGGGTCCCAAGACGGGTGTCCTATTGTTAAATGCTATGCTGATATTATTGTTGTTTAACTCTTTTTACAAAAGTTGAGTTTTGATGGGATTGGTTTTAATACAACAGAGGTTTGGGAGATACACTCCAAACAGTAGACTATTAAAAAAAAAAAAAAAAAAGACTCAAGAGTAGCTGGGAGATGCTAGTTTCCCTCAGGCTGACTCTCCCAATAATCTCCTTATAACTGACTCCCTACTAAAAATAGCCATTCCCTTTCAGAGTGTCCTCTTTCAAGCCTTTAGTGAGTGGGAAATGGTTGAGTGTGAAATTTTTAAGGGCAACTTCTGGGAAGTCCACTGAGGCTGGAGACAATGCTCACAGCAGTGAGTTCTCAGTGCAGCAGCCGAGCAAATTCTCTAACAGAGTCAGTGCTGATTGTCAGTCTCTAAATCATCTGGGTCACTGGCAAGTTTAATGCAAAGACTCCAGGAAGATTGAAAAAGATTCCTGAAATAGTGCATTCTAAGTATCTTAGTTGAAATCTATAGAAGGAAGGCAGCTATGCCATGTGGATGATCAGCCTCTCCCAAAAGCACATAGTTTCTCATCTTGGATCACCATCTCTTTGCAAGGAAAAGAAATTCTTTTCAATTTACCATTAAAAAAATGGGCCTTGCCTAGAATTACACCAGCATCAGATCTTCTGATCTGACAAGATAGCAAGACCCAGAGAGAAAACAGCCAGAACCCGCGATGAGCGGGGTCAGGGCCTTGCTCCTACCTTTGGCTCTTAACTAAAAACTGCTGAGAAGCCTGGTCTTCTGGTTTCTGCCCTGCAGGCATCTATAGAAAGCCTGACCCACACTAGCCCCCTCTGGGAGGCTGGTCCCCTGAGGCCAAACCAGGGTGGGATTTGCAATGATCAGTCAGCCAGCCCCAAGATGGCTCCCCTCTCTCCCTCTGCCCAAGCTGGTATGTAGCTTGAATCAAGGAAAAGTCTAAATTAGGGTCTCAGCTGCAAATATTCGTACCCATTTTTTTAAAAAAGATTTATTTGAGAGAGTGTGTGTGTGTGCATGCATACACACAGGCTGGGAGAAGAGCAGAGGGAGAGAATCTTCTAGCATACACCCTGCTGAGTACATGGGGCTCTAGGTAGGCTGGATCTCAGGACCCATGAGATCACCACTTGAGAGGAAACCAAGTCTGGCACTTAACTGACTGAGCCATCCAAGTGCCTCTTTTACCCATATTCTTATCCATGATCTTTGCTTACCTTCTTTATTGCTATACCCTAAGCTCCATGAGGATAAGAGGTATCTAACTTCTGCACAGTGAATAAGAACTGTGGAGTCAGACCATTGTGATATAAAACTAGGCCTTTATATCATTTACCGTGTGACCTTGGGCAAGTGTTTAAATCTCACTAAGCATGTTTTATTATCTATGGAATGGACTTACCTAGCCAGACCGTTATTGAAAGGATCACATAAGATAGTGCATTTAGTATGCTGCCTGGCACATAATAGAGATTTCATAAAATATTAATCATCATTGTTTTTATTCTGTCTTATTCTCCTACTCTAATGTAGTGCCAGGCACACAGGAAGCCATTTGATAAACAGTCAGTCATGAATGAAATTCTCTTTGAGACCAACATAATCTTATACATACACATGCTTTGTTTGTTTCCATTTTTTTTTCTATTTAGAATTACCAATTATCATTTAAGAATTTCCTAGGGTCATAGGAAGGAATCAGAATCTGCAGTAGGCAGAATTGAATGGAATGAACCAAGGAGAGCTCCCCATAGAAGATCACCCTCTTATGACAACCTCCTTTCCTTTTATTATATATATATATATATATATATATATATATATACACACACACATATATATATATATGAATGTTATTTATTTGACAGACACATCACAAGTAGGCAGAGAGGCAGGCAGAGAGAGAGGAGGAAGCAGGCTCCCTGTGGAGCAGAGAGCCTGATATGGGGCTCAATCCCAGGACTCTGGGATCATGACCTGAGCCGAAGGCAGAGGCTTTAACCCACTGAGCCACCCAGCACCCCTTATTATTATATTTTAAAGGGGATTTTATATGTGACATCATCACACTGATAACAAGTTGAATTGGACAAATATGTCCCTTTATATAATTTCAAATAGGCGATACATAGAACAAGACTGGTAAACTCTACTTCCTCTAAAACTAAAACTTCTGTAATTCTGGATTCACACTAATGACCACATGGCTAATTCTATCCATTTCAGCAAATATTCATTGGCCAAGATCTTCTGTCTTCCAAGCATTCTAGTAGGTGCTGTGTTGGATAAAGAAGATAAAGCTCGCTCAGTGTATTAATGATCATAAACTGGGTGGCTGAAAACAACAGCCATTTAATCTCTCATAGTTCTGGAAGCTAGAAGTCTGCAATCCACTTGTTGGCAGAGTTGGTTCCTTATGGAGGCTCTGAGGGAGAGAACTTCCTCCATGCTTCTCCCCTAGCTTCTGGTGGTTGCTTGTAATCCCTGGCATTCTTTGGTTTGCAGACATGTTGCTCCAATCTCTGTTTGCATCTCGACATGGTATCCTCTCTGTGTATCTATCTGTGGCTTTACATCTTCCCTTGGTTTGTGTCTCTGTGTCCAAATTTTCCTCTCCTTAGAAGGACACCAGTCATTGGTTTAGGGCCCACCCTAATCCAGTATGGCCTCATCCTAACTTGATTCATCTGCAAAGACCTTATTTTCAAATAAGGGCATATTCATAAGTACTGAGAATTAGCACTGGAACATATCTTTTTGGAGGATATAATCCAACCCATAATAAGTGCCTTCTAGAATTTTAATAATAAGAAAAGCTAACACGTAATGTAATACTCACCATGTACCAAACACTGCTATAGTTCATGTGTTACTCAAGTAATCCTAATTATAGTCTACAAAGTAAATATTATCATCATCCTTTTCATTTTGCAGACAGGAAAGACCAGAGAGATGAAGAAACTTGTCCAAGGTCATGCAACCTGGTTTTGATGTTTGACCTCTTAACTCTCTTCTATGGTATCTCTTACAACTGATAGATGAGATGAACCTGATTCATTAAAAATGATAAAAGAAGCATAAACAAAATGTGACAGGAGACCAGAGGAGGCTGATATTGTTCTAGCTGGGAACATTTGAACTAAACTTTTACTTTATTCAATTCAAAGGTAAACAAACATAGCCAAATGCTAGAGGCAGTACTATTTTTGGAGATACAAACAAAACAAAACAAAACACCAAAAACCAAAAACCAAAACCCCACAAAAATGCAGACCTTGCCCTGATAAAGTTTAGAGCAGAATAATAAGATATAAACAACTAATAGCAATATATAATGTTAAGATGAATTGTAAACATATGCAGAAATTATGGGAAACATCATGGAAAAATGGAACTTGACATTTTAGAGTTCCTATATAAATGTATATTTTCTACACCCCAGTCATATTGTAAATACCTTGAGGTGTTCTCCCATCTCCCTTGCATCTATCCCAAACAGGCTTTTGCTATGCTTCTGGCCTACAGAACACTCAGGAAAATTGCCTATTAAGGATTTTGTTCAACCAAGGATGTAAAAAACATGATAGAGCATGAACCAGGTTGTACCCAAAGACTTTGCTTTTCCAGTTGCTTGATACTTCCAGGAGAGATTAGTGACACCTGTGTGTGCTAAGCACAGAGACACAATGTCCCCTCTCTAGAAGTTTCACATCCTCAACAGGGCTCTCCAGTCAAACCCATTTCTCTGAGGAGCGTGGGCTATGTTTCAGGGCACGTGAAATGCCAGGCAGCCTGCGTGCAAGCCTTGGGCTTCAGATTGCAACTCCCTCTCCTTTCTCCATGCTGATTTCTCTTGCTTTGATTTTCCCTGCCTACTGGGTTGTGAGTGGATTAGGAAGTTTTTATGATCTACATGTTTTCTTTCCATTCCCGTCAATGTTTGGTTCTTTCTTCTCAACAACATCGAATATGAGACAAATCCAGTCAACATAAAGAAAAGGATACCCTCATCCACAAGACCTGGGAACTCCTGTCCCCACGTGAATCCACTGAACTCTACTTCCAGCCTTTCTCCTGACTTGTGTCTGCTCTGTGTGGTCTGGCCCTTGTGCCTGGGGAAGCAGAGTGATGATATTGGCCATGGGCTGCCTTGGGCTCCTGGTAGGAACAACAGCATCTCTTCTGTACCCATACCCAAACAAGACTCTCCTGAATTAGACTACGTCATTTCCTGCAGAGATGAAAAGATCCAGTTTCTTGCCTTTGAGTCTAATAATGCTCTTCTTCTTACAGATCCTCCAGTCCTAGTCCCCACCTTTCATTTAGCTAAAGAGCTTCAATACCTAAAGGAAAACTCTGCAGAAAGTGCCTCCTAAGTGAAGTAGCTGAGGCGAGATAGATTTGGCCTCCAGTGATCAAAAGAAATCAGGTTTCCTCCTTTCTCAACTCCCTCTTCAGTTCATTTCTGCTTACTCCCTTTGTTTGGGTCTTGCCTTGTTTCCTATTTATATAACAGGCCCACTGGGTAGGGACTGTGTCTAATCGTGAGCTGTTTGCATTGCCTGGTACATTATAGTCCTCAGTAAACATGTATTATTATGATTATTGTTATGATATATCATAACAATAATCTCAATTCAGTGCACATTCCTTTAAACTCTGAGCAGCACAGGGAGCAAGAAACATATATAAAATCCCTTGTATATTCCTAAGGGTTGTGCATAAGGATCTAAATTTAAGGGGTGCATCTCTGAGCTGTACCTCTGAACTTGCAGAGATTGGAGGGTAATTATCTTCTAGCCTCAGAGGAAGCAGAACATGAGGCCATTCTTTTTCCATGCAGACTGAATAAGAGCTGGGTGGAGATTAGAAAAGATAGAGAAAAGAGAAAGAGTATTAAACCTAGTTGCTTCAGAGACAGCAAAGACCACAGCTAAGGCTGACCCAATGGCAAAAAACCTGTTCAAGCAATGATAAGAAAAATCATTTACTGGGCACATTAATTTCAGTTGTGGGAGCCGAGTGCTCCCTGAGTTGTCCATTGGATAAATGCTGTCAGGATATGCTGTGAGCTGTTCCAATGAGATGTAATAATTGAATTTGTTTTCATTTAATTTGGAGGGCCTTTAATTAAAAGCCAGGCCTGTGTGTGCAGAGAGATAAAGCCAGGCACATGGAGGCTGGGGGTAATTTGGGTGCTGAATGCAATAATTAATTGTAAATTCAGAGGTCAGGAGACTGGCACTATCTTTGTGAAATCAGCACAGTGAGCTGGCCATCCAACTGGAATAGACTCAGGAGTGGAGGAAACGTAGGCTTAAGTGATTTTTTGAAACCTTAACTGCAATTACAGAATAGCATGGAGGTTAATTTGCAAAGTTCATTAATCAGAGAAATAAATACATCAGTGATCACCCTATGAAAGACAACCTGTAAAAGTCTGGTTTTCCAGCCATTTTCTAAACCTTCCACCCAACTTTGCTGTGGCAACCACATTGTGGTTATCGCTTGACGACCTTCATTCATCTTTGGACTGCTAAGCAGTCTATTTCTCCCCGCTAGTTCTTGGTCAAACCCCTCCACCTTATGCTTCAAGATAATACAAATCTGCCTTAGAATGATGGGTCTCAAATTGAGAATAAGCCACAGGATAAATTCCAGAATGAAAGGTTTCTATTGGCATTCAAGAAATCAACATCTAGAATTAGTATCAGAAGACAGAGTTTGAATTAGTGCCCAATATTTATCTATGGAATTAGGATTAGTGGGTTAACTAGAGTCATCAATCTTCAGACATAGTTATATTTCATGATGTAAGGCAATAAAATAAAGATTTGATGCTTACATGTGAATTTGCTGCCCTGAAAAATGATATTCCATTAGATGCATATTTTGTGCTTGAGAGAGTTTGATTATGGAAATGTATCCCAGCATGCAGTGGTGGGGCTGACAGAGGATGCTTTCTTGCACTCCTCAATGTCGTGTGCTGTAATGGGACCTACAATCACTTCATTTCATCATCATGTCTAAGATTTGCCAGTATGGGTTGCCATCTAATAGAAATGTAGACAAGGATCTACGGCCTAGACAGATTCTGGAAGTTTATTACTTTCAGATTCTTTTTCTCTCAATTGTAACTGCTTCCTAGAGAAAGGAAGTGTTGCAGGTTGGAGTTTCCTCAGAGAAGGGAAAAGTGGACTACATCAGAGGGTGTCAAAAGAATTTTGAAAGAATTACCTGGGGCACTATATATATATATATGAGAGGGGTGTCTGGGTGGCTCAGTTGGTTAATAGTCTGACTTCAGCTCAGGTCATGATCTCAGGGTCCTTGGCTGGAGCCCTGTACTGGGCAACCTGCTCAGTGGGGAGTCTGCTTGTCCCTTCTTCCTTTCCCTCTGCCTTACCCCACTCATGTTCTCTATCAAATAAATAAATAACATCTTTAAAAAAATATATGTGAGCTTTATCCTTTCCCTAGGCCTCCTGAACCAGATTTCAAGGGACTGAAGCTCCTGGAAAATCACCTTCAGCTAGGGACCACTGGAGCAGATAAACTCCAAGATCTCTCCCACATATAAAATCATCTTATTCTGGGCCCTGTTTCTAGGAGCCAGGCACTTGCTGTATGCCTAGCAATTTGCTGTCCTAAAATATAATCATGAGGCCTGAAAATTGGGAAGTTTACTTTGCTCATCTTTCTGGTGATCAAATAACATCAATTATTATCTCCACCAACCATTGTCCATTGTCTGTTGACGCCTTGATGTTTTGCCAAACTTAGCTACTAGACCTCCTGCATGTTGCTGGAACACCTGGAAAAAAACAGCCACTCATATGTACCTGAATAAAGAACAGGAAGCTTTAAGGACAAATGTGGATTTTTAAAGGAAGGAATTGATAACTCTTTAGAACAAGAGTCTCTTCCCAGAAGAACCAATAAATATATCATGGTACCCACTTCACAGATGAGGACACTGAGGCACAGAGAAATAGAATAGCTTGCCAGAAATCAATTCCAGGGGCTGTGACTCCAGAGCCTGGGCTCTTAATTTTCAATTCTTACCCCAGAACAATTTTTGTGGCTAACTTGTAATTTTATAAAACTTGATAGAGGAAATAATGATATGATTAGAGAATTTCAAAAAGTCTTTAGGGTGCAGTGTTAAGACGGTGATATTGCCAGTGAAAATATTTACTCGGTAAACTGAAAACTAAAAGCACCTAGTTTCCCCTGGGGAATGAAAAAGTCAAACAACACCAACTAAATTTCCTTTAACATTAGATCTAAGGATCATGATTTTTACCATTGAGGGTCTATTTTGTGCCAGATACTAGTTGTCTTCTATATTTTTTACCCTTAAGCTTTCCTACCAATAATAAAATATATTCGTATTCTTAATTTACAGCTGATAAAATTGAGACCCGGACAGTTGCCTGAGGCCTAATAGACAGTAGTAAGTCTGAATGTGTCCTTAACCTATTCAAAACAAAGAATTTAGTTTCTGGAATTAATTTCTTAATCAGATGATAATTAAATAATAGTCAAATGCCTATGAGACAGCACAAGGCACCATGCTAGGACTGCAAAACAGAGAGGAAAAAACTAAAGTGTCTATCCTTGTGGATTTTACAGTCTGGGGAGTAGGGAGAGACAAATGGAGAACTCAGAATCATGATTAAGTCCTACAAAAACAAGTATTATATGCTATGAGAACACTCAAGTAGGACATACATCTACCTACAGAATTGGGCCAGAGGAGAGATGAAATGGAAGGTAAAAAGAGAAAAGAGAAGAATAAAGCAGGCTGAGGAGATGGCAGATAGGAAGCCTCAAGGACAAAAAAGAGAACAGTAGAGGTCAAAAAACTAGACTAGTCGAATTGGAGTGGGATGCACCCTACAAACAGAGGAAAATTATTAAAGCTTAAACTGGAGTGTATATTAAATTACTGAGAGATAGTTCCGATCACATTAGTAGGACCTAGCACAGTCCTGCCCCTTGAATCAGCTCTCAATACCTTATCTCTGGGTGGCATGGATTGATGATTGTCCAAAATTCTTTGAACAGTTCTAATTACTACAATTTTTTCAGGGTCCTGGGAATTTATTTTTTGGACCAGCATAGCTTTTGCTATGATGTATGCTTGTGTCTAGTGGAAGACAGGAGAGGTAGATGCCTCTGCACTACGTTCTGTTTCTAGGAGCCGTGCACTTACTGTGTCTTTTTCTCCAGGTTTTAATTGCTCCCTCAAGAAGTATCGCATGGCATGCTTTGGTTTCTCTTTCTCTCTGGGTCTATTTTGGGAACTGGTTTAGAAGAGTTGCAAGGTTTTTGTTGCCTTTTTTTCCCCTTGACTGAAAGCACACGTTAAGAAAAAAAAATGTCATTCCCATCGGCTTTTTTGACGTTGCTGGGAGACAAAGCAAGCAATAGCGAGTCTCCAAATGGGCTTTAAAGAAGAAATATATTTTAAATAAACCCTAAAGCAGGAAACATCATTTGGAGATGTGTTATACATTCTGATCCTCTTTCCGAAAGGAAGAAGTTCCCTGGGCCAGTAAATAAGTCATTTAGAAGAGTCACACTTAACTCTTAGAAACTATAGAACACCTACCCCAGGGACTTACACCAAAAGAGAGAGACAAAAGCCAGGCATGGTCCCCAAAAGTCATCCCAATGCTTTTGACTCCTTCTTCAAATATCCTTGTAATTTTAACTTTCTAGATTGAAGACAAGCCACATGCAAAAAACAATTGTGGCAAGTTGATTTGCAGTATTACTCTATTTTTTCTTACATGTATTCCAAAAGGAAACCAAACTTTTGCGTACTTGCTTAAGGGGGAGGTTTGTGTGTTGGGCCAAAAGATTCAAAGAGAACCTCTTATCTTTCCTTTCCTTCTTACGCTTGGGGCAGTTGGGTGGCTTAGTTGGTTAAGCATCTGCCTTCTACTCAGGTCAGGATCCCAGGGTCCTGGGATTGAGCCCTACATAGGGCTCCCTATTCTGTGTGGGGCCTGCTTCTCCTTCTCCTGCCTGCTGCTTCCCCTGCTTGTTCTCTTTCTCATTCGAATAAATAAATAAAATCTTTAAGAATAAGTAGAGGCTTACGCTCATGGAACATCAAGAAAAGAGGGGGTAGCACTGGAAAAGAGAGAAATGGGAGCAGGGAAGGAGATAGCAGATCTCCTCAAGGCTACCAAAAGGACAGATAGATGTCTTTGAATTTCTCAGGGAGTTAGACCTGTGGCTGAGAGGAGGCTCTTTACAAGAACCTGCAGAATTAGATGTACATCAGAAAGGAAGTGGATGAAGGCCAAGTAGGCCAAAATGCTCGCAGCATAGGCAAAGACCTTCGTTTCCCAAGCTTAGCATGGAAGCAACAGAACCAGTGAACTTCAAAGACATTGGAGGATATGGATAATGGGTGCCTAAGTAGTATGAAGTGGAAAGTACATGGTAGAGAGCTCTTCCTGAGACTTCAGAGACCTCTGGACAAATGGGAACGGAGGGCAGAGGTAGAGAAGATGTCAACTTGGGAGGATACAATCTCAAACTTGCACTTAGTATGATCTTAAAAAATTATTTTTAAGTATATGTGATGTTTCATATCTGAGTTTTTGGAAAAAGATTCTCACCCATTCCTTACCCCTGACCACACTTTTTAAGGCAGGGTTGCTGATAAGCATTTTGATGAAAAAACCCCAGTCACTCTCTGAGCTTCTCTGAATGCATCCTCAGTCATGACAGCATAGTCCTAGAATGCATCTCCTAAGATAAAGGGTTCCAGGCCAGGAGAGAAAGGTAGGAGCCAGAGGTGAAAGGAAAGAAACACTTGGGACAGAATGTAGCTCACAAGGACTCGCTCTCTCACTTTACAGGAAAATCTCCCTTATTTTGGTCTGAGACTATTCCTTTATTCCAGGCCCTGTCACCTCTTAGTCTAGAAGCACCCTGAGGGCTGGTTCAGCAACTTGGAGTGCCCACAGACATTATTTCATGCTATTCTCACAACAAACCTGAGGGGTAGAATGGACAGCTATTTTATCCTAATTTATTAATGAGGAAATGCTAGACTCAGCCAGTGAAGTCTAAGATACAGCTCAAACTCTCTCAGTCCCCAGATTTTTCTATGCTTGTATGCTGCTTGTAGTGGAAAATAATAGAAGGGTATACCTCTATGTTTACTGTAATCTCCTTGTGTTGTCTTTAGGTAGACTTCATCAATGTTTATGTAAGACAAAAGTTAGGGAAGGGAAAGTGGCTTTTCTTCACACATCAACCATCAAAAGATGCTTATCAGTCCTGGCCTTGATTTCATCAAAGTGATCACTTATTGACCAGTTCCTCCAGATCTATCCTTTTAGCACTGAATCACTCAGAACCTCAGGAAGAAACACATGGCACATTCAAATGGGCTAATTTAAGATGAGGAGTGAAAGTACTAACTACAAAGCAAAAGTAGGTTGTAAGGAAATCGCGGTGTGTAAGAAATGCAGGATCCTTGGACTAGTCACTTAAAGCACTGTTATCACCCCTAGACCTGAGTAGAAATAGTTACTGGAACAGCAACCTAGAAAGAAAGAATTATTGGAAATGCTCATCTAAGAGGAGTGGCGATTCAGCTGAGGAAGGAATCAGAAGAATCAATACCTAGACCTAACTCTCACCCTCCTAATTCCTGCCAGTGCTCTTCATCAGCCAAACCAAGTGGAAACCAGAGAGGTAAGGCAGCATATTGATAGGGTTCATCGAGGTCAACCGTTCAGGACATAGAAACTTCAGAGATGGATGTGGAAGTATCTAGTAACACCTTTATCTTCATCTTTAACATCACAATATCATTTCATTATTTTTTTAAAAGATTTTATTTATTTATTTGACAGAGAGAGATCACAAATAGGCAGAGAGGCAGGCAGAGAGAGAGGAAGAGGAAGCAGGCTCCCTGTTGAGCAGAGAGCCCGATGCGGGACTCAATCCCAGGACCCTGAGATCATGACCTGAGCTGAAGGCAGAGGCTTAACCCACTGAGCCACCCAGGTGCCCCTCATTTCATTATATTATAGGACCCCATTGTTTTGGAAGTTCTATTTGAAAACTATTTTCTAAAAAGAGAGAAGTCGTCTCATTACCATCAGCCCAGTTTATAAGACAAGGGAAGAAAACAGCACATTTACAGTTCTAGAAACTCTTCATAACCCCAAGAGTTCCTCAGTATCGTTTGCTGTTTGTGTTTATGTTTGCTTCAGCCTTGATTTTTGGAAAGGAAAGGAGGTAAACGAGATTGGCATCAAGTAGCAGGGAGAGTGTGCCTGGAAGAGGAATAAAGTCTGGACAGCTTCTTATTTAGTGACTATGACATACAGGACACACCACTCTAAAACTAGTAAATTTGAATGGATTTGAAGAGTGCCAAAAGGATATTTTTGATCAAAGGCATCTTCCCTTACAGCGAAAATCCTTTCCTTTATCTTGAAGAATCTGTAAGGCTTCTTGTCACTAAGATCAAGGTATGACTTGAAAGCACCACTACTCAAGCTAGTAAACACAGCCAAGCCATTGACCTTCATTAGAGGAAGGGGCCTGAGAAAAGGACATAGGATGTGCAAGTTAAGGGAGGACAGAAGGTATGGACTGGACAGTGATTACTAGGGAAAATTAGAGAATACGTAATATTGTACAGAATTGGCAAGATGTTATAGGGGGACTTAAGAACTTAAGAACTACAGAAAGCTTGGAGACCTATCCATGGGAGGTGAGAGTTGTAAAAAGTAGGGACAGAAGAATATTGAAGCCAAAATTTATTTCTTCTTAGCTTCACCTGAAAAGTCTAAAGTAGAAAAAAACTAAACATCTCTCCTCACTTCATCATGACATATATTTTAGCTGATGGAAAACAAGTTTCTGCTGCACCTCTTCCATTCTCTTTCTCCTCCTTCAACTCCAAGCCTGGGGACTTCGCCAGGAGGAGAGCTAACTTTCTGCTACTAGAATTGTGCTTAATTAAACATTTTAATTAAAACCTACAAGAGTGATTGCGCCTGTCAGGGTATGAAGGGAAAGCTTATAAAGTTCCTTTCATCCAGTCCACCGGCGGCCCAAGGACATGCTGCTGGAAAGAAGCAGAGAGCCTCAGAAAGAGCAGGACAGAGCATGGGAGCCAGATCTCCTGTCTGTGGAGATACTTCCTTGCAAGCCAATACGAATGAGCAAGGGAAGTGCTCCCTCTCCTTCTCTTACTCCCAGAGGCTACTTAAATATACATGTTTTCTTAGAAGTATGGTGGCTTCAGTATAGAAGAAATATAATAGTTCACACTCATTTGTGTATTTTTCTTTCAATAGTTCCTTACCTAGAACCTCTTCCATACAAAGTACTCTGCACTGGAATGAGCAGCCCAGCTTATCAGCATTCTGAATCATCAAGGCAAGAGTGTAGGCCTGCAAAAGTCTCCATGGCTTACAATGTGACCTTTCACTTTAAACATCAATTTTTAAAAAAATTCTTGGCAAGCATGGCCTTCCTAGGGATTTATCAAAATCACTTTCATGACTTTTTTGAATTGTGCCCCACATTCTCAGAAATTCTGTGGCTGGCAGAGTAGTAGGCCTGGGGGAGTGGGCAGAATACACATAGGGAAAAAATGCACATAAGGAAAAATCCCAGCATTACCACAACGCTTTGCATTCAGTTATTCTCATCCACACACCAAACTGAGACCAATAGGCTGTTGTTAGTTATAGACATGTCTGGGTCCTTGAGTGTGGTAGTGACAGAAATAAACTGAAAATACTGCTCTAAAATAAAGTATGCTTTACATAAAACCTCCAACAAGTCAATCTGGCCTTGTGAATTTAGAAATGTATCTAACCCCATAGACTTTCAGATGAAGCCAATTCTCCAGGCTTTGACAACTCCCCATGAAACCCAGTTAACAGTCTGAATTCACAAATTCTTAGTTCTCTGTTCTTCCTTGCCTCATGAGCACAGTGATCTGAACAGACTGTGCCACTTAAAAACACTTCCCTTTCTTCCTTCACACCCCAGGATTCTCTTTACCTTCTACCCCTTGCAGGTTGCGACATCTTGACCTTGGAGATTTTGTGATTCTAAAAATGCAGACATAGATGCAGGTCCAAGGAACAGCATCAGTTACTGGGAATGTTGAGAAGACAAAAAGAAAACTTGGTGCCCAACACAAGGAATTTGCTTGACCAAACATCCTCTCAACAACTGAGCTCAACAGGACAACAAGAGTTTAAATGTTCTAAGTATAGAGGGGGATGAGGACATGTGAGTTATTTAGAACAGTGCTTCCCAGATTTTAACATCCATATGAATAACCTGGAAATGTAGCTAAAATACAGGTTTTCATTTTGTAGATTTAGGATGGGGTCCAAGTTCACACATTTCTAATAACATTTCAAGCGTCAGGAATTTAAACAGAGCAATCAAGATATAGGCACGAAGAGCCAAAACAGCGTTACAGGCAGTGAGAGTCAACCAAGACCAAGAGACGATGGCTCCTCAAAAATGTCCTTTCCTAATCCCTGGAACCTGTGAATGCGTTACCTTACATGGCAAAAGGGAATTTGCAAATGTGATTTAGTTAAAGATCTTGAGATGGTGGAGATTCTTCTGGATTATTCAGACAGGCTCCATGTAATCACATGAATCCTTAAAATCAGAGAAATTTTTCTGGTTGAATCAGAGAGATGGCACAGTAAGAAGGATTTGACTACCTTTGCTGCTCTGAGACATAGAGAGCCATGTGCTAAGATAGTAGGGAGGCCTCTAGGAGCTAATGATGACCCCTGACTGATAGCCAGCAAGATACAGAAACCTCAGTCTTAAAAATGTATGGCTACACTTAAAACGTTAATCCAGCTAATGCTTGAATGAGCACTGAAGGTGAGTCTCTCCTAAAACCACTAGATAAGAACACAGTCTGTCTGTACCTTAACTTTAGTTCATTGAGACCCATACCAGGCTCCTGACACAGAGAAATATATGAAAACAAATTTGTGTTGTTTTAAGCCACTAAATTGGGGGTGATTTTCAGTAGTAGAAAACTAATACACCATCATGCCAATGACTGCCATGGAAATATAAAAAATCTAAGAAAGTTCTCCTTTATTTTCCAGATAAAATAAAAACCGATCTCTGATCTCCCTGCTTCTAGTCTCTTTCTGTAATTGATCCACTATACCCAGCAGCTACAGAGAGTTTTTTAAAATTTCATTCTGAACATAATAATCTCCTACCCCCCTCTAAAACACTTTAATGGCTTAAATCTTTATACAAGGATAAAGGTTTCTGTATAATTTGTCTGTGCTTAGTTACCTACTCCATCTCTACCAGTACAGCCTTTTCTCTAGTCCAGCCAAACTTGACTAACTCTGATTTCCTGCTAAGAGTGTCCTGTACAGACCTCACCTCTGGGGAGCCTTTAATGTGAGTCAGGTGTCTGACACGCTGTTCTTAATACTGCTGTTTTAGTACCCAGTGCCCTATTGTCATTGTCTCTTTGCCTGTGAGCTCCTTGAGAACAGTCTCCTTTTCCTCCTGTATCTCCAGTTCCTATAACAGTATCCCAGGAAACGTTAATTGAATGATCACTTACCCCCTCATGTGACTACAATTTCAAAATGAGTTCTGTCTCCCAAACTCCATAAACAAGAGATAGGAAGGAAAACTCTCAAAGCCCCGCCCTTGTGAATTCATTTTACATTTGTCTGATGACACCAACAGCAGCCAACTCTGAGGCAGCATTCTTGATTCAGAGAGGTAGCAGAGGACAAGAGGGCAGAGATAAAGAAACAACAAACTCCACCATCAGGGATTTTATAGCCTGGATTGTCTGGCGGGGGCAGTGGGGAAGGAGGAAGAGGAAGGGCACAATAGAAGAACAATAGGAAGAAATAAAACAGCGAAAAATATTAATTTTTTTATTCCATTAAAGAATACATAAAGTATAAAAAGCATAAGTCAAGGCATAATAATGTAATATCAAACTTAAGTTTTTCTGGAGATGGAGGCATAAACCAAGTGTAGTCTCAGCCAGAAAATATGTATTAAGCACTTGCTTCATGTCAGATGTTGTATTTGACTAAAGATCTATAAATATACCTAAAACTGACCCCATCCATCAGAAGCTCACGACTAGTTGGGAGACAGACCCACAGACTACAGACTGGTAAAGTCAATACCAAGGGTAATGGACAGGAAACAAGTTATCCCACAAGGAGTGTTGACAGGGGCATGTGAAAAGCTAAGCAAACTTATGAAAGAAGGCAAAACAAAGGGTGGCGGGAGAAGGAGGTGTAGAATGCTGGAGCATGTCAGGAAGTAAATGGAACCTACTGAAAGAGACCTGTGAGGGTCACAGCCCTCTAGGTGGGTTTGCTATGGTGTAAGTCCTAAATGCTGACCCCTAAATCCTACTATTTCAGGGGTCCTTCTCATGGTTCCCCTGCAGTGAACCTCGCATTCACTTATTCCATTCCTATTGCTGTCAACCTTGCTCAGTGTGTTAGTCTGGCTGATCTGCCATAATAAATAATAGTCAGGGTGGATTGAGCAACAGAAATTTATTTTCTTATAGTTCTGGAGGCTGGAAGTCCAAGATCAAAATATTCGGATGGGTTGGCCAGTTGACCACCTTCCAGATGACTACCTTCTCAGTGCCTTCACAGGGTCTTCCCTCAGCCTATGCTGTCTGTCTTAATCCTTCTTATGAGGACACTAGTCATATGGATTAGGGCCCAACCATATGACGTCAGTTTACTTAATTACCTCTTTAAAGACCTTATCGCTAATACAACCACATTCTGAGGAACTGAGGTTGTAATTTCAACATGAATTTTGAGGCACACCATTCAGCTTATAATATTCAGTTTTGTTTGTTTTTTTAAATGGAAACTCCCTCCCAAATGGCTAATTCCTTCAGACTGTACAGAACTTGGATGTGTTATTTCTTTTTTAATATTTTATTTATTTATTTGATAGAGACAGAGAGATCACAAGCAGGCAGAGAGGCAGGCAGAGGGAGAGGGAGAAGCAGGCTCCCTGCTGAGCAGAGAGCCAAATGCGGGGCTTGATCCCTGGACCCTGAGATCATGACCCAAGCCAAAGGCAGAGGCTTAACCCACTGAGCCACCCAGGAGCCCCTGGACAGGTTGATTTTTTTAATGAATTTTCATTATTGCTCAAGAACAAGCATTATCTGTTTAAGATTTATTCACTATACCTAATCTTAGCACTTATCGTCCCTAAAATTCTACCTCCTTCACTAATGTCTGAATATGCTTGCCCACCAGAGAGATTTCCTGTCTCTTATATTCTACTGGACTTTTTGTTCATAGTGAAGAATTTGCACATGAAAGCTCTTATCCAGTATTTTTCATCATGTTGTTTAAAGTTTCATACAGAGATATCTTGTCTCCCAACTTAAACCATAAATTCACTTAAAATAATAACAATGTCTTAGGTTTCTTTCATATTCTGCCCATAGTAGATGCTCACTTATTACAAGGTGGTTGGTTCATTTCATGAACTCAAGTTGCCCTTGAATTCCTAGAATGCTCATGCTAAATCCAGCCACAATGGGGAGATCTAAGACATACACACTCATTATTCATCTCGTAGTCACTAAGCTTGCACCATGTTCCAAGAATTATAATAGGTCAGTGTGAAGCACAGAAAATTAAGCAAGGATGGTCTCAGCAGCCAAGGAACTCACAGTCTTGTAAGAGGTACATGAACACAAATAATTAGTATACAGAATGAACAAACGGGGTTGGAAAGAAAGAGAACTGACATGTAATGGGTACCTAAAATGGACTTGATGTTTCAGCAACAGTTTCTGATTTATTTCCAATATTTATATCTGTGGCTCTAAAAGAGAAAATAATTATTTCCATTTTACAGATTAAGAAACTGAAACATAAAGAGACTGTATAATCAGCAAATACTGCAAATCGAGTCTTGATTAATTGCCTTGTTGATTATCTAGACTTAAGAAAGTGACAGAGAGGGGAGCCTGGGTGGCTCAGTGGGTTAAGCCTCTACCTTCGGCTCAGGTCATGATCCCAGGGTCCTGGGATCAAGCCCCACATCGGGCTCTCTGCTCCGTGGGGAGCCTGCTTCCTCCTCTCTCTCTGCCTGCCTCTCTGCCTAGTTGTGATTTCTCTCTGTCAAATAAATAAAATATTTTTAAAAAAAAAAGAAAGTGACAGAGAAAATATTAATTATAGAGATTAAACTTAAAAACCTATTACGTCCACAACCATCATTTTGTGAATAGCACAAAAAAATGGAGGAAATATTCAGAGTATTTGGTTCAGCAAAGAAAGTTGCTTAAATCATTTACAGATCAAGGTAATTCTGACATACATCTTTGCTATTTTACTTTCATCTTAATCAATGGAAATGAAAGTATCAGTCAAAATCAATTTGGAACTATTCTTGCTTATGAATGGGCTATGGATATAAGAATTTGGCAAAAATCAAAGGAAGTATTCTATGAGAATTAATTGTTAATATCAAATTTATAATAAAGAGTATTATATTTCTTATTTGCTTTTATTTTAATAATTTATTTATTTATTTTACAGAGAGAGAGAGAGCACGAGCAGAGAGAGGGGCAGAGGGAGAGAGGGAGAGAGAGAATCTCAAGCAGACTCTGTAATGAGCACAGAGTCCAACATGGAGCTTGATCTCAGGACCCTGAGATAGCTGAAACCAAGAATCAGTTGCTCAACAGACTGACCCACCCAGGAAACTCATATATTCATTATTTGTAAAGAGTGCTGTGTACATCCTCTATGTTGGCAAATGTTATAATAATCATATATCTGTGCACACATGTGCATATTTTTTTCCTTTTTTCTTTCTTTCTTTCCTTTTTTCTTTTGGTCAGAGATCCCCTTGTTAAACATTTACCAGGACAACAATGGTCAGAGAAGTAAGGATACTTTTGAAAGTTCTTAGTATAAAACCCTTGGAATTAACTCCAGCCATGGGTAAAATCCTCTTTAGATAGCCTTTGCTGTTTCTTCCTTTCTTCAGGTCTCCAGGACAGTAGTTGGCTCTTTTCTGTTAGCTCTCTGTTCATTACAAGAATATGTATTATGTTAGTTGAATCTCAGTTTGTTTTCATGTTTGTTTTTTCCTCTGTGTGCTTCTACTTCTTTAGGACTTTCAGTATTTTCTTTCTGGCCTCATTGGTGTTAACAACTTCTAATTTAGATACATCTGCAAATGTCATTAACATGCTATTTACTCCCTCATTAACACTGAAACATTATCATTTATCATTATCTTTCGTAATGATCATGGGATTAAGGGTATAGGAGACTTAAAAAGTTTTGGTTCTAATCAGAAAATTTAAAAAGGATGAATCAAGGCAGGCCAAGAATTGTTCGGGGTAATGCCAAGAGCTTGGCAACTAGATTTATAAAGTAATTGAATACAACATTCAGTTGAAATTCAAGATTTCCCAATATGGTATCAGTTGAAAACCAGAAGAACTTAGGGAGATTTCACACCAAGATAAAATTTGTATGTCCTGGTAGTCAAAACAAATTTCTATTTATGAGTGTTCCACGAGCCTTTAAGTAAAAGAGTCAAAAGGATCTCAGTGGCTGATAATTGGTCAGGAAAAGGGGTCTTCGAACCTGGTGAGTGCATGAACAGGAATGGAGCTGCATGAGCCTAGAATCCAATTAAAGAAGGAGAAAATAAAGGTGTCTGTATTTTGTCTTAAAATCTTGCCTGATAATCTCAGGGCAAGCATACTTCTGGGTTAATATACCAGTTTTACGCTAATGTTCTCCAATCCAATTCTATTAGTTTTCTCCAGACTCTGATGAAAGAAAAACTGTTGGGAAAACATATAATAATAATCCCTAGTCCCAAGGTAAAAAGCAATATGCTGCAAGACACAAGGCCCAAGTCCCACTGCTGAAGGCCGTCCCACATTGTTAAGCATGTGTGAAGTAGCATCATTTACAGGATGCAGCTAGCCCAAGGGGGTAAATTTAAAAAAATACATATAAGAAAAGATCACAAGCATCAAGGTGGAGAACAAAATGCCTCCTGGGGACCGTAAGGCAGAAAAGTGAAGACTTTGATTGTGTCTGTTTTCTATCAGTTGTTCTTTTTGGGGCTCAGAGATGAAACTAAAATTATCATCTTTAGAGTTACTACACACTTTGAGTGTTTTTTTTCTCCTCAGTCTTTGCACAAACTGTTTCAAACCATAGAAATGGGATTGTTGATTCAGGTACTTTATGTGAGGTAGAAAGACAATTTGAGAACTGGGAGTTTTATCCTCAATAACCATTGAATGTAAGAGCCCAGTCGTTCACTCTTACTTTATTCCTCTTAGATCTAAATGAACCATTTATTTATTGAAACTTGCCTTCCTTCTTGTGAGTGAGGAGTAACAAAGATAAACATCCTAGCAAGCAGACCACTGCAATGACAACAGCAGCTCTTAATGCTCTAGATATCAATTGATTTTGAGTCTTCCAGCTGAGACCCTAGGCACTATGGAGCAGATGCAAGCCATCCTCACTGTACTCTATCTGAATTGCTGACCCACAGAATCTAGGACAAATTATTATTGGTTTAAAGCTCAAACTTTGGGTGTAGTTCTTATGCTGCAATAAGTAAGTTACACAACTTTAGCTAACTAAAAATATACTATGTCTGCACCAGGATTGACAGGTGTGGAATTAGGCAGAAAGGCATTTTCATAATTGACAAAGAAAATAAGACAGTTATTTCTAATAACATAGTAAGTACACATGAACCTAGAACCCAAAATCAAAGACAGGACCTTTACAATAATCTATATGTAATTACGTGGTAGTCCCTATTCCCTTACCTTGCATTATCCAAGGAAACCATGTCCCAGATTCCATATTAATCATTTCATTGCTTCCTTTTTTATATGTAATCATGAGACATATGATGTTATAATTTGAAATTCACTTTTTTTTCACTTGCTATTTATTGCCAAAATTCATCCATGTTCTCTATTACATTTGTTTAGATTGCTGTATATTACATTGTAATATACAATGTAATGAATAAATGATGGTTTGCTTCACCGTTCTCCTGATGATACACATTTGAGGTATTTCCAGCTTTTGCCACTGTGAACAGTGCTATTCTAAACACTTTTAAACATTTCCTGTATTGTGCATGTGACAGAGTTTTGCTTGGGTTTGGACTGAGGGAGTAGAATCACTAGGTCAATTCAACATTTTGTTTTGTTTTGGGTTGTTTTTTAAAAGAATTTATTTATTTATTTATTTATTTTAGAGATAGAGAGAGAGAGAGAGAGAACAAGCAGGGACAGGGCACAGGGAAAGGAAGAGAGGGAATCTCAAGCAAACTCCATGCTGAGCATGAAGCCCAACCCAGGGCTTGATCTTGTACTTCTGAGATCATGACCTGAGCTGAAACCCATGGTCCTATGCTTAACTGACTGAGATACCCAGGCACCCCAACAATGTTTTGTAGAAATGTTTTCTATGTTTTAAAAAAATACTTCCCTGTGGTCCAAAACATACTCACCTATATTTTCTACAGAGAGTTTCAAAGTTCTTTTTATATTATATATTGAAGTGCTTAATCACTATGAAGTCGATTTTTGTTTTACCACATGAGGTAGGGATCTAATTTTATATTTGTTCTTATCAATGTCAAGTATTTTAACTTAAAATTTTTTAAATCTTTTGACACAACATTTCTGTCTTATGTCAAAGTTCCACATATGCTTGGGTCTATTCCTGGACTTTCTATTCAATTCTGTCAATACTATAACACCTTAATTATCACATTTTCATAATACATCTTGTCTACATAAATGATATTGTGTAGGGCAAGTCTTTCATCATAGTTCATCTCTTCAATTATATCTCTTTATCAAACATTTAAATTTCTAGAAATATCTTATCAAGATCCATTAAATATCCTGCTGACATTTTAATTGAATTGTATTGACTATCCAGGTGAGTTTGGGAATTGATAATACATGGTATTGCCTTTTTAACCATGGATATGGTGTAGTTTCCCAATTATTTAGATTTTCTTTAATATTTCTAAATAAAGCTTGTAATATTTTTCATAGGGATCTTGCACTGTTTTTGATAGATTTACTTGAAACTACTGAGTATCCCCTGATACTATTGTGAATGATATATTCTTTTTAATTATGTTTTCTGGGTTTTAGCCACTGATATACAAAAGGGCAACTGACTTTTTGTATTTTATTTTTATATCCAACTACTTTTCCAATTCTCCCCATTTATAATCACCTATTGCTTACTTCACTTTTTTCAATGTAAATGATTGTATCATCTGCAAGTAATGACATTTTAATTTTCCCATTTCTTGTGTTTTTTAAAGATTTGTTTATTTACCTTTTGAGAGAGAGAGAGGAGTGAGAGAACAAGCTTAAGCAGGGAGAGGGGCAGAGGGAGAGAATCCCAAGCAGATTCCCATTGAGCATGGAGCCCAATGCAGGGCTCAATCCCAGAACCCCGAGCTCATGACTTGAGCTAAAATCAAGGAGTTGGATGCCCAACCAACTGAGCCACCCAGGCACCCCATTCCCTCATTTCTAATGTATATACCCCTAATTCTTTTACTCTTGTTGCATTGTACTGGTAAGGACTGTCAATACAAATTTGAATATATGTATTAATAGTCAGCTTTTTTATCATGTCTGAATTTTAAACTAAATTCTTCTAAGATTTTTTCCATTTACTATCATGTTTATTCTGGCCTTTTAGTTTGTTTGCTACTTATTTTAAATACTCTTTATGATGGTTAATTCTATGTGTCAAGTTGGCTGGGCCAAAAGGTGACCAGATATTTGATCAAAGATTATTCTGTATGTTACTGTAAGGGTGTTTTAGATGACATTAACATTTAAATAAGTGGGTTTTAAGTAAAGCAGCTTGCCCTGTAGGTGTGGGAGGGCCTCATCCAATCAATTGAAGACTTAAATAGAAAAAGAAGACCAGCATCCCTTGAGTAAGAGAGAATTCTCCAGCAGGTTTCCATTGGACTCATCTGCAACATCAGCTCTTTTTTGCTCTCTAGACTGACAGCTCACCCTGCAGATTTTGGAAACTCTAGCCTCCACAATCTCATGAGCCAATTCTTTATAATAAATATGCTTCTATATATACACATTTTATTGGTACTACTTCTCTGCAGAACTCTTACTAATACACCCTTTATCAGGTTTTAGAAGTTCTCATATACTTATTATTTCCTAACAGTATTTTTTTCTTAATTAACAATGAGTACCAAATTGTATTAAACACTTTATATATGTCTACTGAGATGAAGGTATGTTTTATGTCTTTTTGTTTTTTAGTGTCTTTTATCCAATTACATGTTTTAATCTAAATTATATTACAGATCCTTTAACAATAAATAATTCTTGGGGAGCCTGAGTGGCTTGAGTAAGCCTACAACTCTTGGTTTCACCTCAGCTCATGATCTCAGGGTCATGAGATCAAGCCCCACATTGGATTCCACACTCAGCACAGAGTTTCCTTCAGATTCTCTTTCTCCTTCTCCCATCTCCTCTGCCCCTCCCCAACTCACTCACCATCTCTGTCTTTCCCTCTTTCAAATAAATAAATAAATAAATAAAATCTTTAAAAATAATAATAAATGACTCTTGAATACCTAGGATAAACACAATTTGATCATGGGATGTATTTTTTTTAAGTACATCAATTTGGTAATATATTGCTTAGCAATTTTGCTTCTATACTAAAGAATAAAATGAATCCATAGGTTTTCTTTCTATTTTTAGGGAAAAATCTTTAGTTTTTAAAAAATATAGTTTTAGTAATAGAGTAATGCTGTCCTTTTAAAATGAACTAGAGAGTGTTTCACTTGTTTTATATTTTTGGAAAAGCTTTTGTAAAATTGGAATAACTTCTTTTATAAGCTGTACAACTCATCCACATAACTATATTGGTATACTATTTTCTTTCTGAAAAGATTCTTAAACCTCTTCCTCAATTTTTTTTAACTAGTTATAAGTTGTACTAGTTACTCATCCCTTCTGAAGGAAGTTTAGTAAGTTGAGTTTTTTATAAGAATTTGTCTGTTTTGTCTAAGAGATGAGCATATAATTGTTGATAAGATTCATCTTTTTAAACCTTCATTTTATTTTTAGTTATGTCCTCCTCATTCTTAATAGTATACATTTTTATCTTTTCTCCTTAACTTTGGATTACTTTTGCTAGAAGTTTATCTATTTTAATAGTATTTGTATTTCAAAGAATAATTTTTACTCTGCTGGTCTCAATTATAACATGTTTTTCTATTCCACTTATTTCTACATTTATATTTATTATCTCTCTCTTTACTTTTGGCTTATCCTTTATTAAACTTCTAAGTTAAAAATTTTGCTCATTATTTTTGAAGATTTCTTCTTTTCTATTATAAGTATTTCAGACGATATATTTTTTTGAAGCATCATTTTTGTTAATTCTACAAGTTTTGCTATGAAGCATTTTTATTATTCAATTTTATGTATTATTTAATTTTTTCATGCTTCTTTCATAATCTGTGACATATTTACAGTGTTTTCTAGCTCCTGCATGCACGGAGATTTTTTAATTTGTATTTTTGTTATTAATTTCTAAATTAATGATGTTGTAGTGAATGATCATGGTCTGTATCATTGGTATTAAGGTTTGTTATTGAGATTGTTGTTATTGAGATTTGTTGAGGCTTTATGCTCATTTTTTTTTAATTTCATTCATTCTTGAGAAAAATTTGCCCTTTCTCTTTACTGGGTGTAGAACTCTGTATGAGATTACTAGATCAGTCTTTTATTTATATTGTTTTCTTTTCTTTAACCTGGATGTTTGAGCTGTCAGTTATCAAGATATATGTATTTAGGCTACGGTCGCCAAACTGTGGAAAGAACCGAGATGCCCTTCAACGGATGAATGGATAAGGAAGATGTGGTCCATATACACAATGGAGTATTATACCTCCATCAGAAAGGATGAATACCCAACTTTTGTAGCAACATGGACGGGACTGGAAGAGATTATGCTGAGTGAAATAAGTCAAGCAGAGAGAGTCAAGTATCATATGGTCTCACTTATTTGTGGAGCATAACAAATAACATGGAGGACATGGGGAGATGGAGAGGAGAGGGAGCTGAGGGAAACTGGAAAGGGAGATGAACCATGAGAGACTATGGACTCTGAAAAACAACCAGAGGGTTTTGAAGGGGCAGGGGCGTGGGAGGCTGAGGAACCAGGTGGTGGGTAATAGGGAGGGCACGTACTGCATGGAGCACTGGGTGTGATGCCAAAACAATGAACACTGTTATGCTGTAAATAAACAAATAATAAAAAAAAAAGATATATGTATTTATATCTCCCAATATGCTAGTGGATTTTATTTATAGCTCTATTAGTCTTTTTCTGCATGTATTCTGTGCTTAAAGTTATTATACTGCTTAAATAAACTGAACATGTACACTTCATATAGCTAGTGGCTATCATATTAGTCCAAACCTAGACTTTTAATTCCTTTTTTATTTCACTTACTATTTCAAAATATAATTAAAAACCTTAATAAGTGTTTGATCATCTTTATTTTATATAGCTCTTGTGACAACTTCTAGACTTGTCTTGCCTTTTATTTGAATAATTTATATAATCTATTTTAATTCAATTGTGAAATTCTGACAAATTTTCTGAGATTTTATTATTATAAGAATATTTTTATCGTATACTTATATTTCAGTGAAAATTTGACTATGCAGATGCTTCTGAGTTTTAATCTTGTCTTCTTGTATCCAGTATTGTTGTTGAAGAATCTGTTGCTAACCTGAGTTTTATTCTTTTTCCTCTGTATGCTTTCAGATTTTCTCTCACTTTCATGTTCTTAAATTTCATGATGTTTCTATGAGTGGATCATTCCTTCTCTCTCTCCTTTGACATTCTCTGAATGTTTTTCATCTATAATCTTCTACTTAAATTTTTAAAAATCCACTATTTCAAATATTTTCTCATCTCCATTTTTAGAATTCAGTTTTTCTGACATCTTGATTTTCCAAACATTACTTTCACTATCCATATTCTTCATATTTCTCAGCTTTTCTTGTACATATTCCATTATTTGTCTTTCCTTTTTCCATATTGAAGATCTGCTTAATATGGTCTCCAAAGTCTTAATTGGCTCCTCAGCTATTTATTCATCAACTGCTTGTTTTTAAAATATGGCTATTATATTGCTCATATTTAATATTCTTTGTTCTTTTTATTTTTTTTTGATTCATAGTTCAAATTGCTAATCTCTTATCCTTTTTGTTTGTTTTTTAAACTAATTTTAAGTTTTTGGTTTAGCTGTTCTAGTATTTTTGCTTCTGGTGTCTATATATATATATGGTATCTATAATCTATAATTGTATCTATATATATATATGTTTTGAAATAGTCATATTTCTCAAACATTTTTAAGCACATTTTCCTCTGGGGGTTTAATTACACTCCCAGGGAAATCTCACTATAAAGACCATAACTTAGCCTTCAACCTCAATGGATCTGGGGATAAGAGAAGGAACCAAGGAAGTGGCCAGGTATTCACCACAGGGCAAGATGACTCTTGAGTCAGAATCTTACCCTTTGGCCCTAAAAAAAAGCAGCATTAAAGGTAGATACTGCTTAGATTAAAATTCATACCCTTGGGGATGTGACTGGGCATTATTTTAGATCTCTACAAGTAAAAGTCTTCAGTTCTTCACTGATTTTACATCTGAGGAACATTGTAACAAGGATCTCAGTTGTTACAAATGTGCTGTGAGAATCACTGTTAAGCACAAAGATAACTGGTAAGAGGAGTACACAGAATTGTGTAATGCTTTTTCTATTTTCTTTTTCCAAAGCCATACTAGGTTGCAGTTTCTCTCAGATCAAATACATTACATATACAAACACCACATCAAATCTGTGTCCTATCTATTCATCATTGCCTGGGGACTGATCTTGGGGGAGGAAGCCTGAAAGCATGTTAGTTTAGGGTCTTGTTAGGAACCACTAATATGCTTTTAAAAATTATAATGTCACCAACAACTCAAATATAAATAAATACTTCCCAGGTCTTTTCACATTTCTAGTACGTACAATCTTTTAAGAAAAACAAATATATAATAGAATATTTATCTATTTTTGTATTACAAAATTTGGAAAAAAATCTTTTTGAATCAGAAAGTATCCTCAAGCCCAACTAATTCTATTTCTGATTCAATACAAAATAAATTAGAGACTTGAAAAGTGAAGATCATGTGAATGGCTGGTGGCAGAGTTGGAATTATAACAAAGCGGTTTGACAGCTTGTCATATAATGAGAGAATGTGTACAAAACACCTTTCCTTTTACTTTCTTCTTCATTGCTCAATCCAAAGACATTATACACTTCTTTTTACATCCTTTAGATTTCCAGTTATACCCTCAAATCAAATGGGTATTCCGGAATTGAAAAATGGGTTATATTTGCCTTTCAGAATCTTATACTCATTCTTCTTCTCTAAGCATTTATTTTTCCACTCTGAAAAAAATTGTATCTTTTTCTCCATTACCCCCAATATCCCCTTGATCATTTTAATTGCTTCATTCTGGTGTTGTCTGCCTTGTTATTTCTTTTCTCCGTGTCAGCAATTAGAATTTTAGGTAGGAAAAATACACTTCTGATGGACTTCCGCTAACATTCAGCATCTGTTGGCCATTTGGGCTGCAGCTGCATATAAATGATAGCGGTTCATAGCTCCAAGACTCTTTCCCTCTGTGGCAACTGACCCAGAGAATCAGCTTACCTTGTACTTGTAGGCAAATCATTTAAATTCTCTGGATTCTATTACCCTCCTGACAACAAGGGGTCATAGAAGTTCCCAAAGTAGAGAAAAGAATTACTAATGAGAAATCCTCAAGGAATTCCAATTCCTTTAAAAATGCAGATCTGATAAGGGTGATAAAAGATGGGGAAACAAGAAGGAATAAGCACATTTGCTGAGAAGTTCAAGGAATTTTTAATGTTATTTGTAGCTGAAGAGCACTGATTGATAGTGTTTCTGAGAGCAAGATCATCTCCTATAATATGCTACTCTGTATTAACACAGGTAACAATCCCTTGTCCAGAACCATTTTGAACCCCCCTATCAACTTGTCCTTTCTAGAGTGTTTTTCACTTAGACTTTCCTGTTTCTACTGCATCATTTACTCTACGAACAGAGACAAACTCGTTTTCTGTTCGGAAGGAACTTAGACCACCCCTTCAACCACTTTATTTTTATTTTATTCTTGTATTTATTATTTGAATAGTGTTTGTTTTCTAATGAAACAGTGTTTATTTTAAATATTTGTAGAAAATACAGAGAAGTACAAGGAAGAAGATGAAATTTGTCATCGTATAACCCTAAGATAGTTGCTAATAAAATGATATATTTCCATTTGGTCATATACATTATAATTTTATTTAGTTTGATATCCTGGTTGCACCTAGTTTAGAGAGGATTTTCCTACCTCATTACTGAAAAGCATGATTTGTCCCTTCCTGTGGTTAAATCACCATCTATTTTCTTTTTACCTGTTTAGGATCATTTTGTTTACTTTATATTTTCTGTTATAAGAATATGATTGTAAACATCTTTGCTTGCATGTCTTTTTTGATTCAGAATCACTGCTTCCTAAAACTGCTCATTCAAAGATTATTTCAAGGCCTTTTATACATATTGCTAAATGAATGATAATCTTCTTTATTTTTTTTTAAGATTTTATTTATTTATTTGACAGACAGAGATCACAAGTAGGCAGAGAGGCAGGCAGAGAGAGAGAGGAGGAAGCAGGCTCCCTGTGGAGCAGAGAGCCGGATGTGGGGCTCTATCCCAGGACTCTGGGATCATGACCTGAGCCGAAGGCAGAGGCTTTAACCCACTGAGCCACCCAGGTGCCCCTGATAAGCTTCTTTAAACTTTACCAAACAATGCACATATCTGCTATGAAGGCAAACATATGCCATAAATAATAAAATCTAATAGAAACAATCCATAATATCTCCGGTAAACTGAACCTGTCTATAGTCACAGAGCTAACTGTCAAGAGAACATGACGTTAATATTATATATTTAGAAAGTAGCTTTATGAACGCTACCTAAGCATGTAATAACTTCATCTACAACTTCTATACTTAAAACACTTCCCTTCTTGATCACTGGGGGGTCTACTCTTACATTTCCAGGGGCCCCTAAATATCGTCACCTGGAATAAGGCGTTCTACTAGCACCCTAAGGGACTATGTCCCAAACTGTCTCACTTTTCTCCCTTCCTTTTTTCTTCATGCTATTTATTATGACAATATTCTCTGCATACAGAGAAGTAAAAAGAACAGTAAAACAAACACCAATATACCCTTTTCCTTAATTTAACAATTTTAAACATATTTTCATCTTTTAATTCATCTATTTTTTCCACAAAATTACATTTTACTTCTTCCCTATGCATTTCCTTATAAAATAAACTAAAATACTTACTCTATATAACTGTAATCCTTTTCTTTTCATAATCATTCTTCCTTTAGCAACATTCCAAGCATTCTCATTAATTTATGTTGGGAGTTTGTCACCAATGTGAATTCCTCCCATATGTTTGTTCTTCCGACCAAACCCCTCAGTTCACAATCATACACATACATACAAACTTATTTATTTTCCACATTGTAGATTCTGCTTTCCTAATGCATCTGTCCACTTACAACTTGTCCCACCCTCACTCCCAGGGCTTAGGACTTCTCAGGGACTGCTGTAGTTGTCTCCCAGGTGAGCCTTCTGTTATACTCTGAACAGGTGAGAGTACCTAAAATACAGTACTGACAGAATATTCCATGTCCCTGTAGAAATACTCCAGGAGCAGCGTATTTTATTTATTTTTACTAGGTCAGCAGCTCCTGACTCTGTCTCTATTAACTGTCCACAAAATTGCCTATTAAGATACTGGAAGCAAAAGGAAGAAAAGGAAAAGATAACAAATCCCTAAAAGCAGACAGATAGATATTCTATGCACTGTGGGAATGTGAGGCGACACCCACAGGTTGTAGGGTTGAAGAAGTGTACATGCTAAAACAGTGACAATGCCACCAGTGGACGTGAGAAGAAGCAGGAAGCCACACTCTCTTCCCGGCTCCAGGGACATGGCTCACAACAACCTGGAGACCATGTGAGGCAGCCACAGTGGTCCTACCACAATGTGTGTAGAAAATGCTGTTGCTAGAAAGGAACCAAAGAGTGAGGAGAGCGAGACTGCTCCAGGGGGACTTTGTCTCTTAGATGTGTATGCTGTCACTTCAGATGTTGTAGGAAGGGAACGGTCTCAAAAATCAGTGAAGTGCTAAAGCTGATTTTCACATTTCCCAAAAAGCAAAGGCCTAAAACAGGGTTAGAAATATCACTATCGGTAAAGGAAGAATTCAACATATGAGGGGACTTCACATGGGCTACATAGTGCAGGGAGCATAGTACATTTCTCAATAAACCAAATTTTGATGAATGTGTATGCAAAAAAGCACAAGAATCGATATATAAAGTAAAACAGGTAAACGGTTGGCATTATGAGGCAAAATTAGCAGAAGCACTGTTGCATGACATTGTAACATGTTAAGACATAAAATAGTCCCTCCCCAAATTAAAAAAATAGAAAGGGAATATGATCATATAATTTAAGAGGTTGAAATAAAATAATTTCCTTCATTACAACTAGAAGGGCACCTTATTTTGATGTGCTCATGGACCATTACAAAACTTAAGCTAGGATCGCAAAAAGAAGCACCAATAAATTCTCTGTAGCAGAAATTACATGGGCCACATTCACTGACCACACTAAAATAAGAAGAGAAAATAAGAACAATAATTTTAACAAATGAACAAAAACAATCAATGGGAAATTAAAAATCACTTACCTAAATTTAAGATCTAAGGTAAAATAAAATTGAAGCAATTTTTTGAGACCAAAAAAACTGATGTCAAAACTTATCAAAATATTGGCTTACAGATTTTAAATGGCTTACTATTAGAAAGGAAAATTTAATTAATAAGGTGAGCTTTTTGAAAAACTAATAAGAAAAATGGAGAGAAATAAAAATAAGCAGAACTAGAAATGACAGTTCGTCACAATAACAGATTTAGAAAGAAAAAAAAAATTAAAGATTTCTTTATTTATTTGAGAGAGAGAGAGAGAGAGAGAACAGGAGAGAGGGAGAGAGAAACCTAAGCAGAGTCTGGGCTGAGCACAGACCCTGACATAGGGCTCAACCTCATAACCCCGAGACCACAAGCTTAGCCATAACCGAGAGTTGGCCATCTAACTGCGCCACCCAGGTGCCACCTAGGTGCCCCTAGAAAAAATACTTTTTCTTAACTATAAGAAGATGCTATGCACAATTCCATAGTGAGAATTTGAAAATTCAGCTGAAATAGACTACTTATTGGAAAATCAAAAACTATCAAGGTTCCCTTTTAAAACAGTAGAACATTGGAATATAGCATGGTTATATAATTATTACCATACGGAAAAAAAATCACTAAGTTAACCAAAAGGGCTGTGGGGCTTTGAAACCAAATAGTTTTGGAAAATAAATTATGTCAAATTTCTTAGAAGCAGATACTCTCCATAAAAATACTTAGACGCACACACCCTGCTTTCTACCCTAAGTATGGAATAAGATAAACTGTTTTCCAATTTGTTTTATAAAAGTAACATGACACAGACTCCAACAAATCACAAAACATTGTACTAATGTGAAAAATATTGACCGGAGACACTTATGAATACAGATGCAAACCCCTCATTTAAATATTAATAAATTAAATTCCATAGTATGTTTTTAAAAAACCACTCATTACAGTCATTTATGTGGTTTATTATTGAGAAATTGGTTAATCAAATCAATAGGTAATATTAAACTCAATTGAGGTAAGCACAAAGCACAAGACATACTTTTCAACTGTTCCTTATTTTTTTTCAAAAATTTTAGTAAAATTAGAATGTAAAGATATCTCCTTAACATAATAGAAGATATGCATCTTAAACCAACAGCCACCATCAGGCTTAAGAGGGAAAAGAGTGAGGAGGAGAAGAAAATGAACAGGCTGGTTATCACTTCAATTATTCAACAACTCCACGGAAGCCTAGCCCAGGCACTACCACATGAGACAAAATATGAGGAAGAGAAGAGACAGAATTATCATTAGTTCTTCTTAGAAAACCCAAGAAAATAAATTGAAAATCCATTGCAACTAATAATATAGTTGGACTCTGTTGTTGGATACAATTTGAAAAAACATCTAACTGGAAATATCGTTTGAAAATACATAATAGGAAAAAGTAGCTACAATAGAAATCAGGGGAAAAAGATTGACTAAAACAAACGACTTAATAAATATGTAAGGACCATAAAAATACAGAATTATAAAACTCTGATACCAAAAAGAAAACATATCTGCATAGAGGAGCACACGGCATTCCTGGAAAGGAAGAATGAATAATGTAAAGATGTTAATTTTTCCCCAATGAATGTGCATGTATGATGAAATTCCAATAAAAACTCAACTTGATTTTTCTCCTTTTAGAACACGACAAAGTACTTTTAAGGTTAAGCTGGTATGAAAGCTAAGAATAACCAAGAGAATTTTGTAAAAGAGCAATAATAAAGAAGTCTTGCCTCACCAGACATGAAATAGATTTTACAAAATCATACTGATTAAATCAGATGCTACGGATTCAATAATTGACAGAAAGATCAGTGGAAGAGAGGAAGTTTGCTTAGAATTAGACTCTAATACATTTACATCTAATTCTAGATGACAAGGGTAATGCAGTGGTAGGAAAGGGAAATGGTGGTATGAAGAAAGCTTGAAATTTTGACGGGATGATGCAGGAGGTCTCACTGAGAAGGGAAATTCAGCAATGATTTAGAGAAGATGAAAGAGTGAGGAATGACCCACCTCTGTATCTTGGGGGAGAGCCTCTAGGAGGAACAGCAGCTGCAAAGCCTCTGAGCTAATGTGTTTAAGGAAGAACTAAGAAATCAAGCCATCCCTCCTACTGGAGTTAATAAGCAGAGAATTAGTAGGAAATGGGGCCAGAGAAGCACAGAGATTGGCTGGGATCTGTTAGGGCATTATAAGATCCTTTCACTCCAAGTGAGATGGCAAGTCATTTGAAGGTACAGGACAGAAGCATGGCACGCTTTGATTTTCATTTTGAAATGATCACCCTGGAAACTTTGTAAAGAAACAATTGGCAAGATCAGTTGAAGGCTATTGCAATGATCCAGCCAAGATACGATGAACAAAATAGCAGGTACAATCAACAGGATTTACTAAAGGAGTGGAAGTCAGATAAAAAGACAAAGAGTGGTCAAAAGTGGCTTTAAAGCATCTGTCCTGAGCACTGGAAAGATGTAGTTTCCATTAGCTGAGTTGGGATGACCTCACAGAGAGCAGTTTGGAGAAAGAAAGATAGGAATTTGCATCCAGTTAGAAATATTAAGAAATCTGTTATATATGTACTAGGGTTCAGAGGGAAAATCTAGGTTATGGGTATAAATTTAGTAATAAGAATATATAGATTTTATTTAAAACCATGCATCTGGAGTGCATGGGTGGCTCAGTCGGTTAAGCATCTGCCTTTGACTCAGGTCATGATCCCAGAGCCCTGGGATTGAGCCCTGTGTTAGGCTCCCTGCTCAGCAGAAGTCTGCTTCTCACTCTCCCTATGCCCCTTTCCCACCCCCACTCATGCTCTTCTTCTCAAATAAATAAAATCTTAAAAAAAAAAACAAAAAAACATGTATCCGAATGAAATCACGGTATGCAGAGAGCTGTCCATGGACTGAGATCTAGGGCCTGTCAACACTAAGCATGAGAATCATAAGCAGGAATGACAAAAGAGACAATGAAGAATGGTCAGTGAGGTAGGAGGTTGTGGAGGCGAATGTGTTGCCAGAGGATTCTGGGATCAGCAATGCACATGACACGGGCAGATCAACTGCATGAAGACTAGAAGTCGACAAGCAGATCTCACTGGTGACTCTAAGTGTTTCAGTGGAAAGGTAGGATCTAACAGCCAACTGTCATGGGCTTATGGAAAAAAAAAAAAGACGAAGAAGAGAAAATGAAGTCTCTCAGTAGAGACAACTCTTTAAAGAGTTTTGCTTTAAACAGCAATACGGAAATAGGGAATAAAGTGGAGCTGGTGGTAGGGTTAAACATTTAGGAAATAGAATTAAATCTTTGCATTAGTGCATACTGTGAAGAATATTCCAGATGTCTTAAATTAAATATAAAATAATACATTAAAGCACTAACAAGATAGATGAGTAACAACCTAATATTGTATGTCTAGTTTGCCAAATTGCTAAAAGAGAGAGAGAGAGAGAGAGAATTCCTCTATTTTCTACACGGAGGATAGATTATTTTTGTAATTAGATGGGAATGCGCTATTCATTCCCCTAGCGTAAACTCCCTTTGTCCTCACCTACATGTCTTTGCTCATCCCGTTCCTCTACTTAAAATGTCTTCGTATTTGACACATTTCTCAGTTTTGCCTGTATTCCAAGTCCACGACAAATGCTGCCTCTCCATGAAGTGTTGTTCGTCAATCTTTCTTGGAGTTCTGAAATTAGACATTTATTTGTAACTTTCCTTTGGAAATTCATCCTTTTCTGTCCTGTATTGATTACCTAAATATGGCAGACAATGTTCATTTGTGATTATAGAAGGTGGGGTTTGGCCATTTGCCAAGCCTTCAACGTTTAACACCGATACTATACTTAAGTTTTGCTGAAGCCCAAACTTGAATCTACTGTTCCAAGTCTTGTGTTAGAAGTAATTCTAGTAGCTCCTGAGACCAGCTGGGAAGGCCCTTGGCATCCATCTCTAAATTAATCTAATTTTTTTCCCCCCAAGTTAATCTATGTTTATCTCCATACACATGCTAATATGATGATAAAACTCTGATTCTCTCAAGGGTGGGGGGGGGGGGTGGTACAAAACCAAAAAAACCCAAAAACCTTCCTAATAAGAAAATTATCTTCTACTGTTGGTAATGAACATGATGAGAAAATGAGGAGATCCAATCAAGTGATGGCTATGGCCAGAAAATAGATTTTTTTTTTTAAATAAATTTAAGATTTCAGAAGATTCAGATTCTGCAGTTGCTCAGACATGAATGATTCCACCACACATTCTGTGTGGAAACTGAGAAAAGCAATTCATGAAACTATTTAAGCAAGCACTCTGGATAGTGCAAAAACCGCTCAAGTGAGAGATACATGGTATAGAGTTTATGTTAATGGCAAAATTTATTTTAATGGCTTTATAAATTACTTGATTCCTTTATTTATAGAATCATTAAGGATCCAAAGGGGTCACTTAAATTTTTCAGTTATATTTTATTGCATTTTATATAGGAAATTATATGCTATAGTAAGATTTATGAATATGGGGATTCTAGAAGGTATCAGGGTGTAACCCTTGCAAATGTCCAGGATTTTATGAATGTTTATTAGGTCCTAGCAGGCATTTAACTCCCCTCTCTCATTTTACCTAACAGTGGTTTCCCCCAAAGTAACCACACATCAGTATGCGTTGAGAGAAGGAAGAAAAGAAGAGAAAAAAGGAAGCTGTTCTCATTTTTACGTTGCTTCTCCACATTCTTGCATTTCTCCTGAGGTGAGTTTACTTAAGTAATGTCAGAATAAGTGAGGAATATAAAGTCTTTCTTCAGTTTCCATTTGTGGAATTATAACAAATAAATAACATCCTCATTCATTATTAATAGACATTCTAGAGATCAAAAAAGTGGGTTTCAATTTCCAATGAATAATTCTACTGGCAATTATTTGCAGTTTAAATAAAAGAAAAGGCATTTTATGTGGACGACACAAACAGTGTATAATTAAAATTAAGTAACTGATTTTCATAAATAATGAAGATGGGAAATTATCTCTGTCTTCGTTTGCAAAGCTCCATTTCCAATTCATCCCCCGTGAAGAGGATTAACCACTTCCACTCTCCATGGGTGGGGAATACTGTGCATACTGCACAGTTTTGTTACAAAAAGGAGCTAATTTCAATGGCTCACATTTGAAAACAAAGGTACTGAACCTGTGTAGTTTTTTTTTTAATTCTAAGAGCTATAAATAGCATTTTCCAAAATATACATGCACACAATTATACACACTCACTTCTACAACCACATACAAGCATATACACAAAATACCTAAATGAAAATTGAGTAGGAGATGAATTTTAGAACTAGCAATAAATCGTTCATTTCTTGTAATCAAAAAAAAAAAGTAACCCATCTATTGCAGCAAGAACAGAAACAAAATGGTTATATTTCTTATATCGTCATTGCTCATATATCGTCATTTTCAAAAGAAGAAATAAAGAAAATAAATAAGAAAGGACTAGGATGCGTTAATGATATTAAGTGAATGATAAGAGATGAAAAGCTTTGGGAATTCCATTTAGTTTATTTCTGACTTGGCACAAAGCAAGATGGAATATAACAAGGCAGTGGGTGGGGAATTGCAGGGCCATCTCTAGTCCTTTGTTCCCCTAGCTCCACCCACTCTTCTTTGGGTAGAATTCCCCTACCCTGAAAGAAGTCTGGACATGTATTAAAGTTATTACTCCCATTTTGTGTGAGTTAATTGTTTCACTCAATTCACCTTTCCTTTGGTCTTTAAGCTTACAAATGTGATCTTGAATTCCATCACTGCAAAGGAAGAGTTCCCACCTTCCTGTGAGTGCCAGGCAAGATATGTCCGGTGGAAAGAATGCTTGTGAAGATGAAAGAGCATACAGTTACAGAAGTATGGACGTAGGACCCATTTCCACCATTTACTAGCTGTGTACCCTTAAAGGAGTTACTAAAATTTTCAGTTCCATTTAGGTGTAGAGTGAGGATAATAATAGAACCTAACTCACACAGTTCTTCTGAAGAGCAAGTGTGATACTTTATGCGAAATCCTTGGCGTAACTAAATGGTCCTAAATCCTTTCCCTTGTTATCACTCAGCAGTGTGTTGGAATGCTTTTCTATTTTGGTTCATTAATACATACTCATGGCTTTATTTCTTTTCATCTAAGTCTAATGATTGTTCAAGTTTTATCACATCTATTTAATTTATATGATGTTATATTTCTCTGACTATAAATCAATATTTATATACTGTTAACTGATAATGTTGCTTAATGACCAGGGCCCAAATCATAGCATGTTATGTATCAGCCAAGCCTAATACAGCCATGAGATAGATTTGGGGAAAAATGCAGTCTGCATTATCTGCCATAGACAAAAGCCATGCCAATAATATCTGTAGGGGCTGTGATGAGACAAAGAGCAAAAGCCACTTCTACCTTCTTTCTGGATATCCCCTTTTAGCTCCTTCCTGAGAAATCAACAGATATTGGAGTCCACAGTGTAAATGACTCCATATCACATGCGCTTGAGAAATTATGGGTCCATCTACAGAGAAATCCCATGGGAGATAATTAGTACCTGGTATATATTTCCTTTGGAGATTTATCACTTCTCAACCAAGTGGTTTCTTTCCCCCCGCCTTTTTCAAATACCCAAGATAACCAGAACAGATCACTTAGCATTTATTAAATATACCATGAACTTCAATACATTTCAACTATTCACTCTTCAAGGTATTCAACTATGAATACCTCCCTAATCTCCCCTTCCGACACCCACCCACATTCTCTCACTGAAAACTTCCACTTACCCCTAAAGAAACAACTCAAAAGTCATCTTATCTATGAAATAGTTCCCCATATCTTCCATAATAGAAGATTTAGTCACTCTATCACCTTTTTACCCATGATTCTTTTTCTATTATGAAGCATTTTTTGAAGTATATACCAAGTGAGCTTGACTCTAGAGAGAAAGGATTCAAATCTTACACATTCTTTTAAGACCCATGCTCCTTCCCCCGAAGGTGTCAGTTACATAACAGGTACTCAGTAAATATTGAGGAATGGATAAAGGAATGACTTTCTACTTTGAAAAAGTTAGAAAATCTAAGCCCCTGCTCCTTAGAGGAAGACAATCTCAAACAGATGACACTGAAGTTTGATCAAGAAGATAAGCCTCAACCATGTGGATTTACCCTTTAACCCATTGCAAATCCCGTTGAGTGACAAGAAACATATGTGGGGGTGGAGAGAGAAAGCCCATGGAGTACTGAGAAACAAGAGTTGTAGCAGCAGACCACAGATTTTGATTCATTCTCTAAACAATAGGAAGCAAATACAATTAGAATTAACCAAAAAAAAAAAAAAATGAAGTCCCATAAACCATGGGTCCAAAATACATGACTCACGAAGAGAAGACTTTGGAATGAGACATGGAAGAAGCTCTGAGTGCGTAGTTTATAGAAAAAGTGTGCAGAGGGTGAATAGGATATGTGCATAAGGTCACTAAGGCTCTTGGTATCTCTACATGCATCTTACACTTTCACTTCTACTCAGCAGAGCTACCTGGTATTTGTACACTGAAAAGCAGTTTATGTGGACACTGAGCCAAAGTGGCACTGAGAAATTGAGACCTAGGTGATGGGTTCTCCTGGGATGGAAGGTATTTGTACCCAACATCAAACCCTACCTGTCATGTCACACTCAATAGCACAAAATTAGCCTTTCCCCACAGTCACATGAACCAAAACAATCAAGAAAACATTGCAACAGACAAAAGAGCAGAAGTGATAGTAAGAAGAAAAACACACAAAATCAGGACTCACACTTCATTTGAAGGAAACCGACACACATTTAAAAAGTACTTAATGGAACAAAGATGAAGACTTTAAATTACGTTAATGTCCTTAAAGTTACTTTAGAAAATATGAAATCTTTAAACAGAAAAATTGCATCTTGGGACAAAAAATATGATCTTCAAAGTAAAATAAATCCTAAAACATGTAGCTGAATAACTCAGTAAACTGGAAAACCAAACTGAGGGCTTCTCCTAGAAAACATCATAAATAAGAAAGAAAAAAAATAGAAAGCATAAGAGAATTAAAGAGACAGTTTTAGAAAAGAGGAATGAATAGAAAGGTCAAAGAGCATTGAAGAAGTTTACTTCGAGCTGAATAAATACACAGCTCTCCTGATAAGAGGACCTACCTTGTGCTGAAAAGATGCATTTTAAGTTCTACCACTTTAAACATTGTGGTGAAATGTCAGAACATTAAACATAAAGAAAAATCCTGAAAAGTTCTAAAGTGAAAATAATGGGTTATTTACAAAGATATGGGGATTAAATTCACCTTCCATTCTCAATAGCAACACTGGATGCTAAAAGAAAATGGGCCCCATGTTGGTTGTTCCTTGGAACCCAGACTCTGTCAAACCTGTCAAACTTAAATTCAAGTATGCGGACAAGATGAAAATTTTGGATCTGCAAAGACTTGGAAATTCTGCCACCCACAAATATATCGGAGAAAAATTGATGAAAATATAATCCAATAAAATAAATAACAAAACCAAGAAAAAGGATACCAGAAAGAATAATGATCAAAGAAAACACTAAAAGTTACAGTTGGGTTAAATCACTATTGATGCTTGATGTTTTAAAAATGTATAAAATAACCATCTGGAACTAACATCCCAGATGTTCTCAACACAGAGTCTGCCAGAGAGGGTAGTGGGAAGTGCAAGAACACTAAAATTTTACTCTTATATAAGAGGAAGATATAAGAATTATGCTATTGACAGATTGTTAAAACTGTTAAAAATATGCATAACCCTAGAGAAATAGACATATAAATTTCAAATTTCTGGGGAGGAAATTTTATGGAACAAAATATATATATATATATATACACACACACATAGTCAATTCAGTAAAGGGCATGATAGAAAGAAAAAAAACAGTAAAATCAAAGTATATCAGTAATTGCAAAAAGTGTCATTTTAAAGTCTCTGGAAAAAAATAGCTAGGTACATGGAGACTACAACAGACCCACTGAAATTAAAAGACAGAATGGATTTTTCTTTAAAGGGTATACAAATATTTACTAGGTAAATGGCAATAAAATTATCTTAAATGGCATAGTATAGCAAAATTAACAATGGAAAATGGAATACAGTAGAAAGTATTTAATAGGATAAAGTGGATATCTAGAATTAATAAAATGTAATCTAATTAGAGGAAATAGTCATTAACTTTTATCCATCTAGCTGCAAAACTAAATATGCATAAATGCATGAGAGTGTGTATGTGTGTGTGAAGCAAAATCTGATGAAAACACAAGGAAAAACTGAAAAGAAGGACCTTTAACCATGCTCCTTTCAATAACTGGTAGATCAAGTAGAAACAAAAGAGGAATGGACACTGGAGAGAGAGAGAGAAGACAGCAAGGTTGAGGGCAGCAGAGAAGAAGAAAAATATGTTCTGGGAAAAGACAACTTATCCTAGTCACTTGAGAAGCTTTGGAAAACTGAATACATGAACAAGAGTAGAAAAATATTTATGAATTTCTCAAAAGTTTTTTTTTCTAAAATAATAGCAATATGTTCTAACAAACAAAAATAAAGAGGATTGAACACTCTGAGATGAGTTTATAAAAACATTTCAACTGTTTCAGAAATTAGGAAACTGTGTCAGACCAGACTAACTCCAACACCAAAACCAAGCAAAAACTACAAAGAAGAAATCAAAGGAGTAATTTCATTTTTCTAAGACTCCTAAATAAAATATGAGCAAATTAAATTCAGTTATGAATTAACAGACTACAATATCATGACAAGCCAAGTTAACTCTGGAATACCAAAATGGTTCAACATCAGGAAAGGTATTAATATAATTAGGTATGATAATAGATTTAAAGAGAAACCCAATATAATCATCTTAATAAAAACTGAAAAGCATTTGATAGTATCTAACAGCCTTGTTGAGCAAACAAACTTTTTGGCAAGCTGAAAATAGATGAGAATGTCTTCAATGTTACAAAGGCTTTTTACAGAAGTCCACAGCAATTATATATAAGATGACTCACTAACAGAATTCCTATTAGAGTTAGGGGGAAAAGAAAGATTCTTTTCAACATTATGCTGCAGACCTAACCACAAAAATGTCAAAGTAAATATGTAAATGATGTAAAGATCATAAAAGCATCTATAAAACTGTCATAATTTTCTACGGTATGATCTTCCACCTCTAAAACAACCATGGGATTCTATAGACAGAACTATTCGAATAAGAAAGTCCCATAAGATGACAGACAAATCATCACATAGAAAAATCAATAACAATCTTATATGCTAGCATATAATATAAACTAGAAAACATAATTTATATACACACACATATATACACACCCACATACAGACTATTAAGACATTTGGAGAAAAAACGCCCAAGAATAGCATGGAAGTTTTGAAAAGAAAATATTAGAAGTCATTTGCTCTATCAATTTACTATCTATAACAGTTAAACAAAACAAAACAAAACAAAACAAAACAAAAAACAAAACTATTGTAGTGGAGCATCTGGGTGACTCAGTTGTTAAGCGTCTGCCTTCAACTCGGGTCCTGGTCCCAGGGTCCTGGGATCAAGCCCCACACCCAGGTCCTCACTCAGCAGGAAGCCTGCTTCTCCCTCTCCCACTCCCCTTGCTTGTGTTCCCTCTCTCGCTGTGTCTGTCAAATAAATTTAAAAAAAATCTTTAAAAATAAAAACATTATAGTAAAAACAATTGGACTATTGATTAAAAAATATAACACAATTTGAAAATTGAGAAACAACTCGATCGGTATATAAGCATTTATGTTATGTATAAAGACGTCATTTCAAGTAAGTACAGAAAAGATGCACTATCCATATAAATGTTTCTGAGAAAATAAATAAAGAACTTTTTTATACTATATGCAAACAATAAATTTCAGAATTTCAAAAGGATTAAGGAGTTAAATATTCTGTGTGTGTGTGTGCGTGTGTGTGTGTGTGTATGCCTTTATGATTTTTTTCCCCCAAACTCTTGGTTGGGAAGGTTTCCATGAGTAGACATCAATAGCATAAGTCACAGTGGATAAGGCAGACAGATTTGATTAAAATAAAAACTAACTTCTGTAACTTTATAAAATAGTATGGCAACATTACAGGACATATGAATATCTCTGAAAGATATCTGCAACATAAAATCAAACAATAGTTTAATATTTGATATTAAATGTGTGTATAGACAACGTACTTTAAAATTTTTAAGAAAATGTTGAAGCACCTAATAGAGCACCAATTATGTTACAAAGTATTTCTTGTAAGATTTTCAGCTGGCCCATAAATATATGAAAATGATAAAGCCCTACTAGAATCCATAAAATGTTAATAATAGTGATGAGTGTACCTAACATTTGTGGAGTGGTTGCTACTAGCCCATCACTCCATGGGTCTGCCCTGTACAGATTATAGAAGCTATACCCAGGCTTTGTGGGGCAGGTATGCTCTGCACTGTAAAGAGAAGAAAAGAAGATGCAGAGGATGGAAAGAACTTGTCCACAGCACACGGTTGGTTATGGGGCCATTTGGATTTGAACAAAGTCAGTCTGGCTCTCAAACTGGTTCACTACTTTGCTATGTTCCCCCCCCTTCCATTTATCAATTTGGTACTATTCTTTTAAAAAGATTGGTAATAGTCTGTGTTATTAAGAATGGAGGAAAAGTTTTATTTTCAAACATTCTTGGTGGAGGTGTAAATTGATAGACCCTTTTTGAAGGGCAGTGTGGCAGAGTCTTTAAAAGCATTTTAAAGCATACCATTTGACCCAAGAATTCCACTTTTAGGAAGTTATCATTAAGGAATAGTTGACATATGCAAAAAATGTTTGAAAAAGAATGCTACAGCAGCATTAGTGAGAGGAGTAGAAACTGAGAATCAATGTATCTGTCAATAAATATGCTTCTAGTGAAACAACTTGGTGACTATCTCTATATAATAAAATAGCATTTGGCTTCTAAGAATAAAGTAGGCTTATAAGAACTTAAGAACTGATAAGAAATGATTGCAAAACTTACTGACCTATTGGTCCCAGAAAAAAAGCAAATTACAGGAACAAACCTATTCGGGTTTTTAAAAATAATGAAAGAACAGAAGGAACGATGGATGGAAGGAAGGGAGGGAGGGAAGGCTTTGTGTGTGTGTGAGTGTGTGTGTAATTGCTTAGAAAAGGAATTAAAAAGACATACACCAAGAATTTTCCACTATGACCAGTGGCTCCTACTGGAGAAGGAAACCAAAGCATGTGGGGTTAGAAGACAGACAGAGGAAGAAGATAAACATTAATGTACACTGAATATTAATAGCTATTCCTTGAATGTTTTACAATGAAAAGATGATCCTGTCATGGAAACAACAAGAATGCAAAGAAAAATAAATAATGGAACGCGATAAAATTGAAATTGAATCCATAGAAAACACAAATAAGGTTAAAAAAAAAGCTTTATTGACATAAATCACCCCAATTCAGGGTCATGGCAAGGATATACAAAATCTGGAACATAAATGTGATCTATTGAACTAGCGGTCCAAGGTTAACTCTTTAAGAAAAAGAGTCCAAATCAATCTATTATACAAACTTCACAACATCTTCCTATTTGAGGAGAGAGATGGGTTCTGTGTTGAGTGTTTTTTATGTCGTGCCAAATCATTTTGCTAAGATCTCTTGGCAATTCAGCCTGGAGTTTTCAGATTCCCTCTCATTTTACCAACATGAAGCTGCATCCTTAACACAAGATTGATCCTGAATTAATTCCACAGACAGATGCAGCGGTAGCTGTGGCAGAAATAACTTTAGATTTCTATTCTCTTTTCCTTGTTAAAACATGCACGGCATTGCTCATTACAGTTAATCAGACTCACAACACTTCATCCTGGGTGAAAATAATAGGCCCCATTGTACATTAGTAACCAGGTTACACTGCCTTTCATTGCTGCAGTTAACACCTATTATTTCTCCCCGCACTGATATTCCGAATCAGGATCATTCAGCTCTGAAGTGGGTTAAGCGTTTGTGTGTGCCGCACTTCTTTTGTGAGAAGCAGGAGTTCAAGGTTGCTGAGCCTCTTTCTCAGCTGATGAGCTGCCTGCAAAAGCATCAATGTGGATATCCACAGTGGGCACTCTGTATTTAGAAAGGAAGCATTGGGTGTCTTATTAACATGTTGTCATGGTGCAACCTGCCTGGGACTCAGAAGAACAGAAGGATCTCGACACCCAGTTATCAGCTTTCCTGTCCATTTTTTAGGAGGAACCCCTGAGAGTGAGGGAGACACCAAGACTCTTCTAAATGCTTCTGTACACTTCAAGTAGAGGCAGAAATAGGAGCACAAGGAGGAGGTGTGTCCTTCCTCCTGCTGCCCCGAAGTATGTACAAGCAGAAGAGGCAGGATTTAATGTGTTTAGACAGAGAAATCAATATACTAGTCACTTGGTGACATAGAAAAAAATTAGTTTTCCTGCTTTCAACAAGTTTAAAGCTATCAGAGTAAAATTTTCAAAAAGTTAAACATGTCTCTCTGTAAATATTAAGTAAGCACATATCAAAGATTTAACTCATTGATGAGAGAACCAGAAGAAGGTAAAACTAGTTCCAAGAGGACTTGAGAGGCTGAGTTAGTTTTATATCTATAAGCTCTGAAAAAATGTCAGACAAGATTGCTAAATTACATAAAAAACTTGGTAAAATCTTACAGGGTAATGAAACCACAACTTCTTAGGTTTTCTCTTCTTGCTCTGGACAAGAGTAATTTGTATTGATATCAGTTTTATAGAAGTTAATATTTACCCGTACAGAGTGATAAAATATCCTAATCAATAATAAGTAGTAGATCAAAGAGTCATCCCTGTCGAGAACTAGATCAACTTTGGGCAGCCTAATAGACAATGTTCAGTCATGACACTGAAAAAACATTCAGTCATGCTTCACTTATTTAAAATGTCAGGACTGTGTTTCTTACACAGCGGTGTTCATGACAGTCTTTGGATGGTGAATAGAGATTACTATATGCATCTGTAGAATTACAACATGTTTTTTTTTTTCCCCAAGATTCCTATGTGGAAGCCCTAATTCCCAATGTGATGGTATTTGGAGGTGGAGTCTTTGGGAAGTAATTAGGTTTAAATGAGTTTGAGTGTGGAACCCCAAGATAGGATTAGGGCTCCTTTAAGAAGAAACATGACAAAGATCTTCTTCTGTCTCTCTCTCACAATTTCTCTCACTTTCCCTGCATGGGGCCATGTAAAAATAACACCAAGAGGATGACCATCTGCAAACCAGAAAGAGGGCTTCATCAGACGCTGAATCTGCTGGCACCTTGATCTTCACTTCCCAGCCTCCAGAACTGTGAGAAATAAATGTTTCTTGTTTAAACCACCCAGTCTATGACATTTGTTGTAGTAGCTGAAGCGGACTAAAACAAAGAGTAAGAAAAGATACCAAGAAATGAAGATGTTCAAGCCTTTCTCCCTATACATGTGCAGGTCAAGTGACAAGAAGTCAGTATTGTGTAAGCATTAAAGCCAAGAGTTTAGAACTCTGCAGACTGGGGTTAACGCTCTATTCTACCACTTTTTAGCTAAATATAATCTAAGACCCAGTTTTCTCATCTGTAAATGGAAATAATAGCGCCTGCCTCAAAGAATACAAGTGAGGAGGAAATGCGATAATCCAAGCAAAAAAGTGTTTTGTTCTAGACTGCTTAGCACTTACTAAATAGTTTTTAAAATGTTGTAGCCGTTGTTATACCTTGCAACCAAGTCCCATCACCATTCATAGTCTGGAGAATATAGTCAAATTTAAATTAAATTAGATTCAACTTGGGTAAAGGAGGGAAACTCACAAAATGATAATTTTTCAAAGTGTAATTTACCCCATGGCTAAAAAGTTGTCCTGGAATTGGCTTTCTATGCATTCGAGTCAATTTTAAACAGATTGACTCTAGGATTATAGTCTTACGGTTCTTTCTCTGAGGAGAAAAGGAGAAATGAAAGATGCAGTAGTTAAATGTAACGTTGGTATGAGATATAAAAATTGATTAGGATGATAGAAAGAAAGGCTTGAGTGAGAAAAGTTGGGTGGGCCTCCCAAGACTGTTTAAAAAGTCAGATATGACTTAATCTTAGTGATATGTCTGTGATTTTATGATCTAAAAGGGGCTGAAAATAACTATTCAACCTACCTCACAGGATGGTATAAAGATAAAAGAAATAAAGGGAGGAAAGCTATAAAAGTATATTCTCCTCATTCAGCTAATAGGATTCTTACCTTTTTACCCTGCTTACTAGGTCAGTGGGAAGCCAGGAAACTCAAGCATTCCACTCTGAGCTACACAATGGTTATGAGATTTAAACATCTCTTTGACAAGAACAAGAATCCCCAATCTCCCTTCAGCCTTTTTATAGTCAGTTTTCGGGGTGAGATAGCAATGGACACAGTCTATAAACTTTGTTAATTTGCATCAACATGTTCTCCTGGACAAAGGTTAGGTATGTGCAGATTTTTAAAAATACCCTTGCTAGGAAGCAAGGGCAAAAATGAACTATTGGGATTTCATCAAGATCAAAAGCTTTTGCACAGCAAAGGAAACAGTTAACAAAACCAAAAGACAGCTGACAGAATGGGAGAAGATATTTGCAAACGACATATCAGATAAAGGGCTAGTATCCAAAATCTATAAGGAACTTAGCAAACTCAACACCCAAAGAACAAACAATCCAATCAAGAAATGGGCAGAGGACGTGAACAGACATTTCTGCAAAGAAGACATCCAGATGGCCAACAGACACATGAAAAAGTGCTCCACGTCACTCGGCATCAGGGAAATACAAATCAAAACCACAATGAGATATCACCTCACACCAGTCAGAATGGCTAAAATTAACAAGTCAGGAAATGACAGATGCTGGAGAGGATGTGGAGAAAGGGGAACCCTCCTACACTGTTGGTGGGAATGCAAGCTGGTGCAACCCCTCTGGAAAACAGCATGGAGGTTCCTCAAAATGTTGAAAATAGAACTACCCTATGACCCAGCAATTGCACTACTGGGTATTTACCCTAAAGATACAAACATAGTGATCCGAAGGGGCACGTGTACCCGAATGTTTATAGCAGCAATGTCTACAATAGCCAGACTATGGAAAGAACCTAGATGTCCATCAACAGATGAATGGATAAAGAAGATGTGGTATATATACACAATGGAATACTATTCAGCCATCAAAAGAAATGAAATCTTGCCATTTGCGACGACGTGGATGGAACTAGAGCGTATCATGCTTAGTGAAATAAGTCAATCGGAGAAAGACAACTATCATATGATCTCCCTGATATGAGGACATGGAGAAGCAACATGGGGGGGTAGGGGGATAGGAGAAGAATAAATGAAACAAGATGGGATTGGGAGGGAGACAAACCATAAATGACTCTTAATCTCACAAAACAAACTGGGGGTTGCTGGGGGGAGGTGGGATTGGGAGAGGGGGAGCGGGCTATGGACATTGGGGAGGGGAGGCGAACCATAAGAGACTATGGACTCTGAAAAACAACCTGAGGGTTTTGAAGGGTCAGGGGTGGGAGGTTGGGGGAACAGGTGGTGGGTAATGGGGAGGGCACGTTTTGCATGGAGCACTGGGTGTTGTGCAAAAAGAATGAATACTGTTACGCTGAAAAAATAAATAAAATGGAAGAAATTAAAAAATAAAAAAAAAATAAATAAATAAAAATACCCTTGCTAAATATTTTTAAGCAATTTCATTCAAGTATAAATTGCATACCATAAATTGACCCAGTTTAAGTATAACTTAAAAGATTTTTAGTAAATTTCTAGAGTTGTACAAGGCAGTTTTAGAACCTTTCTAACACCCCCAAAAATCTCTATGTTTTCCAGTTGTTGTTACTCCCAATTTCCACTCCCAGCTGCAGGCAACCCTAATCTACTTTTTTTCTATAGATTTGCCCTTTTTGGACACTTCGTAAGAAATGGAATCACACAATATTTTGTCATTTGTGTCTGGTGCCTCTTATTATCCTTTTTTTTTTTTTGACTTTGATTTATTTTTTTTTTTTCAGCGTAACAGTATTCATTGTTTTTGCACAACACCCAGTGCTCCATGCAATACGTGCCCTCCCTATTACCCACCACCTGGTTCCCCCAACCTCCCACCCCCGCCCCTTCAAAACCCTCAGGTTGTTTTTCAGAGTCCATAGTCTCTTATGGTTCGCCTCCCCTTCCAATTTTTTTTTTTATAAACATATAATGTATTTTTATCCCCAAGGGTACAGGTCTGTGAATCACCAGGTTTACACACTTCACAGCACTCACGATAGCACATACCCTCCCCAATGTCCATAACCCCCTCCCCCTCTCCCAACCCCACCTCCCCCCAGCAACCCCCAGTTTGTTTTGTGAGATTAAGAGTCATTTATGGTTTGTCTCCCTCCCAATCCCATCTTGTTTCATTTATTCTTTAAAGTAACTCTACACTCAATGTGAGACCCTAACTCATGACCCCAGGATCAAGAGTCACATGCTCTACTGACTGAGACAGCCAGGCAACCCTCTGGTGCCTTTTATATAACATAACTTTTTCAAGGTTTATTCATGTGTAAGCATGTTTTAGTAGTTTGTTCCTTCTTATTGTTGAATAATACATTGTAAGGAATACCACACTCTCCTTGCCCATTCCTCAATTGATAGAACTTGCATTGTTTACAATTGTTATTTAGAATGAATATTATTTAATATTATTTAATATTTAGAATGAAATTCTGTGAATTTCTGTATACAAGATTTTTATTGACGTCTATTTTCATTTCTTTTGGGTAAGACCTATGAGTAGAATTGCTGTATGGTAAGTTGATGCTGAAGTTTTTATTAAACTGCCAAACTCTCAAAATAGCCATACCATTTCACATTTCCACCAGCAATGTATGAAAATTCCAATCTCTCTACATCCTTGTAAACTTGTGTTATTATCTCTTTTGATTGAAATTGGTATGTCATTGTGTTTTTAATTTGCATTTTTTAAATGAGTAGTAATGTTAAGCATCTTTGCATGTGCTTCTATGCCATTCAAATATTTTCTTGGAGAAATATTTGAATCATTAGTCTAATTTTAAACTGGATTGTTTGTCTTCTTATAATTGAGTCATACGTGCTCTTTATTTACTTTGTGTACCAGTCTTTTATTGGATATATAATTTATAAATATTGCCTCCCTAACTATGACTAGTCTTCTCATTTTCTTTTTTTTTTTAAGATTTTATTTATTTATTTATTTGACAGAGAGAGACCACAAGTAGACAGAGAGGCAGGCAGAGAGAGAGAGAGGGAAGCAGGGTCGCCGCCTAGCAGAGAGCCCGATGCGGCACTCGATCCCAGGACCCTGAGATCATGACCCGAGCCAAAGGCAGCGGCTTAACCCACTGAGCCACCCAGGTGCCCCAGTCTTCTCATTTTCTTAATGGTGTCTTCAGAAGCTTAAACTTCCAATTTTGAAAAGTCCATTGTATTATTCTTTCTTTTATGAATACTGTTTTTGGTATCATATCTAATAACTGTTTTCCTAACCCAAGTTCATGAAGATTTTCTTCTATGTTTTATTATATTTTTATAATTTTAACTTTTACATTTAGGTCTGTATTTTATTTTTCACTAATATTTGTTCATACTGTCAGGCAAAGGTCAAAATTAATCCTTTTTACATGTGGATATCCAATGGTCCAACACTATTTGTTGAAAGATTATCCATTACATATTAAATTACCTAGGCACATTTACTGATAATCAATGGAACATACTACAAGGATTTTTTCTGGATTCTATATTCTAGTCCATGAGTTATATGTCTAAGGTCGCACAAGCATTACCTTTTCTTGTTTGTTGCAGAAATTTTCAGTGTTTTTAGCCCTACATCTTGAATATCATCACATAGAGATCCAAAAATGTAAAAAGGAATGATTGTAACTTGTACTTTGTATACACAATCCATAATATCAAGATGATCACTATGAATATTTATACTTACAAATTTGTACTATATTAATACATAAAATATAGTACTATTGACAACTGTATTAATAATAAAGACCACTTAGGAACCTATGCACCTGATGAATTTTCTAGATTACATCTACAAGTGTGGACAACTATTAGCTTATTATCATGTATAATTCATCTATAAAGACCTTATTTCTAAATAAGGTCACAATGTGAGATTCCAGGTGGATATTAATTTGTTGGGGAGGAGTGATATTCAACTTAGTCCAGGCCTGTGATGATAATCCCATTGTCCCAACCTATTAATTATCTAGCCAGAGAATACATGACTCACTTTCAGCCAGGGAGACTAAAATGGCTATCTGTTGGGAGATGTGGGGAAAATGTGTTCTATTTCATTAAAAAAAAAAGAGAGAGAGAGTACAGGCACAACTTTTATGCTTTCCTGTCTCTGAATGTTGTCCCATGAAGATGTAATGCTGAGTTGAGGCAATCATCCATCCGTGGCTATAAGGAGAAAGCCAGGAGCGGTGTAGGGTGGCTGATAGTTTCCATCATGGAGATGCTGAATTAACCAAATTTGCAGATTCCAAACTCTGGGATTCTTGTTAGAAGAGGAAATAAAACCCTAATTGATTAGGCCATTGAATTCAGGTTTACTATTTTTTGCAGTCAAATCATCTTAACTATTCTACCATACTTTTTCAGAAGATAACAACTAGAAGCCCCAGTGGCTCAGGAAGCTGTTAATCTGCCCTCCAGCAATAGAAGACACGACAGTACAAATCCATTTTCTTTTCAAATTTTCTCACTTTGACACTGATTCACTGAGCAAAAAGCCTTCAAATTTAATGCTGGGATATAATATGGAGACTGGGCAGAAAGAGCATTGGAATACTCTGTGGGAATGGCAACAGTTCTCTTAGAAAGATGGGACCATCCAGGCAGAAAAGAAAGAAAATAAAGTGAGAATTATAAAATAAAGAGATTGCTTCCTTCTCTCTGATAACTTAGAAGACTAGCTTATATAGGCAGCAATTTCTGTATCCTGTAACTTCCACAGGTTAAAAGAGGAAGAGATCACAGCTGTAAGCAGAAGTAGATAGTACACAGGCAAAGGGGAGAGGTGGTGGTTAGATGGGAGGTAAAATAGTTGTCCTGGATAACTGTAGTGATAGAGTGAGGCACTGGGGATGCTGACAATGAAGCATGTGTGTCAAAGGTCTAGTATGCCAATCCAGGTAACAAGAGAAAGCATTGAATATACAGCATATATTCTTTAAAAGTATGTCATATAGCATGTGTTCTCCATACTTTAAAATATACACACAGTGTAATATTAAATATACAGCATATATGTTTATGCAATCTAGAAAACAAAAATGCATGTTATGTAAAACTTTCTATATTTTTATACGTACTTTATTTTATATGCAATTAGGGAGGACAAAGGACTATCAAACTCAAATAACTTATAAAACTTATTCCTAAGATAAACATCTTTAAAGAAATTAATTCTTCATTTTTATAATGGAGGAATATCTTCTATTGTATTTACCTTTACACAGATAATAGCTATCAAATCTGGACACACATACGTATATACATACAAACAATTAAATCAAGGGGAGAAAAAAATCCCACATTACCTGAAGGTTCACACTGAAGGTAGTGTCAACAAACAAAAGTAAGGAAAACCTGAGAATAATTTACACTTATAAGAAGGGAATGGAATGGCACTGGATAAATTTCCAATATTTTATGAACTTTTGCCTGAAGGTAGTTCCAGTCAGCACCAAATGGTGTTGCTAAACCTCAAAAGAATACCTGCAATTTTACCAGTAGTGTTTGAAGTCACCACAGCAGGTACAAATTGAGAAAAGAAATTCCATAAAAGAGATATCCACAGAGAGAGTCCTAAATTCTGCATTAAAAAAAAAATCTGATTAAATCTCTAGCTGATCCCTGAACTCCTCATGTGCAGAGAAGATTATAAGCCACCCAGCTAAGCTAAAAAGACTAAACAATGATTTTTATTGCTGCTCACTACAGGAGAGACAGTTCCGAGTTTGAATCTCACCAACTGGACTACTTGGTAAAACAAAAAATCAATACATCCAGAGAAACACAACAGAACTTTTGCACCAGTCACAATGTACAGAATTTGATAAAAATTTCTAAACTGCAAAGAAACAGAAAAATGTGACCCATAATGAAGAGGAAAGATAATCGATGAAGACCAAATCTATGACAACACAAATGACAAGGACATGAAAAGCAGCTATTATTACTGTGCTCAAGAATAGAAAGGAAAATGCATCAACAATGAAGAAATATCAGCAGAAAAATAATTTTTTAAAAAAACTATAAAAATGCTGAGGGTTTTGAAGGGTCAGGGGTGGGAGGTTGGGGGAACAGGTGGTGGGTGATGGGGAGGGCACGTTTTGCATGGAGCACTGGGTGTTGTGCAAAAAGAATGAATACTGTTATGCTGAAAAAATTAATAAAAAGGGAAAAAAATAAAATAAGAAAAATGAAAGAGTTCAAGAAAAAAAAATGCACAATGGTATTATTTTAATAATCTACTTTTTTTAAAAATACTTCCACAACCATTTTCTTCAAAATAAAAAAATCATGAAAAGCTGGTCACCATGTATTAACATGGAGCTTAAGTAGCTCAAAGAGTATGGCAGCAGAGAGTCTGGTAAAAAAGAGAGATTATTGCCCACTGAATCAAGATTATCAAATCTTACTACAAAAATCTCTTTAGGATATTGAGTGAGACATTTAATCTCCATGGACCTTGTGTTTCTCTATCAAATGTGAGGTTGGATCTGAATAATCTCCAAGGCTTTTGCTAAATATCTAGAGGTGATTTGGTAATATTCCCCAAACTAATTAGAATAAAGGTTAAGACCAACATATAGATCTTATACTTACACAAAAATCTGAACTAAAAAAAAAAAAAACAAAATCTTAACCAAACATATATCATCTTCAGTAAGTTCCAGCCTAGATCCCAGTTTATCCAACAAAGACCCTGTCATGGGAAAGGACTTCAAGGAGCACTGGACTAGATTTTACAGTTGAGAATGAACGTATATATCACTTATCTCCCAATCTACATTAGCAGAATTACATTTGAAAATCAAAACTCATATTACACCGAGTTCTAACAATTCCTGAAACCTCACATTTTCTTTATAAATTTTCTCCTGTGAAGCCCATCAAAAACAAAGTGGGTGGTGACTGAATTGAAAATTTAATCAGAATGAGGTTCTGTTGTGAGTGTATGCATTTTAAAAACCTATTTATCTAATGTACTGTAAGCATAGAAAAGGAATTTTAAAACTTTTGATCAGATAGTAGAATGTTAAACTCTGACAGGGGAAAAAAGTATTTATAATTTATTGCTTTGTTTTTCCCTTTTATAGAGAATAATTATTTATTTAACTTCTCTAGAAGTTTGTTTTTTCTCTGTTTTTTTCTCTGTTTTTCTCTGACAAACAAGTGCCAAAAATGAAGACAAGCCAAATATATAGATTGCTTAAAAACGGATGTGTATTTTAAAACTTCACTGTTTTTCATTTCACTGTGCTGAGCTGACAGCCCTGGCTATCCTCAGGGAATCTGTGGGCTGGTGTTGGTGCACCAGCTTTCCAAACACAGCTCAGCCACAATTTCTCACTTCAGTCCAGAGCACTGCTCACCAGCCCTGAATCCTCAAAATGTTTTTTTGATGACTGTTTCCAAACATGGCATAAGCTTTGCCACAGATAAGAGACCTATATGTCCACAAGTAACACAGAAATAAATCATACAGATGGAGATAAAAGAGGGCCAAAATAAATATGAATGTTTGGGGACAGAGCTACATGTGAATTCAAACACACAGGTTGTCTAAAGTGATGATATTAATGAGAATGTGGATGTAGATGAAAGGAAATCCATCCACACAAGAATCTAGTGAAAGGAAAAAAGAATTTATGTCTACTGTGGTTTCACAGAGTCACATAATCTTAGATTTGGAAGGAAATTTAGAGGCCATCTAATCCAACTATATTCCTAAAGCAAGAATCCTGAAAATTAGCAATTCTTAGCATTTTAGGAATTCATACCAGAAAAGCCAAATTAAGGCTCACTAGTTACCAGGGTAATAAAAATTACAGAAATTTGGAAATCAAATTTTATTTATTTTTTTTCTCCAAATTGCCTCATGGTTCTGAATTCTGGGTTCTAAAGATTCATCTTCAACATATTTACACATGTCCCAGACATGAATTACCGTATGTGTGTTGTTAATCCATTAGGCTCATCAATGGCAAAATATTACAGGTCAGTATGTTCGTAGCCTTATGCTGCTTTTGTGAGAGATTTTAAAAGGTATGGATGGTTTCTGCCCTAAAGGGATTCATAATTTTTTGTTTAGCACTGAAATAAATATTGTCAAATACAGAAATACTGTTAATTTTTTCCCAGTCAAAATTGCTTAAAATATTGGAAAATGGGATCAATATTTATTGAGTATTGACTGAATACTGGAAAAGGATAGAGTTTTAGAACTATTTAACTGGGTGAATATAAGCCTGAGGTAAAATTCAATTATTTTCTAATATATTAAAACTGTTTCAAATAAGATTCTAACCAATTATTATTAATTTAATTCCAGAAGATAGAATAAAAGAAATAAAAGAAAACAAAAGGTGTATAGGGGAAGAAAACAAAACTGTATTCTGATTATAAATGTTATAGAAGAGATTATATATGACCTTTTCATGATCTCTTTGAAGAACCTTAAGAATAGATCAAACGTTTATTTATCTTGAGTGAATTGAGAAAAACACATCCTGATGACAAAGATGTGGTTTGTCAATGATCAACATCTCCTTCCTTGATGTTATAAAAAGAGAGATGGAGTGGATCAGAGTGGGGTAAAGGAATGAATGACCCTTAAGGGTTCATATGTTTTCATCACTAATGTGAAGAGAGGGAGAAAGAAAGTATTAGGTCAACGCTCTTTTTCCCCCCCTTCTTTATTGGGATTATTTATTTTCACCCTTGAAAGTTTGTATTACTAACTAACAATATAGTCTCATATGACTTGATGGACACAGTCTTAGACCCAAAGCTCATTCATCAAAACCCAAAGTTTGTCTTGCCTCCTTTGTTAGCTAAAAAAACACGTTTCTCATGAAGAGACAAAGTTATCTATTGGTTTTTGAAAATTCAGAGTAAAATATTCTTGTCAATATGTATTTTAAACTATCTCTTTCATTGCTACCAGACCACTAGATACAGCCTCAACCTTAGAACAGGAAACACTAAAAGAGGTTAGTGTGAATCTTATATTCTTTATTTAAACCCAGCCTTCTTTTGAGAGGCTCTGTTTTCAGAAGTTCCCATTTTATTATTGTGATTCCTGCATGTTCCACTTCTCAGTTGTATGCTAAATACAACTTGGAAGTTGCCTTCACATCTAGTCAATGTTCTCACTTGGGAAAATCGAACTCTAACAAGGTTTTTGACAGTATGTACATGGTACAATTTAAGGATGTCACAAAGCCTATCTCTCTATTCAGTTGCTTAAAATAATTCTCCAGTTTGCTCTCAGTGTTGTTTCCCTTTCTAATTGCCCCCAGAAAACAGTTAGAAATAGGTTTACAATTAGAAAAAGTAGTAACAACAATAATTAATAACTGTTTCCTATATTCCAGGTACTATGCGAAATTGCCTTGTAGGAGTGATATCAGAAGGATGATAGACTAAGAATATATGTGCCCTTATTCTCCCACTGAAAATCAATAAAAACAACTACAGACTGACTAAAATAACTTTATACCACCTCTGAAAACTACTCAAAGATCTATGGCAACAAAATGAATGCCTAATCATGAAAAAGCCACATTGATATGTTTGAAATTTCATTACATTTTTGACTCATGTTTGCTCCACTTCCTTCCTTGGCTAGTGTAGTTTCAAAGAAGTTGCTCAATTCCTGGTTTCTTCCCTGGGTCTGGTAGAAACAGAAAATTAGAACATAATTACAATGTTCTACCTATCTGTGGGCTGTCCAAAGGAAATGATGATATAGTTTAAATCTCAGGCTGGTGGAAGCCATGGAAGGCAGCAGCAAGTGCTTTAGTAGGTAAAAATGATGGGAGCTATAGACCAACAGATACCCGGGGGCAAGAGATTAAAGACAGAGGAATATGATAGAACATCAAGCCCTAAAAGTAGCTAGGATGAGACTATTTGAGGAACTAAGACACTTAAGAATAGCCACTTATTCAGGGGAAATCTAAAATCAAAAACAAACAAAAACTTACACAAGCCCAGAAAAGACTTCAGAAGATCTTAAAATCTTAAGCTTTACCCCAGGCTGATCCTAATGCACAGAGGGGCACTATTTAGTAATTTAGTAATGATCTTTCATGTAGTATGCTAAAATTAAGAAGGTAATTGTGTTTTCAAATACCCAATTACCAAGAAAAGATTACAAGACAAACAAAGACACAGGAAAACATGAGGGAACAAAATAATCTCCAAAAACTGTCCTTGAAGAAACGTAAGCATCAGAGTTACTAAACAAAGGTTTTAATACAACTATCTATTCTCAAAGAGCTAAAGGAAAATATGGACAAAGAGCTGAACAAAATCAGGAAAATAATATATAAGCAAAATGAAAATATCAACAAATGCAAATTTTGCCAATTAAAAACCACACAGAAATTCTGGAACTTAAAAACACAACAACTAAATTGCAAAATTTACTAGAAAAGTCCAACATAAGATTTGAACAGATAGAAGAAAAAAAAATCAACAAACTTGAAGGCAGGTCATTTAAAATTATAGAGTCAGATAAGTGAAAAAAGAAAACAAAATGAAGAAAAGTGAATAGAACTTAAGAGACTTCTGAGATACCATCAAGTGGACCAATATATGTATTATAGAAGTTACAAAAGAAGAAAGGAGAGAGAAGGGGTTATTTTTTTTTAAATAGCAATTGAAAAATTCCCCAAATTAAGAAAATAATGGACATACAAATACAAAAAGAAATCCAAGTAGGACAGATTCAAAGAAAACTATACCAAGACACATTATAATCAAACTATCAAAGGACAATAAAACAGAGAGACTCTTGAAGAGAAAATGACTCATGGTGCAGAAATGGCCCACAAGAAACCACACAGAAATCAGTAGATTTCTCACCAGAAACCTCACAGGCCGGAGGAAATGGGATGACGTACTTAACAAACTGTTTCCAAAATGAGAGAGAAATTAAGACATTAACAGATACACAATAGCAAGCAGAGTTTATTATCACTACAGTTGCCCCAGAAGAAACTCTAAAGGGAGTCTTTCAAGTTGAAGTGAAAAGACACTAAACAGTAACTCAAAATCATATGAAAATATAAAGTTCTCCAATAAGGTAAAGACACGAACAATATTTTAAAATAGTATGGTTTGTAATTCCACTTTTAAGTATCACATAAAGTTTAAAAGGCAAAAACAAACAAAAAACTATAAATCTATTTGTAAACAATATATATATAACGTAATTTAACACATCAATAACATAAAGTGGGAAAAGGAAGAGCTATAAAAAAGTAAAGTTTTTGTATGCAATTGAGGTTAAATTGGTATCAACTTAAGAATAACTCTCACTTAAATTATCCTAGCACTTTTGAGATTTGAAAATTCCTCAGTCCTAAAGGAGAATTATAAATCTAGACCAAAGAAATTAGCAGTGATTATTTTTTTGGAAAAAAAAATGCAGTCATTGTTTCCCTTCAAAAAGAATTAAAAAAAAAAATAGCCATGCACATTACCTTCCATTCATTTTTGTTAGATTAGGCAATGAGGCTCTAACTGGATGCCTGGAGGCCAGCAAGGAAGAAGTCATGGCCAACTAGGGGAAGGTCAGAGTCCTGTCCTGGCAGCACTCCACAAGAAGCCAGATCACACCAGACAGGCCCAAGATGGTGGTGCAACAACAGGAAACCCCTGACCAAGTTAGGAAGAAAAATCAGGAAACCCTGCTTCCCACTCCAACTAATAAATATTCTGCCATATAGTTAACAACTGTCAATAAAAGATAGAAATGCAGCCCAGGGGTGGCAGCTCTCTCTCTCTCTTCCTTTCTCTCTCTTTCCCTCTTTTTTAAATTTTTTTACAAAACAAAAACCTCAAGAATAACTGTCAGGGGCACTTTGGTTGCTCAGGCATTAAGTGTCTGCCTTTGGCTCAGGTCATGATCCTGGAGTCTCATAATCAAGACCTAATCAAGCCCCAGATGTTAGTGCGGAGTCTGCTTCTCCCTTTGACCCCCCATTTTGTACTCTCTCTCACTCTCTCTCAAATAAATAAATAAAATATAAAAAAAAGAGTAACTCTCATAACTCTAGGATATTATATGTAATCCTCTTGGCAACCATAAGGAAAATATATATAGACTATAAACAAAAAGAAATGAGAATATAATCAAAATGTGCAACCATAAAAGAAGATTCAAATAAGCACAATGGAAAAAATAAGGAGGGGGATGAGGAAGCAAAAAGCTCTAAAATATACAAAAAACAAATAATAGTGTTTTGTATAAGTAACTACTTTAAATGGAAATGAATTAAACTCCCAACCCAAAGACACAGGTTGGTGGAATGGATTAGAAAATATTATCTAACTATATGCTACCTATAAAAACCCACTTAGGATATAAGAACATACATTTGCTGAAAATGAAAGAATGGAAAAAGATATTGCATGCAAATACTAACCAAAAGAGAGTAGACTATATTAAAATCAGACAAAACAGACTTTAAGTAAAAAAAAAAAATTTTAGAAGAGACAAATAAGAATATTATGTAATGATAAAATGGATCAATTCACCAGAAAGATAAAACAATTACATTGGTAAGAAGGTAGATCATATGTTCTATTCTTACCACCATAAAATTTAAAAGTAAAATACAACAAAACAAAACAAAAAAACAAACAACAATTACACACATACATGCAGTGGACATCCAAAATACAAGAAGCAACCATTGATAGAATTGAAGGGAGAAATAGCTCTATAATTATAGGAGGAGATTTCAATACCCACCTTTCAACAATGAATAAAAAAACTCAACAGAGAACAATAAGAAAATAGAGGACTTGAACAACAGTATAGACCAGTTGGACCTAACACACATATATAGAATTCCCTACTCAGCAACAGCAGAATACAAATTTTTCTCAAGCAAACATGGAACAGTCTCTATGATAAACCATATATTATTGTCATATGTTAAGCCACTAAACAAGTGTTAAGAATTTTTTTTAAAGATTTTATTTATTTATTTGCCAGACAGAGATCACAAGTAGGCAGAGAGTCAGACAGAGAGAGTCAGAAGCAGGCTCCCTGCTTAGCAGAGAGCCCAATGTGGGGCTCCATCCCAGGATGCTGGGATCATGACCCGAGCTAAAGGCAGAGACTTTAACCCCTGAGCCACCCAGGTGCCCCAAGTGTTAAGAAATTTTTAAAAGATTGAAATCATATAGCACTTTTCCAATCACAACATTAAAAAAAAAACCTAGAAGTCAACAGCAGAGGGAAAACCAAAGAATTCACAAAAATGCAAAAGTGAAATAGTATAATGAAATTATAAAATACCTTGAGACCAATTACAATTAAAACACAAAGAACAAAACTTGTGAGATGCAGCAAAAGCAACATTAAGAGGGAAATCTGTAGTTATAAAAGCTAACATTAAATTAAAATCAACAACCTTAATCTAGAAGTGATGAAACTAGAGAAAGAAGACCAAACCAATACCAAAGGTAGCAGAAAGAAAGAAATAATAACAGAAATAAAATAGAAAAAACAGTAGCAGTATTGGTGAAATCAAGAGTTGGTTCTTCTAAAAGAACAAAGTTAACAAGCCTTTAGCCAGGTTGACTAAGAAAAAAGAGAAGAGACACAAATAACTGAAATAAGAAATGAAGGAGGGGACATTACCACCAATTTTGCAGTTATTTTAATAAAATTAGAAACCAAAAGATATAGTAAATCAAAAAGGAAATTAAGTCTTATAAAAGAAGATCATAAGGGAGCATTAATCCCAAGAATATACCAACATATTAGATAGTTTACATGAAGTGAACAAATTTCTAAAAATATATAACCTATCAAGATTCATGAAGAAATAGAAAATCTGAATAGACCTATAACTAGAAGGAGCTTAAATCAGTAATCAAAAAACTCCCAAAAAAGAAAACCCCAGGACCAGATGGCTTCACTGGTAATTTTCCCAAACATTTAAAGAAAAATGAACACCAGTCTTCCTCAATCTTTTCCAAAAAAAAAGGAGGAAATGCTTCCTAACTTATTCTATACGGACGGCCAGTTTTGCCCTGATACCAAAGGCAAACAAAGACACCACAAGAAAAGAAAACTACTGGTCAATATCCCTCATTAACATTGATGCAAAAATCACCAACAAAATACTAGCACACAGAATCCAACAGGATATTAACCATCCTGTTACACTATGACACAGTAGGATTTATTCCTGGAATACAACCATAGGTCAATATACGCCAATCAATCAATGATGTACACCACAATTGATAGATTCAAGGGGGGAAAAACACAATGATCATCTAAATTGATCCATAGAAAGCATATGGCAAAATTTAACATCATTTCTTGATAAAAAAAAAATTCAATAAACTAGAAGGAAACCAGTCCAACATAAGAAAGGCCATTTATGAGAAACTGGGAGCTAAAGTCATATTCCATGATAAAAAAACTGAAAACTTTTCATCTAAAATCAAGAACAACACAAAGATCCCCACTTTTATCCAACACAATACTGAAAGTACCAGTCAGAGCAAATTAGAAAAGAAGAAACAAAAGGCAATCAACTTTAAAAAGAAGTAAAATTATGTTTTCACAGATGACATCATCTTTCATGTAGAAAACACTCAAGATTTTACACACACACATAAACACACTTACAAACACTATTAGAATAAATGAATTCAGCAGTGTTATAGGACACAAAATCAACATGTACAAATTACTTGGAATTTTGTATATTCACAATGATTATTCCAAAAAGGAAATGAAGAAAGTAACGCCACTTTAATACCATTGTATTAAAAATAATAAAATATTTAGGAATAAACTTAACCAAAGAAGAAAAAGACTTATACACTGGATACTACAAAATATTGCTGAAAGAAATTAAAGACACAATTTAATGCAACAATATCCCACACTTATGAACTGGAAGATGTAATATTATTAAGATATTGATACTGCCCTGAACAGTCTACAGGTTCAATACAATTTCTTTCAAAATCAAAATGACTTTTCTGTAGAAATCGATAAATCCACACTAAAATTCATATGGAAACTTAAGAAACCTTGAAAAAAAGAATCTTGAAAAAAGAAGAAGAAATGTGGATGTCTCACACTGTCTGATATCTAAACTTACTACAAAGCTACAATAAACCAACACAGTGTGGTACTGGCATAAAGTTAGACATATAGACCAGTTGTGCAGAATAGAGAGTACAGAAATAAATACTCACATATATTGTCAAATGATTTTTGAGAAGGTTGTCAATGGGCAAAGGGCATTTTGATAAATGGTTTGAGAAATGTGGATATCCACATGGAAAGAAAAAAAGGAAGGAAAGAAGGAAGGAAGGAAGAAAGAAAGAGATGGAAGGAAGGATAGAAAGAAAGAAAGGCAGAGAGAGAAAGAGAAAGAATTGGATACTTACCTTATACCATCTGTAAAAATTAACTCAAAATGGATCAAAGATCTAAATATAAGAGCTAAAACTATAAAACTATCAGAAGAAAATATAGAGAAAAATCTTCATTAAGTTGGAGTTGGCAATGTTTTCTTGGATTTGGGGCCAAACATATAGGCAATAAAACAAAAACAAAACAAACAGAAAACAATAAGTTGGACTTCATTATCAAATAAAAAGTTTTTATGTATCAAAGAGCACTACTGAGAAAATGAAAAGGTTACTTACAGAATGAGAGAAAATATTTACAAATCATACATAATGATTTCCATACATAATGGACTAACATCTAGAATACATTAAAAAAAATCCTTACAACTCAATAGGTAACCCAATTTTTTTTTTTTTTTTTTTTTTTTTGAGAGGGAAGAAGAGGGAACCTGAGTCAGAGAGGGAGGCAGGAGAAGGAGATTGAGAATCTCAAGCAGACTCCACACCCAGTGCTGAGCCTGATGTGGTGCTGTATTTCATAATGCTGAGATGATGACCTGAGCTGAAATCAGGAGCTACCCAGGCACCCCCCAGATAACCCAATTTTAAAAATGGGCAAATGACTCAACTAGACGTTTCTCCAAAGGAGATATGCAAATGGCCAATAAGCACATGAAAAGATGCCCAACATCTCCAGTCATTAAGAAAATGCAAATCAAAACTACATTGAGATATCATTTCACACCCATTAAAATGGCTATAATGAAAGAAACAGAAAATAAGAAGCAATGGTGAGGATGTAGAATAAGTGGACTTCTTTTTTTTTTTTTAAAGATTTTTTATTTATTTATTTGATAGAGATCACAAGTAGGCAGAGAGTCAGGCAGAGAGAGAGAGGAAGGGAAGCAGGCTCCCACTGAGCAGAGAGCCCGACGACGCGGGTTTCTATCCCAGGACCCTGAGATCATGACCTGAGCCGAAGGCAGAGGCTTTAATCCACGCAACCACCCAGGCGCCCCTTCTTTATTTTTTTTTAATATTTACTTTTTAAAATTTTTTTTCAGTGTAACAGAATTCATTGTTTATGCACCACACCCAGTGCTCCATGCAATACCTGGCCTCCATAATACCCACCACCAGGCTCACCCAACTTCCCACCACTGACCTTTTCAAAACCCTCAGATTGTTTTTCAGAGTCCATAGTCTCTCATGGTTCATCTCCCCCTCCAATTTCCCTCAACTTCCTTCTCCTCTCTATCTCCCCACGTCCTCCACAAAAAACTGGACTTCTTATGCATTGCTGGAGGAAGTGTTAAAATTGTACAGCTACTGTGGAAAACACTATGGTGATTCCTCAAACAATTAAACATAGAAATTATATGAGGTCTGGCAATTTCACTCTGGGTGTATACCCAGAAGAAGTGAAAGCAGGACATGAACAGATGTATATACACCCATGTTCAAAGAGTGTTAGTCACAATAGCTGGAACGTAGAAGCAATCCCAATGTCCATAAGCAGGTAAATGGATTAGCAAAATGTAGTATATTCACAGAATGGAATATTATTCATCCTTAAGGATGAACACCAGTCTTCCTCAATCTCTTCCCAAAAAAAAGAAAAGAAACGCCTTTAAAAATTTTAAATCCTTTTTAAAAGGAATAAAATTGTGCCACATACAACAATACGAGCAAAACTTAACAACATTATGATGATGAGATAAGCTAGTCACAAGAGGACAAATGCTATATGATTCCATTTAGATGAGATACCCAAAGTAGTCAAGTTCATAGAAACAGAAAGTAAAATGGTGATTGCAAGGGACAGGGAAGGGGGAAATGGGAAATTATCATTGAATGGGTACAGTGTTTCAGTTTGGATGATAATCGAAGTTCTTAAGATGGATGGTGGTGATGGTTGTACAATAATGTAAATGTACTTAATGCTACTGAACTATATATTTAAAAAATGGCTATAATGATCAGTTTTATGTTATGTATATTTACCAGAATAGAAATGGTTTTAAAAAATTTAAAGCAGGGGTGCCTGGGTAGCTCAGTGGGTTAAGCTTCTGCCTTCGGTTCTGGTCATGATCTCAGGGTCCTGGGATCAAACCCCACATTGGGCTCTCATCTCAGCAGGGTGCCTGCTTGTGATCTCTCTCTGTGTGTGTCAAATAAATAAATAAGATCTTTTTTAAAAATGTAGAGCATTATTTTGAAACATTTTCATACTTATACTTTTGAAGTGATTTACTACTTCTACTCCTACCAACAGTGTAAGAACTCTACAACACCGAATAATATTAAAAATACCATTTAGTTAAATAATTTTTAAAGTAAAGCCTTACAGATATCTCTGGACACGGCACAAGTACCTATGCTGAATTCTCAATAAACATGTTAAATCAGTTGAGGAATTAAATACCATATTATGGAGTACTCAGAATTTAGTGGATGGGGTTAGTTGGGCAAAGAAATATTTTAGATGTTGGTTCTTTATCCTCCAAAAAAAGGAAGAAAAATTAATCATCAGCTATACAGACTGCAAGAAAACACAGAAATTACACAAAAAGATACAGGAGAATCTAAGCATCCAAAAAAGTCTTCCCATAAGATGGGCTGGTTGTTGGCAGTAGAACTGGGCCATGTCTTTCTCAACACTTCTACATTCTAACTGTCTTTAAGTTCAAGTAGTTCTTTTTTCTCCTTGAAATCATATCTATCCCATGGTCCCATTCCTGCTTTTAACACCATGGTGCAGCCTCCTGACTAGACAAGTTGCTAAGAGGAATTCCTAACTCCAATCCATCCTGTGCTCAAACTGCAGGTTCAGTTGCCTGAGTCAACTCATATTCTCCACCTTCTTGAACACCTGAAACTCCTTTGCTATTCCTAGAATCATGTAAAATCCAGTATTCAAACTATTGAAAGTCATCTACCTTCTCCAAATCCCTCCACATCAAGTTAGGGTCCTTTACCACATAGTCCTATAGCACTCCACATTATCTTTTTACACCCACTATGTTTTCTTATAGTTGATTATTTCTTACCTATTTTTTGTTTGACTGTTAGCTCTGTCTTGCTTACCATTGTAATCCACAGATTAGGACAACTTTCCCACTTTTCAGTTATTGTTTTGAAGTAGTCATATCTGTCCCCCCATGCATGTATTTAATGCTTTCTTTTAACAAATAATCTGTGGGGTTCTATGGGACTATGTGGAAAAGGACTGTAACTTGATGTGGAAGGATTTGGAGAAGGCTTCCTCTTAAAAGTGGTAGTTAAATTAAACCCTAAACCATGGGGAAAGAGTTGGAATCTTGGGAAGTCAGGGAGCAATGAGGCAAGGCAATTTTGTCATGAAAGACAGCCTGTGGAACGAAAGGCCCAAGAGCAGGAGGTCTGTGTGAAACTGAGAAAATGTCAGTGTAGCAGAGGGTGATACAAGTAGAGAACAGATTTTCCCAGGAAGTCTGGGGACAGGGAGTTCTGTTAGAATGTTTTCCGGAAATCTAAGTTAAGAGATAAAACTGGCATAAGCTAAGATGGTGGTTTAGGGGTGGAGATTAGCACACTGGAGACATTTAGAGGGACTTGGCATTTGGTTGAATGAGAGGAACGAGATGAGGATAGCCTTGATCTCTGCCTGTGATCTCAGCAGGACACAGACCTACTCCCTCTTCGATAGTACTACAACTCTAGAGGCTGCTGCTGGGATGGTGCAGCGCAGACGAGCGGCAAGACGGACTGAAGGCCAGAATAAAAAGCACGATATGTGTATTAGCTTCCTATGGCTGCTGTAACAAATTACCACAAACATGGTGGCTTAAACAACATACATTTATTCCTTATGGTTCAGGAGGACAGGCACACAAAATTCAAGTGTTGGCAGAACTTAATTTCTTTTGGAGACTACTGGAGAGGCTGTTTCCTTGTGTTTTCTAGTTTCCAGAGGCTGCCTGCATTCCTAAATTCATGGTCTGTCCCTCAGATACCTCCAAGCTCTTGCTTCTGTCCTTGCATCCTCTACTACTGACTTTGACCTTCTTGCCTCTCTCACATAAGGACCCATGTAATTACACTAGGTCTACCCAAGTCAATAAGAATGATCTCCCCATCTCATAAACCTTCACTTAATCACATTTTAAAGTTCTTTTTGCAGTGTGAGGTAACTTATTCACAGGTTCTGGTGATCTGGATTTGGACATCTTTGGGACCATTATTCTGCCTCCTACCATATATGCAGAAGATTTTTAGTTCATTTGCCCAACAAATACTTTCTCAGTGTCTAAGCATCAACTATATGTTGAGCACTGTCCTGGGGTCATACTAAGCTTTCTGTTTTGTGGCATTCGGGTCGTTGTGAGTCAATAAGCACATGTATTTTATAATATCAGAAGTTTTGTGACAGCGTATCTGAGAGGGAGTAAATTTGGTCATTCAGAATCTGGGCTCTGGAATCAGATGGAAGCTCAAATGCCAGCTCCTCCATTTTTTGGTTGACCTTGAGCAGATATGAGCCTCTCATAACTTCAGTTTCCTCCACTGAAAAAGGGACATAATAATATCATGAGCCTCACAGGGATACTGGGAGGATGAAGGCGATAGTCCATGAAGCGTATGTAGTGGAATCCAGCATATGTCAGTCATCACTCTGTCATATTCACTTTTTTGTCCTGCTGGTTATTAATGTGCACAGCTATTCCCTGAGTTCAATATAAACATTTCAAGAAGTTAAAAATGTGTCTCAGGCAATTGTTTGTCTATAGTGCCTTAAAAAATAAAGTGTTTCCTGAAATTAATCTGATCGGCAGATTAAACTTTAAACTTGGTGTGTCTGAATCATAATTTAACATATTACTTGATCAATCACTGCATCTCAGAGGAAAAAGTCAGGTAACCCTGCAGCACCCTGCCCCCGATTCCCATTCACATACAATAATGAAACAATTATAGGGGATCAAAAACTATATAGCATCACATCTTTGAGATGTAAAGTATTCTGCTTTGTATGCTGGAAGGAGTGGGGGAATGATGAGTTCTGAGAGAGAGATCTGCTAGAAGACAAGCCAAATACTTGGAAGGTTGAGCAACAGTGTAATCTGAGACCAAAATATGAGAGAAGTCACAAGACCATTCAGGGTAAGTAACAATTGCTACAGGTTAAATTTGCATTCAAGGAAGGTGAGGTCTTTGTAGTTATGTTGATCCGTTCTGGAAAAAAATAGAATTTGAACCAGGACCTTAGCAAGTGAGCAGGATTTATAACCAGGAGGCCAGTGGAGGCATAAGATGAGGAGGAAAGGAAACCTGTTTTGTGGAAATCAAGGACCATTCTGAGGAAGAATGGGGAATAAAGTCAACAAGATACTTTCCAATTAAACTATGACAACATCTAATATCAGGCCAAGGAATTCTAACTCATCCTTGTAGCACAAATACCAACCACATTTCTTTTCACTTCAGAAAATAGACAAAAACATACATTTTCATACATAGTTGTAAACTTAGATGAATTTCAGTCGTAATGCACTAATACTTCAGATTCACTAACTTGGGTATCAAGAAGTAGAAACAGGAAGGGAAAAAAAAGATGGAGTATTCTAGCTGGTGTCTAACAGAAAAGACAGATGGTATCAAGACTCCCAAAGGAGCATTTCATCCCCTACAGCCTACAAAAGAAAATGGAAACCCACTGCTTTAAACACTTCCATCTTATTCTCTTACATTTTTTTAAAGCGGGTATTTATATTTAGTTTGCATTCAAGAAAAAGTCAACTACTGTTTTTTCCCCCCTTCCCAAAATATTCATTTGAGGAAGCTTTGAAATTTACATTGGGAATGAACCTACTGCTATTCCTATTGAAGTCTAAGGGCACTGGGTTTGCTAAAAGGTTGTTCCCAGTGCTTGGAAGACAACGTTTCCAGCCACTGCATTGCCAGGCCCAACATTGGGCAAAACATACACAAGATCCCTGCTCTTTGAGAGCTTACAGTTCTATCCTTGCTCTTCCTTTTCAAATGTAAAATCTGATAAAATTCATGATATGAATGGAAGAGTTCATGCATTTCTTAACCACCTAAGCTTGTTTACACCTGATTTTACAAAGCATTTCCCCTACTCCTGTGGGCAGCCTGTCTGAGAAGCCTCAAAAAAAGTTCTCAAGCAACTTGAATAAAATTAATATATTTATTTATAGTTATTGATTACTTTGGCAGTTACGTATTGAACATCCACAGCAGCCCAAACATCAGATTAATACTACTTTTAAAAAAGGTGCCTGGGTGGCTCAGTAGGTAAAGCCTCTGCTTTCGGCTCAGGTCAAGATCCCAGGATCTGGGATCAAGCCCCGCACTGGGCTCTCTGCTCAGCAGGGAGCCTGCTTCCTCCTCTCTCTCTCTGCCTGCCTCTCTGTCTACTTGTGATCTCTATCTGTCAAGTAAATAAATAAAATCTTTTAAAAAGTAATTAATTAATTAATTAAAAAGGGGAAGAGAACCCTTAAAAAATAAAAGAAAAAGACCAGAGAGGGAACTGAGGATTATTGAGTTCTCCCCTTCTCCCCATGGCAAGTGCTTCAGGACAGTTTTTTGATCAATATTTGCAACACACCTGTAGGTCAAGAGGTAATTTCCATTTCACCAAAGCAAGGAAAAGTTAAGTACTCTGCCTGGTGCCCAGTGTCCCAAACGTCTGGTGCATAAGCCAGGGTCTCTGACTTCCCAGCCATTTTCTGCTAAGTTATCAAAGCATGGTGCCCTACTTCCCTGACTAGTTGATCTGTGCTCCCTCCCCAGGCTGAAAAAAGATAACAGCAAATTCAATGTAATAAATCAATCTAGCGTCTGAGCCTTGAGAAGCAGTGTGGAGGTGAGGAAAGAGTGGACGCTCTGTTTATGCAATAATAGATTATTTGTAAATAGATTTACAGCCTCCTCCCCTTCAGCCACTTACTACTGCTGCATTTGGCAATTTGACCTGCCAGTGCTATAATTTCCTCATCTCTACAGCAGGGATGACAAACATCTCATGCAAGATGGCTGGTGCCCGGCACACAGTAAGTGCTCTCAATAAATGGCTGCAAATGTTGGCATTGTATTTGAAAAGAAGTAGTTTTAAAGCAAATTTCAAAACCCAAGGGGTTTCCCTCACCTTTCACTGGTGGCAGTTAAGACAACATGATCTTATGCCAACCTCTCCACAGTCCTGTGGGAGTGTCAAACCACAGCCCTGTGCTCGCCAAACACCTCCTCTGTGTGACAGCTGAAGGGTTCCCTGACTTCTGCCTCATGATTCCTTTTCCATAGGAGGAAAACAGATCCTGCTTACACACAGTGGAGGCTAAGGTCTGGGAAGAAGACAACTGAAGACATTCTCCCTCAGTCCCATGAACACTCAGACCTTCCTAGGCATGTGACATGGGAACCCTGCAGCCTGGAACAGGAGGCATGGGCTCCTGCTGTTGCTATGAAGCAGGGACAGAGCCTCCTGGACCTCCTAGAATTTAGCCTGTGGCAACGTTGGCTGCAGGGCCTAGGTCTACCCAGAGCTGGAGGACTGCTTCTGATGGGCCCTCAGAACCAGAATTAAAAGTGACAGTACAATCCTGGAGAAAACGTCCAGAGCAAATGGGATTAGAATGCAAAATCATGTTTGGCCTATACCCCTTCCAGGCACCATGGCCCAGAGAGATAATGGGTTCCACTGAGATATCCAGGAGAAAAAGGCTTTTGACAAGCATTCATGAGAATATCACAATAATGTTCTGTTCATTCCTTCCCAGCCACCTTTTCTACCTTTTGAAGTTATCTGCATCCCCTCCTTTAGGATGGAAGAGAAGATGAGGGTAATTAGTATAATATGTTCAGCAACTCTGCTTTCCACAGGAGGTCCAAAGATATTATGGAAAAACAGCAATTATTGATAACTAAGAAGGTGCATCCTGAGCCTTCCTATGGGACAAGACCCAAAGTGGACACCCAAGAACAGAAGGCCCCAGGTCCAGGGGTGCTGACCCACCCTGCGTCCACCCGGCTTGGCTGGCTGCATTTCCTTTCCCAGTAAAGTTTCTGAGCAGCTTGTTCACGCTAACATATGAATTACCAAGTAAGTGCTATTTCCTTCAGAAAGTATCTTAATATCTCCTCTGGATTGTTGACACCTGAAATAGTAACACCAATGCCTCTTAACTCACTTGTTCTTTCTAGCTTCACCCTGTCCCGGCCTCAGTCCACTTCAATTCATTCTGCACATTGTCATCTCTCTGCTTCCTGAACAGTTGCTTCCAACATCTTACCACTTCACAACAAACCCTTCAGAAGTACTTCCCTGCTTTCAGGAAGAATCCACAATTCTAAATTTGACCTCCATGCTCCTCACTCTGAACCCAACTGCCTTTAAAAGCTTGTCAATTCCCTAACCCCCAACACAAAGATTCCCCTAGAGCTAGACTGCTCCCATCGCTGTTCTGTGATAAAATCTCAGGCTTTTGTGGGTCTTGCCTTGCGCACGTGTTCCTTCTATTCATTCCTCCTTTCTTCTTTCATAAAGTCTTACTCATTCTGTAGGGGTCTTCCAAGTCCCGCACCCCAGAAAAACATTTCTTGAATCATCTCAGTGCATAATTTTCTACCGCACCTCCAAACAATTAAAATACTTCCTGTCGGGGCACCTGGGTGACTCAGTGGGTTAAAGCCTCTGTCTTCAGCTCAGGTCATGATCTCAGGGTCCTGGGATCAAGCCCCTCATCGGGCTCTCTGCTCCGCAGGGAGCCTGCTTCCTCCTCTCTCTCTCTGCCTGCCTCTTTGCCTAGTGATTTCTCTCTGTCAAATAAATAAAATATTAAAAATAAATAAATTAAATAAAATAAAATACTTCCTGTCTGTGACACTCAGACCTTACTGCTTTATATTAGTTATCTTTTTATTTGTGTGTGCTTAGTTTTCATAAATTAACTGTAATGAGCCTTTTGACATTATAGGCTGATTTAGTCTGTCAGTCCCATAATCCCAGAACAGCAATGGCAAGGTAGCCTTCCCCCTAGCATACTCACTCTATGCTTCTGGACTGAGACTCTGGACATTCAAAAAAATGGACATTTTTTTTTTAAAGTCCCAGAAGCCAAGTTTGGATTCCCAACCTGAAGGAAAACATGATTTTCTCACAAAAGGAACACTCTTCACAGCTTTTGACCATTGTTCCCTTGAGAATGAACTCTAAGACTGAACTAATGAGTCTATTAGAATTAATTAGACTGATGTGAAATTATTTACTTAATCTGGGGACAATTTCATAGTGAAGAAATTCCTGAGGGAGGAGCTGACCAGAGTGTGGAAAAGAAAAGAAAACTTTCCCCATCCCTGTGATTGATGCAGGTGTTTGAAACTGGTCCCAGAGGGCGCCTGGGTGGCTCAGTGGTTTAAGCCGCTGCCTTCGGCTCAGGTCATGATCTCAGGGTCCTGGGATCGAGTCCCGCATCGGGCTCTCTGCTCCACGAGGAGCCTGCTTCCCTCTCATTCTCTCTCTGCCTGCCTCTCTGCCTACTTGTGATCTCTCTCTGTCAAATAAATAAATAAAATCTTAAAAAAAAAAAAAAAGGAAACTGGTCCCAGACACTCAGCAAATTCTTGGAATGGGGGCAGGTGAGGAAGCCGGCAAAATGTGCTATCCCACCTTGTCCTTGTCTCTGCGGCCCCAAACAGCAGTGGGATTTGTGGAGATCTAACAGAGTGCCATGCTTCTGCCAGTCATCTTGAAGTGAGTTTGACTCCAAATACATCTAATGAAAAGAGCTGATCTTTCTGTTCTGCACTTTGTGCTTTGGCAGACCCTACACACTGGCTGACTTTTGGAGGGAAAAAAAAAATGGAATGAGCAAACTGACTGTTGAAAGAAAACAAGCATGGAAATGCCCTTTTATGCCTTGCTCAGGACAAGCACACATTTGCATTCCCAAAGATGCTTAAGAAGGCTTTTTTGGCTGCTGAGATCATTCAGGATCAATGCAAACAAACCTGGTCCCTGACACAGACTCTCTGACAAGGCAGAGAATTGGCACATTCTGATCTTTTGAGTTGTCTATCAAATCAACAAACTAACTGTATCTCTACTAAGCCCAAGGCCCTCTGTTAGACTTGGTAGTGTAGTAGGAGGTACATGGCAGGATAAGATACGGTCCCTGTCCTTAAGGACTTCACAGTCTAACCAGGAAGCTGTGACCTAGCACATTAAAGACAGCCAGGAATACAGAGAATGAGTAGTTCAGAAAACAAGCAACCAACAAATTCTTGGCTTAGCATTTGAAAGACACTGGATGATGGAGGGGCCAGGAAACACTTCCCCTACAAGTTGCCTTGAGATCAGAATTTGAAAAAGGATTTTAGAGAAACAGAAGAATGAAATGTAGAAGCAGTCAAAAGGATTTGTTAAAAAGAATGAAGAAACTATTGATCTACTGATAGGGAGTGATGTCCAAGAAATATTATTAAATAAAAGATCACAATACAGAACAGGGTGTCTTGTATGCTACCATCTGTGTGTGTAAGAGAGAGACAGAGACACACAGAGAGACAGAGAGAGAAGATAGTAGCTCATGTATGCATAGGAGACTTTTGAAACTCATGACCTAGACTGCCTTGAGAAAAAGGAATTGGTTAGCTGGGGCACAGGAAGGGAAGAAGGACAATTCACAGGTATTTCATGTTCCTTCTCTGCCTTTTGAATTTTGAAACATCTGATTTTGAGAAAAAGAGAGAAAATGGAATGAGTGAGAGAGTATCCTAGTGCATTTTATATGCTATGGGAGTTGAAACAAAAAGTTTCCACCAGAAAGATCTCAAAAGGAGAGTTGAAGTAGTAAAACGGAAAGAGGTCTTGGGTGCCCTTGAAGATGGACTGAGATCAAATATTTTCTTTTAGGAACATAGGTACAGATGTGGAAGGTGTGCTGGAGTTGGGAGATGTTGACAGAGGATGCTCCAACAGCAAACCGAGAAGATGGTTTCTGCATTAGGATGGAAGTGAAAATGGAAAGTTACATTTGTTCCTTTTTTTTTTTTTTTACTTTGGCAAAAAGACAAGTGAACCCTTTTAACGCACTTTGTTTCAGAGTTGCTTTTCTTTTCTACACACAACACTTAGCACTAATCCTTAAATCCTCTGCAAATACCAGAAGCCATGCCAAGACTTTCCTTGGTAAAACTTTGAATGGCAAGATGGCCTTTCCAACAGAAACACATCATTCTCATGATTACAAAGAAATAAGAGGTGATGGACCATGACTTTTGGGGGAAGGAACATTACTCAGATGGCCTGAGTCAGACACAAAATAGCCCTGACAATATTTTGGGAACAACAGCTTAAGGAATCATTGCCACCTAGTTGAAGTTGGAGAACAAGCTCTTTCTCTACCACGAACTATGTTGCTCTTCCTGTCATAATGATGTGACCCGAGTGAGTTACATTCCAATCTCAGGCCTGGAGCCACAGCCTTGACACACTGTTCTGCCTATCACTGTTTTGGGGGGTTAAGGAACCATTTCAGGGCTGTATCACTCTGGCTTAGTGGGTATTCTGCTGAGTTTTAATGCTGAGACTGCTAGCAGAGCCCCTAATTGTACCCCTGTATCCATCTACAAACTGCCAGTGGCAATTATATCTGTCTCCCTACTGCAAGGAAAACTAATTTTTTCTCATCTGTGAGTACAAATTCTCCAATGTTTCTGGCAAATGAAAGCCTAAGATTGCCTGAAGGTATCTGTGTACAGACCCTACAGCAATTGGCAATATCCTCTCTCTTACTGGACCAGAAGTATTGCCTGCAACCACCTTCCTGCCCACCCTCCCTACCCATCCTCATCTCCCACTCCACTTCCTCCCACACAAATGTCCCACAGCTAGCTGAGGGCCAAAGGTGGTGCTTTCTCTGTTTCTGGGACTATCTCTCCCTTTGATCTATTCCAGCCCACAGAAGCTAGGACTTTGGATCACATACTCAGGGAAGATGAGTACTATCTAGGCCACCGCTAGGATCTTGACCTTGGCCTACTTTTAATGGATAACCTCTCACCTTGTGTCAGGAAAGGGGGTTCCGGAAGGTTAGTAGCAGAGAACAATAGCACAGAAACCTAACCCAGTCTCAAACTTTAAAAAATCCAGATATGGAGAGCTGAGAATAAGGAGGTGTCCTCCATGGAAAACAAAGTCCATTGTGTCTATTTCTCCAGGAGCATCAAAGTCGCAATGAAAATCTTTGTTCATTCTTATTTTAAAATTTTGATGCTAACTAGGTTTGGGGACTTTAGAGTTGTCTGTAGTTTTAAATAATTTGAACCTTTTTATAAGTTGGCTTACTGAGTCAGGTACTTAGAGGGAGATGAGAAAATAAGAGTTGGTGAGCAAGTTTACTTCATATTTTGTCACTGCAAAAAAAAAAAAAATAGAATGAAAAAATTAGAATGAAGTTTCACAGGACTGGTTTGGGCCAGGTTTATTTCTTTTGCTACTTTTTCCCCCCTCAACTTTTTATTTTGAAAGATTTCAAACCTAAGAAATAATTGAAATAATATTACCATGAAGATTCCCTTATATTTCACACAGATTCATCAACTGTTGATTTCATCATGTGTTCTTGCTTTCTCCAAGCCCCCATCCTCCCTCCCTGTTCCCCACCAACCATTTGAAAGTATACTGCACTGATTAAACTTCACCCCCAAATACTATAGCAAGTATCCCCTAAAAACGTCATAATAATTCTCACAAAAAATACAAGAATATTTTCTGATCTACCACTTGTATTCAATCTTCAATGTTCTCAATAAAGTCTTACACAGCTTTTTCCCTTCATTTGATCCAGAATTCCAAGACCATGCATTGTAGTAATTGATGTATCTTCATAACCTTTTTCAATCAAGAACAGTCTCCTACTAATTTTTTAAAATTTTTTATAATAATGCTGACATTTTAAAGGGGTTGGGGCAGTTATTTTTTGTAGATTATCCCATAATTTAGATTTATATGATTGTGTTCTTATGATTTGATTCAGGTTAAACATTTTTAGCTAAGAATACTACATAGGCAATGTTGTGACCTTTTATTATATTAAATCAGGAGACACAGAATGTCAGTTTGCCCAGTATGCATGATGCTGATACATTCAGCTGGAGAAGCAGCACCTTCTGGATTTCTCCACTGCAAAGTGCCACATATTTTCTTTTGTAATTAATATATAATCTGAGGTATGATACTTTGAAACTATGTGAGTATTCTGCTACAATAACTTCACCCAGTGGTTTTTATCATTTATAGATACTTGTTTAAATTATTTTGGTAATTATAAAATGGATACAGTATAATTCTATCATTCCTTCTATATCTACTAGTTGGCATTCTTCCATAGAAAGAGACTATCTGTATTTTCTATAGTGATTTTTTGGACTCAAGGATTCTTTGTTTCATCAATCATATTGTTTTAATCCATCATCATTATTATTCTTTCTGATGCTCAAATGTTACCAAATTTTATCCATTATGACTCACTTCAAGTGATCTCCTCTGTATTTCTAACACATTCCCATCAGTTTTTGAGTACTTTAATGTTTCCTGGTACAAGATACTCTAGAATCACTTTGAATTTTGCATGTCCCAGACTTGGAATAAGCCAATCATTATACCCTGGTGTGCTGGCTCCCTTCAGAGAGTGTTTAGTCTTACAAGTACTCGAGACTGGTGGATAAAAGTTTATACATATATACATGCCATTAATTAGTCTAATGCCACTTTTAATGGTAGTTTTGAGGCCATCACATTCTGGAGATTATACTTCACACTGGAGATTCTTCTGAGGTTTGCTTAGGTGGTATTTTTTCTGCATGGGGCATAACTGAGGGAATGTGGAACAAGGGGCCCAGGGTCTCCATTTCTGAATGGGTCATTTCAGAGAAGGTACAAGGGCCACCCTGGGTCACTGGTCCACCTCTGGAGCCAGGCTTGTCGCAGTACGTTAACTACACAGTGCATTCAAACTACTGAACTGGTGGGAAGGCTCACTTCCCTGGACCTTCTAACAACCAGAAGAGGGAAGAGACGATGTATAAATTTACAAAACAAATGTCCACTTTATTTAGCACAATATTTTAGAAAGTCATCCTTTAACAGAAAAACAAACTTTGTCATTGGAATGGACTAAAGTAGGTGAAGATGAGCTGAGCTAGAAATGATCAAGGCAAAACTGTTATTGAGTAGTTAAGAAAAGAAGGAGAATATCTTTTTGGTACAATCAGGACCTCCCCTTTTTTTACATTCTGTTTTCTGTTCTACTTGCTCTCAATTATTTTTTTCTATTTTTATTGATAAGTAAATTAGTTTATTTCTTGCCATTATAAGCAAATAGTGATATTCTTTATTTAAACATTGATTTAATATTTCTTGAAAGCTCTGAGTTTGCCAGTCCCTGCCTGAACTAGAGTACACATTATGTCGTTAAAGCCAAGGATATCACACTCTCCTAGAAAAAGAGCAGCATCCAGATAAGAAAATACAGACTCTTTTAGCACAGATTGTGAAATCACAGGCTGTCATTCATTTCTCTCATTTTTATCAGATCTCTGCCTTCTAAAGTGGGCAACTAAAGATGCCGTTTATTTATGAATTCAGAAAGTTTTTATTAATTAACAACTGTTTACCACCATTGTTCTAAATAGGCATGGCTATCCTCCATGATGGTACAGTCTAATATAAAAGAAGAAAATAAGGAATAGAAAAGTATCCTGCACTGAAGTAAGTTTATTTTATTAATTTAATTTTATGTGTTTTTTTTTGTCAGGATTCCAAAATTCATTGTTTATGCACCATACCCAGTGCTCCATGCAATATGTGCCCTCCTTAATACCCACCACCAGGCTCACCCCCCTCCTCTCCCCCTCCAAAACTCTCAGTTTGTTTCTCAGTGTCCATAGTCTCTCATGGTTTGAAGTAAGTTTAAATATGAATCAAATCATAGGGTGATATGGAAGCATAAAGAAAGCATCTCAAACCCAGACTGAGGTTAGGGGCATGGGACAAGGTAATAATTATTCCTGGAGAACAAGAGCCCTAAAGATGAGAAGCATTGGTAGAAGTATGGAGGAACAATCTAAAGAGAGGAAGAAGCATATGTAACAAATGGGGAGCTACAGGAGTCCAGCTACTTATTTATCAGTGATGTGGGTGGGTGGGGAGGGAGACTGATGATATAAGAGGCTGCAGAGGTGAGTAGGGACCAGGCCTCAAATATTATGCTGTGGAGTTCAGATTTTTCTCCTGAAGGCTGCCAGGAGTCCTCAAAGGATGATGACAAGTAGGGGAGAGGCACCATGAGCGTGGCATCACAGGCAACTTACTCCCAAATGGTGATGAGCACACAGGTTTGAACTATGCTGACCTGAACAAGGCAAGGATTATGAGGACCTAAACTCGGATACTGGCAGTGGGAAACGAGAGGAGAGGAGGAAACTCTGGGAATATTTGAGACATTGAATTAATAGTATTTGATGACAGAAGAAATGGGGATCCAGTGTGAAAGGAAATGATCTTCATGTTTAGTTTTTAATCTTCATCACCACTATTGAGAATTCCAGGGTTAAAAGATTTTTCTATCTGTGCAGCCTAAACTCTTCCACAAACAGTCACAGATCCACATGGCCATGAATTCCTTTCAGGACATCAAAGTAAAAAAGCCAATAGGTTATAAACAGCCTGGGACCCAGTTCACTGGGCTACTCTCTGAGACGTGGCCTGAACTTACACATTTCAAGGCTCATTCTCTGCACAAAAGGACAGATGGCAGTGATTGGGCAAGAGACAATACAGGAGAGGAAGTTAGAGGATCTTGGATGTGCTGCCCTTTGAGTGTGCACAGCAAGTAGCCCACTTCCTTCAGAGACAATGTCAAAGAGAAAAAAATGCTGAGGAATTCTGGAAGTACTTGCAAGCACAGGGGAGAGAATACTCCTGTCAAGGAACTCCAGCCTGCTAAGTTGCACAAGTGTCTCCTGAGACTACCAACAAGTCTCTGACGATGCCTGGGACAAGTCACTTTCACCCCCCAGCCCTGTGCTCCGGTTGCCTTTCCCTACCCTGATGCTGCTCCAAGAATATGTTGGCAGATATTGTAGTTATTTAATAATATTATTGCTACACAACTAGATGTTTTGGAAGAGTTTGTTTTTAGTTGTGTGTGTGTGTGTGAGCGTGCCCATGTTTTTTTCCCCTCCTTTTTGCCACTTAGTAGCACATCCAAGAGAAGATAAATATTTCAAGTCAAATAAGATGCAAATGCATGTGTAACAGCTGCTCAGCTGTCTACTCCTCTTCCTCTTTTGTATTTTTCTCCTCCTGCCATTCTCCATCTTGTTTCTCCCTGTACTTTTCCCCTCGTGCATGAACTAGTAGAGGCTGATAGGCAAAACCACAGTAGCCACCCACGTCCATGAACTTCCAGAATAAGGAGTACCAGACGAAGAGTTCTATCTGTCCCATGGCCATGACTTGGAGGAGAAGACAGAATCCAATTCTTTGCAAAAGAAAGATCCTTGCCCACGCTGCCCTGCCTAAGAGATCTCTTCCTTTCATAATATGCCCGCCAGCTCTCACAATTTCTCTTGGGTTCAGAAAATAACAGAGACATCAGCAGGACAGTTGACTGCTAAATCCAGTCTTAACCTTTGAAAATATAATTTATTCAAACCCAGTGTATTACAGAAACCCCAACGTGGGTGGGGGATTAGGTGGCCAAGGCAGCGTCAGTCCAAGAACAGGATAAACGGAGAGTTTCCCCTGAGATCATTCCTACAGGATGAAAATGCTTTCCGCCAAGATACTGACTTTTTTAAAAAAAAAAAAAAAAAGCTCTTGCCGGGTTGGGGGAAAGGATGAGAGAGAGAGGCTGGCCTCAGAGCCCTCCCAGGGGCCATGGGTGGTGAGTAGCAAGCTGTGTTCATTCGGAGGCTCCCTGGGATTGGAAAGAGGATGAAAGACAAAGGCTTCAAAAGCTTCTAAGGGCCACCAGCAAAACCCTGGCAGCAACAGAGGTCTCCCTGTACTCACACAGCTGTCACCAACCAACTGACCTGGCAAAGTAAACAGGAACCCAAGGTGCAAGGAGGGAAGTGGCATTTGGGCCAAAAACCATTAAGGTAATTTTCATCCTACAAGATCATCCTTCAAGGCATTCATAGCTACCTTGTTGCTGGGCTGTAAGTAGGTGGATGGCTCAACATCTAATTACTCTCCCAAAGACAGTTAAATTGTTAACAATCAACTCACTGGTCATTGGTTTAACTGGGGATAGAAGGGGGTGGATAGATGGATAGATTCAAATACCAAGTTATAAACAGACTTTTTCCCCTCTGATTATTCTTAGGTGGTTAGTTTTTCCTGATCCAATCCTGATCTCCTCACAGGAGAAATTTAGTAGCAATGAATATGTGATCAATCTCACAGTTCAGATTTCAAATCCTTGCCCTGTGCAGCAATAATTGGTAGTGAATTTGCCTTTTTTTTTCTTCATTAGAAAGGAAGTGACAAGACATTGATTAATTTATTTATTAACAGGAATATGCTGGACACTGAGTACATATTAGACTCGGTGGAGATGGCAGGAACACCTATGAACAAGTAACCCCAGGACTTACCTTTATGAAACATACAAGTTAGTAGGGAGGGCAGAATTTGCACTGTAATGATTAATAGCATGAGTGTCATTTAGAAAAGTGATCAAGGAGAAGTATCCAGAATGGTAGTTGGCTCTAGTACTTCTGCAATTGCCACCCTTCAGCTGACTCTTCTAGGTGTTGCTCTGTATTCTGAAAAGTGAGTATAAAATGATCTACCACCTAGGTATCAATACAGAAACTATTTATTGATTTCCTTCCATTTCCTGGCTCTAATGTAAGCTCTAAGCAGGATGAGACAAATAAGATACAAGTGGTAGAAAGCCCCCAGGAGATACACAGCATCATCATGCATCAATCTCCCTATGGTTTGCAAATGAAAAGTCAATGACAAGCACAGCGCGGCCACTGTGCCAATCAAAGGGCTGTCTCTGCTGGACAAAGTTTTGTCCCTTTTCTCTCCAGTTGTTCTTTCCCTCTTTTCTCTCTTTTCCCTTTTCTGCTTTCTGCACATGAAGAGTGGCTATGGCTCTTTGCCTCCTGGTTGGTATAGCACTAACTCGTAAAGACATGAAATAACGACCATCTTTGGTCCTCTTTAACCTGTTCTCTGAACTCATCTCTGAGGAATGGGTGACTAGCAATCTCACGAAGAATAGAGTCTTTTCCCTTTCAAGATGCTGAACACTCAGCTTTCTAATCCCAGCCAGGACCCCCACGGGAATAGAACATCAGACACCTGTGATCCTCAGCCTCGCCAGAGATGGAAGTGGGTGAAAAATACAGATCACAGCCATTTACAACTTCAAAAAAGCTTTGAATCCCACTCATTTTCAGAAATTTTGCTAGGATTTTTGGTGGAAGTTTGATAGGGATTTTTTTTCTCCCCCCAGGTTAGAGGTGGACAGGAACTTTTCAACACTATCCACAGTAAGACAAATATAAAGAAATCTATGTTGGGAGCTGAAATTTCCCTGGTGTGAAGTGTGATTCAGTTCTGTGGTCACTGTGGGCCAGACATTTCTTAGTGCAGGGAAGACACTTCAAGAGACAGGAAAGAAAAGAGACTTTCCTCAGTTCCCCTAGGCAGGAATGAGGAGGCAGCGTTTAAAACTTTTTGAAATAACAAATCAGCAAACGTATCTGTAGTGCAACTTCAGATCCCTCAGGGGACAGAAAGAAAAGAAATTGGGTGTTTGAAATCCTTATGGAGGGGTAAGCAAGGAGGAATTTTTATCTTCTGCTGTTATGAACCCAATTAGATGTATTTTGAGGAAAGGGTGTATGTATATTAGATTTTAATTAAGTAGTGTTAATTATAATCTATGAGATGTGCTTACTGCTTATCAGATAATTATGAGAAAGCCAATTTGGCTGCTGGCTTGTGACTAATTAAGTGGAATTAGTAATGATAATTATAGATTTAATTTTGGTTTGCCTTTATTGGAAAAGGGGCAAATCTGCTTAAGATGGGATGCATTGGGGCAAAAGGACAGAGTCTGCAATCCACCTAGAGATCAACCTGGGCTTTGAGAAGCTGGGAAGAGCAAGAGGGTGTAGCCAATAGCATCTGCTGTGCCTGCTTCCCACCCCCCGCCATCTCTTTTCCCTCGAGTCCCAACCCTTCTTCCTTCAGAGAGAAGTTGCAGGGTCTGTATGAGAGAGGAAAAAGTTTGCATGAGGTACCACAGTGATTTGATGGAGGCCCTTCTAGCTTGAACTGGCAAACACAGCGTCTCCCTGTTCTCACTGGTCCACCATGCCAAGTGAGGAGGGAATAGCCCAGGGTAGCCTGGTTATCCTGAGCCCAAACATCCTGTTGGCAATGCTGAAGGATTCATGGTATATTGTAAATTGATTGCTTTCTCTCAAGCTGCCTTTCTTCCATGAGTTACGTAAGACAAATAACAGACCTATAATTGGAGTATAGGATCTACCTCCTCCAAAGGCCATCAGGATGAACCTGAATTATAGACAAACTGAAAAAAATAATTTCTGCCCCCTGTTTCTATTTGATATATTATTTTGACATTTCAATTACATGTTTCCTCATTTAACATTTGCTTCTGCCTGTCTCCAATATTAGGCTTTGAATTCCTTGAAAGCTGACGCTATAACCATTTTTCATTTTTTAACTTTGTTCCCTGCTATCTAATAGACTCCCCCCTGGGTGGTGGCACCAAAGGAGGTAGGGCTAAACTGATCCTGGCCGTCACCTTGTAGCACTGTTATCTTGGGCAAATTGCTTAATCTACCTAAGCCTCAGGGCTGCTTTGTTGCTTTCTTTTTTTTTTTTTCAATCTGTAAAATAGAGATAACAACAGTGTGCATCTTAAAGAATGCATAAGGATTAAATAAAATAATTTACTTAGGGTTTAGCACAGTGCTTGGCCTATAGCAAGTGCTCAGTACATCAGTATCCCTCAGATGGCACATGATCACCTATTTCTGAACTGCAGGATATGAATGTAATAGGTGTACATGCCTGAGCTCCACCCAGGACCCTCTGAATTGGACACTTGGACCATGGTACAGGTGTCACAGCGTCAACAAGCACTCCCAGGTGATTCTCCTGCACAGTGACCATCCATTCAGGGCCACTACAAGAAATGCCAATTCCCTTTAGAGCACCAGGATTGGTCCACTCACTTTGCCAAACACAAGGAGGGTTCTTAGGTGGACTCATCACCTACCTCAGCCTGAGTCATGACCAAAGCAGTTTTTTTTTTTTTAATTGTTTCAAACCACTAGCTTTTTTTTTTTTTTAAAGATTTTATTTTTTTTTTTTATTTATTTGACAGAGAGAGATCACAAGTAGGCAGAGAGGCAGGCAGTGAGAGAGAAGGAAGCAGGCTCCCTGTGGAGCAGAGAGCCCGATGCGGGGCTCGATCCCAGGACCCTGAGATCATGACCTGAGCCGAAGGCAGCGGCTTAATCCACTGAGCCACCCAGGTGCCCCTGACCAAAGCAGTTTAAAGAGGGAGTTAAGCTAGGTAAATTAACAACCTGAGACTTTCCACCATCTATGTGTATTCATTATTATGAGAAATACAGCCCCATCCTAGCTCCCACTGTATAGACTTTGGTGTGTGCACAGCAGGCCCAGGAGTGTTCCACAGGTAGTTCAGAAGTAAGGAGGCAGCATGACTGCTGGCTTGTGACTAATTAAGTTAGTCACATATATCCTACATGACTCAGATAAGGTGTAGTAGCATCCACCCCACCACAGCTCAAGCTGCTGAGTGGTACTTACCCATTTGGGCCCCAACCAATTCCCATACTCCCAGTGAGACAGGTGCTGGGAACGATCCCACACCACAGTGGCTTGTGAATGGACATCAAGGAATGTCACCCCGTGACTGACTTATATTCCTTAACTTGTGATGCTCTCATGCAACAGGCATCCCTGCTCGAAGCCATCAGCACTAGTCCTGAACGCTGAATCTTGCCTTTCAGGCACCACTCAAGGAGCCAGCCCAGGATGCCTGTCACTTCATAATCAAGAAAAGGAGGAGGGATCCAAAAGGGGGCTCTTGCTGACTGAAGCATGATTTCTCATATTTGTTCTGTGAGCTCCAACCTATCACTGTGTCCCAGACTCCCCACTGAACTTAAGCACCCAAACTGTTTTCTTCTTAAGGTGGGTGTCCAAGTACATCCTATCCTCCCCTCTCTCAGTTTGATCGCTTTTATCTATGGCCAGCCAGACTTATTCAGTGACTACTCTGTCAGGAGGTAATCTCTTTGACTTGGTTGGGTTAGCTCTCGCACACCTCTCACATCCTGTGAGGTCACTTCTATTATCACCATCTTTATGTCACAGACAAGAAGACTGAAGTCCATGTGGTCACCTAATTTATCTGATTCACACATTCAGAGGTAGTATATCAGGCTTTTAAGCTTCACAGTAGCCTCCACACTACACTAGTGTAGCCTTACACTAATCAAATATAACATTAGAACTTAATGAGCCCATAGAGAATAAGAATCTAATCACCTCATTTTGCAACAGAGAACAGTGAGGCCCAGAGAAGGGAGACTACTGACAGTGGCCACACAGCTCTCTAGAGGCACATCCAGTATTAGAACCCAAGTCTGTTTCATTGTACCACAACCCTTCTTCCCAGAATTATAAAACCTAATGTAACCGTGGCTACAATTTCAGTTAGTGAAGAAGAAAAGCATTAGGGCCATTGAAGGGAATTATTTTGTAACAGAAGTCCACAAAAGATCATGTCCCTAAGTCCCTGCTGAAATCATTGTTTATTTAAAATTCTATCCTCATATAAAAAATAAGTGAGGACTATAATAAGTACTATAGGAGAACTACATCTGAGTTGAGCCTTGAGAAGAAGTGGAAATTTCAACAGACTGAGATAGAAAATAGGAAAAAATAGGGGGAAGCCTAAATGAAATCATACAGAGGATGGTGTTCATAACCTTCAACAAAATAAAACAAATGCAAAGTACTAACCATCCAAAGAGAAGAGAAAAGCACAAAAGAAGGAGGAAGGGATTCTGAGGGCTTTCTGCACAGACTGACCAGTAAAATACACCAGCTAGAATTCATATTTCCAGGAGCTGAGGGAGAAGGCTGAAGTCAGAACATGATAGGCTTGTAATACCACGTGAAGGAGTCTGTCCAGGAGGGACTCTGTATAGTGTCGTGTATGCAATGGTCTCTAAATTACAGACTTTGGCATTTGGAGGTAACTTGATTGGAGTAAAACAGATAAGGTGGTCATTAAAGTGCACAGGTGAGAAAGGAAGTGAAGTCAGAATAAGTACAGTAACTAGGAAAAACTGGAGGACACTTTGATGCAGAACTGTCAGTTCCCTATAGTGGATGGGACCTACATGTCTGGTGGTGAGACAAACACAGTTATGTGGATGATGACAATGTCAACAATGGTGTTAGTGACATGAAAGGAGAACATCTGAGAGGAAATGTGAATTTCAATCTAATCATCTCGAATCAGAGGTAACAGATGACATGCAGTTAAGGGTGTCCAGCAAGGTGTTCCTTGTCAAATTAACAAGCTTCTTTGGACTTCTTCTCTTTCTCCTAAAATCAACCATGGGGAAACTAGAACACAGAAGACAGCATGGGTTTTATAAAGTTATGACAACGAAAATATCAATAACATCCATAAGAAATCCCTAGGGAGTCTCAACACCACCTTGACCTTGAGTGTCTCTGTAGGAGCTCAGAGAAATGGCAGTGACCCTGTCTAGGATCAAGGATGGTGGGTACATGCAGTGAGAGGGTAAGTTGAAGAAAGGCTTTCAAGTTCTCTTATTTCCTGTTTCACATTGCCTTTTGGCAAAATTTGCCTGTCACAGTGCCACTGAAAACAGCTGTTAGAGCTTTTGGATACAATAAAGATGGCATCATATAACCGAGGAAAGGAAAAATTATGTTATAAAAACCGGCTTATTAAATGGAGAAAAATAAAACTTGTTATCTATTTAACTCTACATTCAAAGGTAGATGCAGCATAGATTAAAAGACTGAAATGAAAAGGTAAAACTGAAATTTAGTAGACAAAAACATAGAAACATGATGGAAGATCTCTATAACCTAGGAGTAGAGAACAACTTTTTAAACAAAAGCCTCAAAATGTTATGCGAAAGTTTACAAATTTGATTACATCAAACTAAGAATGTACTTCAACAGAAAACATGATAGATAGAATTAACAGATAACGATAGATTAGGAAAAGATAGATGAAGTGTTTGAAACTGACAAAGACTAAAATTTAGAATATACCAGTAATGCATTCAGTAAAAGACAACCCAAATAGAAAATATGGGCAAAAAATTTCAATGATGAATTTAAAGGAGAAACACAAAAGACTCACAAGCACATAAATAAATTATGAAATTATCTGCTAATCAGAAACATTAACTGGCAATCAGCAAGTTATCAAAGTAAAACAAAAAGAGGTATCAATTATTAAACTTCTTGGCAAGATTTAGAAAGTTGGATGAAGCCAAGTATGGAAGAAAATGGAGAGAGAAAAACACCCCAGAGCACTTACTGGTAGGAAGGTAGACTAGAGTTACCACAGTGTAGGGCAGTCAGATAAAGTGATGTATACCCTGGAACCATCCCTTTCACCCCTGAGTATATAAACCTATAGGATTCCTACACAGGTCTCTTTCAGACTGTGCTTAAAGATGCTCATCTTAGCACTTATGCTGAAGGCAACCAGTGTCAATGACAGGAATGATGGACAAGTAAAATTTGATAGATGTGTCCCACTGAAAGCTAAGAGTAATTAGAAGTTATAAACACATAAAAAAATATTATTGGGAGGGGGGCTCCTGGGTGGCTCAGTGGCTTGAGCCTCTGCCTTCAGCTCGGGTCGTGGTCTCGGGGTCCTGGAATCAAGCCCTCTGGAATTCCCTCCTGGAACTGAGGCTCTCTGCTTGGCGGGGAGCCTGCTTCCTCCTTTCTCTCTGCCTGTTTGTGATCTCTCTCTCTCTCTCTCTCTGTCAAATAAATAAATAAAATCTTAAAAACATATATTATTGGGTTTTAAACAGTGCTGAAAAAAAAGGTAAGAAATAGTATGTAATATGTAACCCACCACCATTTATGTTAAGTAAAAATATATATACATGTATACAAAAGAGCCTAAAAGGATACACATTAAATGCATCTGAATGGTTCTTAAAAGGACCATAACTATGGGAAATGGGGATAACTACATAACTAAAACAAGAAAAGGGGCTTTAATGTATGGTCCAATGATGATAATGTCCCATGAATATGAGACACAAGGGTCTATACCTAAGATTCTAAAGTAAAAGAAAAAAGATCCAACCAGCAGTTGAAAATAGCAGTTGACAAATCAGAGAACTGAGATAGAGAGGAGGGATTGGCAAAGGCACACCTAAAAGTGATAACTAAATTTGTGGTTAGGCAGTGGATACATTGCCAAAGAACAGAGCCAAGAAATGAAAGCAGGAGGGATAGAAAAGGTAGTGAAAACCACAGGAAAAAACAATAGAAACTTTCTCAATTCATTTAATAAGGATATACCCACCCTAATACAAAAACCAGCTAGAGAACGCAAATAAAATAATTTTAGATGAATGACTAAATAATAGGATGTAAAACAGTAATTATAGAAAATTCAGTAGCATACTAAAAATTGTACCAAATTCAGTAGGGTTTATGCCAGGCATACCAGATTTCAACTATATAAGATCTATCAACAATAAGGCATTACATTAAAATGTAAAGGAAAAAGTTATGAATGATATTGTTAGATGCTAAATAAGTTTTATTAAAATTAACAACTACTCAAAATGGGGAAAAAAGAATGAAAACTTTAAGCAACTTTTTAAAGCTCACAAAGTTTTATAATAGAAACTAGCAGCAAACCTCATATTAACTTTTGAAACACAGAAGACAGTTCCATAAAATTATGAACAAGAAAAAAATGCAAAAAAAAAAAAAAAAAAAAAGAAAGAAAGAAAGAAATGCCCATCTAGAGATTTCAAATAAACATGGAGCCAGGGGATAGGGAGAGGGACTAAAGCTAAATTTATTTATTTTTTAAAGACTTTATTTATTTAACAGAAAAAAAGCAAGAGAGCACAAGCAGGAGGAGTGGCAGAGGGAGAGGGAGAAGCAGGCTCCCCACTGAGCAGGGAGCCCTATGCGGGGCTCTATCCCAGGACCCTGAGATCATGACCAGAGTCAAAGGTAGATGCTTAGCTGACTGAGCCACCAAGGTGTCCCAAGATAAATTTATTCTTATCTACAAACATATAATTGTCTCCCTGAGATCATGACCAGAATCAAAGGTAGATGCTTAGCTGACTGAGCCACCAAGGTGTCCCAAGATAAATTTATTCTTATCTACAAACATATAATTGTCTCCTTAGAAACACAAACAACTCATTTAAAAATTATTAAAACTTCCCAAAAATAAACAAATAAAAACAAAGCCAAAAATGGTTATTAGAACTTTCTAAGAGTTCAATAAAGTGATTGGATATAAAAGAATATTCAAAAAATAATCAACCAGGGGCACCTGGGTGGCTCAGTAGATTAAGCCACTGCCTTCAGCTCAGGTCATGGTCTCAGTCAGGGTTTTGGGATGGAGCCCCACATTGGGCCCTCTGCTCAGCAGGGAGCCTGCTTCCTCCTCTCTCTCTGGGCCTCCCTCTCTGCCTACTTGTGATCTCTGTCAAATAAATAAATAAAATCTTTAAAAAAATCAACCAGAAATAGTAGATCTCCTTTATACACATAAGTTATAAGATACAATTATAAAACAAAAAAATTCAAACCAACATCAAAAATTACAACTAGCATAAGAATTAATTTTATAAGAAATGTAGAAGAGCTTTATGAATGAAGCTATAAAAGAATTATGAAAGGGCATTTAAAGAAAAAACCTGAATGATAAAACCACCTTTGATGAACTGTGACTGTTCTGATCATTCTCCTCGTGGGCTGACCATTTGGATTCCGCACACCCCAACCCCCCGCCATCCTATCTTACTGGAGGCTTTGCTTGGTCTATGTTTCTCCCTTTTGCATTGTCAGGTTTCTGTCTGTACTGCCTAAGCCCTCTTAGCATAAAAGCACACTGTAGTATCACACATATTGTTTAAAGAAAATAAAATAAGACCTCGTTGCCACACAAAACCTTGCAGCAATACATCTCCAAAGCATTGCCTATTGTTAGTACGGCCAACCTTCATAATTCATAGATTCTATATATGCATAATTGCCTATTTGCTAATTTTTTTTAAATCCCAAAATCAGTACAAATGGGACTTTTACAGTCATTCATGGCCAAATGCACAGCAGAAAAAAAAATGTGAGTCACCTGACACACATGTTCCCAGATGAGGTTGAACAAGATGATGCTTTTCCTTCTTATTCCAACATTCTTACTCTAAGTAAGTGTGGACCTTTTCTTGGTCTATCGAGTGCCATGTTTTTTCCCATTTTTGTGCTTTTTGTTGGTAATTTTGGTGTTTAAAATAGCACCCAAGAGTAGTGCGGAGGTGCTTTCTGATGTCCTTTAACAAAAAAGTTGTGATGTGCCTTATGGAGAAAACGTAGGCTTTGTTCAGGCATGAGTTATAGTACTATAGTACTATTTTCTATGAGTTCAATCTTAATGAATCAAGAACATAGAAAAAGTATTTTCTGTCTTTAAACAGAAATACACATAAGTTTATGTATTGATTGGTTGATGAAAATGTAACCAGAGGCTCCTTCCTAAAAGCCTTGGCTCTTAGGAGCAGTGGTTCTGTAATCACTAGTACAGTGTTTGTGGTGATTTTGCAGAACATACCTACTACAAATAATGCAAATTGACCACATTTCAGTTTCTTCACATCCCATTCTTCAACTCCAGGCAAGCTTTTGAACTCATCATTTCATTGTAACTACTCTGGTTAAGGCCACCAGTTACCAGTTCCAAGGGTCTGGGTCACCTGTTCTCTCCCTCATCACACCTGATAATCTGCAACATTCAATACAATAACCATAACTTCTTTCTGGGTCTTTCTCAGAACTGTACTAGCTTCATCATTGTCCCCTTCACAGCCTCCTTTATGGAGTCTTCCTTTCTTCAACCTCTGTGTTGAGTTCTGAGTTACTCAGAACTCCCTTAATTTGCTTCTATTCCATACCAATAGCTTTAATGGACAAAAATATGTTCAATCTTCCCGTTCAGTTAATTTCTCAAACCTGAAGTCCCTGGAACCACTTATTCTTTGCTCTCTCTCTCTCTCTCTCTCTCTCTCTCTCTCATTCCATACAACCAATGCATCAGAAGAAATTTTTGGCTCTATTTGAAAATATGTGCTAAGTCCATTAGCATTTCTCCACTCCACTGTTTCTGCCATAACCCCAAGCCCCATCATCTTTTATCCGGATTACAGCAACTATTTTCTAAGTAACTCCCACCTCTTCTATTTTCTCCTCCAATACACACACAGTATGTTCCTGTCACAGAAACTAGAATGGGCTGACAGACTGCAGATCAAATTATTCCACTTTATTCAAAACCCTCCCAAGGCTTTATATTGTATTTAGAATAATATCCAAATCTTTTGCCCTGACCCTACATGATCTAATCTTTGTCTATGTCACTGATCACTGAGAAGATGCCTTATCTTGTGCCATATTGGTCTTTTTTTATATCTTGAAACCGACAAGACAGTTTCCAACTTAGGCCCTCTGTGCTGGGTAATCCCTCTGGAATGTTCTCTCAGATTCCTCCTTAGTTGATTCCTCATGATCAGGTATTAGCTAAAATATCACTCCCTCAGAGAGCATTCCCTGAATATACAATCCAAAAAAAAAAAACAAAAAAACAAAAACACTTCCTCTTAGTCATGTTCTATTTTATCAACCTGTTATTTTTCTTTTCATAGTCTTTACACCACCTGAAATGGTCTTTATATTTTTCTCTTGTTCAGCTGCTCATCATGAGACTTTCTCCACTTCATCCTCCAGAATGTGAGTTTTATAAGAGCAAGAACTTTGGCAATCTTGTCTATCTCAGAGTTCGGGTAGTCTCTGGCACATAATGGATTTTAAATAAACATTTATTGAAGGACTATATCATTTTATTGGAAAGTCTCAATAACATAGAGATGCCAAGCATGTGTGTGTGTGTGTGTGTGTGTGTGTGCGTGTGTGTGTGTGTGTGAAATTAAAGTAACTCCAATCAAAATTCCAGGAAGGTTGGTACTTGACTAATCAGTAAGCTTGGTCTGGAAGAACATTTATTAAGCTAACCGACCTATGATTTCTATGATCATTCTAAGTAGTACGATTCAGTCACAGGTACAGACAAATGATCAATGGTGTCAAAGTGGAAGTAAAGAAAAAAGATGTATATGTGGAAACTTAGCAAAAGTGGTTATTTCATATTAGTGGGGACTTAGGTACCTCACACCACATTCTTTAATAGCTTGAAATTAGTCATAGTTGGAGTATTTTTACCCTGGAATCAGCAAATGCTACGAATCAGGGCTTAAAAAAAATATATATTTGATTTTTTTTTTTTTTAACCCACTGAGCCACCCAGGCGCCCCTTAGATTTAATTTTTTTTTTTTTAAAGAAGCTTTAGGTTCACGGCAAAACTGAGGGGAAGATACAGAAATTTCTGCATCTACCTCTACCCCTACACAAGCACAGCCTCCCCCTTTATCAACCGCCCCCAACAGAGCAGTACGTCAGTTATAATTGAATTTACCCTGCCTGATACTTCATGATCACCCAAAGTCTTTAGTTTCCATCAAGGTTCACTCTTGGTGTTAAACATTCTTTGGGTTTGAACAAATGTATAAGAACATGTACCCATCGTTATAGTATTGCACAGAGTATTTTCACTGCCATAAAAATCCTCTGTGCTCTACCTGTCCATTCCTTCTCCCCAACACCTGGTAACCTCTGGTATTTTTATTGTTTTGCCTTTTCCAGAATGTCTTATAGTTGGAACTATACGGTATGTGGCCTCTTCAGATTGGCTTCTTTCACTTAGTAATATGCATTTATAGTTATACCATGTCTTTTTATAGCTAAAAGCTAATTTCATTTTAGCGCTGAATAATATTCCATTGTATAGATGTACCACAGTTTAATTATCTGTTCAGCTACAAAAAGCCATCTACTTAGCTGTTTCCAAGTTTTGGCAATTATAAAAAAGGGCTTATTTTTTCCTCCTTCAGAAACCTAGTTGTTACCAGCATGCCACTATGACAAGGACCCATGTGATACAAAACTTTTAAGGGTGAGAGTGGAAACAAGGTGATAGGATGTTGCAACTCTCAGTGAGAACACACTGTTCCAAAATTTCCAACTGAAGCCTACATATGAACCCTGAGAAAATACTGAAGGACCCGCTTTTTCTTAATAGTTCAATGTTTTACTCATATTGTTGGTTCTCTGTGTTTATATGCTGACATATTTGAATATTTTATTTTTCTATTTTTTCTTATCTTCTGTATCTCATATTCTACAAGAAATATATTTTCAAAGGGTTAGGTATCAGTGAAATAAGGTTGGAGGATAAGATGACAGGCAAGATCTATGAAGTAAAATGAGACTCCAGATAGCAGTTCCTGGAACCAGTAGAAGAGAAAATTCCAAGAAATTCCAGAATCACTGTCTGTCCCAGACACAGAAACCTGGGACAATCTGTGTTGTTTCTTTGCAGAAAAGACTCCAATGGCCTCCCATCTCAATTGTTTCATCTCAATCAGAATAAAAACCAACATCTGTGCAGTCTTTCTCCCTTGCTTGCTGCTTTCCAGTCATCCGGGACTCCTCCAAATGTTCCAGACATGCTCTTACATGCACAAGCCAGGCTACTTCCCACATATCTTCACAGCTTACTATCTCATCCCTTTTAAGCCCTATTTAAATACTATCTTCATTCATCCTCCACCCCCGTCAACTGTTTCCCCCCATAGCTCCTACCACCCCCCAATAGCATACCATATGATTTATGTATTTTTTCACTGTCTCTCTCTTGCCACTTGAATGTAATCTCCATGAAGGCCAGAATGTGGATCTGTCGGGTATGTTGCTGAATCCCCAGTGCCCAGAAGAGTCTGACCCAGAACAAGTAGGTGTTCAGTGAATGTTTATTGACTGACTGTCTGAATAAATGAATAAAGTCAGCACTGAAAAATTCTGTAAGAAAGTTGAGCAAAGGTTGAATGTGGCGGACAATGATGTTCCAGATGGCAGCTGGAGGATGGAGCCGTAAGAGAGCAGTGGAGGTGCAGAAGGCAAGAGAGGCGCTAGACTGGTCCAGGGGTAACCCCCCTGCCATGTGGAGTTGGCTCGTGTCTGCCCCATCCTCGTCATTTTAACCACTTTACCCTCAACATCACTCAGACTTGAAAAGTCCCTCTTTCCACTCATTTTTGGAAGGCATCACTACATATTTGTGAGGAGAGAAAAACACCTCATTTGATCGATTTCACTGTAATGAGCCTCTTGGGAAAGGAACAGGCTGGGAAAACATCTACTACCTGGTTTTAGCTTAGTTCCTACTCATAAACAAAAATTTCCCTTATCATGCCTATATACACTGGTGCCATGAATCCTTACTTTCTCTTTTCACTGAGGACATTAGAGAGGATTGGAAGATGAAGAACAGAGACAGGAAGAACATGACGTAGAGACACAACGTGACTAAGGCAGGTTATGGCCACATCATCAGCTTTGAAATACTCTCATGGATCCCCTTATACACACTGGAGCCTCCGTCTGGCCGCAGTGTCATGGAGAGAGAGTGGTTTCCCGTATATCAAGAAATGGGTGATATATTTTAAAGAAAGGAGAAGCACTGAATATTTACAAATCGCTTAGCTGAACATATATACCAGAGAGAAAATGGGGCCAAAAAAGTAAAAGGATCAGGAGCTCAAATCAGGGCCAGCCCAGAAATAGCAGAACTATTGTACTTCTCACTCATAGCTCCTTTCTATCCTGGGATCTCACAGCGAGCTTTACACGTTGATTAAACTCCTAACAGCCTGGGGAAAGCAGCAGAGGAGATGAGGTAAGCACATTTGAAACAGTGCACTAGAGTCATACACAAGATTCAATCTCCAGAAAGAATACTGGGGATACCCTTGTCATTTCTGGGTACCCTAGTTTTTACATCGGGTGGAACTCAGGAGCCTTTGCCCTGCTCCAAGCAAAATTTTGGCCTGGCCAATTTTGTGGAATCCATGGATGTGGAGAGAAGAGGGAGATGCAGTGGATCTGGGAGTCAGCCCCTGGGAGTCAGCCTCGGAGCTGTGGGCACAGCTGGTGGCCGCCTCCCCCTGGGCTGGTTTGTGGTGTTCTGGGACAGGTTCCGTTTCACAAATGTGTGTTGAGTACTGAAGGCCTGCTCTGTATGGGTGCATTCTGCCTTTTTTCCCCCCCTCTTCATATTTAGCCCCCTAGGAGACAAACTCTCATTCCAAATCAGCTTTTCACCCTTTTGCTACCCTTGATAACAGCTAGCACATAAAAGCAAAGAGAAGAACAATGTGAACATCGTGAAGATTTGAAGCTAAAATCAGTGGTGAAAAGCTACTCTGAATATTTTTTTGTAATGGCAAACTAAGTCATGGTCATATGAATAGATTAAGTCATTAGAGACTAAGGGCACATCCCAGGGTTACAGAAAAATTACATCCGAGACAATGATGCCAAACTGTCAAAGGGAAAAGTAAAAAGTAATCCCGATGTTAATATCAGAGAGAAGAGCCAAGTGGGCAATTACTATCGAAAAAGTCCAAATTCAGTGCCCACTAAAAATTTGGAATGAATTTTAAGGGGAAAATGTATAAGCACTTAGTGGCTAATGGAAACTTGAAGGAAAATGTCCCAACAGTGAGGTCTATTAGACAACAGAATAGTCTATTAGAACAGACTCCTTGGGGATATGGCAGCATCACCCATATGGGAGTCATTTAAGACAAGATTGGAAAAGCGCACTTGAGAATACACCATAGGAAGCAAATGGACACCTCCACAAGGGTCAAGCAGAGGGACTTGATTAAAACTGCTCCCTGTGGGAAGGGTATCCCTGCCCCATGATCCCAGGCATCTGGGAGGGGCTCTCTGGAACCAGTCATGCAGTCATGACTGTAACTTGACCAGGTCATGACTTGCCACCCAGAGAGCCACCTCATGTCCCTTGGAAGCCTATGATCTACACTTTCTTGACAGATGAAGATAAGAGGACAAGAAGCAGCCCTGACATGAGCCTACGGGACCGGATAGGACATGCAGAATTGCTCCCCAGCACCGTCTGGGAGATGCCACTCAGGTCCCTCCCTGCCAATATTACACAAGTGACACACAATTGTGGAAATAATTAGAAAGTGAGGATAAATAAAATCAAACACCAAAATAAAACCACGCTGAATCTCAGCACTCAGCCATTTGGTATCCATTCCTTTCTTGTATACACATGTAATGCATATTTCCCAAATACTTCACAAATATTATATAAACATTTAATATTATAATAAATGTATAAATATAAACACACATATATTTTACAAAAACCAGTTTAACTACACATAATGTTTTAGAAACAAAGGACATATTTCATATGAGAAAAATACCCTACAGAATATCTTCTTAATGATCATTACTGCATTGCATAAATTTAGTATAATACATTTATCTAAGTCCCTATTGTTACACATCTCTTGATCCTCATTCTTCTTCCTCTTTTTTAAAATATATATCTCTTTGATGGACATATTTGTAAGCATCCTTAATTATTCTACAACATAAAAGTCATGAAAATAAAATTGCCATGTGAAAGTGTATATGTACTATTTTTGAGGGTTTTAATGCTTATGGCGAAAGTGCTTTTTGGAAAAGTGGTAGCCCAGACCAGCAGAAATCAAAGTGTCCTTTTTTGTTGTCGCTGCTGTTCTTGTCAGCAGGGAGTGCTCTCATGCCTTTGTTTTAGAGTAGCATGAAGGACCCATGGCCATCTTAGTCCTATTAGCATTGAGAAGGAAGGGAGAGGAAGTTCCCTTTAAATAGGCAGCTTGAGCTATTTCCCCAAAGAGAAGAAACTGAACAAGAGCCTGCAAACTGTCTTAGGAGGAAGAGGCTATCTGCTTGAAACAGCCAGGACCTTTAGCTCAAATCCATTAATCCTCTTTATTAAACCTGGGTCACCTCTGAGTCTTGAGAAATTAACCAGCATCTCCCCACTGCAAGTACGCATCAAGAGACAGCGCCTGCACACCGCCTGTAATTTTCATGGACCAAGGTTCTGGGGTCAGAGGGCTTCCCAGGCTCCGTCCTCTGCTTTTGTCAATTTAAAAGAGGACATCAGCTGCACTTGTATAAATTTCAGGCCAGGCTGTGCAAGGGCGAGTGCTGCGCAGCGTCTCTGCTCTGTGGGAAATGTGAGGAAAGAACACAGACCAGGCGGCAGGCAAGCCGCAGCTGCTCCGTTGCTCCTCTTCATCCTAAATACCTCGGAGTGGTTGCAGGAGCTTGGGAGGGGTGCAGTTCAGAGTCAAGGGTGGCCTTGCTTCTTTCCTCAGAGCAGCTCCCCCAGTACTCTGCACTGCCTGTTGGACTCCATCCCAAAGTCTGCAAGGAAGAACTGAAATTCTGTGCTAAGATATGAAGTAGAGACAATGCTTGAGCCAAATGCAAAAGGGCCAGAGACAGACAGAAAAGGAGGCAGGGCCCCAAGGTGTGAAAAACATGCAGAGAGACCAAGAAAAATCAGAGCAAGAATGAGTCCCAGAACAATATGGAGAACAAAAACACCAAAGCACAAGCATCCCCTTCTTGGCAGCCTGTCTCGCCTGGTCTGGGCCTCCCTGTATGGATTGAGACAACTTTACATTAAAAATAGCGTGAGTCCTCTTCTCTACCCATTTACAAAAATCTGGCTAAGTCAGTGATTTAGAGACCAAGGTCAGGATTACGTACTCAAGCCCTATTATAACCAGAGTCCAACAGATTCATGCTTCCAGTTTTGATAGGAAGAATATGAAAAGTAACTGTCGAAGAACCCACGGAGAAATGCAAAAAGAAGAAACTGTTAGAAATTAAACCTATAAGAAAAAGACAGGAGGATTGACCTTGTGGCAACTTTTTTTTTTTAATATTTTATTTATTTATTTTACAGAGAATGAGAGACCAAGAGCAGGGGTAGGGGCAGAGAAAATCTCAAGTAGACTCCAAGCTGAGAGCAGAGCCCAATATGATCTCACTACCCTGAGATTATGACCTGAGCTAAAGCCAAGAGTTGAACACTTAACTGACTGAGTCATCCAGGTACCCTGAACTTGTGGTAACTTTAAATGTAAGAAGAATCACTGCCATGGCGGGAGTTATGGAACCTGACTTGTCTAGGGTAGTAGAATTATTGCCATTTTACAGGTGAGGAAATTGAGGCACAGGGAGATTCTGACTAATGTCCATGTCCCTAAATTCCAAGTCAGGAATTGAGAGGACCAGCATTTGTTCTCAGACATCTGACCACTCTGTTCACCACTGCAGTCACTGAAGGAAGGGGAGTCACCAATGAGGACACAATGAAGAGCAATCCAGTCCCTCTAGACCCCAGTCTTCTTGCTGAACTGGAACCAAACCAGGCTTTACGGAAAGTGAAGCATGAGGGGGAAAGCCTCTACCAACACTACCACCATCATGCTGAGGGGCAGGAATGGGACAGCTAGCAGGAATTAGAGGACCATCAAAGCAAGTTTCCTCTTAGGAAATCTCTATCAGCACACCAAACGTTAAAGAAAAATAATTTCTATTTTTTCCATATTTTTGTCCGGTATCCAAATAGTCTACCATAACATGAGATATATATCTAATGAGAAAAACATACATCAGTGTGTATTTTAATGATCCTATCCCTACCCTGCATGTGTGGGGACCGGAGCAATAATAATTCCTAGAGCCACAGTGGAAGTTCATTGTTTTGACCTTTTCTCAGCCCCAAGGGAAGCGCATTCTTTGAAATTCTGAGATTCTTTGTGAATCAAATCCAAAGTTCATCCCTATCCTGAAGGTAGACCCACTGATGGATTTGGGTGAGAATAAATATGTCTTAGCTTTGAAGAAGGGCCACACACCTGTTGCCTGGAAGTAGAGGAGTTATTCCCAATAATTGAAAAATCTCGTGGGAGTCCAAAAATAAATGACTGACAACGCTAGCAGAAAATGATAATAATTTTTTTTTAAATCTAAGGATTAATTGAATTCCTAACATCAAAGGAGAACTCATAAAAAAACACTGTTTCTTCTCATCTGGGCACCAGCATCTGTGAGCCTGCATTAGGAGCCAGGCCTGCCTTACCATGACCCAGGCACAAGGGACTGTATCTCACCCTGGCATGAATTGTGGATGGATTAGTGGCTGTCACCAAGAGACTCCTGGCTTCTGTTAGCTTCTCTCCCAGCCATTATGCTATTAAAACAGGGGGTGTTTTGCATATTTAATGGCTCCAAAGTCATTTCACTGACATAATGCTTTTTGCTGGCATGTCTTTCCTGGGTCCTCAGTGTCACTCCCTGGGCTGAGGGTGTGCCAGGCAGGAAGTCTCATTCCCTCCTCCCACCTCCCCTGTAGGGCTCCCATCAAGTGAACGGAACTAAGTGGGATACCTACCGGCCATCTCTGAAGGCAGCCACCTGGAGGAGAGAAATTACACCGTTCAAGTCTTCCTCCTGCTTCTAGCCAATTTCTACTCTTTTTAATTCAATTCAGCGCTTTCTGACCCCAGCAGGTTGGAGTTCCAGAGTTACTTTCAATGGATAGCACCAATTACCAAGGTGTGAAAATAGAAACCTTCGAATTTTGAGAACAAACCCAGAAATGGGGACTTAACTGAAGACGGCTGGAGGGAAGAGAGAAGGAGTCTGAACAGGAAGGAGAGGCAGCTCTCACACAATTAGGAACCCTGCAGAGGATGAGCACACAGTGAGGGGCTTCCAGACAAGCAGCTGGGGCCCAGGAGAGGCCCTGGGGTCCCAGGGTGCATGAGCAGAAGCACTGGAGCGGGGCAGTCAGCAGGAAAAGACAAACAGACCCTATAAGAACACCAGCACTGGACCCACAGGGCATTAAACTGGGCAGAAAGCTCTGGGAGCCCTAACTTCTGCAGGGCCCGTATACTTGGAGTGATATCCTTGTCCACCATGAGGGATCTAGTGAAAGAACGGTGCATGAAGAAGGGAGCGCACCTGACTCACTAACCTATCTGTGGTCAGTGTGAGCTGTGCACTCACTTAGAGGAGGCCTCTTACCTTCATTGCGGATTTCCTAGGAGACCTCCAACATGTGAAAACCAAACATATGTGGGAACCAAGTAACACTCACAAAATTAAGTATAGTGCTGGTTTATGCTTTTGTGACCATATTGGCATATTCTCCCTTACAAAATTTAAATGAAGCAGGTACCCAACAAGTATTTGAAATACTGTTTTTAAATAAGGTGATCTTGATGTCGTTAAAGCTGGTCTTGCTATACAAGAAAAGTAAGACATACTACCATGGAATTAACTCAGAATGTAAATCCAATGAGACCACACTTCCTCCCACCCCCACTGGCTAGATAAAGAACTACTTAGAGAGAATTACTCTATGCACCTTCCTCCCCCACCCCAAACACAGGTACTGAAAGGGGAGCTCATTTCACAGTAAGGAGGAGTAGAGCTGCAAGTCACCCTGTGACTGAGATATTTCAGAAGCATGTGAATAATCTCCAGTGTGGTCTGCCAGGCAATCGAAGCTTCCAAGAAGCCAGCCCTCCTCGCTAAGTAGCCCAGGTTCTTCACATCTGCCCCCCACTCCCACCACTCTAATCTGCTATCCTGTCTGTCCACCTACGCTCCATGCTCATTCTCACATTCCCTTTTCGCAGGGAGCCTCCCCCACCCCTTAGCCATTTCCACAACCACCACCCTCAAAAACCAGCTGTCACCCCTTCTCTTCACCAACCAGCCATCTCTTCTCACCCAATGTCTCCTTAGATGATTCACGCCTGCTAAATTCCCTCCTTGCGCAAAACGTATATCTGGCCATGGAAGACAACTATATTTTTTGGCAGAAGTGTGACATAAAAGAAAAAGTGAGAAGAAACTGCCCCCTCAAGAAATGAGATGTAGGTTTGAACCCAGCTGACTTGGGATTTTCTTTAACTTTTCTCTCAGTCTGTTTCCTAATCTGTAAAGTGAGAGGAATTATGCTGCTGAGTTAAAAGCTCTTCTGCTCCCGCCTTGCAAAAGGTTCAGACAGAAATGGAGTGGCTGGCCAGTTGCCTAGGCCAGAGAAGGGCTCCGGCTACCTCTCTTCCAAACTGGGGGAGAAGCTCCGTGGTAAGGAGAAGAGGGTGCTCTGGAATGGTGCTGAGGGCGTGACTCAAGCACACCAACCTCAGGTTGGATTGAGAGGTACTCTGTGTATGATTTGGAGAGGTGGCTCTGTAGGTGTGGCATGAATCCATGGACACACCCTCAAAACATATAAGCGAACAGGAACAAGAAAACACAAATGCCTCTTCTACCTTCCATGGGTCAAATTAAGATCATCTTCAGGGAAGAAATGAATCTAAGAACCTTAGAGCCAGATCCCCTGACTTTTAGACCAAAGGTTCATTTCATCGCTGGACCCACTGTCCCTGAGTCTGTCAAAGGTCTCCACTCTTCTTCACAGATGTTTGCCCCTGGCTGTGTTTTGTGTGCGGTGAAATACATGGCTGGAATGCCTGACGTGTGTGCTGTCAACACTTGAGCGCATCTCCTGAGAGAGGAGAAATGCTTCTCAACCACACAGGGTGACCACCATCCAGGTCTGTTTGGGACTGAGAGTTCCCAGGATGCAGAGCTTTCCATTTGTAAGTCAGGACAGTTCTGGGCAACTGGGATGACTGGATCATCTAGCTTAGACTTGATTTGTGAAAATTCCCCATCCTTATTCACATGAATGGGATAGGAAAGACACAGCCTGACCTAAGGGCTATGAACTTCAAAGAGATTCCATCCTCTAAACTCTCTGATGATTTTCCCATTTCATTTTTACACATGGAGAAAATGAGTGTCATAAAAATATATTTGTTGAGGAGACATCCTTATGTGGCAGAGTTGAGTTCGAGGCTCACATCTATGGCACCCCTAAACCTGTGCTCTTTCCCCAGTCCCATGAGGTCTGTGAGGACCATCACTATCTCCCCGCCCCAGGAATGAGGATCATAGTACAATGCAAGGGCCTGCCTTCAAGAGGTTTCAGAAACACACAGGTCAGTGGATTGAAACACAACATCTCCTCCCCCACCTTCCAGTTGTGGCCAGGGCTCCTCCAAACCCCGCTGTAAATCCTTCCAGTCTGTAAACACTCACATACAGTTTGTTCCATTGCTTAGCAGCTTTTGACACTAATTGCTCTACAGAGTGTGTGTAACTGGCAACACCTTATTAAAAGTGAAATATATTATACTGTCCACTTATTGCTGCTTTATAGAGATAAAGTATCCCTACTACATGGAAAAGCTGGCAAAGAAATTGACAAAGTGGCTTCTAAATAGAAGCCTGCATAAGGCCATTCCTGGGGCACGAGTCCTATATGGGTTAGGCTGCGAATTTCCCTGATTTGACCTGGGATTTCACCGCACCAGGACTCTCTCCCCTTTACTGTTCTGATTTCCACCTCAGAGATTAGCTTCCAAGAAAGGAGCCTTGGTGCTGGCGAGAAGACTAAAGTGGGTGCTGTCAGGGCTGAGAAATCAGCCCTGCCCCATCTGCAGACATGATCCATCTCCCTCCCTTCAAGGACAAAGCAACGTGAAAGGACGCTGGCCATAGGAAAGTGCTGGGCAGGGAAGGCTGAGGCAGAGAGGCAAGTCCAGAGTGAGAGACCTCCAAATTCAGACCTGGCACGAACCGGTTTTCTCAGACAAATGTGGAACAACACAGGCTTCCCGTGGAAAGTCCATCAAGTCTCGAATCCTCCATTTCCGACAAAGCTGAAATCAACCATCTCTGTGGAGACATGCTATTTCTACTTACACCATCAGGGAATTTGCCCACCACCCAACCTCGGCACAGGCAACTATTAGCAGCTCTGTTTTATAGGATAGATGCTCTCATGAATACCACGTTAGAAAAGACCTGGGTTCAATTCCTCAATCCAAATACCCCTAAAATTTACCCTAAACACCCCCAAACCCAAGATTACCTGACAATTCATACAGCTTGCAAGCTAAGAATGGATATTTACAGTTGTAAAGGGGCGTAAAATCAGGAAGAAGAATATGAAATAAAGACCTTATGAGGCCCACAAAGCCTAACCTATTTACTTCACAAAAGAACATCAGCCAACCCTGTCTGAAAGGAAAGATTTGGAAAGCTGAGAGAGATGACTGCAGGTAGGCTCAGAAGAAAGCCTGAGATGGATGGACGCACAAGGATCAATACAAAAATGACACCAGGAAAACAATGTCCTGCTTCTATCAAAACAAACTTAACTCGAGTGCTGAGATCTGATTAATTGTGTTAGCTGCACTTGCTGGAAAGAGTCTGTCCACAGGAGCCGTAGCCCCTTGTCTTGGCAATATTTTGCAGCTGATCTCTGCCCATGCCAGTACAGAGATGCAGCCAGTGGGACAGGGTGGCCCCTGGAGCTAGCAGATAACAAGGGAGATGGAGTGATGGAGAGAAGAATCTATTGTCCCTGCCACATTTTGTCTTTCTGAGATACCAAATTGCCTGATCGCTTTGACATTTCCGAGACCAAATTAAAATGCGCCACCATGGAGACAAAATGTCATTAGCCTCATTATAAGTGATTGTGTTAAAATAAATACAAAAATAAAGTGGAAATTAGTCCAAACCATTAAAATACAGAAGCAAAAATGGCCAACAGGGACCTTACATGTGACAGACTAAGAAAGGTTGAGACATCCCCTAAGGAGACAGGAAAGATGAATGTAACAAGCACAGTGACTGATCAACAGGCCACTGGTGACTGTGGCAGGGCTGTGGCACTAAGGCAACCTCTTATGCTGCCCTGTGTTGCATGACCTTGGAAAAGCACTTAACCTCACCAAACCCCTGAATTTCATCTCCAGGAAAATAAAAAAGTAACTTTTTTTTTTTTTTTTTTGCATATCTGTTAAAAGTGTCCCTTCTAAGTAGGAAGGAATAAAGAAATGGTCTTTTGAGATGGATACTGTCTTAAGAGGTCCCTGAGAGAAGAGGGCAGGACACCTCTTTAGGCAGAGAGATAACTGCTTCTCACCAGGGACAGAGAGGTCCTCACCTGGTCAGCTCCGAGTTTTCTCAAGAGGGTCCATCTTAGCCAGAGAGAAGATCTTCTGTAAGGAAGGAGCCCAGGTGTGGAATACAGAGACTAAGGCTCTGATTACAACTCAGTCTTACTTAAGCTCAGTGTTTACCCTAGGAACCTCCTACCATCCACACAGGCTCATCTCCCAATACATTTACTCTCTGCCACTTTACCCCACCTGCCCTTTAACCCCTCACTCTTCACTGTTTCTTTCACTCACCCTCAATTCCCACTGACACTTTGGACTTGATACCAGAAATCTGGTTCCAGTCCCATATTATCCATCAACTGAGTTTCTTATTCCCACCAATGGAAATTTGCCTTAATGTCTTCCCTAGTCTTACATACATTAACCATAACAAGCAATGATGTACTGATCCCTCCTAAAAGAAAGGGAACAAAATCCTTCCTTTGCCTCCTTGGAAAAAGGACATTAATTCTAACTACAACTATTACTCCCCTCCCTCACCTCACCCATGAAACCCATATAAAACCTGCCTCTCTATGAACGACTGAATGTGTTGAATTCCTACCTCAGCTTCCTTTTCCACACATCCTCCACAGACATTGCTAACCAATCATGGACCTCTTTCTTACTGAGCTGAATGGTCCATGGAACCACTGTCTATTGATTGGAAATTGGCACCATTTTCTTCCTCTTTGCAGTTAGGGACTCCTGTTTTCACCAAACACAAAATAATCCTCTTTAATAAGTATGAACCAACCCAACTGCAAACACAATGACAGAATAATAATGTCTTTTATTAGCATGTTTCTTCCTATATTCTAAATTCTCTCTCCATTAGTAGCACCCAGTACCCACATAAAAATCCTGTTGATGACACAGACAGATATTACCATTTCTTTCTAAAATCTCAAAGAAGTCAGACCCCAGCAAAGAAAATGTCTTGTCTGATTTCCCATATTCCATAGTAAAGAGGGCCTAAAATGCACCTATCTTAACTCTAAGTTGACTTGAAATTTGGAATCACTTCAAGTGTTAAAGAGCAGAACAAAGCCCTCAATTAGAGCTGTAAGATGGTTAATTCCCGGGCGCCTGGGTGGCTCAGTGGGTTAAAGCCTCTGCCTTCGGCTCAGGTCATGATCTCAGCATCTTGGGATCGAGCCCCGCATCAGGCTCTCTGCTCGGTGGGGAGCTTGTTTCCCTCTCTCTGCCTGACTCTCTGCCTACTTGTGATTTCTCTGTCAAATAAATAAATAAAATCTTTTTAAAAAATGGTTAATTCCCAAATGTCTGCAAAGAGCTTGACACATAAGAAGAGCCTCCAAAAGTTTCAGTAGTGAGCAACAGCTCAGACAGCTTTGCTGACATGAGCTCACTAATTCCTAAAGCTTCCAGCACAATCTACAGCAGGAGATGGTCTTTCTACCTTTGACTTTCTCTCCCTCTAACTGCTCTGACATCATGATCCTTCAGGAAATGTGTGGATAGGTTAGCAATTTTTTTTTAAATTTCTGATAAGCCTCACATAAGGATCCTGGAGGAGAGCATGGGAAGGTAGGAATGGAAGGAAACATTGGCTAGCAGAAGCCACAATGAGGAGGTACCACCATGTCTGACTAAATGAGACAACAGTCGCCACAAGAGGCATCACCCTAACCATATAAACAGAAACAATTATAGCCTGGAATCCCCAAACAGAATAGTTACTGTTTAATCAGGATGTGCAAATGCCACTGCCCATGTGCTTTGTGCTGGAGCAGGGGGCAAGAGAATGAATTTTGTGCATGACTCCAAAGATGACAGGGCTGGGGTGTGGCTGCCTTTTTCTGGATAGATTATGTTTCTCCACTTGCTTCTATGGTTCCCATAGTGTCTCCCCTAGCTCACTTGCTTCCCTCCAAAGCCAGCACACATCTGACTTCTGACTTGATTTTTTTTTTTTTTTTTTTTGCGTCCCTGCCCTAGGATCCTTCTCCTACTTCCCTTCTTTAACCTGTGAATGTTGATTTAAATATTGTGCCTATTTTCCCTTTGCTCCATAGGATGGGAATCAGGACAGCGAAGACCTTTCCTATTGCCATACTAGCTCATTCTGTGGGCCTGATTGATTCTTTGCCGCAGCGCAGAATGAGCAACACCATGGACTAGGATAAGGCTTAGTGAAAGTGACCTCACAAAAGATCTAATATCCAGCTGAGAAGACACATCTTCAGAGGTGAAAAGCACTAGCATCTTATTCCCGTGGAGCAGGAGGAAGACAACAACATGCTAAAATGGGTCAAACACCAGGCTTCAAGGCAGTGGGCTTGCTGTAATCAATCCCCATTTTCTGAGTGCTCATTAGAATTACAAAACATCAGAGCAGGCAAGCACCTTAAGGGATCATCTAGTGCAACCTTCTTTTGTAGAGAAGGAATTTGAGGCTGAGAAAAGTCCAGGGACCCCCGCCCCTCAAGGTCACACAGCCAGGCACCACTAGCAAAGTAGAGTTCATTCCTACTGCTTCTCCACAGCACCATGTGTATAATCACTCTTGGGCAACAAGAGGAGAGAATCCTTGTTCCTAGGTAGCTTACTTTCTGATTATAGACACAAGATAAAGACATTTTTAAAAGTGATTTTTGAGAGAGTAAACCATTAAAATCCCAAATGAGTCAGGACTGATAATGCATGCTCTTAAACAGTTTTTCCTAACAGTGGATATTAGAATTATCAGGGGACCTTTTAACAAATATTAATATCTGATGTCCTACCCTGATCAATTACATCAACATCTTGGGGAGTAGAACTTAGATGGACATCTAGGTGGTTTTCAAGTTCCCCCAGGTGATTCTAATACACAGCTATGTTGAGAACCGTTGCTCTAAGAGATCAGAGGGAAGGGGGTTCTTACTGGGTGACATGGGCAGAAAAGGCTGCTGGACAGAAAATTTATTTAAGCTGGGCTTTGTGTAGCAATTGGAGAGGTGTGCTAGGCCTAGCGTGAACTCAAGAATCTTCTTTTATATGCTGCTGGTCAAGAAAATATGCTTTGAGTATGAAGATCTATTTAACATTGGTATCTTCTTGGAGCCTTTGTGAACATTTTCTGCATAATGATCTAGGGTAATTTCTGCCCCCAGTTTATTATATGAAGTGGGTAAGGCCATTTTACAAAAGGTCCCATGCTCTTGGAGATAGATGCCTACAAGCTCAGCTGACCTACTAATCTGACTCCACACTGCAAGTTTGATCAACAGGAATCAAATGGGGGGCTGGAGTTGCTGAAGTGAACTTTGTATGGCCTAATAAGAAACTGGCCCCAGACCCTTAATCACAGGTAACAGTTGGAAGAAGGGATGTAATTTTGGAGATATCTGTCAAATGTCATCTCTCCTATGGCTTTACACCACAGATCTCATCTACCTGTGTCAGCAGCTTCTTGCCTTCATGCCGGATGCAGCTGGGCACACACCCAAGAGCAAGGAGAGAGCTGAGTGCTTCTAAAGTAGGAGGTGGAAGTTTGGTGGGTTTTCCACCTCTTGCATGGTATCACCTCACTACCACCCAGTCAGGAGGACAGGACAGACAAATGGAGGCTTTGCTTCCCAACACTTCCTGATTTACCCAAAGCCCCTCTCTTCAATTTGGCAGTGGCAACAGTGCCATTCAGCATTTACGTCTTGTCTTGAAATCTTCTTCTATGCTTTCTATGACTGCTTTCAATTAACCTTCTCCCACTGATCTAAGTCAGCAGCTCCAATCTCATTTCTAGGCAGAAACACTAAGCCACAGAGAGGTTAAGAAAGTACCTGAGGGCATATGGGAAATTGGCAACATTGCAGATTTTTCTCCTCTCCAGTTAACCTGCTTACATAAGATGTTTCTACGAGATGGAGTCACCCGTTGGGATATTTATTCAGTAAGTATCTACTGACCGCCTTTTTTGTGTGGGGCATCACCTCTTGGGTACCTCCTTTTGAAGGCTGTTGGTACCAATCTCATGCCCACATTCATTCTCCAGATCAGACACACTGGTCAAACCCGTCTACAGGAAAAGCACTGAGGCCACATGGAGAAATTCTTTTTTTTTTTTATTTGTTTATTTTCAGCGTAACAGTGTTCATTCATGGAGAAATTCTTAAACAGAGAATTCTGCTAAAGCTTTGCTTATAATTTTACACCTCTAAAAATGTAGGTATGTATCCATGCAGTCATTCAACCTGCGCTAACCTGGTCACTGTGCAGGAAATGCACATCTGCAAGAGGCAAGCTTGAGTTGCCCAAGACCAACAGCCTGGAAGACCCTTGTTTGTGTTTGTGGTTCAAAGCCTGGCTGCTCCAGGTCAAGAAGAAAGGCTTTCAGATTTTCACAATATTAACTGCTGGGTATGATCTATATAGTAGACACTCAGTGAGAGGGAAGATAGTGGAGAGGAAAGTCCTCTGAATAGGACACCATTAGACTTCATTGCTGTATCCAGTTGTCCTGCAGCTTCCTGTGTGAACCTGGTTAGATCAGCTCACTTTGACACGACTCCCCTCATTTGTAAATCAAGCTGTTTGGCTTGAACGATCTTAACGTCTTTGTGATGTTCAACATTTCTGGGCATAGATTTAGTCTCCCCTAGTATTGGGCTTCTTTTCATGCCATAGTATTAAATATTTATGACAGCATTATCAGTGGGTCCTGTACCTTAAGAACACCACCTGCTGTATACTGCAGTTATTTGGAATGACACATGATCAGGAATTTGGGGCCTAACAAAGCTTGTATGTCACTTACCTACTGGTTGTTGCCTTAACCCATTTACCAGCCTACCCACATGTTATCATAGATGAACTCTTCATGTTTCTTTGTAATCATTTGCTTGACCTCTTTTAATGTTGAGGTTTTCCAGAGCTTAGTGTCTGGAATTCTTCTTTTTTCTCTCTCGATTCCTTCCCTGTATGATCATTTAACCTTGTGACTTTAAATATCATCTAAATACCAAATGTAGACCTTTAGCCCCAGATACAACCCCCACTCCATGCACTCCAAACTCATTATATCCCACTGCCTACTCTACATGCCTGGTAGACATACCGAGTTCAAAATGAGTCCAAAATAAACTCCTGGTCCTTCCCCCAAATCCTGTTCTACCCATACATTTCCATCATAGCTGATGTCAAATTTATCCTTCCAGCTATTCAGGTTAAAAAAATATGGTGTCCCCCTTGGATCTACTCTGTCTCACCCCATATTCAATCTGACAGTTTGGTACCTCTGCTTTCAACATATAGCTAAATCTACTTCGGCCATCTCACCTGCTATCACCCTAGCTCAAACCACAATTATCCTTTGCTCAGATTATGACCATTGCCCCTGACTGGTCTGCTTGCTTCTACCTTTCAGCATTCAGAATGGTCCTTTCAAACAAACTAAAGTCAAGTTACTCCTGTGCTCAAAAATCTGGAAAAGTTCCTCATCTAACTCAGAGAAAAAGCCAAACTCCTTACAGAGGGGTACAAGGCTCATTTAATTGGGTCCCCCATTATTGTTCTGGCCGCATCTCCTACTACTTTCCATTTGCTTACACTACTTCGCTTATTACAATTGCCTCCTTGTTGTTTCTTGAATAAGCTAGGTAGACTTCACTTGCACCGTAGGGTCTTTGGATTAAACAGTGTTTCTGCCTAGAAAACTTTTTCCTTCAGATATCCTTCTGGCATATTGCCTCCCCTCCTCCAGTCTCTGCTCATTTATGCCCTTCTCAATGCTGCCTGCCCTGTTTAAAATCAAAACTCTCTTCCCCAGTATTCCAAGTCAATCTCCATACTCTGCCATACTTTCTTTTTCTATATTATATTTTCTTTATTACTTCCAATCTTCTAACATACTATAAAATGTACCTAAGTACTATGCTGATTGTTCATTATCTGATTCCCCCACTAGTATCTGAGCTTCCTAAGAGCAGGAGTCTTTGTTTTATTTGTTGATGAATCCCGAAGTCTTAGGATAGTGCTTGACCCATGCTAGGCCCCCACTACATAGTTGTTGAGTGAATGTAGTTAAAGAGTAATAGCCATGTAAATTCATTTTCAAGAACTCGGTGAGCAATTGAATATACCTTTATCCCGAAATGTGAACATACTCTGTAATTAAAATAAATCCTTCAAGGCATAAAGAATTTAATATTATTTGTCCTGCTTTCTGGAATTCATAAACCTAGAGGTTGCAAGTCTATCTGGGAGGAAACAAAATAGAAGAATCTGAAAAGAAATGCATCATGCCTCTGATAATTTGTCAAGTCCAGAACATTAAAAAAGGGGGGGAGGGGGTTACATCTTTGACTCTACTCATAACATGGATTATTTAGAAACTTGTGAAGTTATTGAAAGTCCAGGTTTCACCAGCACCGTCAGGTATTTCTTTGACTTTTAAATTACACAAGCTAAATCTATAACACAGTGAGAGCATTATTGCTTGGATTACAAAGCCCTGCCATTTTCTTAACACTGCACTTTGGCAGAGGTCTGAGATTATTTCCATACTTCTGTCTCACTGCTTTACCTTCTACTTCCTATTTCCCAGTCAATTTCCAAACAATAATGCACCTAGCTAATGGAATTCTTGGTCGGCTTCTCCATGAGGTAGTCCTCTACTCCTTTAAAACCTCATCTCAGACGACACCTCACCTTAATCCTGGACAGCTTCCATCCTTGACCTCTGAGATTTTCCATGGCTGGAATGGATTGGAAAATATTAGCTGGTTCCTATTTGGACTTGGCCTCATAATTGGCACTCTCCCAGGAGAGGGAAACAACTAGGGAGAGGAGAGGTTTGCAGAAATAAAAGTGAGAGAATACAAAAAATATATTAAATATATAAATTTATATATAAAACCTCATCTCAAATGTCCCCTCCTCTGGGAAGCCTCCCTGAGGAAATGAGAAAGCAGGTTTCTTCCTTAAATGCTTTCACAAGATAGTTTATGCAGAATACTGCAGAGGTAACACACTGCGATGTGTTTATGTTTTTACAGGACTGTCTCTTCCTGACTGGAGCACTCAAGGACAGTGAACTTGGCTCAGTCATCTTTCTTTCCTGGTTCACTAGTGCCTGATAGGGAGTAAGCGCTCAGCCAGTGCCAGTTACACAAATGACCTTGTAAAATCATTAATTGTATGTGGAGTTTCACAAGGAAGTAGTTTTTACCTAAACCAAATCTGGCGTTTATAATGGCTCTTGAAAAGACCCTAATCAGTAAGCTTGGTCCCAGAAATTAACAGTTTAGCTTCTAAAATTATTGTTGTCGGCAACATAACAGCAGAGAAATCAGGCCAGCAGGGCCAGCTGAATATAGAAAGAAAGATGTGATTCAGAATCCCAAAGGGTCAGTCCTTCCACAGCAAGTCCCCCTAGGGCTGCAAAGGATTCTGTAACAGGGAATTGGAGAACACATCCTGCAAGATAAACAGATGCCTCAAGACTGATCAAGTCCATACGACGGACGTCCCAGAGCCATAGAGATAGATCGCATCATCCGGCATCTGCACAATCTGAAGAGCTCCACACCGTCACTGTGTGCAGCAGGGGTCATAAGAGGCTTGCATGCAAACGAGAAACCACTACAGGGAAGGTCAAATAATTGTCAGGTATTCTTTCTGCAATATTTACTTACAGGGGAGGCATTTGAGCTGCTCCTTAGGTTTGGAGCCCTAAGACAATTGACCTCTTGAATATAGGTTTTTTTTGTTTTGTTTTTAATATTTTATTGATTTGACAGAGAGAAATCACAACTAGACAGAGAGGCAGGCAGAGAGAGAGGAGGAAGCAGGCTCCCCGCGGAGCAGAGAGCCCGATGTGGGGCTCGATCCCAGGACCCTGAGATCATGACCTGAGCCGAAGGCAGAGGCTTTAACCCACTGAGCCACCCAGGCGCCCCTTGAATATAGGTTTAATGCTTTTGGCTACATGTCACTCCTGAAGGGGTTAAAAGAAGAGTGAGCCATCAAACATCCCTACTTTGTTTTTGTCAGCTCCATTCCACCTTACCTGTGTCTTTCTCCTCACCTGGAGCTCTTGACATTCCCTGTTACCAAAATAATTGTGGACGGGACTGACCATGTTCTGCCAAAGATCCCTCCTTTCATTAAAAAGTAAACCAGAAATTCTAGTCAAGAGTTTTTGTTTTGTTTTGTTTTGCTTTGTATCTATAGCCCTTCTCTTTCTTGATTTGTAGGAGACTCCTTTCTTTTCAAATCAGCACAATACTTTTAATTGATCTCAAAACTTCACTGCCACAATTGTACACAGGTCTATCCTATCATTTACAATGCACTAATTTCTAGATATTGCACTTAGTTTAGTTTTAGTTCTCTGTGCACAGGAACCATATCTGGGCTCTCATTCTCACTCCTGATCACCCTCAAGCTAAAATCTAAGTCTGCCCCGAAGAAAAGTTACTGGAACAGTTTGGTTCATGAAAATCATGTGCTCAGTGAGAGAGTCAGTCCGGCTAAACTTACCAATAATATAGTTATGGCTTAGATTGTTCCTATCTGTTTTAATCCATACCTACCTTTCCAGAGAACAAGCCCACTATTATACCTTAAATTATTATTATCAAATATCTTTCTCTGGTTAACCATTCCTATAAAGTATTCTCAGAAATCACCTGGCACAGATGGCAAAGTTCATAACCTGGTTTACAGGTTCTGGATAAATAAAATTTTCAGCAAAACAAAAGCTGAGAACTAGAAGCTTCTCACAGATTTGAAGCCACAATAGGTCAGAGAATCAGTCTATAACATAAGAAGAGAAGTCCATCTTTCATTAGCTGGAGGAAAGACAACTGACATAAGTTAGAGGGGTTGCTAGGATACTGTATTGGCCACTTAAAATCATAGAACAGTGATTCTCAACTCAGAGCAACTTTGTTCTCCAGGGGACCATTGTCTGTGTCTAGAGACATTTTTGGTTGTCACAAATTGAGGGGTGCTATGGTGGACAGAGGTCATCAGGGATGCTGCCAAAGGTCCCACAATGCACAGACCCTGCAACAACAAAGAAGTATCCTGCTAAAATGTCAATAGTGACAACCTTAAAAAACCATACCATGGGGCCATTAGGAAAACTGAGTTCAAAAAGCTAAGACAAAACCATGACAATTACACACTGAAGAATTACTGAAGAGTCAAACCAGCTTTATGAGCTGCATAGTGAATGTGCTCCAGATAACAAACCAGGAAAATGAGGAATGAATGTAAGGTATGGGTTGGATTTCCAAATGGACTTAAACTGTGTCAAGGAAGGAAAGAAACACTTTTATTTTCAGTCCGGAAAGGCCAGAAACCCAGGAGAGAAATTTTGAGAAACATGTTTTAAAAATGTCTTATTTCCTCCAGGGTCAGAGTAGAGCCTCCAAGAAAGAGAGCTTCCGGATTCTGCCTAGGACTTTCCCCTAAAAAGCAAGTTTCTACTGGTATTGAAAACTGCACAGATCTCACAGTGCTGCCCATGCATCTTAGCTCAGTTCCACAGAGTGGGATGGATGGTATAACATTAAACTAAGAAGGTTTAGAATGTGGAACAAAATATTGGCTTGCAAGCCTACTTAGCTCTGTCAGCCCAGCAACATGGTGTTAGCCTGGCTCCTCCAAGAACCAGACAACAAGGCAGGACTAAATGTGCAAGACACTTATTAGGGGAAACATCTGTGAGAGAAAATGGAAATGGAAGTGGACAAGGCCGGGAGAACCAGCAGACTGCTGTGCCAGTCTGATCCCCAGTGAGTTTTTGGTGGGGAGACAGCAGAGGAGGGAAGGGCAGCAGGCAGCAAGTCTGGTGGAAGCAGAGAATGCCATGCAGTTCTAGGGAAACTTTGGCAAGGTCCTTGGGGAGCCTCAAGTCAAAGCTGCCCAGCAGAGGAGACTACGACTCCCAAGAATGAACTTGACCTAGTATCTCTGTCCCACTCAGTCACTGGCTGAGAGAGCAGCCTGTGAGAAACATGGCCTCAAAGCCTACATAACAGTGGACTTGAGAGAGCAGAGGCTGGGATAATTGGTCAATTGTATTTACTGTAGCCAAAGATCTAAAGACATATTCTCATGGCTGCCACCAACACCAGGACAAGACTTCAGTCACCTGAGGATAAAAACTATGCTCAGGAAAGAGTGTGCTTTCCAATTTTCCTTATTGTTAGTCCTTTCTGTATATGAGCATTACTATGGCCTAATAATATCTCTTTTGAAAAATTCTAACCCTTCCTCTGCTGGACTTTTCCTCAGACGAAAGTGTTCCTCTCAAGCTAAGTCAGGGAAGCTAGGACCTCAGTGTCTCCATGGTAGGTGGTCCTTGCAGAAGAGTTGGCACAGAAGGAAAACAGTGAGAACTCTAGAGATGAAGAAATATGAGCACTTTGAATGGCTGCTCCTTGGCCTCAGCTTTTTCTTTACTTTACTTTAGAAGTAAAGTCTATTTTGCATTTATTTCCCTTCAATGGTCTTTTTTGTTTGTTTGTTTTAAAGATTTTATTTATTCATTTGACAGACAGAGATCACAAGTGGGCAGAGAGGCAGGCGGGGGGTGCAGGGAAGCAGGCTCCTTGCTGAGCAGAGAGCCCAATGTGGGGCTCGGACCCTGAGATCATGACCTGAGCCGAAGGGGCTCAACCCACTGAGCTACCCAGGTGGCCCTCAATGGTCTTTTTTTTTTTTTGATAAACAAGAGAATTTTACTGATATTGGTCTGTAACCACTGACATGTAATTTTTTTTTTTTAACCACAGTCACAGAGTTGAGGAACATTGCAGATGTTGCAGAATAGGGTCTTCCATGGCAACCATATAGTACCAATATCCAGAGTGATCTGTGGCCAAGGACACATGCCCATTCTAAGTCCAAAAGAGAAGCAACCAGAGCTGAGCAATTAGAAGCATTTTGCCAGGGATGATTTGACATTTCTGTCTTGATTTTAATCCCAAGGACACAGATTGACTTAGTGTAGTGGTCTCCAACATGGTGCTTGGCTCCAGGGATGGTCTGAGTGTTACAATGATGTGAAGGAAGAGAATGTTAGAATTTTGTTTTTATTCATTTCTATCCTACATTTTTAGTCATCATATATGTATAGCAACATATTATCATTTCTACCTGAATAAACGCACTGTGTGTACATGCTCTAAAACAAAAAAGTTCAGAGACCACTGATAATACAGTGGGTCCTAATTTTTTTTTAAAGATTTTATTTATTTATTTAACAGACAGAGATCACAAGTAGGCAGAGAGGCAGGCAGAGAGAGAGAAAGGAGGAAGCAGGCTCCCCGCAGAGCAAAGAGCCTGATGTGGGGCTCGATCCCAGGACACCGGGATCATGACCTGAGCTGAAGGCAAAGGCTTTAACCCACTGAGCCACCCAGGCATCCCTTAATTTTTTTTTTAATAGCTAAAAAGGATGGTACAAAACAAGTGAAGGTGAAGCTACTCTGGTTGCTAAGGGCAGCTGCAGCCAGGGAGTGGAGAATAGACTCCCATCTACTTAGCTGAATCAGAACCTTAGGGCTCTGAGCAACACAAATAGAACACCATAGGCAGCAGGATATGGAGCTGTGGGAAGTGATCTGAGAGGCATCATCTTGAGGGGAGAAAACCAATTAGAGCTGAGCAAGTTCCTGAGCAAAGCCATCAGTGTGGAGAGTCCAAACAGCTATGGAAGAGCCAGGCAATAGAACTAAACAAGGGAAGCCTCCCAGGCAAGAGTAAAGTATTTCTGAAGAGGAGATTGGAGATTGGAGGATTTTCCTAGCAGAACTGAGTAGATGAATAACTATGGCAGCTTTTAAAAGAAACACCTGTAGTCATAGATGAGTGCAGGGAGGGAACAAGCAAGGATATCCCCCTGGGTAAGAATCACCTATCAGATTAACAACGAAGACTAAAGAGTTCTTAAATTCCCTTCCATTTCTAACATCCTATGATGTTTGAAGACCACAGGTCCAGGAAGAAATACTTTCCTCTCTCACTCCAAAGTGGAGTCCTATGACATTTCTGCTTCTGATGTTACAGAGACATAACCTTCAAAAGCGAAAAGAGATTACTTTTGTTCAGAGAATGAAGGATAGACTCTCACCTACTTAGCTGCAACTAAACCTGTAGGCTTTGGACAAAAGCAAGCATAACCAAGAAAAGAGGGGTGGTTAACTTACTGGCAGAAATGATTAATCAAGAAGAGGTATGCTTAAGAGTGATGTGTGCATATATGAGTGGGTGGTAAGCAGGCGTAGGCTGGAAGACAGGCAGTTGTTGCACATACCCAGATGCCCTGTGCTTACTCCTTGGGGTTTTTCATATTTCTGAGTTGTACGGTGTGCCCTCTGGTATCTTGGGCAGGGGTCTTCCCAAGATGTGTTTCCCCCAGTGGCTAAAAGTCACTATATAGCACCTCAACATTGAGATTGTACTCTGCTCTGAGGCAGCAACATCTTCAGGGCTGACTTCTTTCTCCTGATGTATTATCAGCGCCACTCGCTGGGTGGCTATCTCGTCCTCCACCTCTGTCTCTGCCCCTGCACCCTCTTGTTTGGTGGTCTGGTGCTTGTCTTTGACTTTCAATAATGCCTAGTTCCACTTTCTTCTAACATCTCTTCCAGCTCTGACACCTGCTCCCTGGCTTCACACTGACTCTGACATCAACCACCAAATGTTCAGTGCAATACAAAGGAGGAATCCTCAAAGACTTTTGAGAGAGTACTTAAGATATTTCTTATATATCCATTTATTTGAGTACAATGAAGTCTAATCACGGGCCCAAGTGAGAGATCCGGTGATAGCTAACCAAGCCCTGTAACCAACATCTGGGAGCCATAACAGATAAGTTATACTGGAGGGCTTTCTCTTCATTGAAACAAATCTATCACAGTCACCCTTTTCCCAGATGCCATCATCAAAAGGCAGCAGAAAAACATAGTCATGAAGAATTGAAAATAAAGAAGAATAAAGAATGTAGGATTCATTTACAGGGGTGGGGAAAGCTATTATGTATCTTTGACTCCACCTCCGCCCCAAACTCTCTTCGATTACTTCTGTTCTTCAACCACAGCATAAAATCTGATTTTGCTATCTTTTTTTTAAAGATTTTGTTTATTTATTTGACAGACAGAGATCACAAGTAGGCAGAGAGGCAGGCAGAGAGAGAGGAGGAAGCAGGCTCTCTGCCGAGCAGAGAGCCCGATGCGGGGCTCGATCCCAGGACCCTAGGATCATGACCTGAGCCGAAGGCAGAGGCTTTAACCCACTGAGCCACCCAGGCGCCCCTGATTTTGCTATCTTTTTGATACCTGTGGCCCTCACAGGCACATAGGCTTCAATGGTGCATCTGGAAATCTAAGCTCTGGAAATGTCAATGGTTCTGTGCACCTTTAATCTGTAAGGATATGCCTATCAGAAAAGCCTGACTTTCATGCTTTGCCCGGAATGAGTAGCTTCCAAAGAAGAATCCACTGTTTCTGTGGAGCTTGACCACGTCAACACAGCTTCTGATGCATATGATTGAGACCCAGGGCTGGGAATTAGGAACTGCACAATTCAAAACCAAAGCTAGAGGGTGCAGCCCTACATCTCTGAGAGTCTGTGCATCCAAAGTTAGCCCTATGGATCTCCACAGATATTAAAATCTGATGAAAAATGATTTTTTCTAGTTCCAAAAGGATTCTAGAGCAGGGCCCTTCCTCACCCCAGATGAGACAAAGACTCAAGATGTAGTTAAGGTTTAAGTAAGCTCTACTCTACTCCAGAGACCTAGCTTATCATCAAGGTCCACAGGCTTTAGCTACTCAGAAGACATCCCAGTCACATGGACAGAAAAACTGATCAAGTGCAGCGTGTGCTTAGGAGATTCTTGGTCTCAAGGGCCCTTTTCAGAACTGTGGCCCATTTCACCATCTTCTTTCAAGCTGAATCTTTTTCTGAGGCTACTTAAGCTGAACATGTTGGGTTAGGGCAGGATATAAGACAAGTATGTGACTCAGGAGATTACCCCCCTTTCTACCATCCAAACAACACCAGTGAATCAACGGATCTCATTCTGGATTCAGTGCAGCATAGGCTGTGTGGGTTTGTGGGGTCCTGAGATGTTGTATAGTTTCTCCTCAGGCCTGGGCAAAGAGGAATCTAATCTCTAGGGATTCACTAATCAGCCTATATGGGGAGGTATTAGTCAATCCCCTCTCTAGTATGTTTAGGAGAGCCAAAGAGGACCCATCTTCCCAGAAAAGTATGATCTTCATCAACATACTGCTCCCTGAAATTCTACTTTAAGTTGAGACAACACATCTAAGCGGCAGGTGTCATCAGCCCAGGCCTAGCACTCACTGGGCAACAGAACACTCTTTTGCCTGACTTTAGGCTCCATACTGGAGCCCTTCTCAACCCCATTCTGGGTCCCTTTCATCCCAACCCAAAAAGCAGAGTTCCTATTCTCAACAGGGCCAGAGTAGCTCAGCTGGGGAAACACAAAACACTTACCAGTGTTCTCCATGGAAAAAGGAAAAGCCAACCAAACATTGCTTTAAGACTAAAGAAGTGAATGCAGGATTCCCTGAAAGAGGCCTCCTCCTCCAAACAAATGTCACAGACAATTTAGTGTGTGCTCCACTGCCATTATAACCATAACCCATGACAGTCAAAGCAAGACAGAAAATCAGGAGTAAGGACATTGACACAGAAAAAGAAGAGAGAAATACCCAGACAGAAGTGGTCAACCCAAGTGATGCAATAAGACCTGGCAGCCTGGAACTGTAGGACATTTCTGAGAGGGAACATCTACTAGGCGTTTCTTACCACCCTTCCAGCCACCCTGGGAAGTAGGTAATGAAGTTCTTTTTTCCTGTTCTACAAAGAGGATTAAGAGTCCTGGGGAGACTGAGCTGCTGCCTGGTGAAGAAGAAGCCATGGCGCTCCGGGTCACCAGGAACGCAAAATGTGGAAAATAAGGCGAAGATCAGCATGGCAGGGGCAAAGAGCGTGCCTCTGGGCACGACTGCAGCCTCCAGGCCCGGGCTGAGACCGAGAACGGCCCTCGGAGACATTGGTAACAAAGTCAGCAAACAACCACAGGCCAAATTGCCTCTGAAAAAGGAAGTAAAAACTTTGGTTCCTGGAAAATTTATTGCTAAAAAACTACCTAAACCTCTGGAGAAGGCACCCGAGCCTGTGCCAGAACCTGAGCCAGAACCTGAGCCCGTTAAAGAAGAAAAACTTTCGCCTGAGCCTATTTTGGTTGATACTCCCTCTCCAAGCCCAGTGGAAACATCTGGATGTGCCCCTGCAGAAGAATATCTGTGTCAGGCATTCTCTGATGTAATTCTTGCAGTGAATGATGTGGATGCCGAAGATGGAGCTGATCCAAACTTTTGTAGTGAATATGTGAAAGATATTTATGCTTATTTGAGACAACTTGAGGAAGAGCAAGCCATCAGACCAAAATACCTACTGGGTCGTGAAGTCACTGGAAACATGAGAGCTGTCCTTATTGACTGGCTAGTACAGGTTCAGATGAAGTTCAGGTTACTTCGGGAGACCATGTACATGACTGTTTCCATTATTGATCGGTTCATGCAGAATAATTGTGTGCCCAAGAAGATGCTGCAGCTGGTTGGTGTCACTGCCATGTTATTGCAAGCAAATATGAAGAAATGTACCCTCCAGAAATTGGTGACTTTGCCTTTGTGACTGACAACACTTATACTAAGCACCAAATCAGACAGATGGAAATGAAGATTCTAAGATCTTTAAATTTTGGTCTGGGCCGCCCTCTACCCCTGCATTTCCTTCAGAGAGCATCTAAGATCACAGAGGTTGATGTTGAGCAACATACTTTGGCCAAATACCCGATGGAACTAACTATGTTGGACTATGATATGGTGCACTTTCCTTCTCAGACTGCAGCAGGAGCTTTTTGCTTAGCACTGAAAATTCTTGATAACGGTGAATGGACACCAACTCTACAGCATTATCTATCATACACTGAAGAATCCCTTCTAAGTGTTATGCAACACCTGGCTAAGAATATAGTCATGGTGAACTGTGGGCTTACAAAGCACATGACCATCAAGAACAAGTATGCCACATTCAAGCCCGCGAAGATCAGCACACTGGCGCAGCGAAATTCTGCAATCGTTCCAGATTTAGGCAAGGCTGCGGCAAAGGTGTAACTCGTAAACATGAGTTGGAGTACTATAATAACGGCAAATAAAATTGGCACCATGTGCCATCTGTACATACTATATGTTACCTTTACTGACTTTTAATAAAGTTTGTGGTCCTTTTTACTTAAAAAAAAAAAAAAGAGTCCTGGGGAGGCTGTACCACTTGGTTCACTTGGGCTGAACCCAAGGCCATCCATTTCATAAATGCAGGGATGGAGCCTTGTCTTTTGCTTCCTAGGTAAGTGCTTTCATGCTCTCCCATAACGTAATGGTAGAGAGCTATCTACTTCAAAAATAAATAATTTAAAAGAAACAGTCATTCAGGTTATAATAAAGAAACAGTCCAGGCTCCATGGACATCATGGGGGCTAAATTAGTGGCAATTATAAGGCAGTTCCCTTTTACTCCCAAGACCTTGCCCCCAAACAAAAAGAAGGTAAGGCCCATCAGGGAAAGATAGAGATTCTTAATAGTGGTTTTCGTCATCACTTCCCATCTGGGCCTCACCCAAAGAGGCATCCACCCCAGTGCCAAGCAAGACTGGGCATTCTCTTCTCCATGGGATAAAGCCAGGGGACTCCCAAGGAAACTCCAGCTTCTCTTGGAGCCTGTAGGCTGACGGGCTATTTCCATCTGCCACATTCTCTCTTCCAACATTCTCTTCTCTTTAAGGAGAGTGGGAAATCCCTTGGCACTGGGCTGTTCAAAAGAACAAGGTTGGCTTGTTCAGAGAAGCCACAGTCTTCTTTAAGCCTATCTTCCTAGAAACAGAAAAGCCCATAGATGCTTGGCCCCACCACTGTCACGTTTTAGCAATCCTACCATGTCACATACATCATTGCACTCACCCTGAATCATACCTGGCATAGCTTTTGCTCTCTGTTCGCATTTTTCTACAGCTGCTTTGAAACTATTGTTTTGACAGCACCCACACCCATGTTGTCCATTGTGAAAGAGGTGTGATGGTATAGGAGTGGGGAAGTAAAAAGACCTGGATATTTTGGCTCTTTCACTCACTAGCTACAGGATAATTAGGATGTACATGGATGTGCTTTGTAGACTGCAAGTCACCATTTAAACATGAATCATTAATACAGAGACTCTGGCATTCTCAGTGTGGAGTTTCTCTTGGTTAGTTCAGAGCCAAGACCAAATAGATAAGTTTAAAATAGATATTTTGATGGTATAGTGATGATAAAGGCAGGTGTTTTTCATAGCGTATAGACCAAGCAAGTCAGGTGGACACACGTCTGAAATTTGATATTGTACTAGCCTGAGCATATCATTCTGCATATCAAGAAAAGATTGATTTTAAGATGTCTCCCAGTTCAGTTACAAAGGTCCTTCAAAGTGTGAGAAAGCCTCTGAAAAGGACAAGGCTTCTCTTTTGTTTCTTGACCCCTCACCTTAATCACTGGGCAAAAGATACTGTGGAGTTGTCCAGTTCTTTGTGCACTATGATGAGAGAGTTTCAGGGAAACAGAGTAGTGGACAAGGTTGCAAGTTAGTTCATTTCCCAATAGTGTACCAGAGAGGGGGACAAAGTTCAGCTCAGCCCTTCACTATCACACTGAAATGACACCAGGCAAGCTATGAACACAGGTTATTGAAAACTGTGTTCAAACACTGGCTCAGTCACTATCTGATAATGTGACCTTGAATAAGATACTTGGACTCCCTTTGCCTCAGTGGTCTCATCTATAAAATGAAAGGAATTGATTAGGTCATCTCTAAGAGCCTTCTTAGTTCCAATGACCTTTACTTTTCAAAATAAATTATTATAATTTATCCAGGTGGTTGATCTTGGGGAGAGGTCATGCATTCTTTCCTATCATTTTGATAATATTTGGGAAATGGTTGTATCTTTGTGCCCCCCCAAATCATTCAAGTCCAATCAAAACCTCTCTAATATCCCTGATTTTTTCCAGGAGAAAATAATCAGGGGCACAATCTAGGAGTTAACACAGCTAGAGCTCTTTATAATCCTTCTGATGGATTGGGGAGTTGAGTGATGCAATCTTAAACTTCTGTATTAAACCCTTGAGAGGACATGAGTTAAGGAGCTGAGATTATTAGACTTCCAGAAATGATGGAATTTCCAAAAATAATCTATTTCTTATCTCACAGCAAGTGTACACCTAAACTGAAATAGATGGTTTGTGAGCAAGAATTTGAGGACAGATACTTTTCTCAATGCTCCCCAAAGGACTGTCAGTGCCTATTATGGGTTTACTTTTAGATTTCAATATTTCAAACATATAAGGCACACCCATGACATTCCTGCAACAGCTCTCAAGTCATCTATGTCTCCCCATTTCACCCACCACCAGTGGTTTCCCATCTGACTTACTGCAGTAGCCTCCCACTGGCCTACCTCCTTCCATGTTTGCTCACCTCTAATCCATTCTGCAAATGGAACAAGAACAAGATTCAAACATATAACTCATGATCTTCACCCTCATCACATGAGTCATATCCGTGGTATTCCATCACTTCTAGAATAAAGACCACAATGATAAACATGACCTTCGTGTGGGCAGGGGTTGCATCTTCTGATCCCTTCCCAGCTCTCTCAACTTATCTTACACCAAATTCCCTACCTCTCCATCCAGCTGAACAGAATGTCCTCTGATTCCTTCTCCTATGTTGTCTCTGCATATCTTGTTCACTCTGCCCCTTCCTCTGCCTCCTCCCTTGGGTTTGGGTAGTTTTCACTCTTCATCCTTCAGATCTCAGCCCAGTTATCTCTTTCACAGGAAAGGCTTCATTGATCTCCCTGGCAATATCAAGCCCTCCTTATAGGCAATCATAGCAGCATACACTTTCCCTTCCAAAGTCTTATCTCAGTTGTGATTTCACAACCATATGGGTATCTACTTGATGTATGTCTAGCCCACTAGACTATAAACTTCACAAGAACAGGGACCATAATGATTTTTCTTCAGGCATCACATTCTCAGTGCCTAGCATAGTGCTTGCCACATAACAATCACTCAATAAATAACATATCAAGTAAGTTAATGTGCTTGGCACTTAGAACACTCTGAGATGAATAACACAAGATGCCCTGTATTCAGAATCCCACAACTATGAAATGACAAGTCTAAAATAGACAGGGCTACAAAAAATGACTGGGTATAAGAAATGAGAGCGACCCTTATCAATTTCTTTTGATTCATTGAGATCCTTTATACCTTTTCCATATGAACATCAACCCATATAAGTATCACTTGCTCAAATATAACTCACTCCTACACTATCAACATTTTACTTTTTGTGAACAACACAATTCTTCCTTCTATTGTATAATGTTGACATCACGAGCATGACTCTAAGTTTCAAATAATTGGGGCCATGTCAACAGACATCCTGATTAAATCTGCTAAGTAATTTGGGTTTGCGTTAAACCAATAGCCCACATCAGGGCCCACATCTGTGTTTACGGAACAACTCTCACTGTCAGTCGTGTCTGTCGCAACATGTGATGTGAGATCTGAAAACATGCAGCTCCAATTCTGAGCTGCTGCATGTGTTTGGTTGGTAGCTTGGAGCTGGTGTTTATTGACAAGCATGAACACTCGAGTGAGTAATCATTATAAGCATTCTTTGCACATTTCCATCTCCCATTAGCAGAGCACATCTCCATGCCTCTCTGTCCTCACTCTGCAGATGGGGAAGCGGATGGGCAGGCTAGGACCCAGGGTCCCAGATGCCTTTGAGCATTCAATGGGATGAAACAGAATGATAGAATAGATAAGCTGACACTTGGTATTTGTGTGACCTTGGCTGATTACCTGTTCATTTGTCCATTCATCCACTCACTCATTCATCCACTCACTCATCCAAACAACAAATACTTTTGGAGCCTTTATTTAATAACTGTCATTGTGCTAGGCACTTAGGATATGCTGGAGAACTAAACAGATGTGTTCACTACCTCTATGGACCATGGTCCAGGGAGGAAAAGAGACCTACAACAAAGAATTACTTTAAAATACAGGAACTCACAGTGTTAGAAGAAACCTGGTATCGTGGACTTGCGTAATAAAGAGAGAGATCTACCCTAGTTTAGAGCATGGAGAATCTCTGAGAAGCAATAGTTAAGCTGAGCCCTGAAGGGTAGGATGAAAGTTTGACCAGAAACAGCACGATAAGAGAATCAGAATTTTTTAGGCCTAGTAACCTCATAGACGAAGTCCTTGAAGAAAGAAAGAACATGGTGTGTTTGGGGAACAGATCAAGTCCTGAGTAGTTAGAGCCATGAGCTGGGAGGAGAGAGAGGTGTGAGGTGAGATGAATTGAGACCAGAGGCTGGTTAAGGCAGGTGGACCATGCTCAGTACTTTGGACTCTAAAGGCTACCAGAAGTCTACCTAGAGTTTTAAGCAAAGCAAAGATAAGGGGGCAACATTTGACTGGCCTATGTCACAGTGACTTTGAGGAACAAATGAGGCCAAAGAAAAATTCTCCAGGCAAACCATAAAGCTTGGAACCATCATTATTCTAAGTGTAACCACTAGGCAAACTCCTAGTTTGAATGATAAAGCCTGTGAAAATGCCCTGGGAATAAAGGTTCAAAAATGACCACTCAGATCATTTCAGACAATCTGTCCCTTGAAATGCCAAACATGCTGGTTTTCTCCATGTTGGATTTGAGTGTGTCATCCGACTGTCACTTATCATCCCCCACGAACATACAAGCAGCCATTCCAATCAATGGCCTGTGTCCTAATGCATCGATTCATCTTGGCCTTTCCAGGGGTCTCTCTGCACAGCATCTCTGCTCATTAAAGGGAATGTGCCTGCATCATAATGATAATGCTCTGCACTTACCCAGCACATTGCCCAGGGGTGTCTCAAAGCATTTTGCAAACATTTAATTAAGTTAGTCTAGTGACTGCAGGAGAGTCCCTAGCGTCTCAGCACCTAGGGGTCTGGGTGGGAGGGAAATGATAGCAAACAAGTACAAGGCCTGCCTCCAGCACCAGCCCTAGAGCCCAGGGGCCAGTGGGCCGATGTGCAGGGGGTCTCTGCTTCACTAGGGGGAAGCACACACACATGCTTTCTCATGGCTCTATCTGGTAGAAGCAGCCTGCAGGCCCCTTGCTATGGGTGCCCACAGGGAGAGCACCAAGGCCTAGAGGCCACAGCAGGGAGTTCTGGAAGGACAGAGATAGAAGTCAAGAGGAAGTGGCTTGCCTTCTTTAAGAAGTTGTGAATGTGATTTTAAGGGTAGCTAAACTTTCATCTGCAAGTGTGTGTGTGTGTGTGTGTGTGTGTTGACTTGAGGAGAAGGTGAAGACAGGAGAGAATATGTATTCACACACCAATAGGAAGAGAATAGAAAACAATTGTCTTAAAAGTTTTTCTCTGGTTATAGGATTATATTTTGCTCCACCCCAGAAGTACTTTCAATTTTGCCCCTCACCCTACAAACACCACTGTCTTGGAGTACAGAACAGAGTGGTATAGAAATCTGGTAAATGGAATGATATCCATGTCCCTCTGTGTGACCACCCCGTGCCCTCCAGGGAAAGGCAGAGGTAACCAAGGCCTCACAGATTAAGAAGCAAAGTCCAAGTCTCAGCCTCCCACCAGCAGCATAAAAAGGGAAGAGGGACAATTGTCCCCAGGAGCTTCCCCAGGAGCTTGGTGTCTATAGCAGGAACAGGAGTGGAAGAATAGAGCAGAGCTGCCCCAAGCTCATGCCAGCCTGTCTCCCTCCTCCGAGTGCCTGCCCAGCCCCTGTGTCTGGAAGGTGTCATTCAATATCCAGAGGTGCTAATATCCACCGCTTCTGACAGCCTGACTTGTCAGCAGCCACAGGCCATCTGTGGGCTGACACTTGAGTTCACTGACAGGAATAGCCAGGCTTTGCTTTCCCTCTGTCCTCTCTCCCCAGCCCTAACCAGCTGCAAGCAGATGGCAGCAGGCCATGGGCCCCTCTCCAGGGAGCCAGGGACAGGAAAGTCACATCACATAGGCCGTGGGTGATGGGGCTCCTGGAGTACCACTGTCCAAGGCTGATAAACAAGTCCATGTCCATAACAGCCCACCAAAAATATTGCAAAACAATGTTTTGGGAGACCATGGAGCCAAGTCTGCTGCTCTAGTTTTTAATACAGAGAAACCAAGGCCTGGGAAGCTCAAAGTCAGCGTGCATATCTCATTGGGAGTCCAAAAGGAGAATGCTGAATAATTTCCTGTTTCACTGGATCTATGTTTCTTGGGGCAGGAGAGTACCTTACTTAATAGATTTTGTTTAATTAGAACCTGTCTTCCTGGATAAATGAATGGGTGAATTATATTCAGATGATTTTCTTCACTGTGGTAAAGACAGTGTCACAGGTGAGCTGGTATGGTCCTGGCTCGTTGTCTTCCTTCTTCCGCAGTAAGGAGTGCGCACTCCATCTACGTGCAAGTCGCTGTTTGCCCTATTGTTAGGAGACCGTAATGAGGTGCTTTTGTCTTTGCTCTCAGTGACAAAAATTCAGAAATGTTCCACTTGTTTTCACCTAACTTAGACGTTTGGCTATTCTGTCCTACTGGAAACAAGAAGCATACATCATTAGAACCCATTCTACAGATTGGTAGGTTGAGATTCGAGGGAATACCTTGAGCCAACCAAAGAAACCTCAAAGAATTCCTTCCCACGTCTCAGTCCTCTGCCTGGAGGCTTAGGGCAAGTCCCATCTTAGTGTACTCACACTCTGCCCCGTGAAGCTCTGACACAGGTTTAAGACAGGGAGCAGGAGGAGTAGTGTAGTAGTTAGTGGCTGATGTGGGAGGTTGAGGCCCAGAGCTGCTACATAACGAACTCCACGCAAGTGCCAACTGTCTCAAGAATCTTCTTCTGTAATTTTCCAGGCTACAGAGACATGGCAGAAGGTTCTAAGAATGACAGAAAGCACAGAGCAGGCAGGACTGAAGCAACACACAGGGACCTCAAGCCATTCGGGATCTCTGATTAATCTCAGGTTGAGCAATGCTGCCTGGCTCCAGGCTACTGAAAAAGCCATCTTTATGAGGCTGCCGACACCTGTCTCCTTCTCAGGCCTGCTATTGCCACTGGGCCAATGCTGAGCCCTGACAGCATGTAGCCCGAACTCATTAACATGTCCATCATTTGTAAGGGATTGAGGGCTACAGGGTAGGTTGGGGCAGAGGGGCACAAATCCATGATTGGCAGAAGGATGACGAAGTCTTGACAATAACTGAGTGCTCAGTCCTGGTCCATATCTCATATCTCATTTATAGTTGAGTCTAGGGCTGGGATTCTCCCATGGCAAAGAGTTCTCCTATTGAGTCCCTCATGCAAACCAGGCAAACTTAGCCAGCTCCTCAACTCTGTGCTGGCCATGGGGAAAGAATTCACGGAAATTTGGATGTAGAGGCCACCCCAAGACTCACCCAAAGCCAAGCACTCCAGCCCAAGGAACCCAAGACCCAGGGCACTTCCCTACAGGAAGATGTGAGAATGTATGTGGGGGTAAAGGAAGACCCTACACCTGCCCGAGCTGTCTGTGTGAGTCCAAGGCTTTCAGACCAAGCATGATTAAAGGATGTGGCTGTGGCTGTGAATCCAAGCTGACAGGTCTGTGCATGGGACACAACTCAGTCCCGCCCAGGTAGATGGGGACGCTTTACAGCTAACTGCCCAGCTTCGAGTCACAGCATAGGAGGCTCAAGTAGGATAGGCCAGGGAGAAGGGGACAAACAGGAGGGAATGGTCTGAACTTGAGAAAAGAAGGGCTGTGCTGTGCTCCAGGGTACTGAGCCTTGACCACTAAACACAGCAACACAGCTTCACCTCCACCCCCATACCATCCTGCCAGGTTTTGAACCTGAAGGGAAAAGGCAGGCAGAAGATGGGTTTCTATTCGAGTGCTGCAGGCCACAGACACACAGATTTTAAAGTGCAGACCAAGTGGGTTTATAGTGCTTCAGAAGGTTCTGCCAGGCTTGTTAAAGATGCACGTCTGAGGTGGGGGCAGGGATTCTGCATTTTAATCCCTTTCCCCCACCACACTCCCAACCCCACCCCGTGATTTGAATGTAAATGTCCTTCCCTCCAGGCTTCTCAGGGCTTACTCCTCCAAGTTACCCATCTTTCCACCAAGCCCCCAGACCCAAGATCAACATGACTCTCTCCCCCTGCCTAGGACCACAAAAGCTCATGACCTCAAGAATGTCTCAAGCCCTAGTGTGACTCTAGTGCCTTAAATTGTCAACAGAAGTCCTCTTCCCATCTTGGATGGGGGTTCATTACATTTTCCACTTGTTACTGTCTTTCCCATCCCTGAGATTCAGCCTAGAAAAGCAATTTATGACCATCGGTCTCTCCCTGGAAGGCACCAAGAGGCGACAATATTCGCCTTAAAATCATTCTGGGATGGAAGCATGTTTACCAAGATATAGAAGGCTGCAGAATAAAATGGCATCAAGGCCTAACCAGGTCAGGGTTTTACTATAACATTAGCCTCTGTCTTAAGACACAGGAAAAGGAGATGGCTAATGAGCTGGTGTTAACCCCGATGGGAGAAAAAGCATCATTTGAAACAAAGAAAAAGAAAAGTCTAAAAGCCTGATGAAGGAAGTACGAGAAGCAAGGAGGAAGAAGTCACAAGTAAGCCAGTTGTGCTCATCAGAACTTTTGGGTCCCACAGGAACCCCTCATGAAGTGTTTTCCTTCTCTCCACACACACTTCCCACAGCCAACCTTTCCTCCTCCCCGGGAGACCTCTCAGGCCGGGCTCCTGGCAGAGTTAGCATACAGAGTAGCCTCTAAGCACGAGCGACCCAAGGCTCTCCCCTATGCCCTGCCCTCACTCCTGCCCACCACACTTTATTCTGGGGAGGGCCGAAGGGCTGGGAAGGCTGAGGTCATTCCCTTGAGCACAGCTGACTTTAGGTACAGAAGCTTCTCCAGCAAGCAAGGTCAACACCCTACCAATGGAGTGGAGCTGCATTTTCGGGTGCCACGGGACCTCTAGAGGGAGGTATCACCCTGATTCCTTCAGGGTGCACTGCAATGCAGCTTCAGCTAACTAGGACTCACTCCCTCCCATCTGAGGTGTAATTTTCTGATCGCTTCCTGGAGGAAGAGCAAACCCACAGCCAAGAGCCCTTGGGGTGGGCGGGGGGGGGGGGGGGGGGGGGGGTCTTGAGCTCTGCTGTTCTTCCTGCCTGGGCCCCAGCACAGGGGGAAGAAGGCAGTCTGGCACCAAGAGGCCCCAGGGGCTGCCAGTCAGTCAGGGGACTTGCACACACAGAAAAGTTTGTCTTCTCACACTGTGGACCCAAAGTGCCCACCTGGCTCCCTCTATCAGGCTGGAGCAGGCACTGAGTGCTCCCTGCCTGCCCTGCCTTTCTCCCCTGAACCCTGTCTGGCCAACCCCCCCCACACACACACCCAGGCTGGAATCTGAAGAAGAATGACAGCACCACGCACTCTGAACTTCTCAGCCTAAAGAACAGCTGGGAACACCGTTCTGCAGAGCCATCCCTGCTACAAGAAGTACGATTTTTAAAAAACCTTGGAAACCATCATACAAGGAATTTTTTTTTCTTTTTTTAAAGTCACTTCTCTCTTCTTTCTCCCCAGTAAACTTTTGTTTTTCTAATTTCATTCTGGTCCTTAGAAATATTAGGGCTTTAATGTCTTGAGAATAAAAACCAAAACCAAGGGATTCTCAATAAAAAAATATAAAATTATGTGTTCTACCTATATCAGAATATGCAGGGTTTAAGAATCTCAGAATTTGCATCTGTGGATATATGTATGGGATTTTACATTAAGCTAATGTTTACCCAAATGCATGTATTTCAATTTGTCGGGGTGGGGGATGGATGGTGGGGGAGGGAAAAGAAAATCCTTACTGGTTTGGGGTTTAGTATGGAAACCCACAGACACTTTGATGCTGCCTAAAACCTTGGCAAGCATAACCCAGTCCCTTCAGCATTGTTTGAAGGATGCCTGCAGGCATTTAGTTGTCTGCTTGCGAACAGCACGCGTGCAATTATCGAATCTATTAAAACGTGTTGGGTTTTGCAACACTTCCATTAAGCTCATTCTGGTAGGATTGCAGCATCTTACCTGTGTCACTGCAGATTTGTTTTCCCCAAACAAGTAACTGCTGTGATAGGTAGGATCACATCTAAATCACTAGATAAGGTAGGGAAGATGTTGAGGAGAATCAGGTAAATCCCGACTCCCAGCCTTCCCCCAGGAGAACATGCCAAATTCTGTCACGGGAAATACACATTTCCCAGGTGAGGAGTAGGAGGAGACAGTGAGTAGATTGTAGATTCCAAAGGCATAATCTGCCCATTTGGCGGAAGGATAAAGAAAGGGTAAGGGGTGGTGGATGGACTGTGTGAAGACAAGAAATGTGGGAGTAGAGGAGGATCAGGAGAGCAAGGAGCTGGAGTGAGAGAGTGGGGAGACCAGGTTCAGGAGGGAGGGGGGAGAGAGGGGTGGAGGGAGAGGAGTGGACAGAAAAGAGACAGGCAGAGAGACTGGAAAAAACAGAGATAAGGGGACCAGGAGAGGTGGTGACTGATTCAGAAACAGAGAGAAACCAGAAGGAGACAGAAATAAGGGTGCTCCATCTGTCCTGCAGGTCCCAACACAAGCGGCCAGAAGGATTTACGACTGGGAGTTTCAACCCCTCTTCTCTTACCCCTGGGACAACAACTGGTTAATGCCAGTCGGTACCTTGCAGAGAAACAGCGGTGCCTCACAGCACGGTGCAGCTCTCGAACCCAGCTCACTGATCGCATCGCAGGGAGCAGAGAGCAAATCCTGTGCTGCAAGCATCTGCATGCGTGTGAGTGAGGAGCGGATGTGTGTGCGTGCATACAGCAAGCCTACCTCTTTCCCCCACATGCATCTCCCACTCCCTCTCTTCCTCCTGGGCTCTCCTCCTTCCCCCTTCCTCTTCTGCTCTAACATCTCCAAATCGCCCCAGGAATAGACGGACCCCTTCCCCGGGTACCTGGGATGAAGAGCAGGGCGGTCGTCGCGGAGAAGACGATCCAGCAGGCGGGGTGGTACATCTTGAGGCTGTGGTGTCTCAGCTGCTGGGCTTGCTACTGCTTCTGCTGCTGCTACCGCTGCTGCCTTCCTCTGTGCTGAATTCTGAGCAGGTTTAAATCCAATGTTTGCAAAGGGAGGGAGAGAGCAAAAGAGAGAGGGAGCAAGAGAGAGCGCGCGAGAGATGGGAGCAGGCAGGCAGCCTCTCTGATTTTTTTTTCTTGCACATACACACAACTGGTAAGAATCATCAGCACCAATCTGTACAGGGCTCAGAGCAGACCTCCTCCAAGGCACGCATTGGCTCCACTCTGCTGAGCGACACCCGGAGGCTTTCCTATCTGGGAGGCTTGACTCCAAGGGGAGTTGAAGCCTGTCCCTTCATCACCTCTCACCCGGAGCTCGGCAGTGTGCACTGGTGTCTGTGTCAGTATGCCAGTGTGTGGCTTCTGTGGGCACACACGAGCGCCTCGGTGGGCAGTGGGGAGGAGGCTGGAACTGTTGGTGTCATCCTTACCCGAGCAGGGCTCAGGGCATAACAAAAAGGGAAATGTGACTAAAGCCCATGCTAATTCTTTATCATTGTTCTTTCTTCCTGGTCTCCAGGTAGGGGGCCAGAAGGAGCTGTAACCCACAGGCACACTGAGACATTTAAATCTGCACCTCGCTCCCCAATTCTGCTATTAAGAGCACTTGGAAGGAATTCAGTTTTCCCAGCGGGAAGATGGGTGCGTTAAGACTTTTTCACAAAGATTGCAGAGAATTGGCCAGTTCCCCACAATTAGAGCATTCTGAAACTCTACCAAGACAAAATGCTATATAAGCTCAAACAATTGCTATGATTACAGCATAAGCAGGAATATATTCTGATTAGATCTCAAGGAAGCAGAAACTTGCCAGAGTCATTGGAAACCTTCAAGAGGAGGCCTGGAGGAATACCTGTGGCTTTCTGTCTTTGCTTTTCCCTTTCACAGTCTAGACTGTCCCATAGTATTTCTGGGTGTGATATACCTCAGAATTTCTCCTGCTCAGCACCTGCTCTAAAACAGCCTGTAGCCTTCCCTAAAGCATGCTTATGGGTGGTACACTTTACTTGCTGAGTAAATGCTCCCCGTGAAGTATCCTTTGAACTTTGAGGATCTGTGATAAGAACAACACTAGGTTTTACCAAAGGGACTGGGCAGATATATATAAAACTATTTCCATCCCAGAGTGTCCCCCAAAGACCCACAGGGCTTGGACCCCTTCCCAGATCAAAGTGTATGCATGGCTGGAGATCTTGAGTGCCTGTCCCCTGTGTAAGAGCATTCTTCTTCCCCTCCACTGCAATGGCTAACGTCTCCCCGTGTACCTACTACAGCACACATATTCACACATATTATTTTGGTTAATTCTCACCATAGTCCTGCCATGTTGACATTATTATTCCTGGATTTTAACAGGCTAAAACTGAGGTTCAGAGAGGTTTGGCAATTTGCTAAAGGCCACGCAGCTAATGAGAGTCAGGATTCAAACACAGTCTGTCCTACAGCAAATGCCACAGTTTCTATGCCTACAACCAATTGCCAGCAAGTCATTTCAGTCTAACAGAGCTCCTTCCTTTCTGAAAAATGAAGCCCATTTGCTTTTAAAGAAGTAAGACGATTAATTCCTTGCCTCCTTATAAACAAGTCTGAAACTTTATGAGTCAAGTAGAAAACATATGACGAATATAAATAATCATCACCTGGTACTTGCAAAGTATGTACTTAATATAAAGTCCTTTTTAAAGGCTGGGGTATGAGGGATATAATTTGCTCTTGTTTGGAAAGGGTATGCAGTATATTTGAAGGCAAAAATTAACACATCTTTTGGCTCTAAATAGAAGATAATGGGACATACACTAAGTAATAAGGTCAAAATCTACACACCGAAGTCGCAAACATGGCATTTACAGACAATTGATCTGTCAGTGCTTTGAACAATACTAGAATCCTACAGAAGTTTATAAAAATTATAACAAGTGACTGGATCTTCTGGAGAACAGAACTGACTTGAAAAGGGTGGAGGGATCAGCTAGACCAGAGAAATTAGATGGATATTCCAAGATGAAGAAACAGAGCAGATACAGACAGAAACCCTTTAGGGAAAAACTGGGAGTGGACTTCGGGAAGTAAATGGAAGACAGAACGAAAAAGGCCTTGAATTCTAGATCAATGATATTTAGAAATTCCCTACTGTTGCTAGAAAGAAAAAAAAAGTTAATTTCTTTTTGAGCATGGAATCACTATGAATAAGGGAAAGTGTATTTCTGGAAATTAATCTGGGAAAAGTACACAGGGTCTATTGAGGCACGGGTACTTGTTAGTAGGCCTGGCCCAGATTTGACCGGACTAGTAATGGGAGAGGAAATGCAGGGGGCTGGGTGTGAAACAGAAAAATTAGTCAGGCCTGGCAACCAATGGCCTCATCCAAGTCACAGATGTCACTTCTGCACCTTCTGCGGACCAAGGTTTTTATTTTATTTTTTTTTAAGATTTTATTTATGTATTTGACAGAAAGAGATCACAAGTAGATAGAGAGGCAGGCAGAGAGAGAGAGAGGGAAACAGGCTCCCTGCTGAGCAGAGAGCCTGATGTGGGACTCGATCCCAGGACCCTGAGATCATGACCTGAGCCGAAGGCAGCAGCTTAACCCACTGAGCCACCCAGGCGCCCCGGACAAAGGTTTTTAAAAATATCAACACTTTTTACTCAAAGCCTTGTTTTCCAAGAAAGCATCATTATAATTTCTTTTTTTTTTTAAGATTTTATTTTATTTATTTGACACAGAGAGAGAGAGATTACAAGTAGGCAGAGAGGCAGGCAGAGAGAGGGGGAAGCAGGGTCCCTGCTGAGCAGAGCCTGATGTGGGACTCGATCCCAGGACCCTGAGATCATGACCTGAGCCGAAGGCAGAAGCTTTAACCCACTGAGCCATCCAGGTGCCTCGCATCATTATAATTTCTTAAGAGATGAGGAAATGGAGATTCAGAGAGGTTAGGTAATTTCTCCAAGGTCACACAGCTACTTAGGGACACAGCCAAATTGCAAACCCAGGTTTTTCTGTTTCTAAAGCTTTCCTAAAAAAAAAAAAAAAAAAAAATCATAACATTTAGTATTCTCATTTTGTTGAATATCTGTGTGCCAGGTCCTCTGCTCTGTTATTGGCTTCAGATATCCCCTATTTATCTTCTCAATAATAATTATTCCCATAGTGCTCAAAGAGTTTAAATGACTTCCACAAAGTCATAGAGATGTTTAGGCATAGAACCAGGGTTTGAGTCTAGACCAGCCTTCACCAACAGGGTTATAACCACAAGGAGGGGAGAGGAGTTTTATGCTCTCAGCAGGCATTCCCCTTGATGACAACAGTGCGCTAAGTGTCATTTAGGTTCTGCAGCTCCTGAGAAGCATAGGGCACAGACTTGAACCGGTGTCTTGGGAAAGGACACACATGCTACCCCTTTGTGTGCTATTGGATGGATAGGAATTAACCTTTATCAACCTTTATTCGACTGGACACAAGACTAGGAACTTCACGTGTGTTTTCTCACCTCATTTCTATCCCTATTCCACAGGTAATGAAATAGACTGGGGGCACCTGGGTGGCTCAGTGGTTTAAGCCTCTGCCTTCAGCTCAGGTCATGATCTCAGGGTCCTGGGATAGAGCCCTGGCCTCCAGCTGTCTGCTCAGCAGGGAGCCTGCTTCCCCCTCTCTCTCTGCCTGTCTCTCTCCCTACTTGTGATCTCTCTCTGTCAAATAAATAAATAAAATCTTTAAAAAAAAAGAAGAAGAAGAAATAGACTGGGTTATAGAAACCCCCAAGTTCCCTCTCCAAGGCTAATAAGTGACAGAGAAATCTAGGTCTTTCATACACCGAAGTTTCATGGTTTTCTCTCTACTTCCTATGAATAACATTTTTGTTCTGAAAACGTCCCATTTAGAGGCACCTGGGTGGCTTACTCCTAAGCATCAGACTCTTGATTTCAGCTCAGGTCATGATCTCAAGGTTGTGAGTTGAAGCCCTGCATTGGGCTCTGTGCTGGGCATGGAGCCTGCTTAACATTATTTCTCTCTTTCCCTCTGCCGCTCTCCCCCAACCAAAAAAGAGTCGCATTTATTCAACCAAACTATTTCCTAATGCACACATGCCTTCATCCTGTACCTTTAATTAAATTCACGTTTAACAAACATCAATATATACTAAGAAATATTTTAGTTTTCAAAATGCATATGCCTAATAAAATCTTCCTTAAGGAAACACATAAATATGTATTTTTACTGATCAATTCTTCTAGGTCTAGTATATGATTAAAATATGTCTCTTTTATTTAAAAAAAAGAAGAAGAAGAAGAAGAAATGTATAAATACATATTTAATCAATAGATGGCACCAACTCTGAAAAGAGAGATTATGGTCTACTGGGTCTATTTAAACACCTTAAAAAAATACAAATACAAATAAAAATGCTTCAATGCATATTTACTAGGGGGACTGTTCTCCTCTCTGGGGTAAATAATATGCAGTTTTATACCTTCCATGAATCTTTTTTTTCTTCCTCTAAAGCAAACAAAATCATCAAAACGGTATTTAAATAGCAATAAGATAGGGGAACAAACCAACCGAAACCAGGCCATTGTGCAATGAGGCTGACTGTCACACTTTTCCTCCAGCCTATGCTTCTTTCCTCTGGACCAGGGACAATTGTTAAGCAAACCTCTCCACAGGCAGTGGCCAGCTACTTAGAGCTAGATGGGGACTGGAGAAGGATGGGTCAATGTTGGGTCCTTCTCCTGTGAGAGATAAACCTGAGTCCCCATCTTACCTCTTTCCCTACTAGCTATGTGACCTTGGGGGAAAGAATACAAGGACTCCCTCTAATTCACATTTTAAAAAAATTTGTATACTACCTTTGGTCCTTCATATTCATTCATTCATTCATTCATTCATTAACTCATGGAATAAATATTCATCATGCACCTGCTGTGGGTCAGGTAAATATTTGATGTATGGGATGTGAAGGACATGTAATATGAAGCAAGATAAAAACTGTCCTTACCCACCTAAAATTCAGAGTAGTAAGGAAGACAAATATTAATGTGCTAATTATATCATTGATTATATTTGCGTTAAGTGATTGTAGAAAACATGTAAGTTAGTAGGAGAGCACAAAACAAAGCGGGGATGGAGAGTGTGGGAGGATGCTCTAAGAAGTGACTTCTAAGCTGGATTAGAGTAAGAACAGGCCAGGAGGAAAGAAGCCGAGATTGCTCCTGGCAGAAAGCACAGCCTGTGCAGAAGCCCCAAGGCAGGGACATGACTCAAGGAGACACTAAAGGCTCTTTCTTACAATTCACATTTAGCAACTTTGTACTGAAATCAACTCTGTAAATCGTGTTAGGATGATGGATCACTGCATTTGCAGCCTGACGAAGGGACAACAAAGGGTGGAATTCTACATTTTGTAGCACTGAGGGGTTTTTTCTTGTAAATAATAAAAAAAGTACAGATGGTAAAATACTACAAATTAAAATTGGACTCTGTCATTTTAGTTTCAAATATTCCAAAATGAACTGGAGCCTCCTCAGAGCAAGTTAGAGGCTCTGAAAGGAACAATAACTCCTATAAACCACAAAGGTACCATTTAGTTCAGAGGAGAAAGAATTGATTAAGCAACAGGCTTATGACTGTAAAAGTAAACACTTCTTCTGAAGTCACAGGGACTGCTCACAAAGGGTATATCACTTCTGGTCTTTTAACATGTTTATAAAATATCTCGGTTACGTGTCTGATACTTTTAACAATAAATACCATTTATGAAATACCCACTATGTGTCGATTTCCCTGTTAGTTGCTAATACGGATGGTGTCTACTTTTCACACCAATTCCTTCCACAAAGTAGACCTATGATACACCATTTCCAGACATGTCAGCTAGGACATCCCCCGGGCCCAACAGAGAAGTGACAGAGCTGAGATTTGTACTCAGAGCTGTCTGACTCCAAAGACTGAAGTTTTTGCATCCTACCGGAAAGATCTAGATGCACTTACTTGAAACTACTATAAAGATCTTCTACATGGCTGCCAGCATCACACTTTTTTTTTCATTTAAAAAACTTTAATAAAAGAATATATTATATGATTTACCAAATTACTAGTACTAAAGGCTTTTTTAAAATAACATTCCAGGGCTCCTGGGCGGCTCAGTGGGTTAAGCCTCTGCCTTCAGCTCAGGTCATGATCTCGGGGTCCTGAGATTGAGCCCGGCATCAGGCCCTCTGCTCAGAGGGGAGCCTGCTTCCTCCCCACTCTCTCCCTACTTGTGATCTCTGTCTGTCAAATAAATAAACAAAATCTTTAAAATATATATATATGTATATATTTTTTAAAGAAAACAACATTCCAAATTCCACTCCTCAAAAGCAGCCACTTCTACCTCTTTTATTGGTCTTTTTAAAAATCTGTTTACTCTGCTATTTCCTGATTTAGCAATTTTTAAAAGTATCTATTGACTTTTTACTATAGAAGATAAGGATTTAGCCCTGTTCACCACCAACCTCCATAACTGCCCTCCTTCCATCAACTCAATATGTCACAATGTTTAATTACAACATTATTTAGTATTTTACATTGTTATAATTATTTAACTATTGTCTTTCTTGTGCAACTTTTTGTTTTTCCCGAAGATGATATTGCCTTTTTGTTTCATTTACTGAATCTTATATAGACCTATAATTAAATCTCTCCAATCCTCCTGCGGAATTCTAAAATTCCTTTCAGTATAGTTAAAAACACATAGTAGTCTATCAGTTTCATGTTTTAAAGGCATTCTTTCTAAAGGTTTCCATCAACCTGGCCCTCAGTTGTCTGGTACTTCCATTTACTAACAGTTTCCGATGCCCTATGTCTCTCTTGTGTTTTCTGGATGTAGGTTTTCTTCTTTCTTGGTGTTCTTCCTTGGTTTAATGAAACACATCCTTTAAATAGTTTGCTGAGAAAGCATTCATAGGTGGTCATTTACGGGAGGAACTTGAATATTCAAAAATGGCTTTATCCTAATCTCACTCAAGTATAGTTAGTTCATCTACAAATAGAATTCTAGGTTGAAAATTAATATCCTCGGAGCACCTGGGTGGCTCAGTGGGTTAAAGCCTCTGCCTTTGGCTTGGGTCATGATCCCAGGATTCTGGGATCGAGCCCCACGTTGCGCTCTCTACTCCGCAGAAAGCCTGCTTCCTCCTCTCTCTCTTTCTTGTCTGCCTCTCTGACTACTTGTGATCTCTGTCTGTCAAATAAATAAATAAAATCTTTAAAAAAAAAAAAAAGAAAGAAAGAAAATTAATAACCTCTCTAAATTTTGAAGCTATTTCCCCACTTTCCTCTATGTTTAAGTGTTGTTGAAAAGTATGATTTAGGGGCGCCTGGGTGGCTCAGTGGATTAAAGCTGCTGCCTTCGGCTCAGGTCATGATCTCAGGGTCCTGGGATCGAGCCCCGTATTGGGCTCTCTGCTCCACAGGGAGCCTGCTTCCTCCTCTCTCTCTGCCTGCCTCTCTGCCTACTTGTGATCTCTCTCTGTCAAATAAATAAATAAAATCTTTAAAAAAAAGTATGATTTATGTCAAATTGCATTTATTTATATTTGAAATGTCTTGATTTTCTCTCAGTAAACATTTAGAATATTCTTTATTTTATTTTATTTTTTTCAGTGTTCCAAGAATATTGTTTTTATCCATAGCTTTCCAAAATTTCACAAAGATGAAATTCTTCATGTGGATCTGTTTTCTTTCGTGTCAGACACTCTTCCAATACAGAAATTTCATGTTCTCCAACTCTGGAAATTTTTAATTTGTTTGTATTATTATGACTTTGAAAGTTTTCTCTCCTCTCTGCTATTCATTCTTTGTAGAATTTCTATTAAATGAATCTTAGTCTTCAGGATTAGTTCCCTAATTTTCTTATATTTTTTTCTTTCTTTTTTTTTTCAAGATACTCTTAAAACTTTAGTTTCCACTTATCCTACTGACTTTTTAAAAGTTGTCATTATCAAATTATTAATTTCAAACTGTCTTCCTTGTTGCCTGATTTTTTTACAGTGCCCTGATCTTGTTTTATGGTTACATCTTTTCTGAGTATATTAATCAATACTTGGTCTTGTTTCCTTTTGCTTTTCCTTTATTTTATTTTATTTTTTTAATTTTCTTTTATTCTGCTCATTGTTTTTATATCTGTCTTTCATGTAAGAAAGCTTCGTCAACTGTCTGCCAATCGTTGGTCTTCCTTTCATATTTAAAAACAAAGCAATAATAGACTGTCTGGAATCTGTGTTTACCAATGGTATTTATTTATTAGTGGATCCTTCAAAGATTATCAGTCAAATAGTGGCCATGGGACAAGGAACAGCTTTGGGACCATTTTCCCCCAAATGTCAGTACTTGTAGGTCTGTTCATCTTGAGTCACTCAAGTTTCTCCAAATGAGGCCTCCATTCACCTACCAGGATGGTAAAATCCTGGTTTCCAGCATTCTGAAAGCGATCCAGTGGGTTTCACCATTCAGGATGGAGAACCTCAACCTCTCTGTTTTTACCAGGTTATCTCAACTGTCTCCTGTGGCTGAGCTTGGAATCTTTCTTCTTCAATTCCTTCAAAAAAATAAATTTACCTTTCATGGGAAATAGGAGAAGCAGAGCATTCTGGGGTGGAGTTGTGTCTAAAACAGGCTTTTAACTCATTTCCTCCCCACTTCTGCTTTCCAAATTACCCTGAAGCTGTCATTCCTGGGCTGCCCTGGGTATAAACCCACACATTCTATCACATTTTTTGTGTACCCTTACATCTCAGCTTTATTTTATTTTGTTTTGTTTTATTTTTATTTATTTTATTAAATCGCTTGCACTCATTCTTTTTCTTTTCAAAGGAATATCCATTTCTCAACCACTTTCATTTCTTCTTCCAACTTTTTTGTCCTTTGTACCTTTTTAACCCCTTGTTATCCTTTTTGAGGGATTTGAGAAGACATTGCAAGGCAAAATGGAAACCAGTCTTCCATGTTTAACTTCCTACTAGTTCAGACACTTTGTGACATAAAGGATAAAGGATATTACAAATAAAAATCTCAAAACACCTGGAATAAAAGGCTGTTTTTCCAATATAAAGCTAAAATCCTACATAAATAACAGTAATTGAAATAAGAGCTAATGTTGCTGATGTGCACATTGAAGACTTGGATATTTATAATCTCAGTTATTTGTCTCACTCCCATGTGAAGTAACATAGAGGCAGGGTTAATTAGCCCCATTTTCCAGATAGAAAAATGAGGAGGCCTTGCAATTTATTTTTTATGTTTTAATTTATTCTTTTATTTTAAGCAATCTCTACATCCAAAGTGGGGCTCAAACTCGTGACCCTGAGATCAAGAGCCACATGCTCTTCCAACTGAGCCAGACAGGTGCCCCTACAATTCAAATATGTGCCCCCAAAGACCCAGAAGTCAAGGAAGAAGCCAGGACTAAAATCCCCATATTCTCTTTCTGATCAGTTGCTTCCAACAATGAATACTTCTTTCACTCATTATTATTGTTCTTGTTGTTGTTACTAGTCACATAGGATCACCCTGGTTCACTTACAGCCCAGAAACTAGCTAGATTTGTTCAAGACAAGATATTATCCAAGTTCACATTATCATTAAAGCCTTCAACCTAGATTTGCCTGATCGAATTTTAGCTAGGTATTGAAGAAAATGGCATCTGATTTTCACTTATGTATGCATTTTTTTCCAGAACAAATTTAAAGCAAGAACTGAAGTATTCTAGCTATTGGGGAAAAAATTCATTACCCTGTTCCCAAGGTGAAGTGCAGGAAGATGAAAGGATGTTCACACCATGTGGAAGTGAGAAGGCATGGCCAAACAACCATGCATTCCCAGGGCGCCATCCACCATCTTCTCCTCAGATTTGGTCTCCTTTTCTCTCTCTGTCCTTTTTCTCCCCCTCTCATTTCCTGTCTTCCTTTTCTCCCTGTGTGGAGGGGCTGCTCCCTGCACTCTACTCTGGATGAAAAGGCTACTCTTCTCTCCTTGACATCGTGTTAGTCTGTGAATACACATCTATTGATTTGCATTTGGGGGAGGAAAAAGAGAAAGGCGGGGAGGGGGGAAGAGAAAAAGAAAAACACACAGTTACACATTCCCTGACTACATGGCTACCACGGGGACATGGTTAGGCAATGGCAGAGAATTTTAACTGTGTCTCTTTCTCTTTCTGCCTCCCAACCCCTCCAGCCTCTCCATGGCACCAGCTGCTGCTTTCGCCCCACCCAGCCCAGGCCCACTTGCTCAGAGGCATCCAGCACAGAGACAAGATCTCAGCCTTCACCCCTCCCCCACTCATGTGTTCAGATATTGCTGACACTGACCCTTTGTATGAGGCTCAAGACCCAAAGAAGTGTTCTTGCAGGATGGGAGCTCAGGAGAGGCAGGAGGCCTTGTTAGCAAAGGCTGGCCCCAGAGACTGTGTGACAGTGAGTTCAGGGTAGTGCCTGCTACTCTAACCAATTTTAAAATAAAGCTCAGGTAATTAAAAATTGTGCAACTAGGAATCATATACTTAGGTTACAATTTAGGTTCTGACATTTTCTAGCCATGAGGCACTTAATTCCACATTCACCTCTTTCCAGAGATCAACAGTCAGTGTGCAGGCAACGCATACATTCTTTAAAGTATTATACCCGGAATCCATTCTAAAGCTTCACAGAGATGCAGGGGCAAGTTTGTCTCCCATCTCTGGGGGCTGGGAGTATCACGTATTCTATGTTGTAAAGTAGCTGAGGAACCTAAGAGGTATTATTTCAACCCAATATGTGTCTTTGTATGTGGCAAATGAAATCAGCATTAGTCATGGGCCATGTTAGCTTATTTTCAAATAACATTTACTGAGCATTTAATTGTTGAGCACCCACTGCACACAAGGAGAAGCTGGGTCTGAACAGAAGACTGAGTCACTATAGAAGATGCCGTGGTCCTGCCGTCCTGCTCTACCTTTCCCGGGGAAGAGAAGGAGAAAAATCAAGGAACAAATGGGAAAACCTTTGAAAAACAATAACTGGTCCTAAAAATGCCCCCAAATTATTGTTGTTGCAGCAAGTATTAAATTGTCTAGACCTGGCCAAATCTGTGTGTCTTACTAAAAATGCACTTACTATTAGCCAAAGATACTGGGGCCATTTAAATGAAACCAACAGGCACAGTATTTTAAATAATCCCTGTTTTGGTTCAGTCCACATGCACACCTTTCAAAATGGAAACACTGGACCGAGTAGTAATGACAGGGAAAAAAACAAACTCAAGCTCCATCTATTTGAACGGGAAATTGTGGATAGCTCAAGACTGAAATGAATCTGATTTCCCTCCTCAGCAGAGGGTTGACTTACTTTACAGCAGAACTGCAGCATTTATATGAAGATGCCCTCCTGCAAAATTAGATTCTTCAAGCTTCACTAGGTACCTGTGTTTGACACACTTGCTTCTGCTTTCAATATTTCCTTGAAGGATGTAAGAGCCTCCAAGGCTCCAAAGTTCAGTTAAACTAAAGACTTACAAGTTCGGTTGCTAACCTAAAGATGTCCCTGCTCAGACGGCTAGATTATTGAAGTGCAATTGTCAGGAGGGGAAGTTCCTCTCTCTCTGTCACTCTGTCTCTCTCTTTTTCTGAGGGGTATGCTGCTGGGTACTCCCTGGAATGAACAATTCTCCCCCAAATCTTTGTCATGCCTGACAAAGCTGAAGCTGACATAAAATAAGAGATCAGAATCTGAAGAGGTTATGTGGACTTCATCCACATAGAGCAGAGTTTTGAGTGTACTTGCTCTCCTTTTGTTATCTTTAACAAAACTGTGTATGTCTCTCATAACTTCTACCACGCAGGTTTTGAACTCTCCAGGAAAAGTGGCCTGTGGCCCAAGCAACCCTGGAGCAAGGAGGATGACCAAGTCAACATATTTCAATGAACTTTGGCCTCCTTTCCAGATGAATCTCTTGCTGTTTGACATCACTATTTCCAAAGCCTCCTTAAATGCGTATATTCTTATCAGAAATGTGTCACCAGAGAAAATAACTTCATTAATATTGTGGAAAAACACCATAATGGGAGCTGAGGAAGGCCATTTGTTGCAGCTAAATCCACACACACAATGACCTCTGCACACTACCCTGGACTCCTCAGTGTCACTTAGATACTAACTCCCTGACCATTATCACTAGTTGTCCCTTTAGAAGCCACCTGCTTTTACAGCCTGATCCTAAAACTTTCCAAAAAGGAGAGTTTCCCACCACCATGTGACAGCATTTTAGGTGGAACTTAACTAGTGGGGACTTTTGCCAGGAACTGCCAGTGACAGGATTTGGAGCTGAGGGCTCAGACCTGGACACAGCAGGCAACAAAGGGTCCTGCTGTGTCAAAGGGCCCTCATGCCCCTGCATGTTCCAGTCACCACCTTTTGGCCATCACCTTAGAGCATCAGGGCCTCCTAATGCTGGTACTCTGATCTCTGACAACAAAGAGGAAATATTTCTTCCACTGGCATTTTCATTAAACGTTTTGGTGACCTCTCTAACCGCCTCCCATGAAGAAGTCCCAGGACCTGATCCACAGTTTCCAATGCCTTTCTTTTTGGAATAGCATATGATAGCCTGAGGGCTGGATCTGGCCCTCAGACATATTTTCTATGTCCAGCAGTACTTTTTAAATTGAATATGTTGCTAGTATTTAAACATCTGCTCATGTAGATATTTAGTTACTCTTGAAAAATATGAAGACCTGGTCATGCTGATTCTTCATTCTGTCTGAATAAGAATCATCTGATGCTCTAGCTGCCCCTTTATAAAGCAAAGCATCCTCCATTCTGCTCCAAGCCCCACCAGGCCCCCTGCATTTTTCTACAGGACTTCCCTGGGCCTGAAGGCCTCAGGCCTCATCTACTCCTATGGGATGAATTCCCACATCTATCTATCTATCTATCTATCTATCTCTCTCTCTCTCTCTCCCCCCCCCCTTTTTCTCTCTCTCATCCTCCTCCTATAATTATTATAAGCTAACAACCAGAGAATGCCTTTATCCTGACCCAAGAAAACACCACCAGAGGCTTAGAAATGATCAAACTTTCCCCCCAAGTAAGATAAATAGTAAAGAGCTCATTTTGTAAGGGCTCAACATTACCCATCTGGATATCTCAGTATGCTGCTCATGATGCTTTCATTACATTTCTATAATAAGTTGCAGATAATACTGTCCTCCCAAGAGGGATGTTCATGTTCCAGGAAACTTGGAAAACGAGACAGGGGAGGTGAAAAGTCATGTGTGACCTTCACAGGCACACACAGATAGAGAAACCAGCAGAAAATGAAAAGAACAGCTTCCATCACTCGTTTCAGGCAGGTCAGCTAGGCTTTAATAACAGCCAGGGGAAGGAAGAAGTCCCCAGGAAGGGTCTGCTTGTGATACTCAGATCATTTTCCAGGATACAGATGCAAAAATGAAACAGGAAAATTCTTCAATGGTGTATTCAGGCAGGTGAGAAACTGTTCAAAATCACACACACACACACACACACACACACACACACACACACCCCTTAGCTTATTTTCTATGATGCTTCATCTCATTTCTTAAACAGACATTTTGTCAGAGGGATTCTCAAATTTGAATGATGGTATAAGGAAAAGTCCTGTCTCCCCCCAGGGATGGAAATATATAAGAAGGGGGGAGTGTGAGGGTAGTGAAGCCGCTGGTTCCACAGAATGAAAGCAAGCAAGACTGGGTACAGATTTTGACTTTGGGAGAAAAGGGCATTTGGAAGTATGCAGTGAAGCTGGGTGAGTACTTCTCTCCTCCCAGTTGAAGCCAGGGAGCCCCTGATGGACAAGGAACTGCTAGTTGAGTCAAGAGTCCTTGGAAATCCCTCTGTCAAGCAGATATGGAAATAGTCATCTGTGACACGTGTACAGCATCTTGGGGTTCTCTGATCTTTGGTGGGTTGAAAGGGACCACAAGCAGCTTCCTTGCCCAGGGCAAGCTCCTTGTTTTGTGCCACTTTCACTGGAAAAAAAACATCCTATCACGGCTTGTGACGTCACCACCTGAAATGCCAGGAAACAGAAAACCCGCATTTGGTACCATGATCACCACTTTTGCTTCTTGCATCTCTGGGGTAAGGGCCTTCTCAAATATGGTGTTCTGAAGCCCAGCCTTCATCTTCAGGGCATGTTCAGTAAATGTGTATGGAATGAACGCATGAATGCAGACATGAATGAATGAGCATGCTAGGCTTTGTACAAAATCACTTTTGCATCACAAGTCAGATCATACTCAGAGACAAAATGCAGTTAGCAAAGACACTTTGGGATCAGACAGGCTTGGTTGGAATCTAGCTGTGTGTCCTTAGACAAACATCTTTCCCTCTCTGAGTCTCTACTTTCTTACCTGATGAATTAAGATCACAATGTCCATCTGGCAAGGTGGTCATGAGGAATAAGTGAAAGAAAGTCTGTAAAGCACTTAGCCCAGTGCTTAAGAACTCAATAAATGGCAGCCATTGTCATTACCGGCTCTGCCTGGCTTATTGATTTCTAGCAAGTCTCAATCTAAGGCTGATCCTGCAGATTCCCAGTTGGAAATTTCCTGGCTCACATGCCAGATGGAAACTACTCCTCTACACCCCCACAGTGACCTTGAGCAGATTGCTTCCCAGGATTTCACTTCTGGAACTCTTTATCAAACTCTTTCTCTGACCTGTCATGCTGATGAGAAGTTTCTCCTCCAGAGCCTGGGCTTGAATAAAACCACAAGGTGAGTGCTCTTCCAGCTCTCTTGACAGAACTTTAGAATCTTCCCTCTTTTAAGTCTTGATTTGTCTTTTCTAGCTGCATTCCTACCTGCCTCCCTGAGTCCCCATGGTTTTGTCCTAGAGTGTTCCCTGTGGCATGCCCTAGGGCCCTTTCTACTTGGCTCTATGTTGCCTGGTTTTTCTCATTGTCCTGTTTCAGTCATTAAAAAATCAGAAACAAGGAAACTCATGTTTTACACAGTCACAAATAACTTTTGTTTCAGTCAAGTAAAAGTATAGTTAGAATATATATGTGGTAAACGGAGTAGGCCATTTCATGCATAAATAAAGGTTTGACTTCTTTTAAGTTCTCAAATAAAGAGATGACCAAGCAATCAGCATTGCTGAGGTAGTAGATCTTCATGTAAACAAATGAGCAGACCTGGATCAGGACCTGGCTCTGACATGTGGTATCTCAGGCAGGGTGACAATCTTCTCCCCCCCCACCCCCCTTTAGTTTCCTCATCTGTGAAGTGGAGATAAAAAAAAGTAGCTATCTCCCTACACCACTGTGAGAATGAATGAAAAAATGAATTCAGCACTGAGCACACTGAGCACTGAACACTAAGCACAGTACCTGTATAGAAAAATACATCATTATAAGTGGATCCAACCACCATTCATTGAGCAACTCTCTTGTGCTAGACCTTATACTTGTCACTTGAGACACTTTGCAAAGAAATACCAGGCAGAGACTCTGGCCTCCTGCATTTAAAATCTAAAGGGAGGCAAAGACTTTTGTTAAATAATCACATACATAGATATCACTATAATTGTGATGATTGCCTTGAAATGGAGATATGTTGTATTAAGAGAGGAGAAATGGGCAGCATGCCATGGATGAACAGGTCAGGGAAGGCTTCCCTGAGGAGAAGATATTTCATCTGAGATCTGAAGAAGTTAATTAGGTCTGGACAGAGGAGTATCCCATGCAGAGGAAATGGCACATGTGGGGAATGACCATGAACATTTAAGGAACTAAAAGAAGGTTCAGATGGCTAGAGGATAGAAAATGAGTGGGCCAGTGGGACAGATGAAGCTGGAGGAAGAGAGGAAGGCCAAAACACACAGAGACCTGCAGACTCTTTGAAGAAGTTTTGGCTATGGAAGACGTCTCAGGCAGGGGAAAGGGACATGCATGGCCATTCTCTCGGGCAGCATGTAGAGTTGACTGAAAGGGAGCCAATATGGTATGACCATTTTGAAGTGCATCCCAGCAGTCCAGGGATGTGGATAACCTTGGATGGACTGTGCAGACTTTTAGAGGATATGATTCACAGGATTTGGTGGAGAAGGGAAGTAGGGGCAGAGGGATTTTCAAACTGACACCTTGGTTCCTAGTTGAGTTTCTGGATGGATATAATGTCAATAACTAAGAAAAGATTCCCTGGATTCAGACTCAGTTGAAGAGAGCGGTTATGGGCTCAGCAGGGAAAGCAGTGTGGCACCTAATACTTCTAGAGTTGTATACCTGGGTTCCAATCTCTTATCTACTATTTGCAGGTTTAAAACTCTCTAAGCTTAATTTCCTTAATGATTTCCGCCTATCTTGTAGAGTTGATATGAAAATCAAATGAAAGAATCAACATAGAGCTGTTAGCGCAGTGCCTGGCACACAGTAATAATTCAATACTTGGTTACTAATAGAATTATTTGGGGGCATGTTGAACTGCAATTACACTGAGGCATCTAAGTGGAGCCATCGAGTCAAAAATTAAATATACAAGTCTGTAGCTAACAAGGGAGTTTTTGACAAGGGATAAAGATTTGTGAGCCATCTCAGTACAGGTGGTCATTAGTAGAGTCATCTTTTCCTCTCTCTTCAGGTTCATGTAACAGAAACTTCTGCCTTCTCAGGAAAAGCAATGGAGAAGAGGCTATCTTTGCTTTACCTCTCACTGTTTTGTTTTTTCCCTCCCCAAGAATAAGATTGACTTATCTGACTTATCTGATTAGAGAGATGACAAAGTTCTGATGTGTCTGTGTCCTTGATTCTTTACTGGGCAGGATTAATGTGCTACCAGGCTCTGTATATATGCATTCATATTCTTTCTCTCTTTATCTCTCCCCTTCTCTCTCCCTCCTTTCTTCCTTCCCTCTCTCTGCCTCCATTTTTCCCCTTAAAACACTATCTGTAATTCATGTGTGTTTTCCTTTCTGTTCCATCCACCTCTATATGGTAAGCTCCCTGTCAGGTCCTGTCTCTGCAGGGGAAGGCCTAGAGCTACAGTTGACAAATTATCCTGCCTGTGGCTGAGTGAATAAAACCAATTGGGAGAAAGAAGGGTATTAAGTGAGAAGCTCATTTTGGACTTGAATCAAGACTGCATTCTGCAATTCAGCTTTCCCTATAATAAAATTGATAGTTTGATGCCTGCTTGACTTTGTATTTCTCAGTTGGTTCAGACCTTGGTAGGGGGAGAGAAATTATCAATTGTGCCTTTTAAATCCCAACAGTAATTGAAGCAATAACTGATGTCAGTGAGATAATCTCAGGAGAAATGTATAGTAATAAGAGGACCTAGAACTCAGTCTTAAAGAACCCTTTTTTAATGTTCTGGTTAAAGAAGGACTAGTCAAAGGCAAAGAAAGGGGAGGCAGATTAGGATAGAAGTATGTTACACAATCAAAGAGAAGAAAGCATCTGAGGAAGGAGGGAATGATCAACAATGCAGGAGGTTATCAAGAAGTTGGGTAAGATGAATGTCCACATTTTTCTATTAGATTATTCTTACAGAGGTCAATTAATTGCCTTGGTAAAAGTTCTTTTTCAGGAAAGAGGGACAGAAGCTGAAATGCTATAGGTTGGGAAATGATTGGAAGGTGAGGAAAATGAGGAAGTTCAGTAGGCAAGTTATCGAGAAATTAAGCTTTGGAAAAACAGAGCAAGATACAGTGGTAATTTATCTCTCTAAAACCCTCTTCTAGATCTCAGTCCCAAGGAATCCAGAGAGCATGCATTTCACAGCTAGCTTGGAAAATCTTGGCTCTGTGTATTAATTCCCCCACCCCCACCCCTACACCACACTCCCCATTTAACCATGGATTCATAGGCACACTGCTCACAGACATTTTTTTTTCCCTTCAGAACTATGTTGACACACATCTCTTACATAAATTGAACATTCCAATTCAATGGATTCATTTGACCACGAGGTCCATCCCAACAAACCCTCTACCAGAAAATATGAATTGGGTCACTGTGTTTTCTTGGCAAGGGTCATTGGGAGTCATCCTCTCTTTTCAGGGGTGTTATAGCACCTGGAGTATTTTGTTTTGTTAGACTACCTATCACAGAGTACAGTAATTACTTCTTTACCTATCTATAACCACCTCCAGCTAGTAAACTTCTCTAGGGCAGGGATTTAATCATTTTTACTTGTGTCACATAGTAGGAACTCAATAAGTGATTGTAAAATAACTGAGAAACAGGCAGCATCCTTCCCCATGCCCGTGGTGATGTCTGTTGACAAAATTGGATTTCTGTGTTGGAGACAGACCAGAGGAGACTGAGGAGACATAATGACTAAATGCAATATGGTATTCTGGATAGGCTCCTGGAACAGAAGAAGGAAATCAGTGGGAAAAGTAGTAAATGCCCTCAGAGCACTCAGCCTGAGGCACTGAACCCTACCACTTACACCCAATTCTCTTGTTTTTTAGAAAGAGTGGAGAGATGTCTAATCCCTTCCTCTGAAACTGTCCAACAGAAGGGTGTGGAAAGGTCAAATGAGATCTGAGACTCTTTACTAAACAAGTTTGCCTTCCTTAAAAAAAAAAAAAAAATGTTTTTTTAGAGAAAGGTGGCAACCTTCTTTGTAGGACCCCCACCTTGTTTTGCTTCACACACAGGATCTTTTAAATGTGGGAAGAGTTCTGCTTGCAGGGTGTGTAAGGAGCTAGATCACAACTTATTCCACTTAGTTCCATCTGTAGTATTTTGTTCTCATGCCTGAAGGCTTCCTGGAGAGCATATTTAACAATCACATGGCAATGAGTATTAAATAAAATACCTCCTGCTTTGTCCCCTTCTTATAAGGGAATGTAGATCTTCCCTACCCCTATAAAAATGAAGGTTTTCTAAGAAACTACTTGCATCTGCAAAACAATGGTAAAGTCTGTGTCAAGAGCTCACAAACCAATCAGAGAGAATGGCAGATTCAGAAATATTTAGGTGGTACTAAGAAGCCATAAAAAGGTCTGTGATATTCTGAGGCTACGAAGTGTATGACTGTAGTCGAATGGTAGTTCAAATAGCTTGGGTCACATGCCATAGAAGACAATAACAACAAAAACGGCAGTGACAGCAGCACTTAGTATTTGCTTACCACTTAAAAGCAAGACACTGGGCAAAATACAGGATGTTATGTCATTTCATCCTCCCAGCAAAACTGTGGACTAGTCCTACTATTTCTTCATTTTATAGATGAAGACACTTGCTCAAGGCTATTACCCAACAAATAAGAGACATAGCCAGGATTTGAATGGAGATATTCTGGCTCTAGAACTTGCAATCTTACCACTTCACGATATCACATTTGGATTTGTAAACGCTGACCCACAATTCCAGTTCTCGAGTCCATTATGGAAAAGACAAGGAGGATAAATGCAGTGGGAGCACATTCTTTGTGTGACTCACTAAGATTCTATGCAGACGTCGTCAATTTGAATGTTCTCTGCGGTTTGACCATCTAATTATTGCCCGTTTCTCAAGAAATAATCAAAACTAGAAAATTATTTCTAACTAACAAGTATTTCAAGAGTACAGAAAAGCAGAAAAACTGTAAGATACACTTGTATAAGTTTTTTAAAAAATCCATATGCATCAGTGCAGGGACTCCTCTCCATTACTCCCCTTGTCTCCTTCTTTGGTACCATCCATGGTTGACCAAATCTCTCTGGACTTTATCTTCAGAAAATAAGGTGAAAAATCCTTGCATCCACCTGACCCTTGACTTATTCCTACAGAGTCTGAAACATTCCAGTTCAACATGTATTTGTTGTTCTAGGTAATGCCACCCCAAAACCTTTTCTGGAAAGAGCTATCACAGAAAATAAATTATATATGAATATTTGTCAGGCAACATACTAAGTAGTAGAAATACAAAGATGATAAACCCGCTTTCTGATAGCAAATTGATGCACTAATTAACATTAATAGCTTAATTGGTAATAACAGTTTAAAGCATTACCTCACCTAATTTAGATGTTATCATCTTCATGGTGTCCTTCAATGTTCAAACTCAAAGGAATAACTTCTGGTGTGAATCCAACACACATGGTAGATTAGAGCAGAGTGGAGGACAGAAGATGGGGAGGAAAACTAATTCTATTACATTTAAAATATATGTGAATGAAAGAGTCTTTGGGAGTATCCTTACATCCTCTTTTTATATGGTCTATCTAATCAAGTTGGTGCTGGGTGCCAAAGCAAGTCATATGTTCATGGTTAAACCCATGCATCTCACAGAGTTTACTTAGAAACTTGTCTGAGCCTTAGAAGGAATCCTATACAACAGTGCTTCTCAGATTCTACTGTGCATACAAATCCCTGGGGACATCTTGCCAAAATGCAAATTCTGATTCTGAAAGTCTTAAGTGGGGGCCGGGGGGTTTGCTTTTTTAACAAGCTTCCAGGTAATACTGATACATCTGGTTCTGGGACCATACTCTGGGAAGCAAGGCTCTAGAATTCCTTCTACTTTATCACCATCCAGTGACCACCTGGACTTAACTTGGATTCCTCCATTGATAGGGAATTTACTACCTCTTAAAGTAGTTTTTTCAAGCTTAGACTACTCAAATCTGTTATTCTCACCCATTAAATATTGTTCTGCCCACCAGGGCCATAGAAACAGGTTTAGTCCTTGTCTCAGGTAACACTCATGAGAGTGATATACCAGGTCAAAGATCAATAATTTCTTGACATACTAATTCCCAAGTATGTGTAATGGGCAGGAGTTATAAAAAGAATAATTTCATTCAGAAAGGTAAATGCATCCTCCAAAGTCATACCCAGTGATTATTTTTACTCTTTGTGGTAACTTGGCATTTCCCCAGATAAATACAGACAAATCATAGACCATAGCCATGGCCTCCACCTGCTTGTCTCAAACAGAAGTCAGTTCAACCCCTTTCCTAGAGCCCCACCAGGCCATCACACATCCTATTCTGTTCTCCCAGCTATTACGACATAAACATTCTAGCACTACCACTTATAAGGAGATTTCTATTTTCCTTGCACAGTATCATAACACAACAGGATACACTCATTTTTCCATCTTTGATTGGAGGAACTGGAAAAGGAGAAAATTCAGTAAGAGAATGATACATCTTGATCTATAGAGAGAAAAGACAATTTAAAGCTAATATGGACCTTATGAGTTTTTTTCTCTGAAAAGAGAGAAGAAAAATGAAATACCTTAACCTTTTGACTCTCATCACACTACTAATTTAATGGCAGCATTCAAACACTTGTAATTTCTCCAGCAGGTTTTTGGTATCTCGTTCTAAGTAAAGACTGGAACAAGAAAAGAATGGACACAGAAAGGCCGGCACAGAAGCACAAATGGGGCTTATTCTGCTGTCCTCTGATTCAATAAGGACTGTTAAGAAAGACTTCACATACAGGCTGGGAGGGCCAACAACAGGCATTCATGACTCTTTAGCCTGTATTGTTCATCAACAATTTAGGAGTCTGAAACCTTATTGCTAAATTTTACTGTTTCTTCAGTGAGATGGGAAGAGCAATTGAGATGACAAACAAAAAGCAGGAGCCAAATGCTACCACTTGGAGAATCTGGGTTCTATAGAAGCATTTGCGTGAATGCTTATCTATCTGAATCAATGAGCCATTTGGTTTAGCACAAGATTTGAGCACCAGGGGTAATTCCAGAGTCTCTTACTCTGACCTTCCTCCTAGATAAGCCTGTGCCTTTGAAAGCTTATAAATTTCCCACTTAAATTCTAGCATCCTATAGGCCTTTTGAGGATCACTGAGATTTCAGATTATGTTGGCTCTGGGTGAATATGGGGAACAAGCAATGGAGTTGAAACAAAGCAGGGACCACCACATCCATGCCATACACCGTACAACACAGGATCATCTAGTGGAACTGCTGTCAAAGATAGAATAAGTGTCTGAAGGTTTTGAACTTAAGCAACAACTTGGTGGTTAAGTAAAAATGGGAAACTGTCAGGGGCCAATACCACCCAAGTTTAGAAGTCCCACTTCCTACTTGTCAGCTAAATGCCAACCGGTACGAATTGATAGATTGACAAGATCCAAACTTGAGATTACTCGGCATGCATAGCTTCGTAACTCTGCTTTCCCTGAAAAGCTTAGAGAGGACAAAGAAGGGGAACCACGCCACCCCCTAACTCCCAGCACATACACTCTCGTCACCACCCTATACCAAATGGGAACATTTTCGGGCCCGAGTTATGATTTAAATGAAGCGCACCACACCAATATTGTGTGGTGCCATCTGTTATTTTATATTTCACGAAATTTGGCCAGTTTTGAAATATTATAATTATATCTCCTCCATTACGTATGCAACGCAGACATTTTCTGAAACATAAATACAGTATGTGGGAAATGTGACTGTATTTATAGCCATTGGCTGGTGGAAAGCAAAAGGGCAGCTGGCACCCATTGACAGTCTGGAGAATTCAGCCTGCCAAAGGAGCAGAGCCCCCAGGTCGGAAGCTTGCCTCTCCACACCACATCCTGTTTCCTAGGGAGGGAGGGAAGCTCCACAGTTCACAGTGGCTCATGCCCCACTCATATTTTAAGGAAGGTCACATCACCTATATTTCAAATTGTCCAAGATCAAGCATGCCTCCCTGACTTGGACCTAGAGTCAAGGAGTGGGAACACAAGGAGCACAGTCCTAAAGACAGAACCTCCACCCCAAATGCTTCCCCCAGTAGTGCTACAGAGGAGAGACAATGGCATGGGAGGAAGGCAGAGTCCAAAGAATCAAAGGACCTGGAGTTGGGTGAACTTGCTGTCAGAAGGGAACCCTGTCCTAGGGTGGTCAGCGCCCCTTAGCCCTCAGCCCTTCAGCTTGCTTCTAGAAAGGGGAATTTCGAGTTTAATAGCTTGCTCAATTTGGGTGTCAAGGCATGTAGGAAGACGGCCAGATTTAGTCAAAGCCTCCAGTGGATGTACTCTGGAACCTCTTTCATCTTCAGAGGAAAAATAGTGTTGTTTAGTTGAGTTGTTTTTCTTCAAATACTGCAAAGTGCTTTACAATAACAAAGGAAAGAAAGCAAATGACAAGTATTTGAGTTTCCCTTTCTGTCTCTCCAAAACAAAGGCATTATTCAGCGATGAGAGCTATTTGATAACTCCAGGCAATTCTGCCACAGTCTTCACACCCATCCTGAGGAGTTGCTACAAACCTTTCTCTGACAACACTAACTGCTATTGCTCTGGACAATACAGCCCGAGAAGATGTTCATTGGTACTGCATCCTTTTTTTTTTTTTTTCTTATTGGAGTTAGTTGCTAACATTTAAAAATCAGAGATTTCACATAAAACCCAGTTTCTCTTGAAAAATTATAAGAGCTGGCATCATTGGGTGAGTATTTCTGCCCAGCAACAATCTGTCTGTTCTGAGCAGCAGCTGTCCCCACTGGGGAAGCCCCAGTCTCTACCCTCCCTGTGAAGCCCCTCCACTCATTCATGTCACCTGCCTGGCTCTTAAGACACATGTGTGTTTGTGACTCTTGAACTAGGCAATTGACTTTTATGAAAAAATATAGACTAAAAGATTAAGGTAAGGGCTTTTTTTCCCAATGTAGGGCTGGGGAAGCATTAAAATATATCTGTAAACTCTGTAACAGGAAATTAAAGTAAAATTTATAGGCCTCTGGATTTTTTTTAAACCTTCTAAAAGTGAAAAGATATATCTGCACTACAGCTCTTATACTGTTATTTTAGTCATCTGTTTATTTATCATTCTTTACCAACAAACTGAGCAATTTTAGGGCAGGAGCCAATTCTTCTTTGCATACCAGTGTCTGTAACAATGTTTGGCACACAGTAGACCATAATCTATGGAAGAAAGCAAAGTAGGAAAGCTTTAGCAAAGCCAGAAGTTATGAGCCAAATTGAGTCTACGAGAGATTCCATTCTTAAAGATCCCAGTCTAAGAGTCCCCTGATTGTGTTGGGTCCCAAATACAAAGCAATACATTCCCTCATCAGCACAAAAAGGAGACAAAACTCCTCCCTCCCCCCACTTTGCTTGGCTGATCTCTAATGATAATCGGGGAAGGAGGAAGGATACCCACCTACAACACCAAATCCTGGGCTTTGGGTGACAAGTAGCATGCAACTCAGTGGCAGCTGCTTTTCCAGTATGAGCTGGACCACTGAACCCCAGTAAATCACTGTCATCATGCTCCAGCTGTAGCTTCAAGGAGAGGAAACAGAGTTTTGAATGAAATATCTCTGACTCCAAGAGGACAGGATACTGTAGAGTGATTTGATCAGATGCTAGTTTCTACTGCCTTAGGGATGAAGGAACCCCAGAGAGGCAGTAATAAAAAGGAAAGTATCTATGAAGTTCCTGTCTTCTCACAGAATTCCTGTTAGAATCCAACAAGCAATGAAAAAGCAAACTGAGAACCAAAAATCCTTGAATCTTATTGCATACCCACCTCAGACACAACCATGGGGGAGAAACTCGTAAAATTAAACGAAGTTTATTTTTAAAACTGAGTATACTAATATATCTAAGGGCTTCACAAACTCTACATTGAGAAATAAATGTTATCTCCATTCTTCTACAATATATGGTCTCATAGGAGTTTTCAATAAATGGTATAAATATGGTGATACCATTGACCCAATTCTCTCTGTACACAGGGCATGCCTGATGCTAACATCAGAAAGAAAACAAAAATCTGCACCTCCTCTCCAGCTGTCTTGAGTGCTCTAGCCTAGCCCTCAGCATCTTTCATTTGGATTTCTTTCTTCTTTTTTAATTTTTTTTAATTTTTAAAGATTTTATTTATTTATTTGAGAGAAGGAGAGTACGAGCTAGAGAAGGGGCAGAGGGACAAGCAGACTCTCCTCTGAGCATGGAGTCTGTATGTGAAGCTCAACCCTAGGAGCTTGGGATCATGATCTGAGCCAAAGTCAGATGCTTAACCAACTGAGCCCCAGATGCCCCCCCCACCCCGCCCAATCTGGATTTCAGGACTAGCATGCTGACCAGTATTCCTGACTCCACTTCTGCTGTCTCTTCAAATAATGTCTCCATCTTGCCACTGGATTAAACTTTTTTATTACACAAATCTGATCACATCTGTACCCTCCCACTTTAACCTACTTAGTGTTTCCCAGGGCTTTTCATTTGTATGGATCCAACAAATATTTATGCCTACCCTGAGGCAGGCATTAGTATGAAATTCCAAATTCTTTGGCACAATGCACAAGGCGTTCTACTGGGTGGTCCTCACCTACCTCTTCAACATGACTTCTCATTTCTCACTACTTGCCTTTCTACACTCCTGCCCAACTGAGCTCCTTGAATACTCCATGCAATTACAAATGCATACGTTGCCGTTTGTAAAGAAAGTCTCCCACTTTTTCAAAAATTTTCAATCTAACTTAATTAAAGAAACTGCCATGCATGTCACCCCCCTTTCCAGAGCACCACACTCTGCCCCCCCCCCCACACTGAGATACAAAAAGTATTTTCTGGTCTCGGCTCATGAACACCAACCATTTGGCCTCTGACTCCTCTCTCTAGAATACTAGACCATCCAGTCTTGTTAATCTCTAACACTTCATCTTGTTTCACTGTTCATCACAGCATTTATCGTCAGCACCTGATGCAATGTTATATACCTGTTTGTCTAGTGTGTGCCTTCCCCATGAGGACATCGGTGGGCACTTTTTCTTATTTACTATGCATCCTCAGTGCCTAGAACTGGGCTTGGCAAAAAGCAGATGCCCAGTGGATATCTGTTGAATACATGAGTGAATGGATATCAAGGTGAGGTGCTGAAAGTCTGATGAAGACACTACAAGCAGGAACCTATCCCTGGTGACTTTTATAGTTTTTTCACCATAATAAGAATTCTTTTCATTAAGAATAATAAATCCACTCTCATTTAAGGGATTTAAATGATAGGTGGTTAGGATGGTTATTTATGCTTTCAGGAAATACTTAACAGGAAAGAGGAAACCATGGTATCTGCAGGGGAGAAATTTAGTCAAAAGCCAAAATTTGGAAAAAAAAAAAAGCCAAAATTTGGGCCCAACAAATTCCCCTAAATTGGTCTATACCTCCTTTCAGGATGTCTTCCCTGATTCCTTGGTGTCTGGAGTATGAAACCCTCTCAGATGCTCCCACAAGCTTGTGGGAACACTTCCATATGGCACATCACACTTTTCATTTTGCCTTCCTTTCGTCATCTCCCTCACTGGTCTAAACCTGAATGAGAGAGAGAGTATGGGTCCTTTCTCCACATGGTCAGCACCTGTAGTTACCCAGTGCATAGTAAATGCACCTGAGTGGAATGACATAGAGAGAGAGGTCAAGTGGTGCAACAGAAAGTACACTAGACAACCCTAGACTTAGAATCAGAGGTTCACATCTTCTGTGTCATTTTGGCTACCCAGCTCCTGAACTTCAGCCTCTTTGGGGATACCTGGATGTGCCCTCCTTCCCCTACAAAAGGTAAATTAGAATGACCTTCCCTTTTTCTGCACCTCAGCCATTGAGTGAAGCAGTGTGACTTAAGCGTGAGCTTAGAACTTAGAGTCTTAAAAGATTGTAACAAAATATAGTGACAGAGATTAATGACAGAAGCAGTAGTTTAATTAAGACTCTAAGGAATTGATCCCAGGGATCCAGGGTTGGCAACACCTGCTGTGGCCAGGAGTCCCCAGGAGGGGACTGGGGATGGGGGTACCAGTGGGAAAACCTCTTGTCCTCTTGACCTCCACATTTCCCCTTAGCTCCTCTTTGTGCTCCCACCTTCCTATTGATTCTGTCAGGTGTCCTAAAATAAGCCTTTTGGGTTTCAGCTTAATCAGGGTAGATGTCTATTACTTGGAACCAAGAACCCTGACTGGTACACTCAACTTCTCTGGAGCTCAGCTTCATTACATGAGATATAGGGACAATTCTTACTTCCTGAGTGGATGTCAGAGATAAACGACATACAGTGTTCATACCAGGTTCTATACTATGGGAAATACTTAGTAGATGTTTGCTAAAGATGATTTCCCTTCCTGCATCCTTAATTCTTAAAAATGCTCTAAAAGTCAACCAGCGGGAGGAGAATTGTTACATCAGTTTCACCAATGCAGAGACACTCAGAGCAGTTTTCCTAGAATGTTTGTCTGAGAGGTAAAACAATGTTTACCAATCTGCCAGTAGTACAGTTTTAATTAGTGTTTGCAGACTGCTTGGCAGCCTTGAAAGAAAGGTGCCACCCTATCACAGGCCATTATAATCAACTGATGCCACGCATGCCTGAAACATGGAATGCAGAACTGCCTGAAATGGGTTGGATGGCACGGAGTCACAGGACACTAATGTCTTAAAAAAAAAAAAATTGAGATATAATCCACCTACCATACAATGTACTTACTGAAATTGTAGGTTTCAATGGTTTTAGTGTATTCACAGCTGTGTGCAACCATCATTACAGTCAATTTTGGAACATTTTTATCACTACAGAGAGAACATGCCTTTTAGCTACCACCTTCCTATTCCCACATCATCTCCAGCCTTAAGCAACCACAGATCTGCTCTCTGTCTCTATGGATTTGCCTATTCTGGACAGTTCATACGAAGGGAATCATATAATATGTGGTCTTTTGTGACTGACTCCTTACACTTAGCATAATGTTTTGAAGGTTCATCTATGTTGTAGCATGTATCAGTACTTTATACCTTATGGTAGTCAAATAATATTTTATTCTATAATATCCACTATATGTATACACCATATTTTGTTTATCCATTCATCTGCTGATGGACATTTGAGTTGTCTCCACCATTTTGCTATTGTGACTAGAGCTATTATGAAAGTGTACACACAAGCTTTTATTTGAACAACCATTTTTTTAATTCTTTGGGGTATATACCTAAGAATGGAGCTGGGTCTTATGATAATGTTATGTTTAACTTTTTGAGGAACCACCAGATTGTTTTCCACAGTGACTGCATCATTTTAAATTCCTATCAGACTAATGTCTTTTTAATTTCATAAAGATGTAGACAATTCTTTACATGTAAAAATATTTATGTTAGAACGCTTTAAGAAAGTTTTTCTCCTTATTCAGAATATTATATGCAATTGTTCTACCTTCTTCAATATGGCTGTGTGTCTTAGCTTCCAAAGTTTGTCCAACTTCTAGCCAGTCGACCAGTATCTCACTGTATTATTGCAGCAGACTGGAGGTCTCCCTTCATAGCTGGACCTCAGCCATTCTGAACCTGGGCACAAGTTTTATGACTCATGAGCTGTGTAGTTTGGCATGACATGTCTCATCTGTAAGTTGGCCTAACATTACAGTGGGTCTTATAACACTTTCTCTGTATGTCCAGTTTCATTGTTCTAGGGAAAAAGAAAAAAAAATGCTTCTCTGATTTGGTTCCATCAAGTTCATACTTATACAAGGCTCTGGTCCTTTTTAACATGTATGACGGAAGAGTACATGTAATAATTCTGTACATTCATTAGTGGAAAAGTGAAGTTACTGAATTTTAAACTGAAATTTTATTTAACTGCCCAGTGTGTATAAAAGCGACAATTTTGCTATCTTTAGCAGGCAGGATGCTCCAGTCCCTTTCAAACCTTATGGCTTCTCAGGATCTTTCACTCAGCCCTAGTCACATATTTATATTTCCTATCTGGACACTGGAAGCCATATAAGGAATCATTGAGAAAGTGTTTTACTTCCTGTGAGAGCATAATATATGCAGGCCTCCACAGGCTCTGTAGAAGGTTAACTTAAATGCACTTTCTATGTTAATTACAAATTCTTTGAGGGACCTTTTCATTGAATAGGCTGGGCCACATGGTGTGCAGTCAAATATGCATTTGAATCCTTAACCCCATCCCCACCTAGTTGGGTGATCTCAGAAAATTACTTGATATCTTTGAGCATCAGTTCCTTTATCTGTAATATTGGGATAATAATATCTACCTCATTGGGTTCTTGTAATAATTAACTGAAATAGGGGTCATAAAAGTTATTATTATTTTTTAGTACCTTCCTTCCCCTAGGAATCCTTATTGGTTGGGTCATAGCCATACTTGAGAGGAATGCTTTTTAGTTTGGGAAAAATGTGAAGTATCAGTGCTGATTCCTTGTGTTTTTTTTTGTTGTTTTTTTTTTATAGATTTTATTTATTTATTTGACAGAGAGAGATCACAAGCAGACAGAGAGGCAGGCAGAGAGAGAGAGAGGGAAGCAGGCTCCCTGCCAAGCAGAGAGCCTGATGCGGGACTCGATCTCAGGACCCCGAGATCATGACCTGAGCCGAAGGCAGTGGCTTAACCCACTGAGCCACCCAGGCGCCCCCTGATTCCTTGTTAAACAATGAAATGCCTCTCCTGCCCTGTTCTGAAAGTTCACCCTCCTATGTCTCTGTTTTCTTCTATTGTAACAGCTGACATGTTCACATTACACAGAATATCAGCTATAGGATAATTAGAATTGTGGCAAAGGAAAAGAAAAGCTGGACGATCCCACTGGCAGACTTGATGTTGTTCAAGGACAGTATCTCAGATGCCAGCCTGGGCACTGCAACTCACCCTGTTTGTTCTTGCCACTTGTATCAGCTGAGATGAAAACTATTATTTATTTATGGTGGCCTTATATCAACACTTCTCTGAAAATAAGAGAGGGGCTGATACTCTGCACCAGCAGGTAACATCCCCCAACAACTACTGCTTGAATCAATTTATCCTGTTAATGGCATTTCTTTTTTAAAAATGTATTTTAGAATTCAGATGTTCCATTAATTCATACTGGTGTTTACCACAGTTGGTAGATGTTTAGAGAATTTTATTATTTATTTAGAAGTACTTAGAAAATACAAAGTATCATAGAACTGAAATGTAATATTCTCAATAGTAGTAAGAGTAATAAAATAATGATAACATATTTCTTTTGCATAAAATCTTTAAAAGGCTTATGACTGGAGAACTCATATTTCTGGTCTTGAATCATGAAAGTGGGATCCTGCAGTCCTCACTTGTAAAGTTATTTCACAAAGGGAGAGCACAGGGGTCCATCTCCCAGTGAGAAACAGACTAATCAGAATGACTAGTGAGGAGGAATGGTTTGATGGAATTACAGATGTAATTTCCTCTAGAGAAAATGCCAAACTTCTATTTTCTGAGATAAATAATATTGATGTAAGTATAGAATTTTTTTTTCTTTTTTTGCAGACTGATGGTGGACCTTGAGCTGTGCAAACCAAAGACATATTGGATAGACTCCAGTTTGTTTCATAAAGGAGAAAGAAAGAGCTAGTGAAACCTTGAATCAGAAATGGTTCTACCTTTTCTGTGAAGATCCCAGAATACAAAAAGCTTTCAAAAAAGAGTAAATAAAACCAAAATAACAGAATATCCTATGAGCTCCCTTTTTTGGTTCTTCTCTTTCCAATACCTTTATTTCAAATAGTTTACCACCCAGGTTTCCTAAGTTTATTTTCATCAGTTGAATTCTTTGCTAAGAAAACCTTCATGGTAGTTTCATTAATTCTTTAGTCGTACTCTAAAGGCACTCCAGAATTGAACCTCAACTGATATTCCTAACTTATTTCCCTTATGCCACTATAAAAACCCCCAGGTCTTATCCAAGCCTACTAGCTCCAACCTGCATTCATGATCAGCAAGCACTTCTAGGCTCATCGTTCTTCCCCTCCACACCCAGCTCTTATTCCATTTTCTCTTTGGTATCTTCTTTGATTGCCCAGGCATCTGCCTTCAGTGTCTTTCAGCTACTCTGAAAATATTATTTGTACTTATCATTTGCTACCGTATATCTGCCATGCTTTTTTTCAGAAATTCAAGGACAGGGTCCATTTTGCTCCTATTTTTATTCCTAACAATGAGAATGCTTCCCTTTCCCTAGAAAAAATGCCAGAAATGTTTGTTGAAAAGAATATTAGCAGCACAGAAACGCTCTACCAAGGCCCTACAGAGTCTTCTCCTTGTAGAAACCAGATAATTCCCTACCTTTTTCCTAATTCTTTTCTCAGCAACGATAGCCAGGAAGCTTCTGGCCTTCTCCACATTCCCCAGAGAGAGGATGTGGGTTGGAGATGGGCTCAAACAAAGGAATCAGTAGCTCTCATGTAGATGATGTTCCCAGGAGATGGGACCATGCCAAATCCAGTTTTCCTTTTCAATGCACTTGGCTGAAGTCATATACCTAGTGGTTGAGGCCCATCCGAGAAGCAACCAATTCAAGCAAGGTCCAGCTCTCTGAGAGGGGAACTTGGCAAACTCAAGTTGCCACAGTAACTGGGCTCCCAGCTTCAACATTTCTGTCTTATGTTTTTTAGTTTGGGGTTTATGTTTTGGAGAATTTTTTCCCCTTCCTTTAACCTCCAAGTGTGTGAGAAAATGTCTGCCAGGGGAATTAAGAGAATACACTGCATATAAGTAACTAGGAACCATGGGGATTTAAAGGTCTCTAAGACTGAAAAAAAAATAACACATAGGCCTTGGAATCTAAGCAACAGGATATTAGAACTGTGGGTTGTAGTTGGCTTCACAGGCCTCCTGTGTAGCCCCCTTCTTTATACAGCCAATTTTTCATGTCATAAATACCACATTCCATTTTTCTAAAACATCAATAATCTTACATTTCTCAGGGCTGGTAGTATTTTTTAGAGAAATAGAGCTTAAAACATGTTCAGAAGGGCCATTTTCCATGTAGATAGTCCCCAATTCACTCAGCTTGTATTCATGCCAGCCTGGAAATATCATCAATCATTCATTCAATATATCAACTGGACGAAGGTATGGGCATAATTCTTGGAGACAGGAAAAGAGATAATACTCAAGGGGACCTGAAGACCAAGGAACATTTGTGGAAGGTTGTTCCAACCCTGTCATTTTCTAGTTGGTAGCTCCAACTCTGAATGGCTAGTCTAGGCCCTATGTGAGAGAGATGAATGACAAAGCTTGTGGTTCGGATGAAATCCTCTCTGATAATGTTTTGTCCCGGGTTTCTGTGCCAGCACAGTAGTTCTGGCAGTTTTAAAGTCGTAATGAAAATGGAGTACCCTAACGTTGCCAATTACAGAAAGAATGCTGCTTATCTCTCCTGTTAGCTGCTAAGAAGCCTTAAGGGTTTAGATTAGAAGACATAGACAGAAGGAGGGAAGAGTTATTAAATTTTAACCTGACACAGAGAAAAATTAGAAATAAACAGATGAGAAATAGAATATCTTACATCTCAGCTAAGTTGATGAGATCATCACTAATTTCAGCTGTGTAAAAAAGGCAAATTCAATACACACACATATATATTACACGTAGATATTTTGCATTTATACATATAAGACTACACATAATACATGTAAGACTACATATCATATCATACATATAAGGCTCTGTCTATATGTATATAGTTTTAGCATATGCTGTCATGTATGCAAGTGGTCTTTAATGCAATATGCAATTTCCAGTAAACTATGCAGATGGAGATTTCAAAAAATGCTTTTCTTCTGGCACACAGCTGTACATGTGTGGCATGCATCATTTCCAGAGGACATGATAATCATTTATCAGTTTTAGGAGTTAAACTGAGCCCATAGAGATAATTAGCTCAGGCATGCAATGATAAACATGTCAAGATAAGAGAAGCATTTATTTTCTTAAACAAGAAATGAGGATGGGATGGGAAATGTTATTCTATGGTAGGTGAACAATATGCTCATAGTCAATCTTCCATAGTAAACTGTTATAATTTGTGTTAATCTGTATTGGTCAGGAGATACCTAGTTATAGGAAGAATTAAAATCATGACTTTGGCAATAGAATTCTAGAGCTCAAAACAAGCACCATCTGGGTTTTTAGGTCAATTTTCTTATTCCCAGGTAAGACTCCACTTAATCCAGCATCATTCATCATCATCATCATTTTCATTAATATGTTTTGTCCTATATGTCATGAAACCTAATTTTTTTTTAATTTTTCACCTATAGATACATTTCAACATCCCAGAACCATGTTGAAGTCAGGATATTTCTCCTAATTTTTTTTTTAAAGATTTTATTTATTTATTTGGAAGACAGAGATCAGAAGTAGGCAGAGAGGCAGGCAGAGAGAGAGAAGGAAGCAGGCTCCCTGCTGAGCAGAGAGCCCAATGTGGGGCTCGATCCCAGGACCCTGGGATCATGACCTGAGCCGAAGGCAGGGGCTTTAACCCACTGAGCCACCCAGGCGCCCCCTAATGTTTTTTTTTTTTTTTAAATCTCCCACTACCACCAAAAAAAAAAAAAAATCAATTTCCTATTGTTTTATCTTCTATGAAGAAAAGAGGCTATTTCTACTGAGACTATATGGGAAAATATTTGGAAATTTGGAACCAAATGAAACAGCAACTGAAGTAGAGTACAAATTACTAGATGCCAACAAATATATTTCCTTGAATATAAAGTCCATTGGCTTTAAGACAAATCATCAGTTTTATTTTAGCTTCTTACAGCATCAAAGAAAATTTAAACTTCTCTACATTAACATTTCAGAACCATTAAAATGAGGGCAATGTGCACCTTAGAATCAAGAAAATATGGTTTGTTTGTTTTTGTTTATTTCATTGTTTTATCACACTAATATTCTCATGAAAGTGACTATGCAATGACTATATAGACTATGACAACCAAGACTTATTCCTGGGTTCATGAAACACTGGGATGAACTTTACACATATTCATAAGTATCACCAAAAAAATTTTCTCAGTCTTAATGTCATATCAATAGAGAAAAAGTCAGACTGAGTAGAAAATGAATGACAAGGTGTCAGCTGCTCTCTTGTAGATGTTTCAGGGATGAGGACTGTGCCAAATTAGTTTTTTTTTTATTTTTCCAGGCGCTTGGCCCTGGCTTTTAGGCAATGATCCATTCAAAATAGAATGTGAGATTGCCACTCTGAATAAGACATATTAATGCACAGTAGACTAACTCCACCTGAAATAACCATAAAACTGAATGAAAACATTAGGCAATTGTTTTCAGGCACTGGACAATAGGCAGTCCCAAACCTCAAACTTTGAGAGAGGTAAAACTTGTGAGATGATCCCCATGATTACCATATATGTGCCTGCAGATAATTTGCTGACTTTAGCACCACAAGGTGAAGTCTAAACATGACATGTTAGCTCTACTACCCTAAAAATGTGGAGTTCACTTTGGGGTAGCTTAAGAGGCTGGGATTCTTAAAGGAAAAAAAAAAAAAAAAAAAAAAAAACAGAGAGAAGAAGAAACACATTTCTGTTGCCATGAGTCTACACCCTCAGCCAAAGTCTGAGTTCCAGGTGCCCAGGGTGGGACTAGACAAGACTCACCACAGACTGAATTCTACAGGCTGAGAACAAAAGAATGATTTTCAAGTGCAAACGGTTCTTGATGAACATTGGGAGTATTGCCCCATTCGAGTGGATAGATCTCATTAACATCTCAGTTACTCCCTCAAGAATCTAGCTGAGACACCAGAGAGACCATTCATTAGGATTAAGGACCAAGCCCTAGAGCAAAGCATCCTAATAAAGTCTAAAGGCAGGCACTGCCTAATTCTTCCTGGGAACTAGAGTTTTTTAAGTTGAGTATTGTTGTTAGAGGAACTTTGGAATACCACAGTCTTTCTACAGATCATCCCAATAAAACAAGGCCACAAGTCAGTAACTGAACTACATTCTAGGTAAAAAAGTATCACTTTTTACAGAAAAAATCACAGAATCCAGTCTCTGCTGTGTATTATCAACAAAGCCCACCAAATTATAAAAAAAAATCACTAGTATGTAAAGAATAGGAAAATATGAGCCAATAATGAAAAAAAAAGTAGTTAATAGAAACATATCCTCAAATTACCCAGATTGGCTTTAGCAGATAATGATTTAAAATAGTTTTTATAAATATGTTGGAATTATTTTTTTTACTTTAAGGAAGACATGGTCTTAATGAGAAAACAGAGACTATCAAAAGAAAAATGAACATTGTAAGCAACAGTAACAACAAAGAACCAGAGGAAAATTCTATGAGAAAAAAGTACAATAGCTAAAATTTCAAAAATTTCCAGTTTTAACAGTGGATTGGAGGTTGCAGAGTAGTCAGTAAGCTTGACAGATATCAATAAAAACTATCCAATCTCAACACAAAAGAAAAAGAATTTTAAGTATATAAGGTGATGGAGGTTAACTATTTTGTGGCAATTATTTTTTAATATATGTATGTCAAGTCATTATGCTGTACACCTTAAACTTATACAATGTTGTATGTCAATTATGTTTCAATGCAATAAATAAATAAATAAGTAAAATTTTAAAGAAGTATCTAATTTTAATCAAAGTGAATATGGCCTTAGGGATCCATGGGGCAAATTTAAACAGTTTACCATGTAAATAATAGTTATTAGAGAAAAGAATGCGAATGCAACAGAAAACATATATGAAGTACAATAGTTGAATATTTGCCAAATTTGGTGGAAAATACCGACTTTTAAATTCAAGAAGTTCAACAAACCCATGCAAGATAAATATAAGAAAAATTGTAGCTAATCACAACATAGGCAAACTGCAAAAAAAAAAAAAAAGAGAGAGAGAGAGAGAGAGAAACGGAAAATCTTGAAACAGCTTATTGTGGTAGTATGAAGGTAAACATTACAGATAGGGAAACAGCCACATGGATTATCAGATTTATTTCCAATTTAGAAACAATTGTCACCAGAAAACAATGTAACAACATTAAGGGCTCAGAGAACATCATCTCTCAATCTTGAACTCTGTGTCTAGTAAAAATATTCCTCAAAAATGAGGATGAAATACAGACATATTTAAATAAATGAAGCCTGAAATAATTTAACACCAGATATATAATGCAAAGAGTGCTGAAGAATAATACCAGTTGGATGCTCAGTTCTATAGGGAGGCAAGAAGATGGTGAATAAGTAAGTAAATAGAATATTACTATTCTATGAATAGTGTATAGTAAATAGTAATATTTACTAAATAGAATATACCATATTTTTCTTGTTTATTATTTCCTTAAAAAAGACATCTAGCTCCAAATAGTTCTTACTTATCATGATACTGTGGAATTATAAAATTGACTAAGCCCCTTGAAACCATACAAAGTGATATTAATAACTGATGAGAAAATTATGATGTTCCACAATCTTTTTTGAAATGCTTTGGCAAAATATTAACTCTCTTATTGTTGATTATGTAAATGCTTAAGAAGGTGGAGGTAAATAGCAAAATTACTATTTATTCAGTATACTATAATTGAGAACATTAGAAACATTGAGAATTGAAATATTTTCATTGAAAAAACAAATATCAGGAGTAGCTTGAACAGTGTTTGCCTTGTCTTCATTTAACATGATACAGAGTGAACATTTTTTCTATGCCTTGGAAAAATTTTAACTCCTTTTTAAAGTTTGGATCAGTTCCTAACAGATTACATTTTTAACTGATTAAGACTTTGCACTTTCAATGTCATGAAGTTTTTGAAATGTGATTCATTTATTTTTGGGGTGGCATTATTTCTTTGAAGACACCATCATCCTTTTTAAATCACAACTACATTCTTCATTTATGATTGTAATTTTGCCTTCACTAAATCCTTTGGCTGAATATCTAGAATCTCTCAAATGCTAGCAGTATCAACATTTCCCAATGGTCAAGTATTTCTGTGGTAACTCTGCTGAAGTTCCAATGAAGTTTTACTTATTGCCTTAATACTTTTCATTTCTTTGTTGCACTTCCATCTTTGCTGGCCAATTTCTGCACAATTTTGATTACCCATTTTTGTGTAATATTTTGTGGGTCTCTCACTAGGAGACAAAGAAGTGACACACCTACATACTTTGCTGTCTGTGAGGTACTAAATAACAAGTACAAGGTGACATAGTCATGAACAAACTTAGCAAGAAGAACCATACTTGGTTACTAATTATGATACACCCCCTACTATTTTTGTTGTGATTTGTTGACTGAAAAGCTAGCAGCCAACTTTGGATTTATGTAATTACTCATTGTGGTAACCGAAATATAAGTTCTATTGTTAGGAGACTGATACTAGTTAAATAAATGTGATAACTCAAATTTGTATTTATCAAAACTGTGCAAAGCTAGGACTACCCATATTTAAAACAAATACAACACTGTAGGGTAGGGTTTATAAAGTATGCAGAATTAAGAGAACAAAAACAAACATTCTAGAGTTGTAAAATTCAGTAACTAAAGTGAAGAATTCAATAGAGAGTTTCAAAAGTAGACTTGACCATGCAGAAGAAAGAATCCATGACCTAATGGCAAGAACACTGGGAAAGAATGAGTAGATAAAAAGAAAAAAGAATGAAAAAGAGTGAGGAATTGTTATAGGAACTGTGGGACACAATGGAAAAAAAATTTACATTATGCAATATGTAATAATGATGCATAATTCACTTAAAACTACTTTTAAAAACACTAAAAACCATAACAACAACAATCTGTTATTATTTATACAACATAAAAACATGTAAGTTGTAATGATTATTTAAAATGTGAGGGGGAAATGTTCATAGTAGCAATGTCCACAATCGCCAAACTGTGGAAAGAGCCAAGATGCCCTTCAACAGATGAATAGATAAAGAAGATGTGGTCCATATATACAATGAAATATTACTCAGCCATCAGAAAGGATGAATACTCAACTGTTTAATCAAAATGGACAGGACTGGAGGAGATTATGCTGAGTAAAATAAGTTGAGCAGAGAAAGTCAATTACCATATGGTTTCACTTACTTGTGGAGCATAAGGAATAACATGGAGGACATTAGAAGAAGGAAGGGAAAAGTAAATTGTGGGAAATCGGAGGAGGAATAAGAAGCATGAGAGACTGTGGATGCTGAGAAATAAACTGAGGATTTTGGAAGGGCAGGGGTTGGTGGATGGGTGAGCCTGGTGGTGGATATTAAGGAGGGCACATATTGCATGGAGGTCTGGGTGTGGTACATAAACAATGAATCTTGGAACACGGAAAATAAGATTAAATTTAAAAATAAAAAAATAAAATGTGAAGGGAAAAGATAAGTAAAAGTGTAAGGTTTATGAATTCTATTGCAGTTAAGTTGTTATCAGTTTAAAATAGGTTGTTATAATTTTAAGATATTTCATGTAAGTGCCATGGTAACCACAGGAGAAAATCCTGTAGTAATTATGCAAAAGAACACGATAAAGTACTCAAAGCATACTGATACCAAAACACATCAAAACACACACAGAAAAAGGACAGTAAGATAAGAAACAAGGAACAATAGATCTACAAAACTAGAAAACAGTAAAAAAATGGCAATTATAAATTCTTATCTACCGATAGATAATAAGTTTAAACATAAAAGGATTAAATTCTTCAAAAGACATAGAATGGTTAAATGGATTAAAAAACAAGATTCACCAATATCCTTGATGAGCACAGACGCAAAAATTCTCACCAAAATACTAGCCAATAGGATTCAACAGTACATTAAAAGGATTATTCACCATGATCAAGTGGGATTTATTCCAGGGCTGCAGGGTTGGTTCAACATCCGCAAATCAATCAATGTGATAGAACACATTAATAAAAGAAAGAACAAGAACCATATGATACTCTCAATAGATGCTGAAAAAGCATTTGACAAAGTACAGCATCCCTTCCTGATCAAAACTCTTCAAAGTGTAGGGATAGAGGGCACATACCTCAGTATTATCAAAGCCATCTATGAAAAACCCACCGCAAATATCATTCTCAATGGAGAAAAACTGAAAGCTTTTCCGCTAAGGTCAGGAACACGGCAGGGATGTCCATTATCACCACTGCTATTCAACATAGTACTAGAAGTCCTAGCCTCGGCAATCAGACAGCAAAAAGAAATTAAAGGCATCCAAATTGGTAAAGAAGAAGTCAAACTATCACTCTTTGCAGATGATATGATACTATATGTGGGAAACCCAAAAGACTCCACTCCAAAACTACTAGAACTTGTCCAGGAATTCAGTAAAGTGTCAGGATATAAAATCAATGCACAGAAATCAGTTGCATTTCTGTACACCAACAACAAGACAGAAGAAAGAGAAATTAAGGAGTCAATCCCATTTACAATTGTACCCAAAACTATAAGATACCTAGGAATAAACCTAACCAAAGAGGCTAAGAATCTATACACAGAAAATTATAAAGTACTCATGAAAGAAATTGAGGAAGACACAAAGAAATGGAAAAATGTTCCATGCTCCTGGATTGGAAGAATAAATATTGTGAAAATGTCCATGCTACCTAAAGCAATCTACACATTTAATGCAATCCCTATCAAAATACCATCCATTTTTTTCAAAGAAATGGAACAAATAATCCTCAAATTTATATGGAACCAGAAAAGACCTCGAATAGCCAAAGGAATATTGAAAAAGAAAGCCAAAGTGGGTGGCATCACAATTCCGGACTTCAAGCTCTATGACAAAGCTGTCATCATCAAGACAGCATGGTACTGGCACAAAAACAGACACATAGATCAATGGAACAGAAGAGAGAGCCCAGAAATCGACCCTCAACTCTATGGTCAACTAATCTTCAACAAAGCAGGAAAGAATGTCCAATGGAAAAAAGACAGCCTCTTCAATAAATGGTGCTGGGAAAATTGGACAGCCACATGCAGAAAAATGAAATTGGACCACTTCCTTACACCACACATGAAAATAGACTCCAAATGGGTGAAGGACCTCAATGTGAGAAAGGAATCCATCAAAATCCTTGAGGAGAACGCAGGCAGCAACCTCTTCAACCTCAGCCGTAGCAACATCTTCCTAGGAACAACGGCAAAGGCAAGGGAAGCAAGGGCAAAAATGAACTATTGGGATTTCATCAAGATCAAAAGCTTTTGCACAGCAAAGGAAACAGTTAACAAAACCAAAAGACAACTGACAGAATGGGAGAAGATATTTGCAAACGATATATCAGATAAAGGGCTAGTATCCAAAATCTATAAGGAACTTAGCAAACTCAACACCCAAAGAACAAACAATCCAATCAAGAAATGGGCAGAGGACATGAACAGACATTTCTGCAAAGAAGACATCCAGATGGCCAACAGACACATGAAAAAGTGCTCCACGTCCCTCGGCATCAGGGAAATACAGATCAAAACCACAATGAGATATCACCTCACACCAGTCAGAATGGCTAAAATTAACAAGTCAGGAAAGGACAGATGCTGGAGAGGATGTGGAGAAAGGGGAACCCTCCTCCACTGTTGGTGGGAATGCAAGCTGGTGCAACCACTCTGGAAAACAGCATGGAGGTTCCTCAAAATGTTGAAAATAGAACTACCCTATGACCCAGCAATTGCACTACTGGGTATTTACCCTAAAGAAACAAACATAGTGATCCGAAGGGGCACGTGTACCCGAATGTTTATAGCAGCAATGTCTACAATAGCCAAACTATGGAAAGAACCTAGATGTCTATCAACAGATGAATGGATAAAGAAGATGTGGTATATATACACAATGGAATACTATGCAGCCATCAAAAGAAATGAAATCTTGCCATTTGCGACGACGTGGATGGAACTAGAGGGTATCATGCTTAGTGAAATAAGTCAATTGGAGAAAGACAACTATCATATGATCTCCCTGATATGAGGACATGGAGAAGCAACATGGGGGGTTAGGGGGATAGGAGAAGAATAAATGAAACAAGATGGGATTGGGAGGGAGACAAACCATAAATGACTCTTAATCTCACAAAACAAACTGGGGGTTTCTGGGGGGAGGTGGGATTGGGAGAGGGGTAGGGGGCTATGGACATTGGGGAGGGTATGTGCTATCGTGAGTGCTGTGAAGTGTGTAAACCTGGCGATTCACAGACCTGTATCCCTGGGGATAAAAATACATTATATGTTTATTAAAAAAAAAAAATTTGGAAGGGGAGGTGAACCATAAGAGACTATGGACTCTGAAAAACAACCTGAGGGTTTTGAAGGGTCAGGGGTGGGAAGTTGGGGGAACAGGTGGTGGGTAATGGGGAGGGCACGTTTTGCATGGAGCACTGGGTGTTGTGCAAAAACAATGAATACTGTTACGCTGAAAAAATAAATAAAATGGAAAAAAAATTAAAAAAATAAAAAAAAACAAGATTCAACAATATGTTGCTCATTTTGGCCTTAACGACATACATAAACTAAGAATGAAGGAATGGAAAAGACCTCTCAAGGGAATAGTAACACAAAAATAAAAACAAACAAACACAAATAAGTAGGGATGGTTATACTTATGTCTGACAAGATAGGCCTCAAAATATTGTAAAAACAAACAAAACCAAAGAATATTATTATGTAATGATAAAGGTGTCAATACTTCAAGAAGATGTAACAATTAGGGGGGTTTGGGTGGCTCAGTCAGTTAAGCATCTGCCTTTAGCTCAAGTCATGACCCCAGGGTCCTGGGATCAAGGCCTGCATCTGGCTCCCTGCTAGGTGGGGTGCCTGCTTCTCCCTCTCCCTCTGTCTCTCTCCCTGCCTGTCTCTCAAATAAAAAAAAGAATTTAAAAAAAAGAGAGAGAGAAAGATGTAACAATTATAAATATTTGTGTCCAAAATTGAAGCATCTAAATATATAAGGCAAAAACCTAACAATTAAAAGGAGAAATAAATTGTAATACAATTGTACATAGGAATTTTAATATGCCACTCTCAATAATGGATATGTTATCCAGAGAAATTGATAAAGAAACAGCAGATTTGAACAACAATATAGATGAAATGGACCTAACAGACATATATAGAACATTCTACCCATAAACAGCAAAATACACATTCTTCTTAAGCACACACAAAAAATTTTCTATGAAAGACTATATGTCAGGCCACAAAATAAGTTTTAGCAATTCAAGAAGATTGAAATCATACCAACTATCTTCTTTGACCACAATGCCAAAAAAAAAAAAAAAAAAAACCTAGAAATAAATAGTAAGGAAAAAAACTGGAAAATTCACAAACAAGAGGAAATTAAAAAACATTCTTCTGAACAACCAATGGATCAAAGGATAAATTAAAGGGGAAATAAAGAGACTCTCTCTTTTCCAACTGGTATTTTTCCACTGTATTTTTTCCTGCTTTGTTGAAGATTATTTGACCACAGAATTAAGGATCCATATCTGGGCTCTCTACTCTGTTCCATTGGTCTATGTGTCTGTTTTTGTGCCAGTATCATGCTGTCTTGGTGATCACAGCTTTGTAGTAAATCAGATAACATGATGTGTCCCAGCTTTGCTTTTCTTTTTCAACATTTCCTTAAAGTTCGGGGTCTTTTCTGGTTCCATACAAATTTTAGCATTATTTGTTCCAGCGCTTTGAAAATGCCGATGGAATTTTGATCAGGATGGCATTGAAAATACAGATTGCTCTGGGCAGTATAGACATTTTAACAATATTTATTCTTCTGATTCATGAACATGGAATGCTTTTCCATCTTTTTGTGTCTTCTTCAATTTCTTTCATGAGTGTTCTGTAGTTCCTCAAGTACAGATTCTTTACCTCTTTGGTTAGGTTTATTCCAAGGTATCTTATGGGTTTTGGTGCTATAGTAAATGGAATTGATTCTCTGATTTCCCTTTCTATATTTTCATTGTTAGTGTATAAGAAAGACACTGATTTCTGTGCATTGATTTTGTATCCTGCCATATTACTGAATTGCTGTATGAGTTCTAGTACTTTGGGGGTGGAGTCTTTTGGGTTTTCCATATAAAGTATCATGTCATCTACAAAGAGAGAAAGTTTGACTTCTTCTTTGCCAATTTGAATACCTTTTATTTCTTTTTTGTTGTCTGATTGCTCTGGCTAGGACTTCTAGTATTATGTTGAACAACAGTGGTGATAGCAGTCTCTTCAATAAATGATCCTGGAAAAATTGGATAGCTATATATAGAAGAATGAAACTCAATCATTCTCTTATACCACACACAAAGATAAACTCAAAATGGATGAAAGACCTCAACATGAGGCAGGAATCCATCAAAATCCTAGAGTACATAGGCAGTAACTTCTTCAACATTGGTCACAGCAACTTCTTTCAAGACATGTGTCCAAAAGCAAAGGAAACAAAAGCAAAAATGAACTTTTGGGACTTCATCAAGATAAAAAGCTTCTGCACAGCAAAGGAAACAGTCAACAAAACAAAAAGGCAACCCACAGAATGGGAGAAGATATTCACAAATGACACTACAGACAAAGAGCTGATATCCAAGATCTATAAAGAACTCCTCTAACTCAACACTCCAAAAACAGATAATCATGTCGAACAATGGGCAGAAGACATGAATGGACACTTCTCCAAAGAAGACATACAAATGGCTAACAGACACATGAAAAAATGTTCATCATCATTAGCCATCAGGGAGATTCAAATCAAAACCACATTGAGATACCACCTTACACCAGTTAGAATGGCCAAAATTTAACAGGACAGGAAACAAGTGTTGGAGAGGATGTGGGGAAAGGGGAACCCTCTTACACTGTTGGTGGGAATGCAAGTTGGTGCAGCCACTTTGGAAAACAGGGTGGAGATTCCTCAAAGAAACAAAAATAGAGCTACTCTATGAGCCTATAATTGCACTACTGGGTATTTACCCCAAAGATACAGATGTAGTGAAAAGAAGAGCCATCTGTACCCCAATGTTCATAGCAGCAATGGCCACAATCACCAAACTGTGGAAAGGGCCAAGATGTCCTTCAACAAATGAATGGATAAAGAAGACGTGGTCCATATATACAATGGACTATTATGTAGCCATCAAAAGGATAAATACCCAACTTTTGTATCAACATGGATGGGACTGGAAGAGATTATGCTGAGTGAAATAAGTCAAGCAGAGACAGTCAATTATCATATGGTTTCACTTACTTGTGGAGCATAAGGAATAACATGGAGGACATTGGGAGATGGAGAGAAGAAGTGAACAGGGAGAAATCAGAGGGGGAGATGAAGCATGAGAGACAATGGACTCTGAGAAACAAACTGAGGGTTTTGGAGGGGGAGGGGTGGGAGGATGGGTGAGCCTGGTGGCAGGTATTAAGGAAGGCACGTATTGCATGGAGTGCTGGGTGTGGTACATAAACAATGAATCTTGGAACACTGAAAAAATAAAATTAAATTTAAAAAAATAAAAGGGAAATAAAAAAAATGAAAATAGAAACACAATATACAAGAGCTTGTAGGATACAGCAAAAACAGGTCTAAGAGGGAAGTCATTACTAATAAACCTCTACATTAAGAAGCAAGTCAGACACCAAATTAACAATCTAACTATATGTGTTAAGGAACTAGAAAAAAGAAGAGCAAAGTGAGCCTAAAGTTAGCAAAAGAAAGGAAATAATAAGGATTAGAGCAGAAATAAATGAAATACAAAACAGGAAAATGATTCTTTAAAAAAAAGATTAACCACACTAAGAGTTGATTCTTTGAAAAGACAAAATTGTAAACTCTTAGCCAGACTAACCAAGGAAAAAAGAGAAAGGATCCAAATTAACAAAATTATAAATGAAAAAAGAGAAATTATAACTGATAACAGAGAAATTCAAAGATTACAAGGTGAACAAATATACACCAAAAAATTGAACAACATTGAGAAAATGAAAAAAAAATTATTAGAAATACACAATTTACCAAGACTGAATCAGGAAGAAACAGAAAATCTGAATAGAAGAGTTACTAATAGAGTGACTGCATCAGGAAAAAAAAAAAAATTCCCTATGAGTATAGCTAAGGACCATATGGTTTCTCTGGTGAATTTTACCAAACATTTAAAGAAGAATTAACACTAATCATTCTCAAAACTTCCAAAAAATTCAAGAGGAGGGAACACTTTCCAACTCACTTTATGAGTCCAGCATTATCCTGATACCAAAACTAGAAGAGGACACTACTAGAAAAGAAAACTAAAATCCAATATCCCTGGTGAATATAGGTGCAAAAATTCTCGATAAAATACTAGCAAACCAAATTCATCAGCACGTTAAAATGATTATTCACCATGATTAAGTGGTATTTATCCCTGGGATGTAAGGATGTTCAACATAGGCAAATCAATCAATCTGATAAATTACATTAATAAAATGGAATAAAGAATCATATGATTGTCTCAATAGACGCAGATAAAGCATTTGACAAAGTTCAACATCCATTCCTGATAAAAACTATTAACAAATTAAGATAGGAGGAACATATCTCAACATAATAAAAGCCATATAGGACAACCCCACAGTTAACATACTCAATGGTGAAAGCTTTTCCTCTAAAATCAGGAATAAGACTAGATTGCCTACCTCTCTGTTCCTACTCAGCACAGTACTGATATAACTTTATTATTTTAACTGATATAACTTTATTATCTTTATTATCTCCTTTCTTCTGATAGCTGATAGCTACAGCAATCGGCAAGTAAAAGAAATAAAAGACATAAGAATTTGAAAATAAGAAGTAGAATTGTCTCTATTTGTGGATGACAAGATTTTATATATCGAAAATCCTAAAGACTCAACCAAAAAACTGACATCTAGTCAAAAAATTCAGTTAAGTTGTAAGACACTAACATACAAAAATCATACAAAAATTTCTATATACTAATGGTGAATTTTTTGGAAAAAAAAGAGAAATTGATTCCATTTCAATAGTGTGAAAAACAATATAATATTGGGGTCCCTAGCTGGCTCAGACAGTAGAGCAGTGCAACTCTTGATCTTGAGGTTGTGAGTCCAAGCCCCACACTGGGTGCAGAAATTACTTAAAAAAATAAAATTAAATATATAATTTTTGGAATAATTTAAACTAAAATAGGTGAAATATCTTTACCCAGAAGACTGCAAGACATTGATGAAAAAAATCAAAGAAGATACAAATAAATGGAACGCCAGTGTTCCTGGCTTGAAAGAATTAATACTGTTAAAATGTCAATACTATGAAGAGCCATCTACAGATTCAGTACAATCCCTGGCAAGATTCCAATGGCAATTTTTTTCAACAGAAGCAGAAAAAAAATACTCCTAAAATTTATACAGAACAGACCCCAAATAGCAAAAGAAATTCTGAGAAAGAAGAACAAAGGGGCACCTGGGTGGCTCAGTGGATTAAGCTGCTGCCTTCTGCTCAGGTCATGATCTCAGGGTCCTGGGATCAAGCCCCGCATCTGCCTCAGCATCCCTGCTGAGCAGAGAGCCTGCTTCCCCCTCTCTCTCTGCCTGACTCTCTGCCTACTTGCGATCTCTCTCTGTCAAATAAATAAATAAAATCTTAAAAAAAAAAAAAGAACAAAGCAGGAGGCATCACACTGCCTGATTTCAAGCTATACTAAAGTCATACTCATCAAATCAGTATGGTACTGCCATAAAAACAGACTAATGGAACAAATTGAGAGCCCAGAAAGAAGCCCAAGCATATACAGATCATCCAATATTTGACAAAGGAGCCAAGAATGTTCAATGGAGGAAAAACAAGCTTTTCAATAAACTGTGCTGGGAAAATTGAATATTTATATGTAAAAGAATGAAACAATGAAACTGGACCCTTATCTTACATCAGTCACAAAAATTAACTAAAAATAAAAACTTACGTATAAGACCTGAAACCATGAAATCCCTAGAAGGAAACATGAGAATAACATGTTTTGAAATGGAATTTGGTAATGATTTTTCGGATATGATACCTAAAGAGCAAGCAACAAAATAAAAAAAAATAAGTGGGACTAAACTAAAAACCTTTTGCACAAAGAAACCATCAGCAAAGTGAAAAGACAACATTTACAGAATGGGAAAAAAATGTTTGCAACCATATACCTGATAAAGAGTTAATATCCAAAATATATGAAGAACTTATAAACTCAATATCAAATAATAACGATTTTAAAATGATTTTTAAAATGGGCAAAGGACCTGAGTAGACATTTCTCCGAAGAAGATATACAAAAGGCCAAGAGGTACATGAAAAGGTGCTCAACATCACTAGTCATTAGTGAAATGAACATTAAAACCACAATAAGATATCACCTCATGCCTGGTAGAATGGAGAATCTTTGCACACTGTTGGAGTTGTAAATTGGTGCAGCCACTATGGCAAAGTGTATGGAGCAGACTCAAAAAAATAAAAATAGAACCTCCACGTGATCCAACAATTCTACTTCTGGGAATATATCCATTGGGGGAGGTGAGGAGACACTAATTCAAAAAGATGTCTGCACTTCCAGATTCATAGCAGCATTATTTACAGTAACAGAGACAAGGGTCCACTGATAGATGATGGACAAGGAAGTTGTGTTGTTTATAAAAATGCAATATTATTCATCCGTTAAGCATGATGAAGTCTTACATTTGTGACAAGGATGGACCTTGAAGACGTGAAGTAAAATAAGTCATGTAGAGAAAGAAAGATACTATATGATTTCACTTATATGTGGAATCTAAAAAAAAAAAAAGAAAGAAAGAAAAAAATCATAGAGAAAGAGACCAGATTTGTGTTTACCAGAGGTGGAAGGAGAACTAGACATGGTGGTCAAGAGGGATAAATTTCCAGTTCTAACATAAATAAGTACCAGCAGTGTACCACACAGCATAATAATTATAGCTAATGCTGCTGTTAGATATGTAGAAAAGTTAAGAGAATAAATCTCATCACGAGGAGATGTTTTCCCTTTTTTATTGTATCCATAGGAGAAGATGAATGTCAGCTGAACCTATTTTAGTAATCATTTCACAACATATGGAAATCAAGTCATAATTTTAACTTACACAGTGATGTATGTCAATTATTTTTCAATAAAACTGGGGGAAATATTCAATATATGATAACTATTATGGTATACATGCTATCTGAACTCAAATTGGACTATGTAAACTGACAAAGGATTGTATTTTTTTCCTATTTGAAAGTACCAACAAGAAAAATCATAGAAAAGCATAATAAAACCACTTAATTATTTAATAAATCACTCTATAAGAATACAATTTTTAAGTGAGATAATCTACATCCCCACAAAAATTCTGAACATATTTCTATAAGTAGGTAACATATTAATATGTATATAATTTAATATATATACTAAAGTTCATGTCTTTGCTAAGCTGGGCCTTGTGTTGGAAAGCTGCACAGCACTTTCATCCCAACCAATTCTCAACCTTTGACTGGTAAACTCCTACTCAATTTACCAAGTTCATATGTCACCCCCTCAAGAAGGTCTCCCCCAACTCTCATCCTTAGTAGTCTTATTCATGTCTCTATTGCTTAATTTACCACCTTCATTTAAAAGCATCTGGGTATCCTTCTTTCAGATTTGGTACTGATGTCCTTCAAGATAGGGACATCTCCTCACCCTTCCTTGCTCACCCTTACCAGGTACCCTCCCCAAACACTTGTAATTCAGTGCCTTGCGCACAATAGATACTTAAAGTAGGTGCTTGATAGCTTAAGCTAGCTTCTTCTATGCCTCTTCTTGTCTATCAATACATGCATAAGTGACTGCATGTATTCATGTGCATGTATTCATGCACATGCGTGCATGTGTTCCAGCTATGTTATTCAAGTGTAAACATTTCGATACCATCCAGAAATCAGATTACAGCTGATTCCTCTGATTGGGGTTCTTCCTGGGAACTATGACTTTGAAACAGCAAAGCACATCCTATTAAGGAGGCAAGGAGAAAGCACCTGGAACCTATTAACAATGGATAAGTAGTCATTACTATAATCTATTAGAGGCTTTCTTCTTACATATTTAGAATTAATCAAACTGCAGAAATAGTGCATGTAGCACAAAGTATACTTCTGTTATGACTTGCTTTACTGTCTGATCCTTCCTTAGTCAACATAAATTGTTTTGCATCTTTGCTTAAGGAACCAACACAAATCCAAATTTCACCATGAAAAGAGAATTGATTTCTACAGGTTAATCATTATGGCTGCCCTAATTCAAGTCAAGATCGAATCTAGAGTCAGGAGCATCAAAATCAGCTCAACTAAGTTTACCAATCTATTTCAGGTTGCTAGGGTATGATTGAAAAACAATGTAGATTGGGATCTTGAAGTAAATGGTATGAATGGGAACAGGCTATGTAAATGAGAGCTCTGAATCCAGTTTTCAAACCAAGACATGAACACAAGATATTCAACTCCAAATCCAGTCGGCAAATTAATATCAGAAGCATCAAAATCAGTCAAGATCTCCATAAGAATAGGCCCATATCTCATTCATCCTTATATCTCTCTTCTACTCCAAGCACTTTCCTTAGGAGGGAGAAAACAAACAAAAACAAAAACCTTTTGAGCAATCTTTAAAAGTTTCAATAATTAATCCACTTTGGCCTGAAACACTCAGAACAATTTGGTTTTATTTACACTGAAGAATAGTAGGGAACAAGCTTCTTCTTCATAACATAGCACAACTATATCCCTGGATTATTTCTGGTATGCTATGACAAGCTCTCAAATCTCAGCGGAATTTATTTCTTATCACATAAAGTAGGAAACACATGTTCCTTCTCAGTTTGAGGCTCTTCAAGTGGGAGTCAGGACCCCATATTTCTATTAACTAGTGGCTCTCTGTTCTCCAGTTCATGACTCCAAAGCCACCATATTCATTACCATCAAGTCAGATGGGGGAATAAAAAAAAAAACAACATGGAGAACTAAGTATGAAATTCTTTTTCTTTTCTTTTTTTTTTTAGATTTATTTACCTATTTGAGAGAAAGAGAGAGCATGTGAGTGGGGGAATGGGAAGAGAGAACTGGAGGTAGAGAATCTCAAGCAGATTCCACAATGAGCACAGACCCCAACCTGGGGCTTGAGCCCAGGATCCTGAGATCATGACCTGAGCTGAAACCAAGAGCCAGACACTTAACCGACTGAACCACCCAGGTTCCCCTGAAATTCTTTTTTTTTTTAAATGGAGTTGTCCTGAAAATGGCATAAATTATTTCCATTCATTTTCTACTGTCCAGAACTGAGTTACCTGGCTGCCCTAACTGCAGAGGAGTCCCAGAAACATAGTTATACCCAGGAAGGCTGTTTACCAGGGGGCTGTTTATCAGCTTGCAGACTCTGTCACAATCTTCTTTGTGTTCCTTTATTTCTTAGAGGAATAGAGGGATGGGGGAAAAAAACTTCTAAACTGAGATTATTAAACATGAGTTTAATTCACACTTCCAGCTTATTCTTCCCCTAAAAATGTAATACTACTTTAGAAATAATCCTTCAGAAATTTGACAATATCCCAGCTGAGTAAGGTAGGTAGCCAGAATTAGAATCATCCTCTTTACCTGTCTTTAATATGAAAGCAAAACAAGTTCCCTATGTTTCTATTTATTTGCTCATTCATTAAACATTAAGTATTTATTTAGCATGTACTCTGTGGAAAGCACTATGCTGGCTAGACAGAAGGGATAAACAGTACAGTTTCAGGAAGTAGAAGGGATTTCTCAGGTTAACTGGGCTTTATCTAAGTTCTGTAATCAAGCTATACGGGCCAAACCAGATTCTGGCTCACCTTTGACTTGAGGGTTAGGTGCTAACCAAGGGGAAATGGCTTTCCCCAAGCAATAGCATCCAAGTGTGTTTGACCATCCCACTTCTCTTCTCTGGATCCCTACTATTTACTAACCCTGGCTCCTGCAACCAGCCCACCCTAACTGTATTCCCTGTATATGCCTTTCTGCTTATTCACATCTTGATTATTTGATTACACCATTTCCACATTTTATTGTATATGAATAAATTTGCCATCTTTCAGGATGACCAAAATGCAAAACATTTGGTGTCAAAATATGCACAAAAAGATGCTGAAAATTTTTCTTTAACTATAAAATATGCTGATAGCAGTTTCTCCTACAAAAAAGGACAGTGAAAGTAGGGCAGAAGGACAGCAAGGAGAATGTTCCACTCCTGACCCTGAGGCCCCTCCTTTCTCCTGTAGCTCCGGCAGACAGCTCAGCCTCCTAGTTATGCACCTCCTACAGAAACTGCCAGATCAATGGCTCTTCCCCAAGCTGCACCCTCATGTCACTGGACCCTTCTCTTCTCCCCTCCAGAAATGCTGGCTTAGCTGCTGGGGGGGGGGGGGGGTCTCAACCCATTCTATTTTAGTGTCTAGTCACCGAGCTCACAGGATGGTAAGTGGGTGATTTCAACAGGACAGAAAAAATGCAGAAAGAGGCCCCAGGATGAGGTTGGGTTTCCTCTGCATCTTGTTTGTTGTTTGGAAACCTAATTATCCTAGTGTCTAGGTTTGAAGGGCTACATACATATGAACACATTTCAGAGGGGGGATGAAAAAAATCAATTAACAAATATCCCTCTTGGTCTGAACTCACACTCTGGACAACCAAGATCTAGAATTGCTATTACCAGGGCTGATCCAAGAAGAAGTCAGCCAACAGCAAGTTTAAAGATATTCAGAAGAGATGTACATGTTTCACTGTGTCTAAGAGGCATAATGAAAGCTGAATCCAAGGATGCGGGGCAGAGAGAAAAAATTCAAGACTGAAATAGGGAGATAGAGACCAGGGACACCAGAGCCTGCTGCCTAGGTAGAAAAGTGAGAAACAAGAGCTTCCTATCACTTCCTGCGAAGCAGGATACAGCCAGGTGCTTTCTCAGAGCACTTAGGCTCCAATACAGATAGAGGCCAGTCCTGGGAAGGCCCCAGACTACTTCGGAAATCTTCCTCCCTAGTGAACATCTATGAGATTCACTTTCTGGGTCAGCAAAGAGACAGAGAGCTTAATCTCCTTTTTTTCTTCCTACACAGATTGATTGAAATAACGTAATTTTGCAGCTTCTGCTAGAAATCTCGTTCATTCAGCAAGTATTAACTAAAGACCTACTGGCATTCTTCTTCTTTCTTTCTTTCTTTTTTTTTTTTTTTTCCATTTTATTTATTTTTTCAGCGTAACAGTATTCATTCTTTTTGCACAACACCCAGTGCTCCATGCAAAACGTGCCCTCCCCATTACCCACCACCTGTTCCCCCAACCTCCCACCCTTGACCCTTCAAAACCCTCAGGTTGCCCCAACCTCCCACCCCTGACCCTTCAAAACCCTCAGGTTGTTTTTCAGAGTCCATAGTCTCTTATGGTTCGCCTCCCCTCCCCAATGTCCATAGCCCACTCCCCCTCTCCCAATCCCACCTCCCCCCAGGAACCCCCAGTTTGTTTTGTGAGATTAAGAGTCATTTATGGTTTGTCTCCCTCCCAATCCCATCTTGTTACTCTGAATAGATGCTGAAAAAGCATTTGACAAAGTACAGCATCCCTTCCTGATCAAAACTCTTCAAAATGTGGGGATAGAGGGCACATACCTCAATATTATCAAAGCCATCTATGAAAAACCCACCGCAAATATCATTCTCAATGGAGAAAAACTGAAAGCTTTTCCGTTAAGGTCAGGAACACGGCAGGGATGTCCATTATCACCACTGCTATTCAACATAGTACTAGAAGTCCTAGCCTCGGCAATCAGACAGCAAAAAGAAATTAAAGGCATCCAAATTGGTAAAGAAGAAGTCAAACTATCACTCTTCGCAGATGATATGATACTATATGTGGAAAACCCAAAAGACTCCACTCCAAAACTGCTAGAACTTGTACAGGAATTCAGTAAAGTGTCAGGATATAAAATCAATGCACAGAAATCAGTTGCATTTCTGTACACCAACAACAAGACTGAAGAAAGAGAAATTAAGGAGTCTTTCTTTTTTTTTTAACTATTTAAACAGGTGCTAATATTCCTTTACCATTACAGCTTATGTGATGGCTCTGCCACTTCCTCTCTCTCCTTTGCCTTGTGTGACACATGTGTATGAGTCCAGCATTTGGTGAAGGTCTACAGTGGTGGGGATCAAAGTGGTCATCATAGCTATTGAGGCAACAGAAAGAAACACCTTGTTTCTTTAATGCTTGATAGTGTGAAAATGCAATGATAAAGCTCACACTTTGAGAAGCAGGAGTTAGATGGGTCCACTCACGCATAACCTTGGAAACTCTGCTTCTTACCAAATTAGAGAGCTGAGACTAGAGAATGAATTTATTTGCAAAGAGGTGTGCCAATATCATTGTGAGTGAAAGGTTTCCGTGCACTAGCCATCTCAAACACAAAAAAAGTACTAACACCTTATGTGTGTTTCATGCTGTGCAAGGTGTTGTGGATTACACAAAAGAAATTTAAAACACAGTCCTTTCCCTGCAGGATCCAACAATAGAGCTTAATGAAACCATTGAATAACAATTCAAGGCAACATGTGACTAAGTGTTACAGGAGTTATCCAAAGGTGGTCTGTGCACAAACATGACAGATGGAGAAAATGCAGGCTGGAGCGATGGAGAAGACCTCAGCAAATAAGCAGGGCTGCAGCTAGATGCGGATGGACAGTGTCACATAAGTAGCAGAGGACAGGAAGAAAGAACCCCAGGCTGGGGAGGCAGTGTGAGCTAAGTCTTAGAACGAGGAATGAGCATGTTCCTGCGTCAAGGACAGGTGGCTGCAGCTGACCGGAACAAAGGTGTTTAGAGAATGGCAGGAAAGCCCAAGTTAATGATGGAGCCAGGTCATGAGGGAATAAAAAGAAAGCACTAGAAGAAAATGGGGGATCCCTGAAAGCTTTTGAAGCTTTAGGACAGTGATTTGGAATCTACTAGAGTGGTACAGTTCTGAGTGACCTTGTACTTAGGTGAGACAGTGGCTGTTGGAACAGTGATGATCTGTATCTATATCTGAGAAGATGGAGTCATGTAAGATGCCTGAAGTTTCAGGGAACAGAGGGAGATCCAAGCGGAGATCTCTGAAGCAATTGGTAAATCAAGTCTTGAACTTATATGAGAACTGAGATGTAAACATCAAACAACAAAAGTCACCAGGACATGGACAACAGTGAAGAGAGTTCAAACCAGTTCAAACAGTGGCTCGAAATTGGGGGTCGGGTGGTTGGCAAAAAAACATATTTTAAAGAAGGGTATGGCAAAAACAAAATTACAAGCAGAAAATAAGGAACTTTAAAAGGCAAGTTCCATCTTATGGTTTGTCTCCCTCCCAATCCCATCTTGTTTCATTTATTCTTCTCCTATCCCCCTACCCCCCCATGTTGCTTCTCCATGTCCTCATATCAGGGAGATCATATGATAATTGTCTTTCTCCGATTGACTTATTTCACTAAGCATGATACGCTCTAGTTCCATCCACGTCGTCGCAAATGGCAAGATTTCATTTCTTTTGATGGCTGCATAGTATTCCATTGTGTATATATACCACATCTTCTTGATCCATTCATCTGTTGATGGACATCTAGGTTCTTTCCATCTTAGAAAAAGTTACTGAATCACATCTAATAGGCTGATATCCAGGCTATAAAAATAATTTTTGAAAGAGAGAAAGAAAGAAAGAGGAAGGAAGGGAGGGAGGGAGGAGGAGGAAGGAGGAGGACAGGCAGGCAATAATTACCTAATTAAAAATTAGCTAAGGATAGAATTAGGGCATGTGATAGAAGAGAAATTACAAATGGCCCAAAGCACTTGAAGAACACTGTGCCTCAGCAGAATGTGGGACCCAGGACAACAGGGTGGTGAACAGTGCAGACTGGGACCAAGCCGGGGTGCCTCTGCCACTCCTTATGGACTGTGAAAGCTTGGACACGATATTAAAACTCATTTTATCATCTGTAAAATGAGAGTGAGAACAATAGAAACTATCTGAAAGCACTGTGGTGAAGATTAAGTTAATATATGTAAACTGCTTAGAATACTGTCTGGCACAGGATAAGTGCTATGTAATTGTTAGCTATTATTAATAATAGAGAAATACAAATTAAAATAACAATGAGATATAATTTGTCACCCACAGACTGTCAAAAACTTTAAAGTGTGACAATATCAAGTGTTGACAAGGATTTGGGTGAAATGATACTCAAAAACTGTGAGTGGGAATGTAAATTAGTGTATCTACTTTGGAGAAAAAAAATGGCATATTTTCTAAAATTGAAAATAAGCCTGTTTGATAACCCAGCAGTTCTACTGCTGCGTATACACGTTGGAGAAACTCCTGCCAATGTGTACAAGGAAACGTGCAAAGATGTTGACTGAGCATTTTTGGTTTTGTTGGTTAGCAAAATGTTGAAAAGAACGTAAATACCTGTAGTAGGAGAATGTATCACAAAGTAATTCAATGTTTAATATGTTTAATAATGGAATATTGTACATGGCAATTAAAAGGAATAAATACGGATCTCTGTAAATACATCAAATGACCAGGGACAAAGACTAATGTAGTGTGATGCCTCTATCATTCATGGGTATTTAACACTAAAAGTCAAAAACATGAACTACAACACCTGCCTCTGAGAACTCTTGGACAGGAACAGGAAATGGGATGTTGGTTGAAGGGAACTTTAACTTGAATTTCTCTGTAATGCTGTATTTCTTCAGAAAGAACAAAAGAGCACTAGATATCAAGGAGACAAATGCTAATAGCTGTTGATTTTGAATGGCGTAGCTATACATGTAAGTTATAGTATTCATTATACTTTTCTATATTTTTAAATCTTGAAAAATTATAAATGCTCTTTGAACAGATGTTCTGGATGTATCTAAAATGCTTCATGAGAAAAAGAAGAAAAAACAGTAAAAGAAAGGCAGAGAATCAGGCCTTAGAAAAGCACACACAGAGGGAGGTTTCTGTGAGGGATGCTACCAAGACACAGAAACTCACAGCAGAAGAGCTACAGGCCCTTGGAGGCCACAGAACCCGAGGAAGAGGTAAGGTGCAGGAAAGAAGGGTTTGATCACTTGGAATGGGGATCGAGAAAGGAAATGACCCAGGAAGAGACTGCAGGCTCATGAGGCAATGAGTGTATGATTTGCAAGAGAGGAACCCCATCAAAGCACAAGCATGGAATAACTGTTGGGGTGGTATAGACCAGCAGGCTACTGTTCAGACAGTTTGGCTATGAAGGCAAGTAGGAACAATATGGGAGCGTGAGCATCCCTGAAGGACAGCCTGGGTCGGTGTACATTGGTTCAAGATACCAACCTGATGCTATTGGTAGAACAAAAAGAAGGAAACAGTGAAAATGGTGCTGTGGTTGTGGGGGGAGGTGGTTGGCAATGTTAGATACTGTGGGAAAGCAGTGGGATAAAGTTCCCCAAGAGCTTGACAGGGCTGGAATCCAGGCGCAGGCCCAGAGGGCAAGTACAAACCCAGAGAGAACCCATTCCACCAGGACTGCCCTCCTTCTGGACTGATTCCCAGTGCCTCTGATGTGCTCAGGGATGCCTCTGAGAATTAGTCTGTGTTTAGGCCTGACTTACTACAGCCACCCACAAGGAGAGCTGGCAGCATTCCCCAGGGTGGGGGCTGCGCAGCAGATGCACACTTTCTCATTAAGTGACTTGCATATGGAGTGAAGACACCTCTCCCCCTCGCCCACCCTGGCTCCCACCCCTCACGTGCTCTGTGAGTTGCCAGCTTCCCCAGCTCCCTGCACACCCAGCCAAGGCTGCTGGGGCCTGGCAGCATGAGGCCATGGCTGCATGCTCAGAGCAGGAACAGAGCAAAGGCAGGAGAGGCTCTGTTGCTCTCTCAGCTTGTCTCTTTTCTTCCGGAGATTGCAGGTTCTCTCTTGGATGTGACAGAAACAGTTGCAGGCAAGGGGACTCTTTATTTTTGCTTTCTCTGCTCAGGGATCCCTGCTTTCTCTGCTCAGTGATCTCTGCTTCAGGATCCCTGGAATCCTCTAGGGAGGTAACCCCCAGCCAAGAGGAAAGAGGAGGAGGAGGACAGCAGGAGGGAAGAAAAGAACTATCACCCTCCTCAAAGACAAGGTTATCTCCCAAGTCCCTTCCTAGGTCCACTCCTTCCTGTCTTGGGTTTAATGGTTTCATGTAAGAGGTCTCTGTCCCCAGGGAAAACACAAAGCTACCCTCAATCTTTTCTCGCCCTCCTATCAAGGAAGGATAGAGACCTGTAAAGGCTCTAAGCACAGAGAAGATGAGGGTGGCCCTTGATAAAAAATTAATCACAAATTTAATACTAAGCTATAAAAGAAAACTTGAATGTGCATTAAAATTAAAATAACTTTGTTCTGAAATTTATAAATTGCAAAATTATGGAGAAGGTTATCAAAAATTTTTTTTTCTTTTTTTGTGTGTTCCTGATCTGCATGGGGCCTGCACTCATTATGAGTGTGCATCTTAGGTGATCCTGACACAGATATATATGCATGTATGTTTGTGCATATATGCACATGGTATTCTTATGCATGCATGGGAACCAACCACACATATACAGAGACATGTAACTTGCTTATTCCTGTCTTTGTTCCTTATTTCTTCCTTACTAGCCATTAAGATAAAATCTTGCTTCCATTGTGTCTTAGTCCCATTTAGTCCAGGTCTTCCAAAAAGCCAGATGCCAAGAAGGTATTATAAGGGAAAAATGTACTGGAGAAATGCCTTAGGGAAAATGGGGTGGGTGCATAGGAGGCAGAAGGGGCTGTCAGACCACAGTGCAGGTCTGAACCTGTGCATGAGGGAAGGGAGAAATGAAAAAGGTTGTGGGCTGCAATTAAGTGCTATGAGTTTCAGCCATGAGAAAGGCCTTCTGGTCAGAGTTACCTGTCAAAGAGGCTTACAGGTAGTATGGTGAAGCAAGAATTCATTGGTGTGGGGCACTTTCTCAAGATCTGAGACTTACAACCCTCACAAGTACCTGGGAATAGACCAAACTCACTGCTGGACTGGTTTTTAGAAGCCTGCAAAAGAGATGGCCAGCTCTCAATGAGATGGGAATGCCCAGGTTGTTCTGGCACATGATGGAGAAAGGTATGACAAAGCTGAGGGAAGTGGGCTGCTGGAATGGATGATTTATGTGAGGCTGAAAGACCAACTAGAGATGTATGTACTGCAAAGGGGCTGAGGACAACCATTCACCAAGACCCATTAGGAATGTGCTAGTGAGAAGGGCACTTAGCATCCCCAAGATGTTCAGTGGTGATTCACCTTTGCAGGTCTAGATCAATGGTAGGAGTGATGCTCACAGAATTGAGCTGGTTAATTTCAATGAGGATAATGGGGCCCAGAGTACTAGAGGCCAGGTGGAGGCACTTAACTGCTAGAAAGCCAGGAGACAACAATTACTATATATTTGCAAAGGCCAGTGGACCAGCCAAGGGGTCCTGACTCACAGGAAGTCATGGAGATGGTTAATAGATTATGGTGTGCCAAGGGGCAAAATAGATGGGCAGCCAACAGTGCGCTGCCTAACATTTATAACAGCAACAACAAAAACACAAGAATGGAGGGGCAGGAGGCTGAATGGGATAGCACAAAAGCAGCCACAATTCCTTGTTTAGTTACCAGTCATTCTTTCATCAATTTTCAGATCCAGAATTCACTAAATAGAGTTGGCTGGATGACTAGGAAACAGGACATTGCAATGCTATGACCAGTATATGAATCCCCAGTGAAGATCCCCCCAGTCCTTTCCCAAAGAGACTTATAGCCATTTAATCAGGCGATTGTATACTAAATAGAAAGAAAAATCCAGGCATACTGAGGACTAGTGGACACAGGGTCTAAGTTGACATTGATATTCAGAAGCCCTAGGTTTGCCTGTTAAACTGAGAATTTATAGGGGCCAGGTAATAAAGGGACTGTGGCTGAAATTTGGCTTACAGTGGGTCCTGTGGGTCCACAGATCCATCCAATGACCATTTTCTCAGCTCCTAAATATATAATCAGAATTTTTTTGTATGTTTGATAGATTAAGCCCATTTGGGGTATAAGTTATGTTAATTTGGGTTCCCCAAGAAACAGCTACAAAGATCTGATTAGATATAAAAAAAAATATACTGGGGAATAGCTGTGCAGAAAGATGGGGAAGGATATGAAGGAGTCTGGAGGACTTTTCAGACCTTGATACAGGTCTCCTGTGACAGGGAAAGGGGGAAAAGGGAAGAAAAAGAAGAAAGTTCATAGACTGCATAGCAGTTCCAAGAAAGTTTCAACACGGTGAACAGGGAGTCCTTAGGTGAAAGTCACATATCTAAAGACTCTTGTCTCTTCCAGGAATAGGCCTGCCTCAGTTTCCCTGTTGAACTCACTCACTGGTAGGAGCAGCATGAAAAGCAAGCCTCACATGGAAGTGGTAATGGGTTTCAGAGCACAGCAGCTGGGGCCATCAGTCAGTCACTGTCCCTGAGAGGGCCACTTTCATGCTGACCACAGGGCCCCCGCATAAGTGTGAAATCCCTTCTTTCCTCTTTCTCCAGACTCTATACAGCCATCATTTGCATTTGTCTAGTTTCAGTTGATTTTTACATTTTTGGCACACATTTGGGATTCAGTAATTCTACCAACATTTACTGAGCATTTACTAAGTGCCAAGTTGTATGCTATGCACTAAAAGTGAGAAAAAAGAGTTAGAGGCTGTCCTCGATCATATGGAATTTGCAATCTGGTAGGAGGAAGCAAATATGTAAACAAACAGGGCAAGGAGGTAATAATGTCTGCGACAAAATTCTTCATAGGATGGAGTGGACTTAATGGGAAAGGTGTTTGTCATATGTGGTTTAGAGAGGGACAGGTGCCAAGGAACAGCTTTATCAGCAAGCATATGGTGTTGGAGCAGAATCTGGAAAGGTGAGGAAACATTTCTCAAGTGAATTGGTCACTGAGGATTCTGTAGGACTGAAGGTCAGGACACAGCATTTGAAGCATGGATGAGAGGGAATACTTTGAAAACTGAAAATTGAATGTGTTTACAGTCTAGGATATCAGGAACAGAATAGCAAGAGGCAAGACTGACCTCAAAGCTAGCTCATGAACACAGGTTATTTGGGCCTCACTATGGGACAGGATCTTGTCCTGTCAGCTGTGAGGAATTACTGACACTTTAAGGGTGACATCATAAACAGATTCACAGTCTTAAGATAAAAGTATTTTGACAGAGGGTGGATTTGGAGGAAGAAGATGGGTTTGTAGAGGTTGTTCTGATTATTCTGAAAAGAAAAGACATGGGTCTGTTATACCCCAGAGACAGCTGAGATGGAGATGCAACAATGGATAAGAGATGTTGAGATGATAGAACCTAAGGAATCTGGTTGGGTTTGAATACCGTTTAGCTGTGTCACCTGTGTACATGATAACACACAGCAGGGAATGAACAAAGTGATGAGATCATTTGGAACATGCTGAGTTTAAAGGGCTTTTGGGCCTTTGGTTCTTTAAATTAGAGACATCTATCTATAAGTCAGTTGGGTGAGAGAGTAAGGAAGATAAAAATAAGTACAGACTAGATATGAAAATGAGGATGCTTTTCAATAATTTAACAAAATTTAAGTATCTTCTATGTACCAGGCACCATGCTGGCATTACAGAGAGAGAAGGTGAGCAGGACAGTCTAACAGGGAAGTGAGACTCTTAAGCAATTGAAATAACTGTGTAATATGTGCCCTGAGAAGAGAACTACTGGAGTCAGGGGAGGCTTCTGGAAGGAAGTTGCATTTAAGCTGAGACCGAAATGATTATTAGAGTTAGTCAGGTCAAGGGGGATCTGGGAAAGAAAAGGAAAAAGTAGTGGGGGCGGGGGGAGTGGATATTCCCGACTAAGGAAATAGCAATGTTCAAACAATTGAAAGAGTACATGTTGATCTTTGGAACACCTTTCTCATGCTCCATCATTTGGAGGGTAAGAGAATCTGGTGGAAGACTCAGGGAGAAGTGAGTCATTTTTTTCATTTGTTGAAGGATTCTACTTGGTGCATATTCCTCTGATGCAAAGAGCCACTTTTCTCAATAGCTTTCCCTCCTGCCATCAGTTTACTATCTCCATGGGTCACTCCTATTCCATTTCCATGTTCCGTGAACCTCAAGTAAAACCTCAAGCTTTGGGGCGCCTGGGTGGCTCAGTGGTTTAGGCCTCTGCCTTCAGCTCAGGTCATGGTCTCAGGGTCCTGGGATCGAGCCCCACGTCGGGCTCTCTGCTCCGTGGGGACCCTGCTTCCTCCTCTCTCTCTCTGCCTGCCTCTCTGCCTAGTTGTGACCTCTCTCTCTGTCAAATAAATAACAAAAAAAAAAAAACAAAAAAACAAAACCTCAAGCTTTGCAGAGTTGTTTCCTCAGTGGAACAAAGCTCCTGGACCATGAATTGAGGGAGCATGCTAGCAGGTGGGAGGCAAATGCACCAAGCTTACCAGTGCTCTGTAGATAAGGATCCACCTAAGAGAATATACAACCCACTAATTCAAACCAAAGAGCAATGATGGCAAAAAACAAACATGCCTTGTGAGATTAAGAGTCATTTATGGTTTGTCTCCCTCCCAATCCCATCTTGTTTCATTTATTCTTCTCCTATCCCCCTAACCCCCCATGTTGCTTCTCCATGTCCTCATATCAGGGAGATCATATGATAGTTGTCTTTCTCCGATTGACTTATTTCACTAAGCATGATACGCTCTAGTTCCATCCACGTTGTCGCAAATGGCAAGATTTCATTTCTTTTGATGGCTGCATAGTATTCCATTGTGTATATATACCACATCTTCTTTATCCATTCATCTGTTGATGGACATCTAGGTTCTTTCCATAGTTTGGCTATTGTAGACATTGCTGCTATAAACATTCGGGTACACGTGCCCCTTCGGATCACTATGTTTGTATCTTTAGGGTAAATACCCAGTAGTGCAATTGCTGGGTCATAGGGTAGTTCTATTTTCAACATTTTGAGGAACCTCCATGCTGTTTTCCAGAGTGGTTGCACCAGCTTGCATTCCCACCAACAGTGTAGGAGGGTTCCCCTTTCTCCGCATCCTCACCAGCATCTGTCATTTCCTGACTTGTTAATTTTAGCATTCTGACTGGTGTGAGGTGATATCTCATTGTGGTTTTGATTTGTATTTCCCTGATGCCGAGTGACATGGAGCACTTTTTCATGTGTCTGTTGGCCATCTGGATGTCTTCTTTGCAGAAATGTCTGTTCATGTCCTCTGCCCATTTCTTGATTGGATTGTTTGTTCTTTGGGTGTTGAGTTTGCTAAGTACAAACTGGGGGTTGCTGGGGGGAGGTGGGATTGGGAGAGGGGTAGGGGGCTATGGACATTGGGGAGGGTATGTGCTATCGTGAGTGCTGTGAAGTGTGTAAACCTGGCGATTCACAGACCTGTATCCCTGGGGATAAAAATACATTATATGTTTATTAAAAAAAAAATTTGGAAGGGGAGGCGAACCATAAGAGACTATGGACTCTGAAAAACAACCTGAGGGTTTTGAAGGGTCAGGGGTGGGAGGTTGGGGGAACAGGTGGTGGGTAATAGGGAGGGCACGTTTTGCATGGAGCACTGGGTGTTGTGCAAAAACAATGAATACTGTTACACTGAAAAAATAAATAAAATGGAAAAAAAAGTAATAAAAATTCATTGAAGGAAAACAAACAAACAAACAAACAAACATGCCATTTGGATAGTCCCCTACAACCCACAAGCATTATTCACATTATGTCTTTACTTGAGAAAAATGATTCTTTAGGTGATATGGGAAAGATCCTAACCAGATATGGAGTTTGGGTTTTCTGGTTTCAAATCCTATGCTTTTTTCCCCATATGTTAGAGGAAATGGTAAGAGTGTGGTCTTCTGGGCCATTTACCTTCTTAGGTAAAATGTCTACTCCAGTCTGTTCACTCATTAAAAATCAGAGCAATAATAGCATCAAGATCATAACATGACCCTAAGTATTTGAAGAGTTAATAGAAGAAAGACATGCACATGAGAGCCTAGCATTAGCAAGTTTCAATAAAAATGGTTGTAACAACCAGAGAAGTGTGATAGGATTTTATGGAGCATTCCAAAACAAAGACTTCCAGATCCTTTCCTCAGAAAAACTTACTAGTAGAAGTAGTAGAACTTGCTGAGGTTCAGGAACCTGTGATTTTACAGAGCTTTCCCAGTGATTTAAATACACTTCCCAGATAGAAAATTAATGCACTTCTCCAAAAATATGGGAGACTGAATTCAAGAAAGCAACTTTTATCTGGAGTCGCAGACACTAATCTTAAGATTTCATCAAGTGAGGTCATCTCAGATCCCAATTCTTTTTTCCTTAGGGTCAATAACTTTTAGAGGTAGAAAAATGGGGACTGTGAGGTAGGAGTTAGCTGACTGTGCTGGCCACTCCTCCCTTCCCTTTTTCTTTTTCCCTTCTGCTCTATTCTGAGTGCAGAAGCTTTGATGACACCTCTGCAAGCAGCTCATGGTCAGTCAATAGCCCCAGGATGAGAGCTTTTCCATGCTGGAGCTGACACCTGCCTCAGCTTTGATCTTCTTGGGTCTATAGTGAGAATGTGGACAAGAATGGTGGAGTCTAGCTAACAGGAATTTATAAAGGCTTCCACACTTACTTTTAGCCCAAAAGAATGGGTTGGTTTGGGGTTAGTGTCAAGGGAAAATAAAGGATAGTCCTGGGGTATTCAATCCAACAGCAGCCACAGCCCACGATCACTTTACAGAAAGAACCGGTACTCTCTAGCAAGAAAAGTGCTGCTAGACTTGCTCATTTACTTGAACAATATTTGTAGAACAGACTAGGTGCCAACGATTAGAGTAAGTGTTGGGAATAAAGACATAAACAATGAAAATGTTTCTCTCTTCATGAAACTTTTTTTATACCAGAGAGGGAGGAAGAAATATATATTCATCTATATTCATACTATTCTATATATATATATATATATTCAATATATATATCAATAATAAATATATATTCAATCTATATTCATACTATTTTAGTGCCATCTGAGTTCTTTGTTCTGCAGGAGAACAACAGAGTATAAGTCAATGTAAGTAATGCTAGCTGCTGTAACAAACAACCTCACAACTCAGTGGTTCATTTCTCACTCTTTTCATGATCCCAGGGCCCAATCTCCTTCCCATTTGTGGCTCAGTTATTTCCTAGGGTCTCCTCAGAATCCCCTGCATTTAGCTAGCCAATGGAGCACAGGGAGGGAGAGAGAAACAGAGAAAGAAAGGCAAGGAGAGACAGAGAGAGAATAGGGGAGCTAATTGAAGGCAGAAAGAGGAAAAGGGGATGGAGGCAGAGATGTGCATTGTTTTAGGGACCAAGCCTGAAGTTGATGAACTTGCTACCTTCTACAGCCCACTGGACAGGACTGAATAAAATAAAAATGGAGGTAGAGAAAAAAGTAGAATCCCGTGAATATTGTTGCGTACCAAGAGTTTCTGCCACAAACAGTTAAAAGTACAGTAAAAAGAACGGTGAGGAGAGGCAGAGTATTTCATGGATGTGAGGGAGCCAGTCTGAACTGTGGGAGGGGGAGGAAAAAGAAAAAGAATACTCTTTCCAATTACCTTAAAACCCTGAAAGCATAGCTTTTACCTTTTTTTAACTGAGGAATGATCTCTTTATAAACAGAACTTCTGGTTCTTTTGACCTACAGAAACCATTTTTCTCCCTATTCAATTCCCAGGTTTTAGTGATATACAGACAAACAGCTTTCTAAATCTGGCCCATTACCACCTGAGCTCTCTGTAGGTGATGGTAGGAAGCTTGGGCCACCCCTATTTCAAGCATCAAGGGTACTCCATTTGGTCTCACACATCCCTTTGGTCTCGGGTTTGGAATTCCAGAGAAAACAATATGCAATATCCAAATCTCTATTTATCACACGAAGTGTCATTCAGGGGATGGATGAAGAATCAGAAAGAAGGGACTGGAAGAGGAAAAGGAGAAGAACCTCGAGAAAGAAAACATGCCACAGCTGGGCCCACCTCCAGAAAGAAGTGAGATCCAGTTCATTCTGCAAATGACACAAATAATGGTGGGTGCTGGGGGTGGTTCCTATTCTGAATGGAGACATCGGATGTTGGCATCTAGCAATTTTGGAGAAAGTCCATTTCTTGCCTTGTTTCTCATTACCACTCCAAAGATGATTCCAAACAGTGAAGTAGGACACAAAGTACTGCTGCTAAATTCTACCGGCAGCAAAAGTATTTCCCAGGAATTTGCCCATTTCCTCCGACTTGAGTAGGAGTACTCTGAGCAGTATTGTGGCAGTTAAAGTTCCTGATGCCTGTTTCCCTTCCCTGCCCTTCTTTACTACTGTGTTAGGCTGTGGTCCAACTCAGCCTACTCTCTTGAAGACAGTGAGGATGGTGATAATGATGACAGTAATGATGAGTTAACATTTGTGGTTTTATAATACCACAAATGTTACCTCAATGGTAAATACTATGCTACAATGGTAAATGCTATGCACTCACCATTTATCTCACTGCATCCTCCAAAATACTCAGTGAAGGGGGTGAGTTGCCCTTAAAATCTCCATGTTAGAAGTGGAAAGAAATTAAGGCTCAATTATGCCCAAGACTGCACTTAGTAAATGGTAAAGACCGGATTACAACGTTCAGGTCTTTCTGGCTCCAAGCCAAGCTCTTCACCACCATGCCACCATGCTGGGGTGCCTCTGGAAGCCCTCTTGCTCACTTTTTAAGGCCCTATGGCCCTGGCTTCCATTATTGTGTCACTTTGGTGGCAGGTTCTGAGATCCAGGAGCTACCAGAGAAGAAAAGAGGGTTTTGAAGGGTCAGGGGTGGGAGGTTGGGGGAACAGGTGGTGGGTAATGGGGAGGGCACGTTTTGCATGGAGCACTGGGTGTTGTGCAAAAAGAATGAATACTGTTACGCTGAAAAAATAAATAAAATGGAAAAAAAATAAACTTCTGGAAAAAAAAAAAAAAAAAAAAAAAAGAAGGAAACAGAGTACACCTCTCCCTCAATCCTGATGTCAGGCAAGGGAGCAGTCTTAAAGTTTGAAACTCACAGCAGACAGGAGTCTGACAGCCTATCTGCACTGGGGCACAATTGTTCTGACAGGTTTATCAGCAGCCTGGTGCCTGCAATGAGAATGTGAAACATGGGCTTTTGTTTTTAGAGTAAACGCTGCGGCTCAAAGGCTGTTAGATACTTTTATCTGAAAGCCCCCGAGCAGGGATTTTTGGAGAAGTTCCCACAGGGCCAACCCATCTCAGGATATTCTCTTCTACTTATATTCTCCCAGCACCAAACCCTTAATCTCCAATCTTCCCAAACACCTTCAGAGACTTCCATTTTTCCTGGCTGCTATCCTATGGTTGGCTAGGAAATGTATGAACAACCCATGACAATAAACCTCCCTAAACAAGAGATTGAATCTTGGAGGAAATGAAATCCAGGCACCTGATACATATGATGGGAAACATAAGGTACAAAGAATCATTGAGATTCAATCCTCTGCCCTGAGAGTCAGCATGCAGGGATGAGGAGGTTCTATCCAGAGTGATGCACCAGGTTGAGAAAAGGGCAAGCCACTTTCTAGAACAAACATGGAATCATAAAGTATTAGACCCAAGGAAGACTATAAAGGCCTTGACCACTTCCTAATTTGTCACTTGAACTGATTGTCACCCATGGTGAATAAATGACTTGCTCAAGTTCACATAGATATTAGGTTTATCGAAGCAATATTTTCTCTTCCCACTCACTAGCTCCTACTGATCTTTCAAATTAAGTTCAAGGGTAACAGTTTCTGTCCCCTGACACCTCCAGTCTCTGGCTAAATTGGGGTCCTCCTTTGCTGTCATGTCAGCATGGTTAGTGTCTTTTCCAGTTCTCTTCCCAATGTGTTAGGTGGCCTGTCCACCACTGAAATGGAAATTCCACACAACATGGAATGAACACTGGGGCTGATGGTGTTCCACATCTCCACTTTTAGTACTTCAAGTGTGATTTCAATGGGCTTTTGTGTTGTTCTCTTCATTTTCTAGGGTCTAGTGTCATCTGAGGAAAAGATGACATCCTTCTGATGGTCATGTCTCAGACCCTCACTGAAATACTCACAATCTGTTGAGCAAAGCAGACACAGGGCAGTAACTCTGAACTTCTGCTATTGTTGTGAAGGAAGAAGAAGAAGTCTGATAGTCATTTCGGGGTGGCTGAGCAGAAAAGGATAGAAAGAGTGAAGGGATATCCATACCTATTTGGCATCATTATGTGCCAGTTCCTACTCTCTTATCTTCATGTTTTCTGATATGAAGATAGGAGATATGAGATATGAGGGTCAATATCATTATCATATACAAGATATGAGGGTCAATATTCTTATCTCCACTCTATGAATAAGGAAACCAAGATGAGCAACTTGCCTGTGGACACACAGCCACTGTATGGCTGAGCTAGTTAGAACACAAATCAATCTGATACCACTATCCCTGCTTCTTACATCATTTTCTGCTGTCTCCTCAAAAACTGATGCCCCATTTATCTGTGTTCTACTGCCCTAATATTTCCATGCCTTCCTGAAGTCCACTCTCTTCCCTCAGCATCTTCTTATTCTCCTCATGATCTCAAATGAGTTATATTCTACCTAGGAGACAGCAGAGTTGTACACTGACAACTTGGTCACATTGTTAAGACCGTTGGAAACAACTAAGTTACCTAAAAATTAAAAAAAAAAACAAAACATTTTACCTGATGAGCATGTACAGAGGAAGAAGATATATATGCATTGGCCCCAAGTCACCCAAGTATTAAGTGACCTTCTACCTATTATCCTCATTCCATTGGTTTACCCAAAATAACAGAACCCTGCCTACATTCAGGATAATTACATAAAAACTTCTTCTACAAAAAACATCCTCTGTGTTGTCTTTCATTTTTTTGTCTTTCTTATTTAAATTATTTTTATTAAGATATAATGTATTCACATCCAAGAGGAACAGGAACATGTCCCCACGGGAGCTGTGCACAGATTCTCGTGGCCCCTCACCCCTAAGAGCCAAAGGGTGAAAACAGAAAAGCCCGTCGGAGGGTGAACGAATAAACCAAATGTGGTACATTCAAAAAAAAAAAAAAAAAAAGATATAATGTATTATTTGCCCCACAGATACAGGTCTGTGAATCATCAGGCTTACACATTTCACAGCACTTACCATAGCACGTACGCTCCCCAATGTCCATAACCCAACCACCCACTCCCTACCCCCCTACCCCCCAGCAACCCCCAGTTTGTTTTGTGAGATTAAAAGTCTCTTATGGTTTGTCTCCCTCCCAATCCCAACTTGTCTCCCTCCCAATCCCAGCTTGTTTCATTTTTTTCCTTCCTGTGTTATCTTTCTTCAGGACTGTCTCATGGTACCAAGTACCAGTCTTTGTACAACACAACAGTTCCATGGCCTTGACCACATGGCCTGTTTTGAGAGCAGCATCCTTTCGGGACACACAATAATATGGCATTACACTCTGCAGTATTTACAGACTGGTATGAAATCCCCTGCATATAAGAGCCAGAAAAGAAATTATTTGCCAATGGCATCATGATTAATCCAGGGTACTTAGACATTATGTACCACTCTTTTAAATGAGATTTGCAAGACTTGTTCATATCGCCATCTTCCAGGTGGGAAAAAATGGCCTATACCAGTGAGAGACTTCTTTGAAGGCAACCTTATCATCTGTGGAGTGGCAAACCAATAGTGGTTCCAACACTGGCAGGTATCAAGCTTGCATCCCTTGTATTGGGTGTAGTGCTGCTTTACCTCTCTCTAAAAAAAAAAAAAAAAAAAAAAAAACAGAAATATTGGGTTTCTGTAAAAAGCAATGACTATTTCAGTCTATAGGTATTTATGACATTACACTTGAGGTTTTCCCAAAGTTGGACAAGACTCTCAGTGTGACTTTCCACAGCAGCCAGTGCAAACACAGGACTAATGAGGACTAAAACCCATAACTCATCATGGAGGTAGGTAGCGTTGGTAAGTTATGCACTCAGAGCAGTTATATTATCCCAGTGCAACCCATTACAGCATCATTAGCAAGAAAATAGCATTCTAGATATTAATATGTGTAATAATTTCACTAATAAACCTGTTTTCCAAAAAGAAAAATCCCTCCATGAATCATTTTAAAGGTACCATTGGCCAGAGTTTGCTTCTTTTGGAAATAAAGTATCTTGAATGGTTTCTAGTCCTGAATATCGTTTCCTCAGCCACACCCACTTGCAGAACCTTCACTCTTTCCAACATGAATTTATGTCCTTCAGAATCCTAGGACTTCCTTTGAATTTACAGCAGATATATATATATCCTTTTTTTTCAATTAGAAACAATTTCACTGGGGCGCCTGGGTGGCTCAGTGGGTTAAAGCCTCTGACTTCGGCTCAGGTCATGATCTCAGGGTCCTGGGATCGAGCCCCACATCGGGCTCTCTGCTCCGTGGGGAGCCTGCTTCCTCCTCTCTCTGCCTGCCTCTCTGCCTAGTTGTGATTTCTCTCTGTCAAATAAATAAAATATTAAAAAAAAAATTAAAAAAAAAAAGAAACAATTTCACTGAAAAGGTAGATTTTGCTTATGAGATATGACTTCCACCTTTAAAAAAATGTTAAGTTATAGTTTCAAAGAATTAAGTGATCACTTGTATTTAACTCTCAGGCACCAAGAACTTCAATAATATTATACAGGCAGAAATGTCAGAGCCCCAGGCTTTGAGTCACTTACAATCCAGTGACAGAGACAGCCAGTGCATTAGAAACTCCAGTCCAATACAGTGAGTGTTATGGCAGATGTTTGTACAGAGTGCTAAGGTCGTGTTTTGAGGGTGGGGTGACCAGGGAAGGGATCATTAAAGATGGGACACTAGAGCTAAGTTTGGCGGTTTTTTTTTCTAATTTTAAATATTGTAACAGCTTTGTTAAGACATATGTGACATACACAGAACATACTTAAGGTGTACAATTTGATATGTTTTGATATATGTGTATTCTCATGAAACTACACCATGATCAAAATAATGAACATATTCATTAACCCAAAGTTTCCTCATGCCTCTTTATAACCTTTCCTTCCCCCCCCCTTTTACCTCCATTCCTCAGGTAGACTCTGATCTACTTTCTGTCACTATTCAATACTTTTCGTTTCCTAGAATTTTATATAAATGGAATCATATGGCACATGCTGGGGTTTTTTTGGTCTGTCCTCATTCATCAGCATAATTATTCTGAGATTCATATGTTGTAGCATGTATGAATAGCTCATCCCTGTTTGTCACTAGCAGCATTCCATTGTATGACTCTACCTGAAGATGGGCATCTGATGGTGTTTTTAGGTTTTGGCTACTATAAGCAAACCATATGAATATTCATGTGTAATTCTTTATGTGAATATATGCTTTCATTTCTCTTGATTGAATGCCTAATGGTAATGGCTGGATCATAGGGGAGGGATAACTGCCAAGTTACCCTATGACCTAGCAATTGCACTACTGGGTATTTACCCCAAAAATACAAATGTTGTGATCCAAAAGGGCATGTGCACCCCAATATTTATAGCAGCAATGTCCACAATAGCCAAACTATGAAAAGAACCTTGATGTCCATCAACAGATGAATGGATAAAGAAGATGTGGTATGTATATATACAATGGAATACAATACTATGCAGCCATCAAAAAATCAAACTCTTGCCATTTGCAGTGATGTGGATGGAACAGGAGGATATTATGCTATGCAAAATAAGTCAGTCAGAGAAAGACAATTATTATATGATCTCAGTGATATGAGGAATTTGAGAAACAAGACAGAGGATCATAGGGGAAGGGAGGGGAAAATGAAACAAGGTGAAACTAGAGAAGGAGACAAACCATAAGAGACTCTTAATCTTAGGAAACAAACCCAGGGTTGCTGGAGTGGAAGGGCATGGGAGGGATAGGGTGGCTGGGTGATGGACACTGGGGAGGGTATGTGCTACGGTGAGTGCTGTGAATTGTGTAAGACTGATGAATCACAGACCTGTACCCCTGAAACAAATAATACATTATATATTGAAAGAAAGAAAGAAAGAAAGAAAGAAAGAAAGAAAGAAAGAAAGGCTATTTTTTCAAGGTGGTCATACCATTTTGTATTCCCGTAGTAATGTGGAAGAGTTCCAGCTGTTCAACATCCTCACTGACACTTGATGTGGTCAGTCTTTTTAACTTGAACCATTCTAATTGATGTAGTAATATCTCACTGTGGAATTAACTTGTACGTTGCCATTGACTAAGCATGTTGAACAACTTTTCATGTGTTTGCCATCTGTATATCTTCTTTGGTGAAGTGTCCATTCAAACCTTGTGTCAATTTTTTCGTGGTGTTTTTTCTTATTGAGTTTTGCGAGCCCTTTATATAATCTGGATACAAGTCCTTCATCAGATATATGATTTGCAAATATTTTCTCCATCTGAGGCTTGTCCTTTCACTCACAGCTATTTTGAGAGATAAGAAGAAGTAAAATTGCGTTGTGGAGTTATGTTGGAAGTCATCCAAGACTTTTGAAATAACACAGAAGAAAGGGAAGAGGGTGTGAAAGAGGCTGGAGCACTCTGAAAACTGCACATCTAGGGGTGGCTTGGGTGTGGCAGGAGGTGGCCAGAAGTCTTAATCCTCAAAGTGACAGGGAGACAACCAAGAATTTTAAACTGGAGAGAGCCATAATCGGATCTGCATTTTCGAAAGATCACTAATGTAGTAGTATGGAGAGAAAAGGGAACTGGGAATTCGGGAGACCATTGAAAAAAGAGAGAATGGAACTGAAACAAGTTCAAACTCTACTTTTTTGGTAAGGAAAAAGAACCTCTACACAGATACCAAAGGAACTGGAACAGGTTGAGGTACATAAATGGAAAAATATGCCTCATCCACTCAGACAGCAGTGTTGCTGAGCCTCCGGTGGGTAGGCGATATGGCTCGAAATGTGCTTTCCTAACTTGGAGATAGATTGACATTGACCAATAAGAATCAGATCCAAATTTAAGAAACTGTTTAACATGACAGCTATGCTTCAGGCTCTGTTCTAGGCTTCTAAATACATGTGATTTTGCTTAATCCTCTCAATAACCCAGAGAGTAAAAGGTTGATATTGATTTTATAAACGAGGAAAGTGAGATTTGGAGAAATTAAGTGACTTGCCTAAGGTTCCAGCTCTCGTGAGTAGCAAAGCAGATTTTTATTCGAATTCAGATTTCTTTATAGCCATCTTCTGCATAAGCCAGAAACTGGCTAGAGTTAGCAGGACAACCTGAGGCTTAAAGGAAATGCCACCTGGTTTCTATAGTGAGAAATTCCCAGTCCTTGACCTCATGAACACCCCAAAGTCACCATCAGGGGGATGATGGCCATCTGTTCCCTACACTCACCTGAAGTGCAGCAGGAGAACATTGGCATAAAGTAGATCTATAAGAATGTCAGTTCATAAATTAATAATACAACAGATCTTTGTGTGAAGGGTAGTAAGGCACCAGGACAAATTTCTAATAAAATATCTAATATTTATTTAATTTTTCTTCCAAGTACTAAGGGGTTTACATGGAATATTTTATTGTATTCTTATGGCAACTTTATGGGTTTAGGTTCTATTATTATGTCCAGTCTGCAAATGAGGATTACCAGTCTTTATGGATTCCAAGTAATAGGCCATGCCCAAGTTATACACTTTGTAAGTGACTGGGTAGGAATTTGAATCTATGTCTTACTCCAGCCACATAAAAACTGCTGCCTCTTGGGCAGCTGTGGTTTCTTCTCTGGAGGATGTGTAAGGGCAGAGCAGATACATGTCCATGTGTGCTGGTGGCAAGGAAGTATAGAGTATGACCCTTCTTGAAGTGAAAACCCTGACTACCCAGTAACAAGTGGTTATAAAATAAATGCATGATCCCAAGAACACCAGCCTCTGTCACCAATGATGGCCCAGAGGAGAACAGATGGTACTTTTCAGAGAGCAGCTGTAAATGGCAGCTTCCTTCTGGAGATGACAAAGACCTCCTCCCATTCTCATTAAGTTCAGGGGACATCTTACAGTGATAGGGCCATTTGAAACCTTTTTCCCACTCCCTAGCCTGCTGCCCTCACAGCGTTCCCTTCCCACAGGCCTTGACTTTGGCAGAGTCCACTGACCATGGAGCAACCTCTGAAAGTGCTTTCCCACCCAGCACCACCAGCATCCCCACTCAGAACAACTCTTCTGCAGTGGCTTTGTCCAAAACCCCTTGGTGTGGCCAGGAGGCCTCACTCTCTCACCACTGATTCTGCTTCCTGCTAAGTTCTCCCATTCATCCTCCTTCTTCCCTGATTTCATTCCTTCTTCCCTGCCTTCATTTTCTGATAGTGATTGAGGATGAACTATTTGGCCAGAAATGGATCAGACACTGGAGGCACATTGGGGAATAATCTTCAGAAGCTTGTAGACTAGTTTTAGGGACAGGCATAAAACAAATAATTGCACAAACAATTCATTATAACTGCAGTGAGTGCTCCAAACCTCCAAAGGGGGAGCACTGGGAATAAGAGAACATGTAAAGAGGCACTGGGAGGGGAAGAGCAGAGGCTTTGCCGAGAAAATGATATTTAGGATGAAACATGAGTGACAAGGAGAAATTCATTAGAAGCAGGCGAGGCTGGGAGAGTGGTGTGGTGGAAGGTATAGCATGCACACAATTCTCAAGCATGAAAGAGTTTCACAGGTTAGTCCAAGGATCTGAGACACCAATGTGGCTGGAGAAGAATGAGCTATAAAGACAGGCAGATCTTCTAAACTTTGAAGGATTCCGGACTTCAGAAGAATTTTGGAAGAAGAAATATGTTTTAAAATGGAGAATTTCCAGGTCAGGTTTGCATTTTTAAATGCTCTCTTTGATCAGATATTGAAGTACAGGCTTGGAAGGGTGGCAGGTGAGGCGGAAGTGAAGGTGTATATGATACAGGAGAACAGTTAAAGAGGTTATTATGGTAGTTCAGGGGAAAGAGGGTGATGAAGATGTTCCTGATGAAGAAGGAGGAGGACGACAGCACATCTAACAGTAGTGGAGATGGAGAGAAACAGAGATTTTCAGGTGATAGATCACACAATTTGGCAATTGGTTAGACTCTGGAGGGCAGGAGAAAGGGAGGTGTCAAGGATGATTCCCAAGTTTCTGGCAAGAGCAACTCCTCCTCCTCCACATCTCCCCAATATGCTGTCTCCATCTCTCTTCTTAGCTCATCAAAGAAACGAGTGCAGGCAACCCAGAGGATAGGATATTGCAGCATTAATGCTATTTTTGTACAGTAAAACCTGGAGATAAAAAACTCCCAACTTGTTATATAAGAAGCAGAAAATGTCAGGAGATAGATTTCTTCCAACATTAGGGTTTCCAATTTGTTTCTGGTTAGACCTAACACCTGTGCTTTGCCTCCCATAGAGGATGGGAGAGCATTCATTTGGCCAACTTGCTAGACTATGTCCCTATGAGATACAAGAATTTTTGTGTGAAGGTTGAAGGAGGAGTTATGGAGTTAAGGAGTTATGAAGAAGAAATAACCCTGCAGAATATATTTTGAATTTTAGGTAGAAAAAAAATTGTGTTGACTTGTTTGAATATTAAAAAAAAAACATAATCCACATACCATACAATTCACCCATTTAAAATATACAATTCCGTAGTTTTTAGTATGTTCACAGAGTTCTGCAATCATCACCACAACCAGTATTAGGTTATGTTCATCACCTCCCAAAGAAACTCCATATTCATTATCTGGCACTCCTCATTTATCCCCCATCCCTCCCTTCACTAGCCCCAGGCAATTACTAATATACTTTTTGTGTCTATAGATCTACACATGCTGGATATTTTATGTAAATGAAGTCATACATTATGTGGTATTTAGTGTCTGGCTTCTTTCATTTGGTATAATGTTTTCAAAGTTCACCTATCTTATATCATCTGTCTGTACTTCTTTTTTAACAGCCAAATAATATTCCATTGTGTGGAAATACCACATTTAAATTAGCCACTCCTCAGTATTATACTAAGTGAAATAAGTCAGAGAAAGAAAATAGCATATGAGCTAAATGGGTGATGGGTATTAAGGAATGCACAGGGTGTTATATACAAGTAATGAATCACTAAATTCTGTAACTGAAACCAATATTACATGGCATGTTAACTAACTGGAATTTAAATAAAAAATGGGGATTAATTAATTAATTAATTAACCACTCATCAGTTCACAGATATTTGGATTATTTCCATTATTGACCATTATGAATAAAGCTTCCATTAACATTCTTGTGCAAGTATTTTTGGATTTATGTTTTATTTCTCTTAAGAATATGCCTAGGGGGTGCCCGGTGACTCAGTTGGTTAAATGTCATTTCGGCTCAGGTCATAATCTCAGTGTAATGAGATTGAGACCCTCATTGGGCACTGCACTTGGTGTGGAGTTTGCTCAAGGTTTTCTCTCTTCTTCTGCCTCTGACCCTCCTTGCTGTTCCCTCTGTCTGTCTCTCTCTATCTCTCTTTAAAATATATATATACATATACCTAGTAGTGGAATTTCTGGGTGTTTGAATGTTTCTTAAAGGTAAAGAGCATACCTGCTTTTAATTATGGTCCTTTGAACAAATATCCTAGACGTATCTTCCATAAAGAAAATTTAAAAATATTGCTGGTGGGTGGGGGGCACTTGGGTGGAGTTGCTTAAGTATCCAACACTTGATCTCTGCTCAGGTCTTCATCTCATGGCTGTGAGTTCCAGTCCCACATTAGGCTCCACTCTGGGCATGGAGACTACTTAAATACATATATATAGCTAGGCAGTCTGCAACTGACCTTACAAACTGAAAGAATATACCTGCAGATATGCTTCATTACATTCATGAGTGTGTGTTAGGTAGTAAGAGCCATAATACTACAGGAAAGTTTAAGAAACCAACATGTAAATAAATGCTAATTAGTATATGTGAACTAAGAGTCTAAGTATGCAGGTAAAAAATTAAGAGGCCCTGGGATTAAGATAAATCAGGGCCTTGAGCTCAACTCCACTGCGTTCACTTCCATCATTAATTACTGGCTTAATATACTGGAGGAGCTAATGCAACTTCAACCATCTCCTGTTACTAGCAGGTCAGAGAGGGGATTTGAGAAAGACTAATCCAGCTGTTCAGATGTCACGTAGCTCCTAAGTTACTAGATCCACTTACATTCTGCCCACAACTGTTGGCAGATGACAGATCAATAGGTAAACATCGACTATGTGTACCAGACATACTGCAGAGAAGCCAGCTGAGCACACTAGGACAAAACAGATACAGCAGAATAAGAGGGCAGAGCCAAAAACAAGGTTAGATCCAGAAACCTCTGCATGAACCAAACAGCTCTCTCCCCTCTGAAGGGATAAAGGCTAGGGACTTCAGAATAAACCCAGGGAAGACTCCTAGACCTCAGAGGGAAAAGAAGGCTAGCTGAGAATGCCACAGAACACCTACCCTCTTATGTGAGCAACCTCAGGGCAGGAAGGCATGACCCCTCTCACAACAAGCAAGCGCCTGGTCTGCAGACCCTCAAGGACCTTTGAAGATGGAAGATGTGTTGATAATCACTTGACCAAGCAGAGGCCTAGAGTGCAACACCCCTACACTGTGTGGAGCGAGACCTGAAATTAGCAGAACCCCCACAGCTCCTGCTTCTCCTTGATGGTGGACACTTCTGGCTCTGAGATCCAAATCTGGAAGGTTTCAGGAGAAGGAAACATTAACTTCCTCTCATTTAAATTAATCATCTTGCAGGATCACATGTCCAAACACCTTGGATTACTTTTCCACCCAGAAAAAGATCCAGGGGGAGTCTGTGTGATCTCTCCTAAATGTCTGCTACACTCCCACATCCGTCCTCTTGCTTTTGCTCCATACTTGATATATCTAGTGAAAAATTAAAATTAGATAGTAGGTTCAGGACTGAAGGCTGTTCAGCTCCCCTCTATAGGAATGCAATTAGAGACCTTGACATATTCAGGGTCAGGAACTGTAGATGGTGAAATTCTTCAAATCCCAGAACAGGGGCTGGAATCCAGTCACCAGGCACTGTCAGAAACACAAGAGCTCAGGCATGATGAAAGAAAATAACCTGTATCCAACTACCAGTTCATAGTCAGGCTTCTGATTACCTCAAAGAAACATGGGCCAGCTGGTTGCCTTCTATGAGGATGGGCTGGAATGTTGGTTCAGGCCTCCTCAAGGCTTGTCAGGGAGTAAGAGGAAGCTTGACAGCAGGGTCAAGAACAGAAGTGCGTTCAGTGTGTTCAATCCAACACCACCATGCTTCAGTTCATTTCTCAGGAAGTCTCTGGGCAGATGTAAATTTTAAATCCCAGACGTAGGCACATCAGGACAGACGAAGATGCATGGAGTTCTGGCAGACTTGCTGAGTTGTGAACCACAGGACCGGCATCTGAATCACTGGCTGGCAAGCAAGGTATGGACCGCTCAGAGCCTTGTGGTGTGGGGGGATGTGAACGGCAGGAAGCCTCTGATACTTCACAATCCCTGAGGGTTGTTTCTCCCTCTTTTCTACCACATTTTACCTTCCTCTAAAGTATTGCCTCTCAGTAAAGCCATGAGCTTCTTTCTCAAGTTTTGAATCACCATAGGTTGTTTTGCAGCAAGTGGATGAAGGGAGGAGGAGAAAAAGCTGTTACCAGCTCAAGTACATTTTGCTCTGTTAATCAGCATTTTAAAAAATTATCTTTTCCATTTCTTAAAGAAGTTGGCAGAGGCTCCCAACTGTTTTGAGAAAATGTAACCATCAGACCATCTGGGGCTGACATTTTCAACATGGCAGTCAGGAGAGCTCATCTTAAGAGCTCCATAGATGATCGGGGAGCATGCTGCCTCTGCAGGATCCTCCTCAGGAGGGGCAGGAGCATACAGAAGCCACTTATAGATAGTGGCATGTGAACCGAGCCCTCCGACTTCCCAGCTTTCCTCGGGCCTTTTCCCCTGCTTCTCCCCTCCCAGACATGCATGCTGTCAGAGATTCTACCTTGTAACATTAGTAACAGATGTTGACTCTGAGAATATCAAAAGACCCTTCAAGTTTGAAGATTCACTTTTGTTAAATAAAACTTGGGACCATGAGAGATTAAGATGAAAGCACATATATATGTTTACATGTGAAGCAAGAGTGATTGTTTAGCTAACAAGATTGGGGAATTAAGATTTCTTAATAACTAGGTCAGCCAAGGGCAGTTGAGGGAATTAGAAAGAACAGCTTAGACTCACAGCCATGTCCCTCCAGGCCTCCTAAACACTTGCAGAGCCAAAGTCCACCTAATAGTTATTACTGCTGCTGAAGTCAGATGTCCCAGTGCTACAGACCTCATCCTTATTAACCACAATGCAGCCCACATGGATGCCAGCTGGCCCATGCCAAGACACAGATGACTGACTACCTCCCTTAATTACTTTCCAGGCAAACCACTGCCCCTGAGTCATTTAGGCTCACGCCACATACTTCACACTGAGTTACACATTCTTTAACCAGCCGTATTTTCCAAACAGCAAGGACTTCCCTTATGTTTATCTTTGTCACTAGCAATCACCTGTCCCATCGAAAATTAATACAATTGGGAAAGAACAAGATAATCCCCAGAAAAAGTGCCTGCATGTGTGACTGCCCCTCATTCACTCTTCCCACCTCAGTTCTTGGTCATAAGCCACTGGTTGCAAAGATATGAGAAAAGACCAAATAAATCATAATAAATTGGAACAGATATATCATATATACATGTTTCCATGCTGAGATAATAGAGACTTAACTCTAAGGTAACAACAGCTGTTTATAATTAGAAGGAGAGTCTATTCATACTTATTAGGTGCCTGTCCTGGTCCCCAACTCTAAGAATTCACTGTCTACAGAGTGCCTGATTGGCTCAGTCAGTTAAGTGTCAGACTCTTGATCTCAGCTCAGGTCTTGATCTCAGTCGTGAGTTCAAGCTCCGTGTTGGGCTCTAAGCTGGGCATGGACCCTACTTAAAAATAAAAATAAGAAGAAGAATTCATCACCTAGGCAGGTCGACTCCAAGATAGTCCATGTATTGGTTTGATGAAACTGTGAAACAAGCACACACAGTGAACACCAGATGACTTCCTGGAGTAGGTGACGCTCCAGCTGGCTTTTTTTTTTTTTTAATATTTTATTTATTTGACAGAGAGAGAGGTCACAAGTAGGCAGAGAGGCAGGCAGAGAAAGGGAGAAATAGGCTCCTCACTGAGCAGAGAGCCTGATGCGGGGCTCGATCCCAGGACCCCAAGATCATGACCTGAGCCGAAGGCAGAGGCTTAAACCACTGAGCCACCCAGGCGCCCCTCCAGCTGGCTTTTAAAGGAGGAGCAGGAGCTGCTTAGGCTAAGAAATAAAAGAGGAGAGATCCAAACAAAGGAAAGATCATTTGGGGGTGTCTTAGAGGTGCTAAATAGAGTAAACTTCAAGTACATCTCAAGACCTAAAGGAAAAAGTGTGTGGAGGCAGGAAGGGACAGGAAGGCAGGGAGAGGGAGGGGCCAGCACGACAAGTTTGGGAGGGGCCTCCTGCCCTAAGAGCAAAGGCCTTGAATCCTGTCCATGGAGGTATTTGAATATTAAGCAACTGCAAGTCATTGAGACTTTTCCACACTAGAGTCCTAACACTGGTTTGTATTAGAAAGGTCACATGCTGGAGGAGGTGGAACTCCAGGTGGGCGGAGAACCTAAGCATGAAGCTGTGTGGTGAGGCTACAGGGCAAGTCAGTGTGACAAACCCACAGACTGGGATTTAATCCTCCATGTCCCTTTCTTTGTCAACCCTCGTTGTCTATCCCTAAAGAATTGCCTTTTCCAGAAAGTCATGTAAATGAAATGATACAGTCACAGGCTTTTGGAGTCTGACTTTTCACGTAGCTTAATGCATTTGTGATTCATCCACGCTGTTGTGTGTATCAATAGCTCTTTCCTTTTTATTGTTGAGTAGGACTCCCTTGTATGGGTATAACACAGTTTATTCATTCCCTGGCTGAAGGACACTTGGGTTGTTTCCAATATTTTGGAGATTGTAAGTGAAGAAACTATAAATATTCACATACAGTTTTTATGTGAACATATCTTTCTTTCTAACGTGGGCAAATACCTAGGAGTGGGATTGCCAGGTTGCATGGTAAATGTACATTTCATTTTATAAAAAACTGCCAAGCTTTTTTCCAAAGTGACTGTACTATTTCCCATTCCTACCAACAATGTGTGACAGTTCCAGTTGCTCTGCATCCTTGCCAAACTTGGAATTAACAGCTTGTTGTTGTTGTTTTTAGGCAAAGTAATAAGAACATAGTTGTACCTCAATGTGGTTTTACTTTGCATTTTCCTAATGACTGATGATGTTGGGTCGAGTAGTGACTATTTTTTGACTACAAACATTGGTCTGGCACACAATGGGTGCTCAGCTAATATTTGTTGCATTAATACATCAATGTCACCATTAACATCCTCTTTATCATCCTTTTCTGCGAAAAGATACAAGAAATGGAACCGAAGCAGTAACAATTGTAGAGAAGAAATATTAAAGAGATAGAAGTAACAGGTCTTCATGATTAAATATGGGGTGAATGAGAATGGGTCTAACGCACTTCTGTGGTCAGTGTATCAATAGCTCTCGCAGGTCTGTGAGATAGGAAATACAGGAAGAGCAAGGTTGGAAGAGAGATGTTCATTCTTGTTGTGGACATAGTGAACTTGAGGTAATCATGGGGACATCAAGTGGACGTGTCTGGAGGCCTCCAGAGGGTTTTGTCTTCTTCACCACTGTGCTCCCAACATACACTGACACAGCCTACAACATACACTGACATGGAGAGAAAAATGTAAATTGGGGAACTAATAGCATATTTTCTTTGGTATGTATCTTTTCTCATTGCTCATGACATCCCTATCACATAGCTATATGTGCCTTTCAGAAGACTGACTTTCCCAAGTTCACAGTGTAACTAGTAATTTGATTTGCCAGGACTCGAACTCATACTTGCTAAGGGCTATTTTTAGCATTTACTACAAATTAAGAAAAAAATGACAATTAGACCCAGGCACCTGTGCTGGGCACATGCCATTTCTGTGGCTGATGGGGTGCTGAGCCAAGCAGAGGACAGGCTGGATTTCAACTCCTTACCACACCTCCCACTCTCCCCAACAAAGGCCCTTGTGCAGGACACAACCGCCTGAGGACCTTGCCTCTCATACCAGCCCCGGGCCTCTTCAGCTACATTATGATGCTAATTCCACTGGTCAAAAAAAATGAGTCTGCTTATATAGAGCCAAGCCTCACTTACATGGTAATGCAGGTTATAATTTGTACAGAAGGAAACTTCAACTTATAAAGATCCCCAGCTACAAATACATCCACTCTAAGTTATGTTTGTCTTACTTCTGAGGTGTTTTATTATTATCAATTTCATACTGCCTTCTTAGTGCAAAAATAACAGGCATATTGAATATGCTTGTTAAAAAGAGGCAAGTGGATACAATGAAATGAAAAAGAGGCAAGTGGATACAATGAAATGAAAAAGAGGCAAGTGGATACAATGAAATGAAATTTAGATTTAAACTGATGGATAGGTACTTATTGCTTATATATATCACATTAGATTTACATACTAAAGTGTCTGTAAATGGAGGAGCTTTTGCACATACATATGTAAACTAATATGATTATATCATATCTCTAGCAGATCTGTATATAAACTTGACAAGGCAAAAGGCCTTGTCAGACTTTGACATGCTTACCCACTTTTTCTTCTTGTTCTCTTACTTTAGGTGACGAGATAGTTAGCAAAGTATAGGGGCAACACAAGTGTGGGGCTAGATGAAGACAAGGTCAAATACAGTTGTGCCCTCATGAGAAGTCCTAACTCGTCACACCACGGTACCCTGGCTGGAGAGGGATAGGTCAAACAAACAAACTTCCAAGTGCTGAGAAATTCGTAAGAGAACCTGCCTTGGTTTTAAGACGCCAACAGTTCCTGAATGAAAGCTCACATTTCTGGAGTAAAGGAAGAGATGACAGTAAAATGGTAATAGCTAACATATAGAACTTATTTTTATGCCATGTACAGTCCTAAAAGCTTTATATGTATTAGCTTGCTTAATCTCTGCAACAACACTATGAGGTCTATATTATTAGTTATCCCATTTTGCAAATGGGTAAACTAAGACACTCCGAGCTAAAGATTGCACAGAGCTAGTAAGTGGTAAAATCTGTATTCAAACTAGACAGTCTGTGCCAGAGTCCATTCAAGCCGCCCCTGCACCGTTCTACCTCTCGATAGGAGGCATTTGTGTCCACATATGTACATTTGTTCACATATACCTTGAGAGGTTTGTATAAATTCACACGTGAGGAAGCTAGAAAGATCTATGAATAAATCTTGCCCCCTCACTGTGCCTTGAAGAAAGGGAAAAAAGTCTCCATTTCATCTGCCGCGTGGAAGAGAACCTTGTGATCTTGGATATCAAAGTTGGCCCTTACACAAGTCAGAACACTTCAAGGAATAAAATGAAGGCCATCCTCCAGTCAGACAGAACAGACACAAGTGCAAATTCCAGTGGCCTCAGTGACAAAAAGAAAATTAACTCACCCACTGCCAGCTTGCGGGTCCTTGACCAGGAAGCCTCTGTAGTGGGGTGGAGAAGCACATTCTTGAGTGCCTGCCTTTGGCACACTCCAGCGTGAACTTGGGCTCTTTCTGGAGTCAAGGACTGGCCCTTTTACTCAGCCCTTCCCTCCCTCTCTCTTTCATCAGAATGTACCACTGTTGTAATCTCTGTGATTCAAGGAGGGATTTTTTAATGCAACCTAGCAGATGAAACTCATTCTTGGGATGCAGAAAAATAAGACTCACCAGCAAGAGGCCTTTTTTGGGCAAACACAGAGTATGGATGGTCAGAAGATCAACAGCCTTTCCTTAAACACTCTGTGCTGAGTGGATCGTACAGTCCACTTGGCTGCTTCTTCTTCTTGTCCAACACTCCTCAATAAGTATTTGATATGCAGTCCAGGAGCTTCAGTACCTCAAGTCACAGGCTTTGAGTTCTTCACAGAGTCTAAACTTAGTAGATTACCCAGAGATGAGAGGACAGGATCCAGGCCTCCAAAATGACCCTTCATCTCACCTTCATGCACACCTTTACACCCAGATGGTGCTCATCTGGGTCTGAGGGCCAGGAATTCCTCCACCTGCTCCCTCCTGGGTCATTATCCTGCCAACAATGCTGTTCTGTGTTGAGAAGCTTCTCAGCATGAAGAGCTGTACAGTCCAAGGGTTTGAGGGGATGAAAATCATGGGGTCTGTGTCTGCTGAGAGCTCTCCTCTCAGTGTGCAGCATTAGGAATTAACTCTTTCTCCAAAGATCCTTCCTATCAGACTGTGCCTTCAATTAAAACACTATGCAAGCCAGTTTGCTGTTAGGACACACTCAAAAATCTCAACACCCTTCAAGTGGCAAATAGTATAATTCCCATTCCTGTCAAAGTGAGACAAGTGGCCTGGGCAGTGTGTCTCCCACCCAGTCACTGTCCTCTAACAACTCACCAAGCATGGGGAAAGGGGGTACAAAGAGAGAGGGTACCACCGGCATAAATATAGGTTTTTCTTGACAGGCAGATTAGCATAGTATTAACCAAATCAACCAATCCAGTCATCTGCTTCCAGAGAGAATCCTGTATCACAAAAGTTATAAAATATTTAAGGGATATGCTTGATTCCTAAAAATTTCCAAGAATGGAGAGCCCTTGGCCAATATGTTGTGGTGTCTCAAAGGGTATTCTGACTCTCTTTCCAATTCAGTAGAAATTGTAGCCATCTAGGTGTTCTGCTTTCTAACATTTATAGAACTTGATTGCTTTTGTAGCCCACTCCAACCTAGCATATAGAATGGAAGAGAAGCAACCTGGCCTGAACATTCCAGAAGGTTAGTAATTTAGGGAAATGATAGCTTGATTGTGTCCAGGATAGTTTTTTGGGTTTGGTTTGGTTTGGTTTTACTTTTCAGCTGCCCTCCTCACTTTGTGGGACAGTTTATGGTATGTCAACTCATTGAATGCTGCCATAAAGAAACCCATGAAATGCTGACACCCCAACAAAGCCCTTACAACAACTCATATCTGAAGCTCCTTTATTTCATATGGATGGCACAGCAAACAACCAACCCCTCAGAAAGTCAAGCCCTGCATTACTTTGCTTTAGCAGAAGGCCAGAGCCTGCTAAACAATGAAAATGCAGAGAGCTGGAGGTTGAAAGAGGCCAAGAAACTAAAACAAACTAACCGGAAGTATTTTTTATATGACTCTGCATATATGTGTGTATATGTTGAAACAAGATCTTTCTGGGGGTTAAAAAGAAGTAGTAAGGTTGAGAAGATTGTTCCCGTGCACAGAGAGATGATTCCTGGTATTCTGGATCCTACTGACAGTCCCAAAATTTCCTTCATCTCTTTTTCCTCTTCCTGTAAAATGGATATAATTCTTCAAAAGGATCCAAGATCAGAATAATGTCAATCAAAAGTCTATCATTCTCAGCTTAGCACTCAGAAACGTAGACATTTGTATCACCTGCCTGTTCCTCTGAATTTCTTCTTGTCTAAGCTCATTCCCCCCCATGGAAAAGGAAGTTTAAAATACACCTCTCCTATTGTGTGGTCTAGATTTTACTTAGGTCAGATGAAAAGATGTCTCTGCACTGTTTCCCTCCAAGTGTCTTTAACACTTCATGACTTGGCAGTAGCATCCTTCAATCCTTGTCTCTTGAAATGTTTTATGAGGATAAATAAGCCTGTTAACAGAGACAAATAGCAACAGAGGAAAAGATACACAAAGAAGTATGAGGCTGAGATATGAAAGAAGATGGCAAGCCAGTGAGATAAGAATATGTAAAAGGTGACAGCAGGTGACAAAAATGACCAAGAAGGCTCTGATCTCAATATTGAATCAGAATTTCAGCCCCTGAAAATGATCAAGAAACTCATGGGATAAAGACACCAAAAGTTAGGATACTCACGTTCTCTCCACGCTGGAATACAAGATGACAGTGTGAGGGGATGAATAAGGGCAGAAGCGTCAGACAAGCTCCAGTTTGAACACAAATCCTACTGCTTGCTCACTGTATGCATAAGTCCCTTTGCCACCCGTGCTCTATAATTTCAGAACCCCCATGATGGCATCACGATGTAAGAAATGATTGGCTCATAGCAGGTGAGGCCAATTCCCAGATTTATGTCTTTGTACTGAATATGACTTACGGAATAAGAAACTTCATAAAACTGTAGTGTTGAAAGACAGAAGATACAGGGAAGGTGGCAAATTCACCTGTATCACCATCTCTTTCTTAATTCTGCTTTTCCTACAGACTTTTTTCCGTGTGCTGATTTTCACCTTTGGTTTTATGACATTGCAATGCTGCCACATTTCCTTTCTCTCTTTATCCCTTCTTCATAATCTTCTTCTTCTTTTATTTTGTACACTCTATGCTTTCGTGGTGGCCTGCCTCTGAAATGACCCTACCTAGTATTATTATCCTTATGTACTCCTGTCCCTTCCAAAAAGAATAGGGTGGACCTATCAAATAGGATATTGCAAGCATGATGGCATGTGATTTCTGAGGCTAGGTCATGAAAGCTGGAGACTTTCACTTTGTTCTCTCTCAGATCACATACCCTGGGGGAATCCAGCTGACATGTTGTGAGTACATTCATGAAGCAACACTATGGAGAGGTCCATATGGCAAGGAACTGAGCCTTCCTATGAACAGCTTATGTGAGCAAGTCACCTTGGAAATGGATCTCTAGCCTTGATCAAGCCTTCAGGTGATGACTGTGCCCTAGCCTACAGCTTAACTACAATCTCATAAAGATGTTCCAAGCCAGAACCACCTACCTAAGCCCCACACTTAGATTCCTGACTTGGAAAAATTGTGTGACAATAAGGGGACATTGTTTTAAACCATTAAGTTTGGGGGGAATTTGTTACACAGAAATGGAAAACTAATACAATCTCCCATCATATGTTTTGGCCTCTTTGTAAGAGGCCATTCCATATTGATTCATTAGCCATATTACATTAGGATCCCAAAATCTGTACAGTTATCTCTGGTAGAGATTTTTCATAACTTGTACCATGACTTCCACTGACTGAACACTTTTTTTTTCCCATTCAAACTAGATATTCCACTGAGACCAAATTCCTTTCCTACAAAGACTCACTTCAGATGTCCTTACATTGATTATTGTCATGCTCTAGAGCTCTTTAGGAATTTTCATATCCAGTATCTACTTCAATTTTAACATAATTTTTTATTTGTTTATTTGTTTATTTACAGCATAACAGTGTTCATTGTTTTGGCATCACACCCAGTGCTCCATGCAGTACGTGCCCTCCCTATTACCCACCACCTGGTTCCTCAACCTCCCAACCCCCCCCCCCCCACCCCTTCAAAACCCTCTGGTTGTTTTTCAGAGTCCATAGTCTCTCATGGTTCATCTCCCCTTCCAGTTTCCCTCAACTCCCTCTCCTCTCCATCTCCCCATGTCCTCCATGTTATTTGTTATGCTCCACAAATAAGTGAGACCATATGATACTTATGTGAAAAATTAAATGCTACCAATTGTTCCAGTTATCCTCTGCTCTATAAGAAAGCATCACAAAATTTAGTGTCTTAAAACAACAATGCGTTATTATATCTCTCTTTCTTCTGGGGGTTGATGAGCTGAGCTTGGTAGTTCTCATTCTGGATCCATCCATTTTAGCATTACAGTCACACGGTTTTGAGGCTGGAGGCATCCCATGTGTGCTGCCTGGACTGGGATGCTTGTAAGTGTTGGCAGTAGGTTAACTATATCTCTTTCTCTAAATGTGGACTCCCTATGTGGCTAGCTTTTGTTTCTTTTCAGAAAAAAAAATCTTAGTGAAATCAAAAATCTTATATGGCAATTGAATTCTTTGCATTCTAAGAGCAAGCCTTTTAAGAGGCTTGAGCAGAAGCTGCAAGTCTTCTTATGATCTAAGCTCAGAAGTCTCAGACCATCACTTCCACTATATTGTATTGGTTAAGCAAGTTTCTTAGACCAGTGGGGAAAGGTAAAAACAGACCCCACCTCAGTGGGGTAATGAGTACAAGAAAGGAAGGAAAAGATGTGGCATTCTTGGAGACATGGCATCACAGTCTACCCTCTGGCTCCAAAAATGTATGATCCTCCTTCATGCAAAATACACTCACTTATTCTCTTCTAAGACCAACAAAGTTTTATTCCATTACAGAAACAACTCGAAATCCAGAATCATATCATCGAAGTTAGGTTCAGAGCAAATAAATCTCCTTTGGAATAGCTCCTTGAGTATACTTTTTTTTTTAATCTGAAAAATTATGCAATAAATAGTCCTCTGCCCACTCACCCACCCAAAACATATAATGATGAGACAGGCATAGGAAAACTACAATGTACCCTATTGTTGTAAAAGAATAGCAATAAATGATACCATAGCAGTCATTGTGTCAGAATTCTGAAATTCTACAGGGCACATGTTGCTAGTTCCTTGGTGAAGGACCAGTCTTACTTCCAGAAAATAATTCTTCATTCTTTCCTCTGGACTCATGTTTCCATCATCTGAATTTTCTTTTCTTTTCCATGAGAAATGGCCCTTTTTGACACTGAGCAGCCTCCTCATTTATTTCCTGCTTGAACAAGATTGGGGCTCTAAATGCTTTCTCTATACTGTATCTGTCCCTTTGAGTGCAAGCTGAGATAATTCCTTTAGAAAAATGTGCAGTCTTCCTTATACCAAATTACAATCCGTTCACTGACACAAAGGCCATAGCCCTTTTCTCTTTCCAAGACATCCCCTTTTCCCTTTTCTCCTTTGGCCTCAGAATAGGAATACTGTGGAACAGTACTCGGAAGGTTCTTAGATGCTTTTTGTCAAGTTTAAAGTGGCTACAATGTATTTCCTTAACATTCTCTTCTAGTGGAGGAAGTCTAAGAGGCAGAGATTTAATATTCTTTGAAGGCCTACTAAGCATTCCCTTAACTCTTTAGGAGGTCTCAACAAAGGTCTTCTAGCTTTGAGACTTTTACTCTGAAACCATAACTTACTCATAATGCCCTGGATTTTATCCTTTCCCTGGGGACATTTCTAGTTTGAATAAGTTTTGCTGGGAGAGAATGAGAATGAGAAATAATTTTACTTTTGAAGCCATTAAGGCAGGATTCATTTACATTTCCTCTAAATTCTGCTTAAAACTAAATCGTTCCTTCTTTAGTTCATCTCTACTCTTATTTTACAATACACAGCTAGAAGAAGCCATTTGGCACCTTTTACATTGTGCCTGCAAATCGCTCTGGCCAGATCCATAAGATTATTTGGTACTCTTTCTTTTTTCTAATTTACATTATTACAGGTGACAGTACCATCCAAATTTCCATCCTATATATAACAAGTTCTCCCTTTTTCTAACCTCCAGCAACATTTTCTTTTCTGTCTTTCAAGCCCTCATCAATAGTCCCTTTGAGGTCTTTCCAGATTTCACTATCAGAATCTTTGTGGATATTCCAACTTCCACTCAATGTCCAGTTTGAAAGAAAATGCCCCATGCTCTAAGTTTATTATATAGCAGCATCTTCCCTTTGGGGTACCAAAATTTTATGGTAGTTATCAACTTTTGTTTTAAAAACTATCCCAAAACTTATTCCACTTCAAGACTTGCTATAAAGCTATAGTAATTAAGACAGTGTGGTATTGGTGAAAGAATAGAAAAATCAGTCAGTGGTATAGAATAGATATCCCAGAATAGACCCATATAAATGTGGTCAACTGACCTTTGACAAGGGAGCAAAGGCAACATGATGAAGCAAAGTTAGTCTTTCAGCACATCGTGTGGAAAAACTGGCACCCACAAGCAAAAAAAAAAAAAAAAAAAAAAAAAAAAATCTAGACCTTATTTATATATTATTCATTTATACACTTCATACAAATAAGACCTTATTAATACCCTTCACAAAAATCAACTCCCAGACTGAGGGTTGCTGGGGCTGGGAGGCAGGAAAAGGGTGACTGGGTTATGGACATCGGGGAGGGTATGTGCTATGGTGAGTGCTGTGAATTGTGTAAGACTGATGATTCACAGACCTGTACTCCTGAAGCAAATAATACATTATATGTTTAAAAAAAAAAAAAAGGATCAGGGGTGCCTGGGTGGCTCAGTGGGGTAAGCCTCTGCCTTGACTCAGGTCATGATCCTAGGGTCCTGAGATCGAGCCCTGCGTGGGGCTCTCTGCTTAGCGGGAAGCCTGCTTCCCCCTCTCTCTCTGCCTGCTTCTCTGCTTACTTGCGATCTCTCTCTCTCTGTCATATAAATAAATAAAATCTTTTTAAAAAATTTTTAAAAAAGGATCACAGATCAAAATGTAAAACAAAAACCTATAAAATTCCTAGAAGGTAGCATAGGAGAAAACCTAGTTATAGCTTGGGTATAGGTATGATTTTTGGATACAACACCAAAGTTAATCCACAAAAGAGTCGATAAGTAGGACTTAACTAAAAATAAAATATTCTCTTCTGTGAAAGACACTGTCAAGAGAATGAGAAGACAAGTCATAGACTGGGAGAAAATATTTACAAAAACCACATCGAATAAAGAACTGTCACCAAAATACACAAAGAACATTTAAAACTCAACAATTAAAAAGCAAACAACTCAATTTAAAAATGCACCAAAGGGGCACCTGGGTGGCTCAGTGGGTTAAAGCCTCTGCCTTCGGCTCAGGTCATGATCCTGGGGTTCTGGGATCGAGCCCCGCATCAGGATCTCTGCTCAACGGGGAGCTTGCTTCCTTCTCTCTCTCTCTGCCTGCCTCTTTGACAACTTGTGATCTCTGTCAGGTAAATAAATAAAATCTTTAAAAATAAATAAATAAATAAATAAATAAATAAATAAATATAAAAATAAAAATGCACTAAAGACCTTAAGCAACACCTCAGCAAAGAAAATATACAAATGGAAAATACGCATTTGAAAAATGCTCCACATCACTTGTCATCAGAGAAATGCAATTTAAAACACAATAAGACACCACTACACACCTACTAGAAAGGGCCAAAATCTGGAACATTGATAATACCATATGGTTTAGAGGGTGTGGAGCAACAGGAATTCTCATTCATTCTTGGTGGGAATGCAAAATAGTACAGCCCCTTTGGAAGACAGTTTGACAGTTTCTTACAAAATTAATCATACTCTTACCATAAGATGCAACACTTTCGCTCCTTGGTATTTACCCAAAGAAGTTGAGAATGTAGGTCGACACAAAAGCCTGCTTACCAATGTTTATAGCAGCTTTAGTTATAATTGCCAAGACTTGGAAATAACCAAGATGTCCTTCAGTAGGTGAATAGATAAATAAACTGTGGCACAACCAGACAATGGAATAGTATTCAGTGCTAACAAATAAATAAGCTATCAAACCATAATAAGACCTGAAGAAACCTTAAATGCCTATTACTAAGTAAAAGAAACCAATCTGAAAAAGGTAAATACTGTGTGATTCCAACTATATGACATTCTAGAAAAGGGAAAACTAGGTGGACTGTAAAAAAAGATAAGTGGTTGCCAGTGGTTTAGGGTGGAGAAGGGATGAATAGACAGAGCAAAAAGGATTTTTTTTTTAGGACAGTGAAAATGATACCATAAAGACAAATGATGCCATAATGCTATTATACGTTTATCCAAACATTTGTCCAAACCTATATAGTGTACAAAACCAAGAGTAAACATAATGCAAGTTATGGACTTTGGATGATTATGGTGTGTCAATGTAGTTTCATCAGTTGTAACAAAGGGACCACCCTAGTGGTGGATGTTGATAATAGGGCAGGCTGTGATTGTTTGGAAGTAGGGGATATATAGGAAATCATTCTACCTTCCCCTCAATTTTGCTGTGAACCTCAAACTGCTCTAAAACTTAAAGCCAATGCAAAAAGAAAAAGAAAAAAAGAAAAAATCCCCAAACTTTAATGACTTAAAATAATCATATATCATTAGCTCTTATGGTTCTGAGGGTTGATAGATTCATCTTGATAGTTGTCACCTGACTGTCAATGACTGTGATCAGATAGCCGCTGAAACTGGAGCTATCTGAGAGTTTCTTCACTCTTGTACTTAGTGTAAACAACTGGGAGGGCTGGTTTCTTGGGCATTTCTGTCCCTTCATGCATATTTTCCACATGGCTATCCTGCACCTCCTCAGATCACAGCAGTCTCAGGGGAGCTGGGCTTCTTACATGGTGGTTGGCTTCTCCCAGAGTGATCTTTCTAAGAGGTCCACACAAATTACAATACCAGAGGTTCCAGCATTTCCTCAGTCCATAGCACTGACGGTGTCTCAGTATCATTTTTACAATGCCCCTTGGTCAGAATAAACCATACACAAAAAACAAAGGGAAAAAAAACATAATGGCTCATTTATTAAGTAGTTACATCAAACAAATTGATAAGCTTTTATTTCCTAATAATTTTTAGTAACTATTTTTTTAAAAGCCATACATTGAAAAAATATACTTTTGTTTAATTTCTAGGTAAGTACAATTACTCATGGTACACATACACCTGCTGGGCACTACACAACTTCTCAAACCTCAAATCAAATTAGACGCACTGGATGCCATAACATGTGTTTGCTGTTCCACAGTAACTTTTGTGTAATATTTGTTTTATTTTATCATACAAATCACCAAAACCCAAGACTTGTGATGGTATTAAATCATTAAAATAAATGTAACACACTATTAACATTGTGAACTATGTTGAACTAGTAATTTTACAATGTCTGATAGATGTCCAGTAGTTTTCCTCAAAATGTAAAAGTAAATCATGGTGTCCCTGTGAATTTGCTGTGGCACCCAAGGAGCCTCAGCCCAGTTTGGAAAACACTGTACCATGCCAATTAAATCCAGAAATTAAATGAGGAATTTAAGGAAATGTTTTTCATTGAGTTCCATCTTTAACTTCCTGTCCCTATCTATCCAATAGATGGCCAGACAGACACAGATTCAGCTCTACTTTGGCCAACATCGTAAGACATGCAAGCAGAATTGAGGTAAAGTTTGGGTTTCTCTCTCATCCACAGAGTCTCTAAGGCATGTTAAGGAAGTCACTATTTATTTGCACACCATTTAGAAATAGCATTAAGTTCTTACATCTCTGAATTTGTATATTCAGTTTACTCACAGAATGCCTAAATTAGCAGTAGATATGCAACACTTAAATTAACACTTAATTAATTAATTAATTGTAGATAAAGACATCTGTCTGGAAAATGGAGAGAAAATTCCTGTGGGAATTCTATTCATTTGCAATACTTTACTTAGAAATCTCCTCAGCTAAATATACCAGGTCATTAATTATAGTTTCTACTTTCTGCAAAAATACTAGAAAACAATTTGGCCCAATGTCTTCACCACTTTACAGCAAAAATTACTTTTCCTCCAATTTCCAATGACATGTTCCTCATTTCCATCTGAGACCACACAAAAACCATCCTTAATGTCCATGTTTCTACCAACAATCTCTTGAAGGCAATCTCAGCTTTTTTTAACAAGTGCTTCAAAGGTTTTCTAGCCTCTACTTATTAGCCAGTTTCAAAGTCACTTCCACACTTTTAGGAATTTGTTATATACTATGACGCTGCTTCTAGTTAGCAAAACCTTCCTTGGTCCACTAGCGCTGCCATAGCAGAATACCACAGACTAGGTGGTTTGAACAACAGAAATTTATTTTCTCATAGTTCTGGAGGCTGGAAGTCCAATGTCAGAGCGCTGACAGGTTTCATTTCTCCTGAGGCTTTTTTACTTGGCCTGCACTTCTCTCTTCTTACCACGTCCTCACAAGGCCTTTTCCCTGGGCTTGCACATCCCTGGTATCTTTTCTTCTCCTTATAAGGATACCAGTCCTGTAGGACTAGAGCCCCACCTTTAAGACCCCATCTAAACTCAGTTACCTCTTTAAAGTCTCTATCTCCAAATACATACAGTCACATTGAAGGTCAGGGCTTCAACATATGAAGAGTAGGGGAAAACAATTCATTCCATAACAGGAATGTATGGGGAAGAGTGTGCCCTGTGTAATTTACTTAAGGGATTTTTCTTCTGAAGCATAGGTTCTTATATCTTTATGTATTGGTTTCTGGTGATCCTCGATGCCCCAGAAGTTGCATGCAAAAATATCATGTATATGAACTTTTGTGGAGAGAGGATCTATATTTTCTGTTCCAAATCTGTATCCACCATGGAAAGATTTTTAAAAGATGGCAAGTCCCATGCTCAGACATTCTTATTTAATTCCTTTTGGGTAACTGTCGGGCATGGATTTTTTTGTAATGTTCTCCATTTGATTCTAATGTGCAGCAAAGTTTGAGAATCACTAGTCTAAAGCTTTTTTATTTAAATTGCAACCCGAGAACCAGTAGCATCTGAATCACCTGGAAACTTATTGGAAACACTGAATCTATAGAATCTGCATTTTTGTAAGTTGCACAAGTAATTTGTCTTGTATGCCCATTAATGTTTGAGGAGCACTTGTTTATAGTTTTCCTCAGATTCTAACCACAAAATATTCAAAGCCACTAAGAAAAATTTTTTTCAATATGTGATTTTTAGGGTAGCTTACATAGCAGTCCTTGTTCTTTTGTTTGCTATTGGATCTATTTTAGAGACAAGGTCATGTCAGGGTCAGTTGCAAACAAGTAATCTATGAAGTAACAGTACAGTAAAATACATCCTGGCTCAGCCACAGATTACCTATTATTATCTGTTATTCATCACTGCAAGCATTATGCATAATTGCTCAATGACCAACTGTTGGTGTACACAGCATTTACCCTAAAGATACAAAGCGCTCTTAATAAAGAAAACAGTAGCTGGCTTGTGTTAATACTGAAACAAAATAAAAAGAGAAAAAGGTCTGAAGAGATAGAGATTAGGGTAAGAAGGGTGAAAGGGAGACATAGTATTTCAGTGTCTGAACATTAGAATCTCAATCTTAATACCTAAGACTTTGAACAAGTGATTCTTGACCTCTACCAAACCATCTCCCATCATTCCTATGGTTATTTTGAATAAATAGGATGGAACTGGACTAGGAATGAGGAACAGAAACAAGGAAAAATTCCTGTGAAGAAGGATAAATTAGCAGATAAATTTCTCTAGGTAACTTACTGGATGCTTTTCACTGGAGGAATTGTTTTTTGTTTTGTTTTGTTTTGTTTTAGGATTTTATTTATTTATTTTTGAAAGAGAAGTGCATGAGCAGGGGTAGGAGCAGAGGTAGAGGGAGAGAGAATCCCAAGCAGACACCCTGCTGAGCATGAACACCCAGGTGGGGCTTGATCTCAGGACCCTGAGATAATGACCAGAGCTGAAATCAAGAGTCTGATGCTTTAATACACTGAGCCACCCAAGCGCCTATGGATGAATTATTCTTAATGATAACAAGAAGAGTCATAAATAATTGCCTTTTTATAAATTAATTTCATAAATCAATCCATTCAGAAAATCACTACATTTTAAAGTCTATGTTTAAATTACTATAAAATTTTTGTATGACACTACAGATAGAGGAATTTTAGTTGAGCTTTATATATTTGCAGAAGCCAAGAAACATTTACTCTTCCAGACCACCTTAGCATACAGCCACTCCTTCAGAGATTCCTCATTCATTTTTACTTCCTATGTGTCTACTACCATCCTCACTGCAACCCACGGATATTGGCCCTAGATGAGCAGTAGAGGGTTTTTGGAACTAGTATGAACCTAATTCCTGCCTTTCAGAGCTAATAATCAAGCAGAGATGCCAGGTGGACCAGAAGTGATAGTAAACAAATTAATTACCATCTTTAACAGCTCAATGTTTAGACAGTACAAACCTGTGACTATCAAGAAGACTTTGTTTCACTATAAACCTTACAAAATAGCTGCATTAGGATGTTCATATCTGACCACCGATACAGTTGATAAACACTATTTTTAAAATCAAATATGTCATTTTAAAAGTCTATATGAAGTGGCACCTGGGTGGTCCAGTGGGTTAAAGCCTTTGCCTTTGGCTCAGGTCATGGTTCCAGGGTCCTAGGATGGAGCCCACATCTGGCTCTCTGCTCAGTGGGGAGCCTGCTTCCTCCTCTCTCTCTCTGCCTGCCTCTCTACCTACTTGTGATCTCTGTCTGTCAAATAAATAAATAAAATCTTTTTAAAAAAGTCTATACATATACAGAACATTCCACCCTAAAACAACAGAATACTCATTCTTCTCAAGTGCACATGGAACCTTCTCCAGAATAGACCACATACTGGGTCACAAAGCAGGACTCAACCGATACCAAAAGACTGACATTATTCCCTGCATATTCTCAGATCACAATGCTTTGAAACTGGAACTCAATCACAAGGAAAAGTTCAGAAGGAACTCAAACACCTGGAAGCTAAAGACCACCTTGCTTAAGAATGCTTGGATCAACCAGGAGATCAAAGATGAACTTAAACAATTCATGGAAACCAATGAGAATGAAGATACTTCGGTCCAAAACCTATGGGATACAGCAAAGGCGGTTCTAAGGGGGAAATACATAGCCATCCAAGCCTCCCTCAAAAAAAATTGAAAAATCCAGAATACACCAGCTGTCTCTACACCCTAAAGAACTGGAGAATCAACAACAAATCAAACCAACTCCACATGCAAGAAGGGAAATAATCAAGATTAGAGCAGAGATCAATGAGGTAGAAACCAGAGATACAGTAGAATGTATCAATGAAACTAGAAGCTGGTTTTTTGAAAGAATCAATAAGATCGATAAACCATTGGCCACACTAATCCAAAAGAAAAGAGAGAAAGCCCAAATTAATAAAATTATGAATGAAAAGGGAGAGATCATAACTAACACCAAGGAAATAGAAACAATCATCAGAAATTATTACCAACAGTTATATGCCAATAAGCTAAGCAACCTAGATGAAATGGATGCATTCCTGGAAAACTACAAACTCCCAAAATTGAACCAGGAAGAAATTGACAACCTGAATAGACTGATATCTAGTAACGAGATTGAAGCAGTGATCAAAAACCTCCCAAAAAACAAGAGCCCAGGACCTGAAGGATTCCCTGGGGAATTCTACCAAACTTTCAAAGAAGAAATAACACCAATTCTCCTGAAGCTGTTCCACAAAATTGAAGCAGAAGGAAAACTTCCAGACTCTTTTTATGAAGCCAGCATTACCCTGATCCCCAAACCAGGCAAAGACCCTACCAAAAAGGAGAATTTCAGACCAATATCACTGATGAATACGGATGCAAAGATTCTCAGCAAGATCCTAGCAAACAGGATCCAGCAGCACATTAAAAAGATTATCCACCATGACCAGGTGGGATTCATCCCTGGGTTGCAAGTTTGGTTCAACATTCGCAAATCAATCAATGTGATAGAACAAATCAATAAGAGAAGAGAGAAGAACCACATGGTCCTCTCAATTGATGCAGAAAAGGCATTTGACAAAATCCAGCATCCGTTCTTGATGAAAACACTTCAAAGTATAGGGATGGAGGGAACATTCCTGAACTTCATAAAATCTATCTATGAAAGACCCACAGCAAATATCATCCTCAATGGGAAAAAGCTTGCAGCCTTCCCGTTGAGATCAGGAACACGACAAGGATGCCCACTCTCACCACTCTTGTTCAACATAGTATTAGAAGTTCTAGCAACGGCAATCAGACAACAAAGAGAAATAAACGGTATCCAAATTGGCAAGGAAGAAGTCAAACTCTCTCTCTTCGCAGATGACATGATTCTTTATATGGAAAACCCCAAAGACTCCACCCCCAAACTACTAGAACTCATACAGCAATTCAGTAACGTGGCAGGATACAAAGTCAATGTACAGAAATCAGTGGCTTTCTTATACACTAACAATGAAAATACAGAAAGGGAAATTAGAGAATCGATTCCATTTACTATAGCACCAAGAACCATAAGATACCTGGGAATAAACCTAACCAAAGAGGTAAAGGACCTGTACTCGAGGAACTACAGAACACTCATGAAAGAAATTGAAGAAGACACAAAAAGATGGAAGACCATTCCATGTTGTTGGATTGGAAGAATAAACATTGTTAAAATGTCTATACTGCCTAGAGCAATCTATACTTTTAATGCCATTCCGATCAAAATTCCACGGGTATTTTTCAAAGAGCTGGAGCAAATAATCCTAAAATTTGTATGGAATCAGAAGAGACCCCGAATTGCTAAGGAAATGTTGAAAAACAAAAACAAAACTGGCGGCATCACGTTACCCGATTTCAAGCTTTACTACAAAGCTGTGATCACCAAGACAGCATGGTACTGGCATAAAAACAGACACAGAGCCCAGTGGAACAGAGTGGAGAGCCCAGATGTGGACCCTCAACTCTATGGTCAAATAATCTTTGACAAAACAGGAAAAAATATTCAATGGAAAAAAGACAGTCTCTTCAATAAATGGTGCTGGGAAAACTGGACAGCAATATGTAGAAGAATGAAACTCGACCATTCTCTTACACCGTACACAAAGATAAACTCGAAATGGATAAAAGACCTCAACGTGAGACAGGAATCTATCAGAATCCTAGAGGAGAACATAGGCAGTAACCTCTTCGATATCAGCCACAGCAACTTCTTTCAAGATATGTCTCCAAAGGCCAAGGAAACAAAAGTGAAAATGAACTTTTGGGACTTCATCAAGATCAAAAGCTTCTGCACAGCAAAGGAAACAGTCAACAAAACAGAAAGGCAACCCACGGAATGGGAGAAGATATTTGCAAATGACAGTACAGACAAAAGGTTGATATCCAGGATCTATAAAGAACTTCTCAAACTCAACACACACAAAACAGATAATCATATCCAAAAATGGGCAGAAGATATGAACAGACACTTCTCCAATGAAGACATACAAATGGCTATCAGACACATGAAAAAATGTTCATCATCACTAGCCATCAGGGAGATTCAAATTAAAACCACATTGAGATACCACCTGACACCAGTTAGAATGGCCAAAATTACCAAGACAGGAAACAACGTGTGTTGGAGAGGATGTGGAGAAAGGGGAACCCTCTTACACTGTTGGTGGGAATGCAAGTTAGTGCAGCCACTTTGGAGAACAGTGTGGAGATTCCTCAAGAAATTAAGAATAGAGCTTCCCTATGACCCTGCGATTGCACTGCTGGGTATTTGCCCCAAAGATACAGATGTAGTGAAAAGAAGGGGCGGGGGGGCGGGGATGGGAGGTTGAGGAACCAGGTGGTGAGTAATAGGGAGGGCACGTACTGCATGGAGCACTGGGTGTGATGCCAAAACAATGAACACTGTTATGCTGTAAATAAACCAATAAAAAAATAAAATTAAAAAAAAGTCTATATAAAATACTTGAGATTATTCATTACCATCAATATTTGAAAAAATAATGTGTATTTTATCCAACTATTATTTGTTTAATACAAGCCAATAATTATTTTAATCTTCTGTTTGTATGTTTCATTCTTTTATATTGTTTTACTTTCAGACTTTCTGTTCTTATATTTGAAGCACATTCTTCGTAGTAGCATATATTCAGTCTGACAATTTTAGTGTTTTATTTGGAACATTTAGTCTATTGACATTGAAAGTAATCACTAAAAATGTAAATTACTATCTAGCAGATTACTATTTATTTCTATTTAACCAATCTGTTTATGTTTTTATACTCTTTTTTCTTGCTTTTTTCTTTTAAATTAACATCTGATTATTTGTTTAATACAGTTTATTATACAGGAGAAGTCTGAAAATGGCAGAGGTTGGTTCGTGAGTTGTAAGGAAAGAAGCCTTCTCCATAACATAAAAGTAGAAGGTGGAGCAGCAGGCGCTAATGTGAAAGCTGTAGCAGGTTATCTAAAGGTTCTAGCTAAGATCCTTAATGCAGGGGGCTACACTAGAAACAGATTTTCAAAATAGACAAGGAGCCTTCTGTTGGAAGAAGATGCCATCTAGGACTTTCACAATTAGGGAATCAATGTCTGGCTTCAAAGATTCAAAGGACTAAGGTTGACACTCTATCAGCTCTTGGCTTTCAGTTGAAGCCAATTCTTGTTTACCATTTTGAAAATCCTAAACACCTTACCAATTATGCTAAATCTATTTTGCTGTGCTCTCTGAAGAGAACTACAAAGCCTGAATGACAGCACGTCTCTTTACAATATGGTTTACTGAATATTTTAAGCCCACTGTTGAGACTTACTGTTCAGAAAAAAAAAATATATATATATATATATGTGTGTGTGTGTGTGTGTGTGTGTGTATACATACATATATGTATTCTTTTTGAATATTACTGCTCATTGGCAATGCACTTGGTTGCCCAAGAGTTCTGATGGAGATGTAAATAAGATGAATGCTATTTTCATCCCTATTAACACAGCATCCATTCTGCAGCCCATAAACCAAGAATTAATTTTTACTTTCAAGTCTTATTATTTAAGAAGAACTTTTCCTAAGCCTATGTTTGCCAAAGGCAGTAATTCCTCTTATTTGGGCAAAGTAAACTGAAAACCTTCTGGAAAGGATTCACTGTTCTGGATGCTATGAAGAACATTCATGATTCATGGGAAGATGTCAAAATATCAATATTAATAGGAGTGTGGAAAAAATTAACTCCAACCATCATGGATGACATTGAGGGCTTCAAGACTTCAGTGGAGAAAGTAACAGCAGATTTGGTGGAAACAGCAAAAGAACTAAAATTAGAAGTAGAGCCTGAGGATGTGATTGAATTGCTGAAATCTCATTATAAAAATTTAATGGATGAGGAATTGCTTCTTATGGATGAGCAAAGAAAATGGTTCTTGAGATGGAATCTACCTCTGGTGAAGATACTATGAAGATTATTAAAATGATGATAAAGGGTTTAGAATATTACATAAACATAGTTGATAAAGCAGTAGAAGGGTTTGAGAAGATTGATTCCAGTTTTTAAAGAAGTTCTACTATGAGTAAAATGTTATCAAACAGCATCACATGCTGCAGAGAAATCATTCATGACAGGAAGAGTCAATTGATATGGAGAAGAAAGTTAGAATTTTTTAGCAATAGAATATTTTGAGGTATAATTAAAGTATATTGTTTTTTAGACATAATGCTATTCACACTTAACAGACTCCAGTATAGTGTAAACATAACTTTTACATGCACTGGGAAATAAAAAAAAATTCATTTGATTTGTTTTATTATAATATTTGCTTTATTGCAGTGGTCTGGAACCGAGCTTGCAATATTTCTGAGATGTGCCTGTATTTATCCTGCTGGGGTTCATAGAGATTCTTGAGTTTGTGGTTTGCTGCTTTTTATCAGCTTGTAAAAATTACCAAATATTCAAATATTTTTATAACTCATTCTAATGCTCTTATACTTCTGGGACTACAATTACATTATCTTAGATTTACTGTGTTCAATATGTTCCTTAATCTCTTTTTTGTATTTTAATAATTTTTCCTCAGTGCTTCAGTCTGGATATTTCCTATTGACCTTTATCCTTCTCTTCTGCTGTGTCAAATCTAATGTTAAACCTATCTATTGAGTTCTTAATTTCAGCAATTATATTTTTTAGTCTAGAATTTACATGTGATTTTGTTCAGTTGTTTCATATCATGGCTTCTTATTCTAAAAGAGTTTAAAATTCACAAGGCATTGCAAGAATCGTACAGAATTCCTATATACCTAATAATAATATCTTACATACTCAAACACATTATCAAAACCAGACAATGATGTTGGAACAATACTATTAACTATTAATAAAGTAAAGAAATTACTCAGATTCTGTGTGTGTGTGTGCACATGTATGTGTTTCTGGAAAATTTTATCTCTTGTGTAGATTTGAATGACTATCACAGCACCATTTGATATTTTAAGACTAAATTCCAAGTCCTCTATTGAAATTTTATTTTTGTTGTTCTTTTCCTCTTTTTTTTGATATTTTAATTATTTAGTTATTTTAAAGACTTTACTTGATAAAAACCTAGAAGTAATTTGAATACTGGAATTTTCTACTTTTTTTTCTCAGTTTTCAGTCCTGTTTTTTGGCATACCTGACAATATTTTACTGGCTGCATCACAACAAAAATAATAAGTTGTAGTAGCCCTAAATGAAGTTATAGTCTTCCTAAGAGGGTTTATTCTTTCCACTGTGAGGCGGAGTGTGGAGCTGGTACCTTAACACAATCCCCTTAAGGAGGGATTGCAATTTTAGTAAGGCTCAGTTTCGTTCTGGTTGCTCTTTAAAGGTCCCAGCTGAGAGCCTGAGGTTTGCACCAGGTACCTTTCACACTGGTACATCCTGAACACCCTTTCTGTTTTTCAAAGGCTTTCTGTTAAGGTTCTTAGCCTCCATCCCCGAAATCTCAAATTTTGGCAAATGTCTTGATCGAAACTGGCCAAGTGTTAGGCTCAATTCTGTAGCCTTCCCTTCTGATCCAGGTCCCTCAAATTTCTAATGTTTGTCTCTCCAGCTCCTGAAGAAAGCCAAAAGGCCTGCTTATTTTTGTGCATCTTAGCACTGGTCTTCCGCCCAAGACCTTCACCTGAATTCTCAGCCTCTTGTTTTAAGCCCAGAATCAGTAAGTACCTTAAGGGGAAAAAGAGCTGTAGCATGTTGAGTCACATCCCTGAGGTTTCTCTTTCTGGGGTATTTTGGACCTCCGGTCTTGTATGCCTCAGTATATTTCTGCCTTTAAATAGATTTTTTTTCCTTGACATTTTTAGTTGTTCTCAGAGAGAGCACGGGTCTACTACAACCTAATCTATCATAGTCAGAATCTGGAAATCCAGAATTGCCTAACTCTAGATTTTATATTTTGATGGGTGTTGGGGAAAGAAAGGCAGACAATAAACAGCAAACAGAATTTGAGCAAGATAATTTCAGAGGATGATAAATGCTATGATGAAAATAAACAAGATGATGTGAAAATCATGAGGTAGCAAACTGCCTTACATCTCGTATCTGAGGAAAATACATCTTAAAACGTGCCTGGGCTTGTCATTATGGACTGAAGATTTGTGCCCCTTCCCCCATCAATTCATATGTTGAAATCTCATTCCTGATATGATGATGTTTGGAAGTGGGGCCCTGGGGAAGTGGTTAGGTCATGAGTGGGATTAGTGCCCTTATAGAAGAGACCACAGAGAGCTCCTTTGCCCCTTCTGCCATGTGAGGACACAGAGAGAAGAACCAGGAAGGAGACCCTCACCAGACACCAAATCTGGTGACAACCTGATCTTGGATTCTGGCCACTAGCACATGAGAAATATATATATGTGTGTGTGTGTGTGTGTATATATATATATAGCTTATAAGCACCCAGTTCATGATATTCTGTTGTAGCAACCCAAATGGACTAAAACATTTATCTTACTAAAGACACAGTGAAGAAAAGCTCTTATTATCCCCATTTTGTAGACGAGAATATCTTAATCTCTGGACACAATTGTTCTCCACCTTCCAGAAGTCAGACCAGGCTGGAGAACATCAGGTAATAAAATAGTGGGGGAAGAAACACTAAATCTGACCCCTAATCATTAGGGATTACACACTTTGGCACAAAGACCCCTGACTAACCCAGACCAGGAAAGAGAGAAAATCTTCCAAGACTTCACCATTCCATACATTTAGCGCCTGCTAGGAAAGAGGCAACTGGAGAGCACTTTGGTAAATGGAGCTTCCTAGGTCTGCCTTTAGCAATTGAGGGAGCCATCTATTCTGAAGCCTGCTAAGCTGCCATAACTCACAGGTCTTCCTAAGTCAGATGAGTTTTAGATGCTGGACCCTGGAAATAAGCTTTCCCCACCACTGCACTTCACTCAGCTCTCAGCCTTACATCATTTCCAAAGCATTAAGCAGTCTGCAACTTGAGAATCCTGCCACTGGGTGACATCTGTAACATCTGACATCATTTAGAAGACACTGCAAGGGTAAAAGAGCACTTTTTTGATCAGGGACATAAATAATTCTTAGGAAGAAATTAAGTTAAAAGGCTTTTCTTTCCCTAAATGGATTTGCAAGATTTGGCTTCCCAGCCAGGGCTGCTGCGAGGAGATCTGTTTCAGGGAGTCAAGGAGGTAACTTTGAGCATTTGACACTCAGGCATGATATGCTATGTAGGATAAAGAAGGACACAAAGGGAATTCCCAGGCTGTAAGAATGCACTGTTAGTTTCTAAAGAAGAGGAGAGACAGGGTGTGGCTACATTATACTATTGGGTGCTCTTAGTGTTTACAGCAAATGGAAAAGTGTTTACAGCAAATGGAAAAGGGACAGAGGCTGGATGTCTGTTCAGGAAAGAAAGCCCCTTAATCTCCAGGAATGTTCATCAAGATCTTGGGAAGTTGCAAATAACCATCTCCTGCCAAGAGAGTCCCAGACCTTCTTCTCCATCTCATCCCCACTTGGCAGAATTAAGAAAGACTGTGCTTGTTGTTTTGTCTTTCTAAACTCTATGTCTATAGCAGGAAAAGGAAAAAGAATTAAGAGTCTAACCTTCCTTATAAAACTTACTGAAATTGCTACCAGACATTTGACAATAACAAGAATTTCCATTCCACCTCACCTCTGGCTTGTAGCACAGCACAATGCTAAGAGTCAGCATTCCATGGGAACATTCCAAGGTCTACCACCTAAGGCTTCCTGGATCTAGGGTCTATTAAGAGGGACTGCATGTGAGCAACAGAACCAGCCTCTTACCTCACGCCTACAAACTGGTCTCAGCTATATGAATTGAGCAGAAGCTGCAACACAGAGTAGGCATCAAGAAAGAACAAGCATCCCAACACCTTTCATTCCACAACCATCTCAGCATGAGCAGGATGCAAACTAGGCTGAGGGTTAGAATTCTGGAATCCTGATACTGGAAGCAGCATTAAGCTTTTAGGATCAACTAGGGATTGCTCATTTCACAGATGAGGATGCTGTTTCTTCAGACTACATAGCTTATTAACCACAGGGATGTAAACTCTGTAAAGACTGAGAGCATAAGGATTTGATCATCACAGTACCTCTAATGCCCAACAAGAACCAGCATGTAATAGGCGCCTATTATAGTCCAGAAACTGTATTAAGTTCCATGTGGTATGCAGATGTATACAATGTGGTCCCAGTCAATGTGAAACACACCACCTAGTGGGGGACATGGGCACATAACAAAATTACAAAGCGATGCTGCTCATGCTTTCATGAATATATAAGTAAAGTGCCCAGTGGGAAGTCCAGGGAAAATCAAAGTACTGTTGCCTGTGGCCTTCCAATAACTAAGCACTTAATATACTAAAATAAGCATTGAGTATAAAATAATAGTGAATGGGTCGCTGTCTCCACCCTAATAGAGCTTCCCATCTAATACAAAAACAATATGCAAAGAGTTGATACCAATACATTGCAGGAAATGGTGATGTAAGTAAGTGTAGGACACTTTGGGAACACAGGGAAAAGTGTATGACACAAAAGAGGGAAGGCAGAAAAAAATTTCCAGTGGACATGGCATATAGACTGAAATGAACAGAGCAGAATTTACCCCGTGAAGAAGAAGGAGGGATGGGGTGGGCAAAAATACATCCCAGGAGGAAGACAGTGCATGGTTTAATCTTGATATGTTTGTGATGGAGCACAACTAGCAAAGAAAAGGAGTGTCAGATATTTTCAAGGGTAAGGGAGTTCTGACCATAAGCCAAACTTTATCCAGAAAATGCTAAGTGGTTTGATTTTGAGAACAGTCTGAACCCACTGAAAATTTTTAAACAAAGGAATAAAATGATTAGGATTTTCTTTAGGTCCTCTCAACATGGATTAAGGAAGTACAAATAGGCAAAACTGGAGGCGTTTTCTCATTAGGAGACTGCTGGAATAATTCAGTTGAAAGGTGATAATGTGTATGAACTCTGTAACATTTGCCTGACTTCTTAAGTTTCTAATTCTACAATTAGAAATTTGACCAAAATGACAGTGGTGTAAAAGAATATTGTGAGAGTAGAGATACAAAAATAATGAGCAATGTTAAGTAGATATGGTCAGCAGAATCTGTTGGTTGATTAAAGGTAGGGGGTAAAAAAGGAAAAAGCTGAAGTTGACTCGGGGGGTTCTGGCTTGAGTGACTGAGTTGTGCCATTTATTGTTGCTGGAGTAGAAAGGGAGAAGCATGTAGAAGTTGAGAGGGTGTTACACGAGATGAGCTTGGGTTAAATTAAAGGTTAAATTGAGGCTCTTCAGAAAGAGAAGGAAACAAGAAAATAGTTATAAAACTTTTTCATGCCATTCTCATATGAAACGATGGCTACAATCTTTTATTCTCCTTGTCACACCCATGAAGAAAGAAAGACAGAGAAAGAGAGAGAGAGGGCTGATTAAGTTCATTATTGAAGAATCATCCAGGGAAACGTCTGGCAACTATGTCTTTAGTGTACAGTTCCCCTTGTTCTGCTCAAGACCGAGATGATGAGGGTAGAGGGTGGATTAGGGAGTGAACAACAATCAGTAGAAAAGGAACATGCACATAGTCCCCACTGTTATGACTGTCCTAGGAGGATCCTTTTTCAGATCCATTCCCAGCTGCCTTCAATATAAAGTAAAGAAAGAAAAGAGAGTGAAGGCAAGTCTGGCAAATCCGATAAAGATGGATGGAAGGGATTGAGACAAAGGCACCTGCCGGCATTGTGTCAGCTTCCACTCACCAGCTCAAAAACAAACTCATTAATTATCCTCCAGCCTGGGCTAAAATAACCCCAGTGTAAGCACTCCCACACACCCAGCTTGCAGTGAGACAAACAGCCCTGAGGTATACACACCATGGGCTCTTGCTGCTGACCAAATGCAGAACCAGCTCCACCGTGGCCCAGAACAAGTTCTCCCGAAGGACACAGACTTTACCTAGCACAGCTTCACCCAGGACCCTCATTATTTCACATTTTGTGTAAGATCATCAAACAAAGCAGAGCCTCTGATTTCTTCGCAATCATTTCATTCACTCTCTGCATTCTTTCCATGAAAGGTCTTTAAGCAGAACAAAGATGTCAACTTTTTTTTTTTAATATTTTATTTTTATTTATTTGACAGACAGAGATCACAGGTAGGCAGAGAGGCAGACAGAGAGAGAGGAAGGGAAGCAGGCTCCCTGCTGAGCAGAGAGCCCCATGCGGGGCTCGATCCCAGGACCCTGGGATCATGACCTGAGCTGAAGGCAGAGGCTTTAACCCACTGAGCCACCCAGGCGCCCCCAAAGATGTCAACTTTTATCACCCACAGACACACGAGCACATGCACGCTTGTGCACACACACGCACACACACTATGATTGCCTTGATGCTCGCCAGTATTGTGAGCTCATAGAGGGCCCGGGCCTCGTCGGCCAGCAATTAGAAAGTAAACTTATTCCACTCAAATCTAGCTATCCCTCTGCACTCCCAGACTCAGAGCATGTCCCTACCTTCCTCCTGGTTGCTCATTTACTCAGCTTCAACCTCCCTGTCTCAATGACCACTATGTCCTCTGTATACTAGATCTTACGGCCTCTCCAGTCATCCTTTTTCCACTTCTGTTTGTCAAACTCTGGCTTCCGCCGTGCCATGCCCTTCCCAGACTTGTGCAACAGGCCTCTCCACAACCAGTGTGCCCCCTCCAAGACATTCTCTATGCTATAGTAGAAATGCCCCTCTAAAACACAAAGCTAAAAATGCCATTTCATTGTTCTAAATTCTTTAGTGTTTCCCCACTGACTTCAATTAAGCAGATATTCTTTAATGGGACCTGCAAGGTCTTTCATAATTTGTTGTTTCCCTTTTGTCTTCAACCTAATTCACCCTCAGTCCTACTGTGCTCTATGCTCTAGCCAGTTCCCTTATGCACCTCCTGCTGTCTCTTCTCTCAAGGCCTCCTTAGATCCTCTCCATTTCCTTAGCTGAGAACGTATTTTTCGACCTCTTCACCTGCTAGCTCTTACCTATCTTTCTGGGTCGAGCATATATTTCACTTCTTCCGGGGAACTTCCTGATAGGCTTTCACCTTCCATAAAGTACGATAGTATCCTTGCTCTAACAAATTATAACTGCCTGTTTCTCTCCTCTATTTAATACTAGCTTATAGATCTTTTGAGGGCAGGGATGTTGTGCGTGATGGTTGTAGATGTAGTGTCGGTCCTGATCACAGTATCTGGGACACAGCAGACCCTTAAGAAATACTAAGCAGGGGCGCCTGGGTGGCTCAGTGGGTTAAGGCCTCTGCCTTCGGCTCAGGTCATGATCTCAGGGTCCTGGGATTGAGCCCCGTTTCGGGCTATCTGCTCAGCAGGGAGCCTGCTTCCTCCTCTCTCTCTGCCTGCCACTCTGCCTACTTGTGATCTCTGCCTGTCAAATAAATAAATAAAATCTTAAAAAAAATACTGAGCAAATGAATGAACAGGGGGTGGTAACCAAGAAGAGACTCAGTTCAGCCTCTTTTGTGGCAAGGAAAGGAATCCACATCCATCCAATTTAAGTAAAGGGGAATTTTAGAGTAGGATGTTAGGTTAAATATTTTTTAAACTTTTTTTTTTAAAGATTGTATTTATTTATTTGACAGAGAGAGAGAGATCACAAGTAGGCAGAGAGGCAGGCAGAGAGAGGGAGAAGCAGGCTCCCTGCTGAACAGAGAGCCCGACGCGGGGCTCGATCCCAGGACCCTGAGATCTTGACCTGAGCCGAAGGCAGAGGCTTAACCCACCGAGCCACCCAGGTGCACCTGTTAGGTTAAATATTTTAATCTCTTTTTTACTCAGTTTAAGATTCAAATTTAATAGAAGGGATAAAGGATGAGCCTTTATGTCATGTGCATCTACTTGATGAGAGGATGACAGAGCCCTTGTTTAACAGCTTTGGTGCACTATTTGCAATGGGGAAGAAGGAAATCACAGTTCTGTAAAGAAAGAGGATAGATGTTAGATGCCAAAGCTAACAAATGCCATGAACTCACAATTCTGAGTTCTCTTTAATATTGTAGTGACCACAGTTTTGGGCTCTTAGATTCAGGGTTGAGAGTTTGAATGGGAGGGGAAGAGAGAAGGCCAATATGATACTGAAACAGATCTGTAAGAATGTTGGACTCGTTTCTCCAATGGTACATATTGCGGATTCTCTGTGCAAAAGTCACTCAGGAGCTACACCATATAAGACATCAGTAGGAACTTAGGAAAACAACAATAATTGACAATTTATCAAAAGACAGATTATAGAATGGTTCTTTTAATCATCAAAAATTATTCAGTAATTCAAGATTAAGATTATATACAAAGAATTGTTTTCTTCTTTTCTAAGATTTGAAGGTAATGAGTAGGTTTAAATAAAGTGTGAAGAATTTAGAATCCATAACGAGATGTGTGCATGGAAAATAAGGACTGTGTCTTACACTTTTAAACATATCTTTGTGTCTGATGCTGAATGCAGTGGAGAGTGACAGTCAGAAGCATTCAACTGAGGTCAGAGAAATTAGGGTTTTACCACTTACTGATCATCTGACCTTGAATAAATAATCTCTCTAAGCCTCAGTTTCTGATCTGTATATTAAATCTAGTATTACTTCATACAATTATTGTTTGGCTTTAGCAGAATCCTGTATGTAAAGCAATGAGATTTCCTGGTGTATAATAAATACTCAATAAATGACAACTAAGATTCAGTAAACATTTGTTAATTTTGGTAATGCTTCTCTTAATGCAAAAGTTAGTAAACAATAAAATTTTTTTTTTTTTACAACGTATTAAGGAAACTGGGCTTTTGTTAGTATTTGAATAAGAAAAAGAACTCACACCTTCCTGGTGTGATTTAATTTAAGTTCCTCCCTGAAGGCAGGAGGGTAAGTTAAAAGGCATTTTCTCCTTCCTCCCTTCCTCTCATTAGACCCACCCATCCTTGGAAAATCAGCTTCCTGCCTATTCCCTCAGGCATCTCTCTCTCTCTCTCTTTCTCTCTCTTTTTTTTTTTTTCTTCCCCAGATAGTAAATTACACAGCTTGGCAATATTTAGTAGCTGCTTCAGAAAGGAGGGTTTTGTCAGACTCCACCATCTTTTTCTGTCTGACCTACTGTGGTCCGCAAATAGAGGTTGGCTGATCTTAGTCTCATGTATCCATTGGGAAAGTTACCATAAAGAAATACGACCTGTGAAAATGGAAGGAAAGCGAAAACAAAAGCAAGTAAAGTAAGGAGGCGATGGACAGAGATCAAAATTCTAGTTAAGTCCCACACTGTCTAACAGAATCCATCATTTGCTGACTTGGCAGGAGATGTAGCCAACATTCTAAGCCCCAATTTTCTTGAAACTCAGAAAGCTTCCAGATAAGCAACTACAGCACTATTTGCAAACTTGCTGCTCAGCATACTGCAAGTGTCCCTTCACACATCCTGCCAACTTTTCAAGGGGTTCCTCAAATCTTGATTTTTGATAGTATCATTACCATCATTATCCTCACCCTGAAATCTCACGCTGTCAGTCAAGATTCCCTATTAGGTCCTTGCCCTTAGCAACCCCCCTTCATCCTCCTCAGAAACTGACACCCTTGAAAGAAGTTAATAACTGAGAAAATGATAAGTCCATGTCTGAGATGACCTAACTGTTCTTGCAGAACTAGAAGAGGACAAAGTGAGGCTAAGAGAAAAGTAGATTCTGTCCACAGCAGTCAAATACAATAAATAGAAGGCTTGGGACACAGCTATTGAACAAGACAATGAAGGAGATCATTGATACTTTCAACATTAATATTTTCTCTTGATCTACTTAGAGTAACTTTTTTTCTCAAACCAATCATCCTACTGCTTGACCAGCTCATGACATATGGTTTTTACTATTAACCTCTTACCCAGACTTCATGTCCCAAACACCGAATCTGTACTATGTGATGGGAGGCGATCAGTCCCTCACTCTTACATGCCATTCTAGCTACTGACTTATTTCTATTCTTTGCTTGACAGCTTAGATTTCTAAAAGAGTTTTCTCCATATCCTCACCTCCTAAAGATTCCCTGTGGTCTCCACAATTTTTAAAAATTAATGGTTATTTTCATCTATCTTTCATAATCTTTGTGTAGCATTTGATAATACTGGCAACCCCATCTTTAAACTTCTATCCTCTCCTGACTTCTTAGACCTATTCCTCACCTTTGTTCTCTAGTGGCTAGATTATAGTGTGCCGTATGAACTCATCTTCATCTGTCCCTCTACTAAATGCCCCACATTCTCTAGGATCTACCCGCTGAATGTGCTTTCACTGGAATATCTCTCCTCCTCATGCTGTTTCAACTGTTTATATGTTCCAAGTCTGAATCTTTAGACCATCCCTCTCTTGAGCTCCAGATCAAGGTAACCAACTGTTTCCTATATATCTCTACTTTAATGATGCCCACGACCATCAGATTCCATAGATCCAAGAAAGAATTTGTGCTCTCCATTCCCCAAACTCTTACTCCTCTTGAGTTTATCACACCAGTGACCTGGAAATTATTCTTTCTTCCCTTTATCTTCTCCCACATACAACTCATCTTTTGATCTTGTCAATTCTGCTTTCTTAAATATGTTTGGAATTGGCCTCTTCTTCCCCACCTGCTCAGCCACTATCTCCTTAAACCTAAAATGGTCTTACCATTTTCCAATTAATTCTCCACGATTTTTCTGGAATGCAAATAAATCAAGTTTTTCTATTGCTTAAAATCTTTCCATGGCATTCCACTGTTTGGGATATTTTTAACCTCCTACCCTGGCATGGCATTCTAAGCTAGGAAGTTCATAATCTGGCCCCTACCTTTCTCTCTCTGCTCTCATTTCTCATCAATCCCCTCTGATACACAGACCACCCCCACCCTGCCCAGTAATCAAATCAAACTACTTGCAAGACATGATTCTTTTTTATGAACCTTAAAAAAAAAAATGCTCTCTCAAGTTAATTTGCATTGTCCACCCTCACTTCTTCATCTTGCTAATTTCTTTTCCTTATTTTAAATCTTAACCCAAATTTTACCTCTTCCAGGAAACTCTCTCTAACTCCTTTGTCCACCCCCAGAGGAGATTAGCAGTCTCTTCTCCTTATTTGTACAATATGATTTCTTCCCTTTATAATAGTATGTGTGATGGCCTTTGTCTCTGTGTGATGGCCTTTGTCTCTTTCACTAGACTGTGAGGTCTTTGAGAGATCAGTTTGGAAATTATTTTTCCTTTATATTCCCAACAATTAGCACAGCACTTGGCACACAGAAGGCATTAAATATGGATTGATTGAATGAATGAACAAATGAATGAAGAAATGATATAACAAAGAAAAGCATGTGGCTATACTTCCCAAAGCAGGAAATACTGTGCCTGGAACTCAGGTTTCTACATCATCTACAGTTAGCTAGTATAGCACAAGGCAGAGCTATTTACTTTCTCCTAAAAATATAAACTCACTCCAAAGCTGTGTTTGTGCAAAGGCTGCAATGAAAGAAGCACTTGTTTAAATAGAAAAGTCTCTGGCAATTAGCAAACATGGGACAAATCCAAGATCCACTAACTTTACTGGGGCTTTTGTGTTTGCAGCTAGATGTATGGAAAAGCTTATAAAGAATAAGGTTTCTTTTTAGCATAAAAGAAAACATGACAACATTATCAAGGTTGTCATCTAGAAAACCAGAGTTTGGATTTATCTCAAAAACTAATCTTGAGGGGTCAAGAGTAGGGACAGGGATTCTTTGGATTTCCATTTGGTCTTTAAAGAAAACATCCCCCCTGACACTCCCCCCACCAAAAGAACAGAAGACAAAAATCAAGGTTAGCAAGCAAGGTATCTTACTGACAGGACAGAGTTGGCAAAAAATACATGACATAAACAGTACAGATTGCCATTGGGGTCTGTATGCCTGTGTCCATGGATGAGATTGCAGGTGTGAAGATACACATGCCTCAACTATTTCCCCCTTGTCTTTACCAGGTGAGAGAGAATGGACTGTGGGCATCCTTAAATACTAATGTCCCTACCTCCTTGCAATACAAGGGCAAGGTATTTCCTTTACTACCCTGGGCCACTTCTTCTTCCTCTAAGTCCTTCTAAGTCAAGAGTTAGATTATGTCACTTTTTAGAACTATTCCAGTTTTAACCCTCTGTTATCTTTCTAAAACTTAATTATTTTAATATTCTACCATTACGCTAAAGAGTACAATGGGAAAAAAAACATAAGGTAGTCATCATAGTAAAATTAAAATAAATCTTTGGAATGAGAAGACTTGAATTCAAATTCTATCTTTACTATTTATTTGCCAAGTGACCTTTGGATAATTGCTTAACATCCCTGAGGTGCCAAACTTAAAGTAAAATTAAACTTACCTACTTCAAAGAGGTTTTTGTGAAAATCAAGTTATAGCTCAAGAGCAATGTCTTATTCATCTCTGTATCTATAGTGCCTGAGTGACTGGATGAGTCAATAAAAGAGGCCTTTATAATCAAACACATCTTTATTTCAGCAGAGATAAATAACAGCCTACAGATCAAGACAGAAATGTGCCTAAATGGCAATCATGCATCCCCCTGAGTGCTGCCTAGAAATCACTTCCATCTCAGACAAGTCTCTGTGGAGTGAGTTCCCAGCACTGCCATCTGTGTGGCTTTGGATCTGAGGATGTCAATGGGCCTCTTTTGGAGGTGAGCCCCTTGGGCCAATCCTTGGAACTGCAAACCTCCTGGGGCAGTCAGGGAGCAGGATTCCTTGAGGAGGAATTTTAAGAAGACAAGGAACACCTCTAAGAGGTGGGTATGGGAAGCCAGGACAGTAAGGAAGGCATCGATCACCTCACCAGATGAGCAGAGCCCCTCGTTTGTTCTCATCTGCTTCCCTCTAAGAGCCAGCAATCTGTCAGGCACCAGCTTCATTTGTAGGTGAGAGTCATTAATTTGAATTAATAGCACTGCAAGCTTTGGGCTTTGTTTTGCTTTGTGTCCTTCCTGTGGACACTGCAGACTTTTTTGTTGTCTGGTTCTGTAGTGGGGAGGTGTTGTGAACAAGTGTCCAATTAGCCAGGAAAACAAAATCTGCCTGGATAGCCACTCCAGCCAGAAGGCCTCTTCCTCTAAAGCCCAAAAGACCACACACCACACAATCTGGTTGTTCCTGTTTAGTTCATTCCTCTTGGGAGTGTCCTTTCTATCCTCTGACCTCCTAACTCTGTGCAATAATCCTTAGCCCCTAGGGATGTTATTATTTCCCACTCACCCCACTCCCTCCTTGCCCAAGCAATACAGAAATAATACCCACTGTATGGGGACATAGTCAGGATCAAAGATAACTTGTGCAAAAGTTCTAGCTTAGCGTCTGGCCCAAGGAAGACATTCAGTAAACATGACTACATTCTTCAAGAATGGGCAGAACATGTCTCATTCTCCTTGCTCCATAGAACCATATAGAGGTTTGGGGGATAAAGGCAGTCAAGAACAATGGCATCCCCAGGATCTTCAGCAAGACAAACACCTCAGCAGTCCTATAGGGCCAGGCACAGAACTGGAGGCTAAGAAAGGTTCTGAGCTTGGTTAGTAGAATCAACACGTGTGTATGATCAGTTCTGCCCACTACAACATCTCTCTCCCACCAGGGATGGCCATGGCACCTGTGTTTGCTTTTCCTGCCTGGTATTTATAAACAAGGCATCCTTTTCACTAGTTGATAAAGAGAGGCAGGTACAGAGAGCTGGTCTACAAGATGTTCTCAGGCACAGCAGCTCCCACAAGAGAACTCTTCTAATACCAAGCATGACTATATTCAAATAGAGGGCCACCGTTGGGAGGTAGGGGCCTTCAGACACTCCTGAGGTTGGCAAGATATTGTACTTTCACCTTCAATAATTAACGAAGACAGTTTTAGACATCCCTTCTCCTTCCTGCTCTGAAGAAAACTCACCTGCCTGTCTAGCTGTAGTTGAACTTTGTGAAGACTTAGAGGTTGTTGCCAGACCTGTTCAGAGTATGAACAAACAGGATGAAGGGCTGTGTCCCAAAGAAATAGATTATCAGGAATCTTATCAAATCTTATCAAATCCCTTATCAGGAATCTTGGCTCCCAAGAGCCTCAGCCTTCTAAAAAGATAAGCACTTCACATCCCCTTGATGAAAAATGGAAAGATCTCAGGCATCTGCAGTAAAAGAGGCCACCATGGGGATCCTAGAACATCAATAATTCAAATGTGTCCTTATACAACCATCTCTCAATGCCAGTGCATCTGCTGCAGTATATGAAGGGGGTTGCCAACCTGTGAAAGCCCATTATAATTTACTGACAAGCTGAATGCCTCCAGATTCCCTTCCTCATCTACTACCTCCCTTTTCTCCTCCCCTCCCCACCAATCCCATCAAACTGCAAAAAGACCAAGAATAGGGGCTCTAGAGCCAACTGGAATGAAATCACTTGTAGCAGGTGGTACCACCTGTCCCATCTAGTTCTAGCCAAAATGATCCACTCTCCATCATTACAAACTGCAGAGAATATTTCACCTGTTCAGCATGAGCTCAACCTCATCCAGGCAAGGAGAGGAGAAGAAGGGCTTTGGCACCTGCCATGAGCCAGTTAGAAAAGACAACATTCAGTAGCATGGTTCACCCATCTCCCACTTTGGTCTTCGGAATTTAGTGGTAAGTGATCCTCCTCGCAACTTATTTAGCCTCCAAATGCCAGCTGAATGCCTATGTGCCTGCATTGCCCATTGTTTCTGGCTATGAGATCTACCACCTGCTTTGTGGTCTCTCATAGCAAAGGCTGGGTAAGCAGTGCACTTGAAATATATACCTCTATGCTGGCCAATCCACTTTCTTCCTTGAAAATCATCACTTTCTGTCTTCATTACAATGTCCCTAAACTTCCAGCCCTGGTAAAAATTTCTGAAGCAGGATCTTCCACCCTCCCCACTCCCAAATTAATTTTCTTCTCTACATCATTTGTTCCATAGTTCACTGAATCACTTTCTAAGTACAAAAGTACTTTCTATGTAATGAACTTCTAATATTTCAGACTTTCCAGGACACCAATCAGACCACTTATCACCACTAATTTGCCTCTTGCTCCAGATTCTATTTCTCCCTAGTCCCTATGGAACCCTCTGCACTTCAACTAAAAAAGTTAAATGTTTTCTTTCTGTGGAAGAAGAAAACTTGAAGTAGCCATGCAACTAAATAACCAGAGTTACAGTAACTATGTTAAGATGGCCCTAAAGTGACTGAGGTCTAAGAGGTAGGAGAATTGTTCTCTCTCTCTCTCTCTCTCTCTCTATATATATATATATATATATCCTGAAAGATCAAACATCATGATTTTCCTCCAAATCCCAAGTGTATACTGGCTCCCCTAGGTTCATACCTGAGACACATCAGGACTGAATCCTCCAGAAATCCTGGGCATATCTCATTCCCCAGAGAGAATCCATAACAGCATTAAGTTACTTCCGGAAGTGCATGCCTATCACATCTTTGAAATTTGATCTTGGGGTGTGCAAGGTATGCGTGTGCCTTTTAAAACTGGTAAGCTACTGAGAAGTCTTAACGGTGTTGTCTATCACTCAAATGACAAGAAACAGTGTCATGAGCTAAATTTGGCATAGACTTGGCCCTTATTAGAGTGTTATGCTCAGTTTGGGGATTGTAATTTTCCAAAAGGTACAGAAAATTTGGAGAAGTTCCAAGACAGAGCAGTGAAAATGATTAAGGGGGTTGAGAATGGAAACTCAGGAAAAGGTTAAATGAATGTAGATGATCTATCAAAGGCAAAGAAAAATGAGGGTAGACCAAATATCTTAAAGTAAAGGAGACATTATTTTAAGGAAATGGGAGGCCATTGTTCTCTGATATAAGAATACATTTAAAAAAAAGTGGCCCTAGATGGTGTTTGTGTACTAGGCATATAAGTCTCTGTATTTTGTTTACTAACTTTTGAAATCATTACAATCAGATGAGATTATAAAAATGATTTTTTACTGAACACTTAAGAAAAAATTATACCCATCCATATTGATTTAATTAATCCCCACAATAATTCCAAGATAAAGGGATAAGGCCCCCAGAGGTCCATTGCCCAAGATCAACTAGCTATTAACTTGGATCCAGTATTTGGTATGGCAGAACCTGGGGTCTCTGACTTTCACTACTGAAGCTTAAGCCAGTTCTCATACCCCCCAATATTTAGGCTGGTTCTTTCTGGAAGAAGAGTACAGAATACAAGCTAGGGGTAGAGTGATTATAGCTCTTTTATCTTGGTTACTGTGAAAAGTCAGGTAGAATTTCTCCCTGATCTATGAATTATAATTACCTCCAGACTTACTGACCCAGTAAAACTATCAACCCAGTTTAACACTGGGAAAATGGTGAGGCCATGAAATGAGCAAGAAAATATCTATAGATGAGATGGTTTATGGACAAAGGGGATGAGAAGGCTTTGGGTATTTGGAGTTTGAGGGCCCTATGGGACATCTAGGTAGAACATTCCATCCGGACGCTGGTTATAGCAGTCAGATACTTGGTTATAGCAGTCAGAAGCTTGGATAAATGTCTAAACTCAAGAACTAAATTTGAGTGTTATTGTATATGTGTGTCATTTGACACCTAAGAGCAGAGGTGGTTTCTCAAGGCATATAGTTAGGGTAAGAAAGCAGGAGCAAGAGTAGAACCCTGTGGATCAACTCTTGAAGAAACAGAAGGAAAAATATCAGAATAGAGAAGGAAAACTTGCAACAGGAATAGTTTATAGAAAGAAAACACAATTCTCTAAGGAGATAGAACAGTAATGAACTCCTATACATCAACTAACACAGCATTGAAATATGCACTCTCCCAAAATTTGAAGTACATTGAGGAGGAGATTTTAATGAAACTCTTATACATGAACAAATCAAATACACAAAAAATAAGCAATATTAGAAACTATGACTAACAAATTTAACTTGATATAGTCAGCACATATGTATATAGATATACAGAAGAGAATACATATTTTTTAAATGCCTATCAAACAGTGATGAAAACATGATCAAGATTTGACAACAATAAAAACTTAACATATTTCAAAATATACAGTATATTTTTTACCTTAAAAAAAATAAGCAACAAAAAGGATGGAAAAATAAGGAAATAATATCTATCCTTTTGAAATTGAAAAACACTTTTCTAAGGAATTCTTAGATACAAAATGAAATTTAAAATAATATTAGAAGGGCACCTGGGTGGTTCAGTTGGTTGAGTTTCTGACTCTTGATTTTGGCTCAGGTCATGATCTCAGGGTCATGAGATCAAGCCCTGCATCAGGCTCCACACTCAGCACAGAGTTTGCTAAAGATCTCCCTCTCCTTCTCCCTCCCCCAACTCATGCTCTCTCTCTCTCTCTCATAAATAAGTAAATAAGTAAAAATAAATAAATAAATATTAAATAAAATATTTTAAAAATAAAGTAAAACAATATTAGAGACTAGTTTTAAAGAAGCAATACTGGAAATTCTATACCTAAAGCAATTTTTAAAGAATAAGAAAAAAAAAACTGGTGTCATGGAAGCTAAGAGTAAAGGATTTCAAGGAAAAGAATGAACAACAGTAACAATCTAAGGTAAGAATTGAAAAATGTCCATTAGATCTGGCAATAAGATTGCCATTGGTAACTTTGCTAGAATGATTCCAATAGACCAGAATACCTTCAATATTTTAATAGAATAATTGAAATGTTACTGGTAGATAAATGACTAAAATGTGAGAAAATAGAGATATAAAATTTAGAACACATTTCTGAAATGTTTAGATAAGAATGAAAGAGAAAAATACAAAATAACTAGAGTAATATTCAAGATCAACAGAGACTTGCTTGATTTGTTTGCTGTTTTTGAATTGGAGAGACTTAGATATAGGCAAAGTAAGGATCTAAGACCATTGGTGGGGGGGGGGACCTGACAAGAGAGAACAGTGAGAGTGGAACACTTGAAGCCAGACCCAGAAAAACACAGAGGGAAGAGGGTGAGGGTCACAGGCAGAAGCCAAGCTTGAATAGCAGAAGATACACTTACTCCTATCCAACTGAAAGAAAATAAGTGAGTATGGATGTGATGCCTGTAATTCAGGGTAATGTGCAGGGCAACGCTTTATCAGTGAAAGAAGACCAAGACTCATCTTTTGAAACTAAATGGGGTTGAGGTGGACCAGGCAGTAAGTGTTACACCTATAATAATAACTTAAAATTATTAAATACCAACTTGCAAATAATAACTAATATAATTCTATGAAGAATTTTATGAAGAAGGAATCAGATTTATTACTATTTTTGCCATTTTTATAAAAATGAGGAAGGGGTGCCTGGGTGGCTCAGTCAGCTGAGTGACCAGCTCTTGGTTTCAGCTCAGGTCATGATCCCAGGGTTGTAAGATCCAGTCCCTTGTCCAGCTCTGTGCTCAGCAGAGAGTCTACTTGGGATTCTTTCTCTCCCTCTCCTTCCCCATCTACCCCTCCATGTGCTCTCTCTCTCTGTCTCTCAAATAAATAAAATCTTTGAAAATATAATGAGGAATCTTGGGCATAAAGAAGTTAATTAAGCAAAATATCCAAGCCAGACAACTAGTAAGTGAAGCCTGCACTCTTATTCAGGAAGCCATGTCCCTTAGCACTACACTATATTTAGATGTTAAGTCCACAGGTCTTTTGTTTGGTTTTGCTTTTTTGGTTTTGGTTTTGTTGTTGTTGTTGTTGTTTTCTGGGGAGGGGGTTGTTTTTTTTCTTTTGATTTTTGGTACCTGGGATTTTTTTTTTTTTGGATGGAGACTTTCAGCTTGGGCACAAAATATTTGGATTTATAAAAGCAAGCACAGCTGATGACATGAAGTTAGAGTGCCCCACCAACTATCTCACTGGAGCTGTGTTGTTTCTATTCACCGCAGCCTATTGATCTCTGCTGGAGAAGTCGCTGAAACCTGGCCCAACACGCCATTCCTCCATCAGGGGTAATTTATAAGCCTGTTGAGAGAGGCTGTGAGACTGATGAACCCAGCCGGCTGGTGGAGCAGGTCTCATGATTGATTCACTAGCCGTTCTCCTGCTCAGCCATTTCACCCTGATCAGGCCACGCCGCCTCGTTCGCCATATTCATCCATCATCCAGTAAACATCATCAACACTGTAGACCACAGGCACCATCTTTTGTATCTTGTTTTCTTTTTATGTGGTATCCTTAAACCTTGCTGTGGCTTCTCTCCACCCCTCATACAGACATACCTGTGAGAGACCAGCTGACCAGAATCAGAGATGGAAACAGATGCCTCATGGGAAGGGAAGCAAAGATTCAGAATCCAATCTCAGGTGAACCTTTATATTATGACTTGGACGACACAGCAGTCAGGCATCTGTTAACATCGGCAGTGCAGACAAACAACCAATTTTAAATTTCTTCCTCTGGAGTAGCCCCTTGGAAAATGTTCTCTGTATGCCCAAAAATACAGTGGCATATATTTTTATTTTCCCTAGAACTGGCTTTGTATGTCACTTATAAACAGCTACAAAATATGCTGTCAAGAAGCCAACGGATGTTTTGTGGGGAATCATGCATATTGTCACAGAATTGTACAGAAAACTCGTAAAAAGAGTGGAAAGGGAGAGTGTAGTGAAAGAAAGCATGGTCTTTCATGCATAAATAATAGTCATAGTGTTTAACTGTTCCCAACTCTTAAAATAAAATGTTAGGGGTGCCTGGGTGGCTCAGTCTGCTAAAGCCTCTGCCTTCGGCTCAGGTCATGATCCCAGGCTCCTGGGATGGAGCCCCACATCAGGCTCTCTGCTCATCAGGGAGCCTGCTTCCCTTCCTCTCTCTCTGCCTGCCTCTCTGCCTACTTGTGATCTCTGTCTGTCAAATAAATAAATAAAATATATTTTTTTTAATGCAAAAGTTAATTTTACCTCATGTAGTACTTCACAAACAAAATGATTTCTGGACCAGAGAGAAGTCAGGTGGGAAATCTTCCCCATCTATCTTCCTGTACAGACTAGATCCTTCTTCAGACTAGATCCCACCTTCATGACGACACAAGAGCTCCCTCCCCAGAATGTTGTCCACTGAGTTATTCCCCACCAGTCCAGGATTTCCTCCAGCCAGAGGGAGCTGCCTTGCCAAGGGATTGATATGGTAGTACAAAGGCCTGGCTCCTTTATTTCAATCAAGGACAACTCTGAAGGGGCATTCCAGCTTCTAGAACATCCTGTGAGATGCACTGAGGCCATTGTTGTGACTACAGAGCTCAGCAGCTCCCACCAGCCAGCCCGTCTTCTCTCACTTCCTTACAGGTGCCCAAGAGCACACACTATAAATCACCTGATCTCAAATCCCTATTTCCTCAGAACTTGACTCAAGGCACTTAGAAAATGAACTCTAAGAGTTCATTTATGGTAATAAATGTAGGACCTAATTACAATACAAGAAATAATTAACTGTTCTCTAAATACAACTAAGGAATACTAAGAGAACTGTTGAAAATTAAACAAAAATGGTTTAGATAACAATAACTTCTCAAATGTGATTTATTAACCACTACAAGCATTGGCAAGAGTTTGTAAGATTGCCTTCCCTCTGTATTTGCCATCTGAGGTTTCCTGAAAGGAAAACCACCGGCTCTCTTTTCTCTTTATCTTACCAGGTCTTGTAAATGACACTGGTGTCGGCCCCCGTTTAAGCATGGCTAGAGGAAAAAAAGAAGAATACAGAGGAAGAAACGGAGATTTTAGAGGGGAGAGCAGGAGGAAAAAAGGAGGAAAGGTTGGTGAGAGGAAATAGTTTGTTGAGGAAAAGGGATAAAAGACGTCAATCTGATGTGAAGGTGACAGTAAGATGTGCTCCCCCTTCTCCTCTTTGGCCAGAAAGCCAGATGGCCTCTACAACTAACGGTACATTCGCATGAAAGCACATGGCCGTAAAGTATCACAAATTAGCTGCCAAGTATTTTGGAACCATTTGGGTTTGCCCATAAACACACTATTAAAAAGTAATTCAAACTGGACAGATGTCATACTTGACGCTGGTGAGAGCCACTTCACCACTAACCAGGGGCTATTATTACGCTCCTTTCCTTCAAATGCCTGACCCCTCAGGCCTTCCAGTTTGCCACACCTTTTTGATTGACCTTTGACAGCCTTTCTAAATATTGGATTTCATACCTTTTCAAGCAGCTGCCATACTGATCCAATTCTTCTGATCAGCCCAACAAGAAATAGAAGAAAGTTTTAGAAAGCATGTTTAACACGTTAACCTTTTCCAGAGAAGGTGGTGCCTTTGACAATAATGAAACACGAAAGAGTGGGGAAGGAAGATTAAATCAGATCACAATCTAAAAGGGATATAAAGGAGCGGAAGGCACTTCGAGATGGTCAAAGTCACTGGAGTTCTCCTCAGCATCTATGGACTTAAGGGCAAAGAAATAATTTTTATATCTTAGAAAATCTCAGTTACCAAGAAATTGCATTTCCCACTGAATCCACTTGGTCCTGTAAAAATAACTTCACCATTCTTTCTTCCTGCTTCTAGGGGTTCTCAGGAGCCACTGCTTTTTGGACAAATGAGAAAACTAGCTAACCCTATTTAGTTCTCATGCAGGATTTCAGTTCTTTGTTCTCTTTCTTCCCAAGTGGACCCTTGTTATACTTCAACCAAAATAAGATTCTTGGAGATAGGACATGAGTTAAGAAATCCTTCTCCCTAGGTTTTAATATAAAATTGACTGCTTATGTTCTGCTGGCTAAAATTCCTATCCTCTGTGTTGCTTTGCCTTCCACATTTATAGATATTCATACATAGTATTCTCCACCATTAAAAATTAAGCTTAATGTGTCATTTAAAAGTGAACTCTGTTTTATTTCCCAAATCTATTCCCCTTCTCAGTGTAATTCTAAAAAGACTCCTGATAGTTGACATACAGTCTGGGAATGATGAAGAAAGTAGAATCCAAGATAAATACATGGAAAATCACAAAATTTTCCCCATTATCACTTTCCCAAACTTGGTCTCACACTCCCCTCCATCCTGGTCATAAAATGCCCAGCAATGACTTCAGAATTACTTACTAAAAATCAGAGATAAATAATGCAAAATTCATGAAGCCAGCAAATCTCTCTAGCTACCCAGTTCCTACTTGGAGTCTCACATCATTTCACCTCCACCGGACCACTATGTCTGGTTCAGTCTCATACCTCCGAGGTCCCTCAGTTTCTTCATATATTAAATGGAGGTAATATAAAAAGCAGGTAAACTAAATAATATGGGACTAGTCCCTGCACACTTAGGAGAAAATGTCCTATTGTTTAAAAATGCAAAGTACTGCTATCAATATAATTACTATTTTTGAGATTAATATGTTCTTAATATATTACATTAGAATACTAATTCCCTGACCCACCCTAACCTCTTTTTTAGAATTTCTTAAACTTTAATTTGTAAGTAAATATTGCTGCTGCCTTCTATAGGGAAGAAAAGGGTATATGGCTGCAAGAAAAATGAAGACAATCTTAGCAAGAGGGGTATAGCACAGCTAAGACAATTCATCACAGGAAGAAAGATTTAGGGAACAAGATGAGACAGGTTCGCAGCAACATCATAGACCCTGGGGTAACCTGAAACAACAAAAAAGCCACCAGACACTAGCTGTACACCAGAGGGGGCAGGCAGAGAGTTAGGAGCCACTACGAAACAAAGGTATATTTATCCAAGGGAAAGGGAAGAGAAGTAAAATCCACTACTTGCTTCTGCATGTCAGAACTGCACAGCAGACATTTGTGCCTTTCCCGTCCTGACTGAGAGTTCTGCTCTACAAATACGCAAAGACTTCAGTACTAGGACTAAGCCCCACAATACACAGGGTGACCTTCCCACTGGGAAAGGAAACTTGCAGGTAGGAGGCCAGAAGCAATAACACCTTATTGCCAAAATAAAATTCTCTGGGTTCCATGGCAGACATCTGGAAATCTCTGCTAGACTATGCCGCTTCCTTGAGATGTGTAGCAGCCCAGTCACCAAGATTACAACTGAATTGACTTGGCTCTTCCCCTATCTCCATGTCTAGTTCAGCTCTGTCACCAGAGTCACACCCGTGATTACATTCTCCCATGCCTTGGTTCTGCTGATGTGTCTGCTAAATGGAACAGTTAATTCAATAAACCTCACTTCACTATCAATATTTTTTCCTCAAATCATTCTGCTCGCCAAGATTTTTAGCTCATATTATGGCTACATTCCTTTTGTTATTAGAATCACTATTATTAGTGTTAGTCATATGACTAAGAAGGCTCTGTCTCATAGCAGAAAGTGCCACAGTAATCAGCTGGCAGAGAAGCCATCTTACCACAATGTTCTCATGTCTCCAAATATCAAATCCTGGCAGGAAACCATTAAAACAACAGGAAAAGGTTATTTTGCTACTTGTCACCCTTTGGACTTAATTTGTCAGGAAATAGCATTTACTGAGAAACCCTGGAGTACAGAGAAGTGTGATAGGGATGAAGAATGTTTGGGGCTTGCTCTGGCTGCCTCCGATATCCCCATGCACCTCCAAACAGGAAAATTTGGGCCACTTAACAGGTGAAGAGCAGTGAGATGCCAAGCTGCCAACAGGTATGGCTACACACACACACACACACACACACACACAAATATATATATATATATATGTATGTATATACATATACATATATATTTTAAGCCTTTCAGATAAACACCAGACTTCACTAAATCTTCAGAGTTCTCAAAGAAGCTGAGGTGAAAAGAACTGTTTTGTATCACAGGAGCTTTGTGAAGAAGGATGCCTGGCATCTTCTGAGCCAAACAGGATGTTCAGAAAGTTCAAGTATGACTGTAAAGTCCAGAGCCACTGGAGTGGAAGAAGATGGAGAAGTCGAAATTCTTGTACAGAAAAAACTAACTGTGTGTTGGGTGGCTCTGCGATAGTGAGCTGGGGGCAGGGAGGGAGACTCAGTTCAGTAGCCCTAATTGCCACTTGAGTAACTTCCCCATGTCGCCTGTCAGCCCTTATTCTGTGGGAAGTTGTCAGCTCAAGTTTTCAATGGGCAGGTTTGTTATCAGCAAGTGGTTTACAGCCCCTGGGCTGTGCATTAATTAAAACGGCTTTGTGCAGAGCCTTATTCATTAGCACGCTGCTTCTTTAATCACTGCCTCTTCAGCCACCAGGACAATCTATAAATCTCCTCAAATATGAAATAATGAAGTGGAATGGTTCAATTTATTACAACGTAGTAAGTCAGGATAATGTGGGGGAGGACAGGGCAGCACTAAAGCAGGTTCCCTGCCCAGAGCCTTCCCTCCTTATTACCAGAGGCACCCAGGCCTCGCTGCAGCAGACGAAACCTGGCTCGGCCACCGTGTAACACAAACTCCTCATGCCCTTTGCATTTCTCATCCAGACAGGCCACAGAGGGGAGAATGGCTGGAGAGGTCCAGACACCAGACGCGGGCCCAGAAGGAGCACAGTGCTAACAGCTCACTCTGCACAGGAAGGCATTCACTCCACTGTCTCAACAACTTTTCAGGGGAGCTCTGATGGGACAGGGCAGGGACACCACCACTTCATCCATGAGATCCTGAGGTTCACACGTGGAAGTTACCCACCTAAGGGGTCACAAAGAGTTTCCAACCCTGCCATTCTGCACAGAAGCCTCACCCTAACTATGCACGAGAATCACTTGCGGGGCTTTGAAGCACCTGCAACTTTCCTTCAACCCCACCCAGAAGAGTTGCCGCTGATTATCTGGGGTGAGTGCTGAGCACTGACAATTATTACAAGCTCCTTGGTTAATTCTGTTGTGGAGCCCTGTTGAGAGCCATGTGCTCCATCTTAGAAGAATCACTAGAACACCTAAGCTCCTCCCCTAGAGATCTTGATTGATTAGTTCAAGGGTATGAAGCCCAAGATTCAGTATTTTTAATCTAGTTCCCCCAAAGATTCTTATGATGAGACACATTTGGAAAACACTGAGTTGCCTCTAAAAAGCTAGCTCTTGCCACCGCATCCCTTCCACCCAAGTCAGGGATTCTCACCTCTCCCCCCAACAGTGCACTTGGTAGGCACCATTTGTGTGACTGACATACTTCCGCCAGGAAAGCCAGATTTTCTTCCCAAGACTGTGCTAAATATAATGAACTACATGATTCTGTGATTTTCTGTGCGCTAACTATAAACTTCTTTCTTCTTTCATTCACTGATTTTTTTTTAACAGCCCCATGTCCCCAAAGCTCTGCTTCAAGTGGCACTGAAGACTTACTAAGATGGGGTTTCCAGGTGCTGCTCACTGATCGCTAACTCGCCATCTCTAGGGTGCCCTACGACACCTAACAGAAACTCAGCCTAACTCTTGGATGAGATCGGAGATGCTTCAGACTAGAAGCCTACACCAAACAGAATCTTCAAAACACCACCCCAGCGAAGCAAATATTCATGTATGCGTTCTTGCCAGAAGCTCACCCACCACTGCCAGGAATGAAGCCCCTGGTTTTATATTTTCATCCAGAAATAACCCAAAGCCAGACTGAGGGAGTGGTCAGCACAGATTTGAAGGAGAAGCAGCTGAGTAGACACAGGTGTCCAGATACAGACATTTACTCTCTGTTTTTGAACGGTTTCACTTCTCAGCTTCCCAGACTGTCCCACAGCCAATAGATGCTGAGTGCCAATACTCTGGCTTTCCTTGAACTCCTCTGGAAAGAGAAGGGGCAGTTCTGCATCTCCACATCCAGGTGTGGTCTCCTACCTGCCCCTTCCTTCTAGAAGAACAGTGGAGAGGAGGGTTCTGGACTTTAACACAGTTCTCTGCTGTGCAGGGAGTAGAAGTGCCAGGTGGGAGGACACCAGCATCTCCTGTGAATTGGGGAGAACAGTCCAAGACAAGCTCTTCCTTGATGATGTTTCCTTCACAGAGCTGGTGAATGGAGACTACATTTGGCTCCAATCCTTTGGAATCCAAATGCCATTCCAGCCAGGAAAATGCCAGGAATTCACTCTAAAGCAAGTAACACGGCTGCTTGCAAACAAGGGCCATCAGTCAGTTCATTGCACACATTCTGCCTTTGTCTTCCTTTCCCTTCTTTACTGTATGCCACTCAGCATCTGGTAGCCTTTATCACATGTATGTATTTATTGTGTTTACTTTTATGATCTGTCTCCTCCTGCTAGCGGAAAATTTCCACAAGGGCAGGGATCAGTTTGTTTTGTTTACTGATAAAACCTAATCACTCCAACAGTGCAGGCACATAGTAGTCTCTTGATAAACATTTGGTGAAAGACGGCATGCACAGGACAGCCTGAGACAGTGGGAATGTGATTTACCCAAACCCTGTCTTACCCCACTGGAAGGGAAAAGGGTGAGGGAGGGGAAGCTTGTGTACTTTGCCTGTCCTGGGTATGCAGAGGTCTTTGGGCTATCTTCATAATCTACAAACAAACTAAGAAATCACAGGGTCCACTGCCAGCTGACCTTCAGCCTGGCATCTTACGACTCTCTGCAAGAAGCTTCTGTCACTTCTATTCCATGCTAGTTAAGGGCATTGAGAAATCAGATTCCCCAATGACATATTGGTTGTTCTTGCTTAACCAGGTGACAAATAACCTGCTTAATAAATTATAAATGATAAAATATTGCAGAGAAACCCAATATCAATTTTAATACTTTAAAATGATGTATTAATCTGTTTCGCACTGTTTGCAGTGTCTCTTATTTCTCACGTTCCCACAACATGCTGTGAATGAGGAAGAAGAATTGACAAGGTGAGCATAGGGAGAAGTGAGGCTGGCTTGACAGATACGATGAGTGAGGTCAGAATAAGACTAATCAAAAGAGAAAAGGCACCACTGCTCTGTGCCACTGAGATGGTCCCAGGGAAGTTCTAAATAGTAATAAACCGCTGTTGCCATCTTCCCTTTCTAGAAAATGCCAGAAGATCCCGTATCCTATGAACGCTGTTCTAAACCCCTCTCCTTCTAAGAAAACCAGTGATTCTGTTGATCCGTGGTACTAAGTACCTACCTCTGACATAGGCCCAGAGTAGTCAGTTCATTTTGTTGGATGGAGAGAGAGTGAGGGGGGCAGAAGGAGGGAGGGAGGAATTAATTTCTTGGCTTTCAGGGGCTCCTCTCCTCACTCAGTCACTCGACTCACCTTTAGACCCTGCTCTCCAGCCTGGGGATCAGAACCAACCTCAGAAGTATGAGAGGCCTAGGACAACTGGATAGATAATGTCACTCTAATGGACACTTTACTCTTGGCAGCTTTCATTTAAAGACAGGTATTTCAAAATCAAACCTTCAAGATGTTTAGAGAGGGAGAGTGAGCAGCTCCCTTGTACTTCCCCACCCACCCAACTCCAAGCAAGCTGGCATTTCTAGTGGTTTCTCTACCCAGAGATGAAAGTTCATAGGTCCTTCCACATATTTGGTGAGTGGATCAGACAGCTACCGACACTCTGGTGGGAACTTAGGGGAACATGGAGGAAGTCAGGCACAACCAGTCAATGGCACAGACTTTGGAAGCAGATAACCTGGCTTCATACCCCCAGCACCTCCACTCCCTGACTGGACTGTGTGACTGAGGCAAGGTCCATAATCCCTTGTGCCTCAGTTTCCTGGGTTGTAAAGTGGAAAATTGTGCAAATCCGTCGGGGCAGATATGAAGACAGAGTGGTTTAACAGATGCAGAAAGCTCCAAAGCATGCCCCACCCACAGCCAGTGCTCTTACTCTTGGCCACTGGCAGTCCCTCAGGCATCTCATTTGGAGTTCCATGGACCTCTATTCAAATCCTGCTCCGCCATTCTCCAGCTCTGCCTTGAGGCCCAGCAGGACAAGGTTATTCAGGTTCCCCCTCTGTAAAATCCGAATGATTCCATCCATATCCAAAAGCAGTTGAAAAGACTGACAAGAGGCACATGAAATCTGGGTCTGGCATGTTGTTAGTCCTCACTAATGCTGTTACTCATATTAATCATTGTAACTAATCGTCATTCACAGTTTCTGATGAAAGACACGGTTTAAAGACAGATTGCCTTTTCCTATTCGACCCCACCCCCAGCTGCCTTTCCCCCACAGATACCTGTATGCATGTGATCTGGGTGCTGTCACATAACAAAGTACAAAGGAAGACCTGGTACTGGAGGCCAGCAAAGTTTAGTTTGCCTGTGGCCTACATTTCTCTTAATTAATTAGAAGGGACGAATTTTCTCGGGCTCTTTCATTTTCTCCATTTCCTGGCTCTAAAACACAACAATCTAAAGGCAGAATTGGGGTAAAATTCCTTTGGCAAAAAACCAAAAAATTGAATTAAACACATTGGGAAACAGGGGGAAAAGGCAGAGTGGGGACAGCAGTATGACAAGGACTAGGGAAAGAGACAGACAGCAGACAAGAAATCCGCTGAGCACTAAGCTCAGCTCAGCTTCAATTTCTGGAAAGATGTGCAAACTGGAGGGGTTGCTTCTTGAATACAGGTGTAAATGGTATCATCACCTTGTGCACAAAGCAAGCTGCTTGCTCACAAACCTATTAACTGGTAAATAGCAATGTTCAGTAATTCCAGCTATTAAAAACAGCTTAAAGAGAAATCAAATCTCATTTAGCAGGGATTGCAGGGGTCTTCTTGGACTATTTTAAAGTTTCATATTCATCTAAGGAAACAGGCTCTAATTCTCCAATGTTGGCTTTCTTGGAGGCAATGCCATTTCCAGGCTTATTAAACATCCATTTAAAGGGACAAGGAAGACCTGTGAATGGTGCCCCCCAGACAGCAGCAGGACTATGAATGATCTTCCCAGTCAAGGGAAACCACAGGGACAGGTGGAACATTTCCTGCAATTTGCATATGAAACAAGGTTGTCTGTGCTTTGCTCCCAGTGAAAAGAAGTGATCAAAATTAGAGGGAGGGTCTGTACATATCCTCAGTTCATGAGGTCAGGTTCATATACCATCACAAAAGCAAGAGGTCTCACATTGCTTGAGCACTTACTGCGGCTTTCTCTGCCAATGTGTATCACTTGTTCAGACAGAGCTGTGTTCTGTCTCACAACCCCATAACCTCCCAGAGACTTATTTTGTGACAACATCAGGGTCACCAGGAAAGCCAGGTTATTTTATAAGCTATCAGTCATAATTATGTGCTAATTTTTAAGTGTTAGTATTCAAAAAAGTCAGATAACCTTTGCTTACTTGATTATCAATATACGTCTGTTCAGCTTCTAAGACCTACATAAACCTAACAGCAGAAAGACATTGCAAGTCAATCAGCTGGCAGAGGAGAATAAAATCAGTTCTCTGAGCTCCAGTCTGATGACCCCATAACCAAATCAAACTACTCATCTTCCTTCCCTTGGGAGTAAAATTCTTCATCTCCAAATCTCTTCAGTCTCACACTTCTCAGAATAAGTGCCCTGCACATGGATAGGTTGGCTTTAGCCTAATTATCCTTTGCAACCACTGGTGAAGACCATGTTTTTGTCCTGTATTTATCTTGATTGGAAACCAAACTTACTAGATCCTTTCAAAGATGTTGCTGCTTGAATCCTTCCAAAATTAGAATAGATGCATCCCCATTCCCAAGGCATTTGAGAAATGCAATATTAATGGGACATTGAAAAGTCAATGGGTCATTCTCTAGGCATATGAGAGACTTGGTACACACAAGCAAAAAAGTCCCCTAGGTCCCCTTTAATTACCATTCCCTTCCTGTACACCTCCTTCATCATTGCTGATTACAGATATATCCATGTCTGAATAATATCTTCCCACTTTATAATCAGACAACTACCACTTACTCTGATAACCTGAGGCACTCTAAGTATGATTTTGCCTGCAGAACACTCAGTCTGTATTTGGTTTCTTTTCAGGGGGTAGGCAAATTACCATACACTTTGAGGCAGAAAGCTGACTGGAACAACATACTAAGAAGACATGAATTCTGTCAGCCCACACCACCATGCCCAAGGTGAGGTTTCAGGAATAGCTCTAAATACATGATGCTGGAAATTCTGTCCCAGTGCTGTCACAGAGGAGAACACCATGTACATGGGCTTTAAACCTTGAAGCTTCTCATCAAGTCTTCTATAAAAACCCACTTACTCTAAGGGATCTATTTTCATAACAGAAATAATTATTTCTTAATTTTATAATATCCATTGCCTTCTGTGACTTGAGTTGCCCCCAACTATAGATTCACATTCTGTTGGATTCACACAGAAGTGTTTTAAGGAAAGAATAACCCTGGTCTGTGGGTGAGGAAAGAGAGACAAGTGGACCTGCCTCAGTCATTCCAGGGGAAGTCGGCACTCTCGGATGGAATTTGATGACTGTACTGTGTGGGGTCATAGTGAAGGGACAGCACAGAGTCCTGAAATCAAGCCCAGCACAAGTCAGAGATTCAGGTTCTAGCCTGGCTTCCACCACCTTGAATCAACCATTGACCTAGAATCTAAACTCTCTAGGGCTAGGGCAGTGTTCCCAAACTGGGATTATGTGAGGAGCTTTGGAGTAACGGATACCTGGGCCAACCCCTGGCATTCCCATATAATTGATCTGGATAGCAGAGCTCTTAAGTCTTTCCCAAGTGATACTCCTCCAGAGCCTCAGTGTCTTTACCATGAAATATGGAGTGATAATATGTATCCCATAAAACTATAATCATAGTAGGAAAATGCAAGGATAGTTTGTATGAGAAAAAAAATAGCATGGGAAGAAGTGGTCTGCACATGAAATGACATACACATTTTAAGTGCACCAAAGAAAAGAAGTGTTCTAAAACCAATCAAGATTGGTGTCCAAAATGGTTTTCTTTCTTAATAACTTGCCTATAGGGAACTAGAAGCCCTAGGAGGGCTTTAGATTCTGATCCAACACCAACCAATGGGACAACTTTGAATAGGGAATATAAAGAAGAACAGTTTCCAGGCATTGCCTTATGAACCAGGCTCTTTCCAGATAATACGCTTGCTCCTTCACACTGCTTACTCAGCTCTGTGTTAAGCATTGCGCTGGTGATAATGGATAGAAAAATGAGGCATGCCTTTCTCTGCCCTCCAGCAGTCCATTGCCTGGTTACAGGGGGTATCGATGTTACCAACAGCCAGTGTTGTCATCAGACGATGGCCAGCAAACCTGCAGAGGGGAACCCAGAGTGGGGAGATGCTAAATTTCCCCAGAGTAAAATGATTTTACAACAGAGGGGCTATTTGGCCTGAACCCTAAAGGAAGGGTACAAGCTTGCCAGAGGGAGATAGGGTTATGTGAAAAGGCATGCTGTGTTCAGAGACTAAGTAATTCAATAGAAGGTGAAGAGGAAGTTGTAGGCAGAGGCTGAAGAACGCTGCTTTTTCTGCTACAGCATATGGACTTCTTATTCCCATTTTATAGGTAAGAAAACTGAAGCTCACATCAAGGCCACGTAGCAATGGAGAGTTAGATATGGTCTTTGAGCAAGGAAGTAGCATGGTTGGATTTTTCCTTGGAAAGCTAATTCAAGGAGCAATTTGAAAGCAGGATTGATCAAATACTCAGGAGCACGGGGAAGGGATGACAAGACTTGGACGAGGGTGCTGTCAGGGAGGGTAAGGAATGGAGACGTTTTTGAGTACTTAGGTGTGTCTGGTGGTGATGGTGGAAAGATACAAGAGGGGATCTGGCTGGGGTATTGTAAAGAAACAGGTGATCTATTTCACCCAAGAGTCACCTCTGCAAACCTGAATCCTGCCGGTTGATGCTTTTGCACTTACTTCATGGGTTTACCTACTTACTGCTTCCTAAACTTTGAGATCTACACAAGTTGGTAATCACTTGAAAATTTTCAATTAATGTTAAAAAAAAAACAAGTAAATCTATTCTTTCTTTTGACTGCTCTATTGATTAAAATGAATGTCTGTGCTAGGACTGCTGAACCATGAAAAGCAATCTGTCTTAGATGGGTAACAGATCGTTAGGAAATCATTGGGTTGAAGGAAAGAGTGGAGAAAAAAATTTGCACAGACCCACGTGTGGGGGTGTCGGTGTGTCTATCTGTAGCTACGTAGCTGTGTGTAGATATGTGCTTTTCTATATATAGGGGACATATGCCACATTCTTCAATCAGAGCCAAAGGCACAGGCAAGATTCCTGACAGAGGGGCACCATCCACAGCTTAGCAGAATCTAAGCCTTGCTGCAGGGTACGTGGCAGGGACAGGGGAGTGAGGGGCTATTCAGATAATAAATTCAGCTCTCAAGAAGCCCTATCTGACATGTTTGACAGAACCTAAAACATTGTACTTCAAGACCATTCTCTGGAAAATTTGGAAAAACAAGTGGCATTAATATGTATGCCTCTCATTTCATCAAAATGTTAGTTTATAAGAGCTATTCTACATAACTGAAACCCTTTGCTTAAGAAGGGGGAGAAAAGGAAAATAAGAAAGAACTCTTTCTCAGCAACTACTTTCTACTACCTTCTCAAAATAAAGCAAGTTACTGCAAACTCTGCAAGGTACACATTAGAGTTAAAATTGAAATCCACCCATCTTTAGAAGATTCTGAAACGAAATATTTGTCCTCTATAAAATCCCGTTATATAGGATAAGTATGAGAGGAAACTGGAGAAAGAAGGCCTTCCATTAAGACAGATAAATAAAAATAAAGGGACAAGGACGCCCCTTCCCTGCAAGGACAGCTTGCTCTTGTCACACACTCATTAGCTAAATTATTCAAAATAGCACTAACATTTCCCTTGTGACCTTTCATTAATAGCCGCCCACTCTTCCTTTTTCAGTGCCTTCATCTCTGTGGTCTGTCTGTTCTGCACCCCCAGCATTGTCTCCCTTCCAGCTCTTCCCCCCAATCCTTCTTTTCTCATTGCCACTAAATATAGGATACCTATTTTCAGGACACTATCTCAGTTCATCCATTTGCTGGAGCTGTGGATCCTCACTGGGGACTTGCTGATGCCCTCTCAGACGACAGGGATAGAGGTCAAGAGTGGGAATAGACTTGCGCTTCTCCAGATGACTGGCTCTTGCTTGAGCAGAATACTCCTCTATCTTCTGGGTCAAACTTAATGGAAAGGAGACTCATTTGGAAAAGCTATCCGAGCCATGTCATGTGATGGAATTTGTCTTCTCTATTTGCTAGTTGTATAGCTTGAACATAGCACTTAAAAGTCTCTGGGCTCCAGTTTCTTTACCTGTAAAATGGGAATAATAACTGTTATAATGGTAGCTGGTCAATTGTACTTGAAAATTGATTTAGTTTTCGCGAAGTTAAAGATTTTCTGAAAATCTGGAAGCAGGTTTTGACTTACTTAGTGTCTGAGAAATGTGAGCTGGACACCTCCCAGAGGCTGTAGCAAGGCCTAGATGATTAAACGCATGTAAAAGTCTTAGAACAGTGCCTAGCACAAAGCAAGCATCACTACTCACTTTCTTTGCTATGATGCTAAGAAACAATGACAGGAACTAAATTTTCTCACAAAGAGTAACAAATAACACTCTATGTTATTAAATACTGAGTCAAGAAAAGGGGATAAAGATATAAGGAGTGGTAGAAAGAATCTCCCTAAAAACTCTTAAAAGGGGAAAAGGGCCATGTCCCACACGGAATTGGTGGAGGGAGCCAAAGGACCCTTTTCCCTTTCAACTAGACCTACATGTGTGTCCTATTTCTTATGGACTCTGGTAGTGTTGGAACTACAGAGATGAATTAAGACACAGACCCTGTCACAGACAAGCAGACCAATGAGGGTGACACCAAAGGCTCCAGCAGTCCTTGGCATAGAGTCGGCATTCACTAATGAATGAAAACATGGATTTAAGAATGAATGAATGAAGGGGCACCTCAGTGGCTCAGTGGGTTAAAGCTTCTGCCTTCGGCTCAGGTCATGATCTCAGGGTCCTAGGATCGAGCCCCGCATCGGGCTCTCTGCTCAGCAGGGAGCCTGCTTCCTCCTCTCTCTCTGCCTGCCTCTCTGCCTACTTGTGATCTCTGTCAAATAAATAAATAAAACTTAAAAAAAAAAAAAGAATGAATGAATGAAGACTATAAAAATAGTAATAAAAATCTCTTGCATAGGAAACACTTTTGAGAAAAATGCTGCTAATATAGAAGTCCATTAACCTTTTGAGCTCAATTAACCTTTTATCTTAGTGCACGTAAATAATTATTTAGTGCTTAGTACTAAGCACATAAAGAATACAATAAGTGCACCACATGTCTGGCTGCACATAGAATATTCTTGTTCCCAGAAAATTTTAATGCATCTTAGGGTGGAGTATGATTTATTCTATTTCTGGTTTTGTCTTACTTTTTTTGTGTAAATTAAGTGTTTTTTAATAGATAAAATTTAATTTAAAAAATAATGACTTCTAATAATTAAGGTAATAGAAAGTATAATAAATACCTAAAAATCTGTGAAAACCAGATTAAATTATATAGGATAAAGGGTTAATTGGCTGTGCCTTTAATATGCTTTTCCTAGTCAAGACGTTCCATCCACCAGCTTAAATAGCTGTCAATGCACCTGCAAATTGATTTGTCCCTTGATGAAGTTAAAGATTTCTGAAAATCTGGAAACAGTTGCTAGAACCTTGCTCTTGTTGTTAACATCTGAGGCATGTGCGCTTTTTCCCCACTATTTTTCATCTTAGAATTCTAGCATCAGCATAAATTTGGAGAACTTGCCTTTTCCTTAGATATAGGAATACAGAAAAAACAATATAAAACCAGTTTTATTTTTCTCCATGTAGTAAGCCATTTTTTCCAATCACATCAATTAAAGACAATCTCTTCCTGATTGCTTTCCAGTACCGCCTAAAAAATATATTAAATGAACTTGGATCTATATCTAATATCTTATTTTCCTCCATGGCTCTATTGGTCTATTCTTATACAAGCACCCACATATTGAATCACTATGATTTTATGGCATAATACGTAGGAGAACACTATTTTTTTTTTAACAAAGTTTACTTATACATGGGTCTTTTCTTTTCATATAAATTTTAGAAACATTATTTAGCTTTTTTAATCCAACTAGTACTGTAATTGGAAATGTATTGAATTTATAGATTAATTCAACAATATTGTTATCCTGATGATAACAACTTATATTAAGAGTATGAAATGAGGGGCGCCTGGGTGGCTCAGTGGATTAAGCCGCTGCCTTCGGCTCAGGTCATGATCTCAGGGTCCTGGAATCGAGCCCCGCATCGGGCTCTCTACTCCGCAGGGAGCCTGCTTCCTCCTCTCTCTCTACCTGCCTCTCTGCCTACTTGTGATCTCTGTCTGTCAAATAAATAAACTCTTTAAAAAAAAAAAGAGTATGAAATGATTCACCATATATTTGGATTTTATCTATATATGAATTGAAATATTTTTAGACTTTTACATAAATATCTAGTATATTTTTTGCTAATTACTATATTTTGTTTTTGTTTCTGGCTTTTGTAGGTGGTATCTTGGATTTTAAAATATTCTAGTTCGTTGTTGCTAGTATAGAGAAAAGCCTTTGATCTTTTTAAGTTAATCTTGTGTGTGAAAACTTCGCTGACCTTTGTTTTTAGTTATAATGGTTTAATTCTGTTGGTTTTTCTTTGTATATGATCATGTTATCTGCTTATGACAGTTTTGGATTTTCCAATTATTTCAACTTTGATTTATTGTTTGCATTTATTCTTTTTTAAAAAGCATATTAAAACATCTGCTTTAATTCAGACTGCTTGTGGGTGAGTTTAACCCCCAATACTGACTATTTCCCACAGACTTACATAATCTATTCTCTTTTGGGGACATCTTAACATCCCCATTCATTTTTGATAGTCCTGCAAAATTCCCCAAAATTTGGCTAATATACCCCGGACTGTGGATGGAGAAATAAAAGCAGTTAAAAGAATTACGGAATGGGTACTAGAACTCTCCTTTCCAAATCAAAGGATAGAAATGAGTTTAGGTGTAATGTTCTAATTATAGTTATTTTCTGAATGTTTGTATAAGAAATGATTGACACATTCTGTACTGTCCATGTATAAATAAGTAACAACTAAGACACACCCTGTTTCTTCCAGTTTCTGTTGCAACTTCTTCTAACCATTTTCTATATATTATCTCATTTCACTTAACAAAGTTTTGAGGTGAGTACTGTTATTTTCCTCATTTTATTGGTAGCAAATCAGAGGCAAGAAGAGGTTAAATACTTTGCCAAAAGTCACAGAGCTAGTGAGAACCAGGAACCCGGCCCCAGAGCATTCTCACCGTTATGCTCTGTCTTCTGCATCCCATGGCACTCCATCTCAGGAGGAAAAACCAGCACCTCTTCGATAGTAATCGCTAGTCAGCTTCACTTCATCGCCTTTATCAGTCAGTGCTATTTTAATGTCCTTTATTTTGGCACAGCTAAGTAGAATAAGGAATACAGTGTCATTACCTTGCTCTCTCCTTCTTTTCCTCCTAGCAGTCCAGCTAGCAGACTCTCCAAACCAAAATAGTCAAGTACGTCTGCTGTCCCAAAGAGAGTTCAACCACAGGAGAGGAAAGAGAGGAAAGGCACATTTCTGAAGGCAGCTGCTTTCCGTCCGCCTCAGCAATGATGCTGTGTGTCCACAGAGAGAACTGCTGAACAGGGTTACAATCTGGGCAAGAAAGACAACTTTCTAGCTTCTCTGAGTGGGGCTTCTTTTTTTTTTTTTCCATTTTATTTATTTTTTCAGCGTAACAGTATTCATTCTTTTTGCACAACACCCAGTGCTCCATGCAAAACGTGCCCTCCCCATTACCCACCACCTGTTCCCCCAACCTCCCACCCCTGACCCTTCAAAACCCTCAGGCTGTTTTTCAGAGTCCATAGTCTCTTATGGTTTGCCTCCCCTTCCAAATTTTGTTTTTTTTTTAATAAACATATAATGTATTTTTATCCCCAGGGGTACAGGTCTGTGAATCGCCAGGTTTACACACTTCACAGCACTCACGATAGCACTTACCCTCCCCAATGTCCATAGCCCCCTCCCCCTCTCCCAATCCCACCTCCCCCCAGCAACCCCCAGTTGACTCTGAGTGGGGCTTCTTAAAAGAAGCACTATTATTTTGTTTTGAGTATTGAAAATACTTAGATTAGACACATCTATGTTCAATTTTGAATAGCCCTTCCCCTCCCCTCTCCCCCCGAAAATCCAAATATAAAATGCAAAGACTAATATTCTAATTTACAGATATTCTGTTTATAGATAGGATTGGTTCTTTCTGTTTCAGTAATAGAGAGATGGATAGCCAATAGTGTATTGTCTGCCTGTGAAAACAAGACAAATATTTTTAAATTATGATGAGGTAAAAACTGAAAGCTTTTCTGCTAAGGTCAGGAACACGGCAGGGATGTCCATTATCACCACTGCTATTTAACATAGTACTAGAAGTCCTAGCCTCAGCAATCAGACAACAAAAAGAAATTAAAGGCATCCAAATCGGCAAAGAAGAAGTCAAACTATCACTCTTCGCAGATGATATGATACTATATGTGGAAAACCCAAAAGACTCCACTCCAAAACTGCTAGAACTTGTACAGGTATTCAGTAAAGTGTCAGGATATAAAATCAATGCACAGAAATCAGTTGCATTTCTGTACACCAACAACAAGACAGAAGAAAGAGAAATTAAGGAGTCAATCCCATTTACAATTGCACCCAAAACTATAAGATACCTAGGAATAAACCTAACCAAAGAGGCTAAGAATCTATACACAGAAAATTATAAAGTACTCATGAAAGAAATTGAGGAAGACACAAAGAAATGGAAAAATGTTCCATGTTCCTGGATTGGAAGAATAAATATTGTGAAAATGTCTATGCTACCTAAAGCAATCTACACATTTAATGCAATCCCTATCAAAATACCATCCATTTTTTTCAAAGAAATGGAACAAATAATCCTCAAATTTATATGGAACCAGAAAAGACCTCAAATAGCCAAAGGAATATTGAAAAAGAAAGCCAAAGTTGGTGGCATCACAATTCCGGACTTCAAGCTCTACGACAAAGCTGTCATCATCAAGACAGCATGGTACTGGCACAAAAACAGACACATAGATCAATGGAACAGAAGAGAGAGCCCAGAAATAGACCCTCAACTCTATGGTCAACTAATCTTCGACAAAGCAGGAAAGAATGTCCAATGGAAAAAAGACAGCCTCTTCAATAAATGGTGCTGGGAAAATTGGACAGCCACATGCAGAAAAATGAAATTGGACCACTTCCTTACACCACACACGAAAATAGACTCCAAATGGATGAAGGACCTCAATGTGAGAAAGGAATCCATCAAAATCCTTGAGGAGAATGCAGGCAGCAACCTCTTTGACCTCAGCCGCAGCAACATCTTCCTAGGAACAACGGCAAAGGCAAGGGAAGCAAGGGCAAAAATGAACTATTGGGACTTCATCAAGATCAAAAGCTTTTGCACAGCAAAGGAAACAGTTAACAAAATCAAAAGACAACTGACAGAATGGGAGAAGATATTTGCAAACGACATATCAGATAAAGGGCTAGTATCCAAAATCTATAAGGAACTTAGCAAACTTAACACCCAAAGAACAAACAATCCAATCAAGAAATGGGCAGAGGACATGAACAGACATTTCTGCAAAGAAGACATCAGATGGCCAATAGACACATGAAAAATTGCTCCACGTCACTCAGCATCAGGGAGATACAAATCAAAACCACAATGAGATATCACCTCACACCAGTCAGAATGGCTAAAATTAACAAGTCAGGAAATAACAGATGCTGGCGAGGATGCAGAGAAAGGGGAACCCTCCTACACTGTTGGTGGGAATGCAAGCTGGTGCAACCACTCTGGAAAACAGCATGGAGGTTCCTCAAAATGTTGAAAATAGAACTACCCTATGACCCAGCAATTGCACTACTGGGTATTTACCCTGAAGATACAGACGTAGTGATCCGAAGGGGCACGTGTACCCGAATGTTTATAGCAGCAATGTCTACAATAGCCAAACTATGGAAAGAACCTAGATGTCCATCAACAGATGAATGGATAAAGAAGATGTGGTATATATACACAATGGAATACTATGCAGCCATCAAAAGAAATGAAATCTTGCCATTTGCGATGACGTGGATGGAACTAGAGGGTATCATGCTTAGTGAAATAAGTCAATCGGAGAAAGACAACTATCATATGATCTCCCTGATATGAGGACGTAGAGATGCAACATGGGGGGTCAGGGGGATAGGAGAAGAATAAATGAAACAAGATGGGATTGGGAGGGAGACAAACCATAAATGACTCTTAATCTCACAAAACAAACTGGGGGTTGCTGGGGGGAGGTGGGGTTTGGAGAGGGGGAGGGGGTTATGGACATTGGGGAGGGTATGTGCTATGGTGAGTGCTGTGAAGTGTGTAAACCTGGTGATTCACAGAGTTGTACCCCTGGGGATAAAAATACATTATATGTTTATTAAAAAAGAAAAAAAAAAGAAAGGATGAATACCCAACTTTTGTAGCAACATGGACGGGACTGGAAGTGATTATGCTGAGTGAAATAAGTCAAGCAGAGAGAGTCAAGTATCATATGGTTTCACTGATTTGTGGAGCATAACAAATGACATGGAAGACATTGGGAGATGGAGAGGAGAAGGAAGTTGAGGGAAATTGGAAGGGGAGGCGAACCATAAGAGACTATGGACTCTGAAAAACAACCTGAGGGTTTTGAAGGGGTGGGGGTGGGAGGTTGGGGGAACCAGGTGGTGGGTAATAGGGAGGGCACGTATTGCATGGAGCACTGGGTGTTGTGCAAAAACAATGAATACTGTTATGCTGAAAAAATAAATAAATAAATTTAATTAAATTATGATGAGGTATATTTAATCATGCAAGAATAAGCTCGAAGTTTACAGCTAAATTTGGTTCTGACTTGTAAGTGCAGGTATTCCAAGCTATACTCAAAGAAGAAGCTAGCAGCGTGGCTAGAGCCTTGCTGAGAGAATGGGAAAACTCTTCATCTCAGGTTAAAGAGTGTGAAATGTGCATTTCTTCACCTGCACAAACCCCTCCCTCATTCTTGTTTTATCTCCCACGAATCGATGAGTCCAGGTTTTTATGAAGTCCTCAGAGTTTCTATTTTCAAACTACTACTTTATTCACTACTGCCAGAAATAAGTCACCTCAGCAAACTCTAATGGTGGCAATTTTGTGATGCATAAAATTGATTTATGCTTACAATCAAAATGTATTTCCCTTGATAATTTATGCTCAACAGTTTAACATAATTATTTGTGCCACAATTTTAACATTTCTACCTTCCTGTCAACTTTAGAATACAAATACATATATATACACAAAACAAAACAAAACAAACAAACAAAAAAAAAACCTCACTATCCTTCAGAGGCAGGATTTATTAAAAAAAAAATCAATGTCATAGCAGCCTCTTTTGTATTTTGTTGTGACAAGGCTGAATTTAAACAGCCTAGGAAGTCAAAACAACAGGAGAAATATCAATACATATTAACTTAATCAAGAAGCTCTGCTCTGTCATCCTTGTCTACACTCAAATTATGCTTCCACTGTAAGTTCCACATAGCTATTGGCATTTTGTAACTTCTCCACAAATATTTGCAGTCTTCAGCGGTCATCCAAAATGAAGGGTGACTATAGGCTCCATGACACCTTCTTTGCATCTGTATGAGATTTTGTCACAACCGTTTTAAGAATATCACTCCTCAGGCAAGCTCTGACTCACTTGTTTAAATTCACAATCTTAAAATGTCTTTTATCTAGCAAATGCTTTTTTTCACGTCCCCCAATGACATTCCAATAGAAACTTCATTCTCTGTTGTTCTGCATAAGCCTCTTTGAAAAGAAAAAAATTATTAAAAGACATGTTAAATCCAGATAAATGCACAATGTACCAGCCCCATCCAATCCTGGGTGAGCCACACAGGACTCTGAAACATGCATCTGATGAAGGCACCAAGAGTTAGAGCAATGAGACAAGCATACCGAGTATAGAGACCAAATAGACTTGACATTTTCAGGTGCTATTCATTCATGCCAACATGTTCTGTTCTTTTTCCCCAAAAAGTAATTGGAAGAGACACTCCAGCAGTCTCATTAAGCATATAAAATGTTCACATTATTACACATGAAGATGACTCTGCTGGCCCATGAGTACTCTGAGCTGTTTCCAGAGTAACAAGTGAGTGTCCAGCCATTCCCATTCTCCTATTTGCTACCCCTGGAGATCCAATGCTTTAACCAACAACTGGTCCCAGGGGAAACTTACAGTCATGGAGACAAGTGGACTTTAGTGTCTACCTGAGCATGGACCCACACTGATACTTAAAGACAGGCTGCACAATGTGTGGGGCCAAGCATAAAATGAAATTCAGGTTCCCTCATTCCATGAATAAGAACTTCGAGTCAGTGGCAGCAGAACATTACACCAAGCCTGAGGGCCTTCCCTGAGCTAGACTTTGTGCGACTGTACAGGTCTCAGATCTGTGAGGCTGGCCTGCTGTTATTTCTGTCATTCACTTGGAGATAAGAGACAAGGGGACTTTGCCACATGATCAGAGGGCCCAAATGTGTAGCTGTCAATAGAAAACCCTCACTCAAGCAGTTCATTCCAAGAAAGCATCCCTCACTTCCCCAGGAAAACAATCCAGATCATTGTTTCCTATTTCTTGGGATAAAAGTGGTCCAACATGAGCTCCTTTGAGAAGGAAATAAATGCACCCAGTCTCTCTTTATTCTTAGAAACCCAGTCGCTCTAAAATTTCCTTTCTTAGAAGGAAACAAGTGCTATCCTTGTGCTGTGATTTCTGGGGAAATATAGGAACTAACTCCTCTGTCTTTCCATGTCCTCACTATAGTTATTCCCAGGGAGAAAGAACGCATCCTAGTTGATTTCTAAAACACTCTTTTGAGAATATCCAAACTTACATAATTCTTCATGTAATACAAATATTAAAACAACTAGGATTTTGCAACCATTAGTCTTTAAAATGACACAAAAAGAGAAAAGTGTATTTACATTTCCATAAACCCTAGGACTCACTTGAGTCAACCTGTAAGAGTGGTTTTTGTCAACATTATTGTTTGTTATTATCAAAGGTATGAGATGGGTGACTATGTGGTTCTGTTGGTTAAGTGTCCAACTCTTGATTCCAACTCAGGTCATGCTCTCAGAGTCATAAGATCAAGCCCTGCATGGGTTTTAAGTTCAGCGGGGTATCTACTTGAGATTCTTTCCCTCTGCTCCTCCCCCACTCAAATAATTAAATAAATCTTTTAAAAAAGAAAATATGAGAAAACCAAATTTTAAACCTTTCCTGTTGACTTTTCTTCTCAACAACTTAAAGTCACCACACCATGAGGTGGTAAGAATTGTCATCTTTTATGAGAAATTCAGCTTTTACTTTTCCCAAAATGACATGTAACAGAAGCCCAATTTAAAGAATTTGTTAACAATTAGGGTAAAAAGATTACCTATAGATCACCTTCTGTTAATTGATTCTATTAATAAAACTTAATGTCAAACAAAATCCCAGAATATTTCTGTAACCATGACTGATGTTCAGACACATGTATTCCTGCAATAATTATTTGTTGAGTTCCTACTGGCATTAGAGCATTCCATTAGATACTTACATTCTAAAATATAAGTATATAGAATATAGAAAAACTAATGTACACTTGAGGTACTTACAGTTTAATAAAGAAATGAATGTAAAGATAAATAACTATAATAGGGGGATGAATGCCATAAAAGGACCATAGATTTGGTGTTGTGGAGATTAGGCAAGAAGATACTACTTCCCTATGTGGAGATCATCAGAGGTTCCCCATGGAAGAACTATTAATGTCATTATTCCTTAAACTATGGATAAGAATGTGGAGCACTTATGCAGGCAGGGCCTTCCACCAAAAGGAAACAGCATTAGTTATACCCTGATAGTAAACCCTAGTCTAGTCTATCTAGTAACACCTAGATAGTAACCATTTGATCTACTCTTCCCCTTCTTCTCTGTAATTTCCAGAGAAATCTATACTTGCTGAATCCCCCTTCTCCTCTCCTGGGCTCTCAAGTAATCTGGTTTTTGCTCCCACCTTCAACTGAATATTTTCTCAAAAAATGCCACTTAGAAGCTCTTAAATGTCAAATGAAATGGGCATTTTAAAATCCTAATCTCCTTGCTATGTGTGATATAATTAATCACTCCTTGTTCTGAGGCTTCCATGATGCCACATTCTCTGGCTCTCCTTGTACCTCGGACAGCTCCCTCTGTGGTCCCTTCCTGGGTTTGTCTTCTCCCATCTGCTCCTTAAGGGTTGCCATTTCACAGGGTTCTGTCCTCCACCCACTGTTTTTCTCACTCCACATGCTCCCTGGGTAACCACAGCCATTCTCATGATTTTAATCACCATCTATATGCCAATGATTCCTAAATCTATATTTCCAGGCTTGGCCTCATCCCCTGAGCTTCAGACTCATATATCAAAGCTCCACTTCAATATCCTACAGGCAACTAAAACTCAACATGTTGAAAATGAAAATCATTAGTTTTTTTCCCCCTAAAATATCACCTCTTGTAATTTCTGCCTTAGTTGGAGTTTGCTGATTTTATTCACTATGTAGTTCTCAAATCTGTTCCCTATTTCCCCATCATTCATACCAAGGCCCCAGCTTGATACCTTATCAGCCTTATCTGGAGTACTGTAAAAGCCTCCCAACACCATCGTATTCCCTCAGACTCACCCCTGAACATCTGCCAGATATCAATTATACACACACACACATACACTTTGAACCCTGCCAACAATACATTTCTTGGGAATCAGATCCAGGTTTCTTAACCTGAAATTCAAGGCCCACTATGACCTCTCCATTGCAAGAGAAAGAAGAAGCTCTGAAACTGTCTCTTGACCACTGATGAGGAACCCATAAAGGATTTCAGGGCAGCACCAATGGCCCAAATGAATGGAATGAGCTTGATTTTTATAGAGGTATTTTCCTGGCTAGATGTCTTCAGCACTATACAAAAGTATAAGTATAGAAACAGAGAAGGTAGACAGAAGGATTGACCCATGATCAGTGTGGTATAATAATAGCGTTTAGGACATTGTCCAGAGAGTCAATGAAATTTAAAGGAATAGTCCATGGAGTGTGGGCTTGATAGAGGAGAAACAGAAAAGGGGAAGAGAAACAGGTTGATGGGGAAAAAAAATAACAGAAATAAAAGACTGGCAGTTTCAATGAGACTAAAATAATGGAGTGAATATCACAGCAAAGGGAAACTAGTCAGACAGTGGTGTGCTTAAATGTAAATTCTAGAGATGGAACTGTTCTAGGTAAACACACGATTCTGGCTGTGGTCAGTTTTAATGCATAGCTAATATAAAGTGAAGGTAAAAGACATTGGAATTTGAGGAAGCTGTGAGTCCCTAAAGCTAGATAGTAGAGTAGAGCATTCATCACTGTATATATCACACTGGACTATAAATGTCTGTTTGTAGGTCTGTCCTTTCTAGACAAAAACCTACCAGAGATCAAGTCCAAATTCCCCAGGATCCAGCACAGTGCCTAAAGTAGAGTAAATAGTCAGCAAAGTATTTAATGATTAACAGAAGCTTGAAAGTGGGGAATTCTGGGACATATACAAGATGCAGTATAATTTGGGTGGTTCAGATGTACAAAGATTAATAGTGAGAACTAACACTGTGGCCAAATAATGGATGCCTTTGTATAACAAGCTGTGATACTGTGATTTATAATAAGAAATAAAATATATATTTGGTCTTCATCTCCATTTTGGGCACAGAGCTCCTAAAATACTGGAATTTTTCTTTTGTTTTATTAATGAGGTGACTTTTGGAAAACACCTAATGATAGGGAATCAAACACAAGTAGAGTGTTAAAACTTTCAATCCCACTCCCTGATTTCCAGGGAGGGGAGAGGTGCTGGAGGTTGAATCAACTGCCAATGGCTAATAATTCAATCAATGAAGCTTCCGTAAAGCCCCAAAAGGATGTGGTTTGGAGAGCTTCTAGGTTGATAAACCAGAATGCTTCCACATGCCACTCTGTTGGGCCTCAAACTCCATGAGGACAGCAGTTCCTTTGTTCAGTACCTCAACCTGTGTATCTCTTCATCTGGCTATTAACTCATATCCTTGAATATCCTTTTTAATGAGCCAGCAACCTAGTGAGTAAACTGGTTTCCTGAGTCCTGTGGGCCACTCTCACAAATTAATTAAACCCAAGGAAGGGGTTGTGGGAATCTATGATTTATAGCCATTGGGTCAGAAACACTAAAACCTGTATTTGCCACTGGCATCTGTAGTAGAGGAGAGTCTAGTGGGACTGACTCCTTAACCTGTGGAATCTGATGCTACTTCTGAGTAGACAGTGTCAGAATTGAGTTGGATTATAGGATACAGAGCTGTTGTCAGAGCATTCCTTGGTGCTATGAGGGAAATCATCCCCCAACCCACACTGGAACTGGGTGCAGAATCAGTATAGGCAAAGAAATTGAACTTTATTTTGTAGCAAATTGGAAGTCACTGAAAATTTGGAGCTTAGAAGAAATGGAATGTACCATTTCTTGGTACAAATGGAATGTACCAGAAATGGAATGTAGAAGGAATGGAATCAGTACTGTATTCACAACTATGATTAATATTTATGACCCAAAAGCATGACACAACGTTACCTTCTGAATCATCAAGGAAAAATTATGTTGTGTTTACCATAGTAATTCTGTCCCGATAACTATACTGTTTCTATTATCACTCTTTGGAACTCATAATCTGCTCCCTCCATTCAGATAATGGCAATTCAACAAAGGATTATTGAATTCCTTTTAAGTACTAAGCTCCAGGCTAGGCACTTTTACAAATGCTATTATACTCCATTGAAAAGATTAGTTTCATAAACCAGATCATCAGATTTCCAAACATTGTTAGGAAATGAATATAATATTTATATATCATAGTATTTCTTGGGCCCAAAGATCTCAGCCACATACAAGATTATGCAGTTTGTTTTGTTTGTATTTTAATTAAACTGCTTCTATTCAAAGTCTTAGAATATAGGTAGAAACAGAAATTCACCTTCTAAAAATGGAGAAAATAAGACTCAGAAAGATTTAGTAATGTTTCAAAGGTCACAAAGAAAGAAGATAATGAAGCCAAAGTTGGCACTCTGTCTGGAGCTCATGCATGGTCTTCTGTAGGCACCATGATTTAGATATAAACTTCATCAGCTCTGAAATGTGATCTCTGTACAACAGACAAGTGGAAAATTGGCCATTCAGCAAAACACAGTGGAAGGGAAGCAAGCTGCTGGGTGAGTTCCATCATTTATTACCACGCTGGTCCTAAATTTTCACACCTAATTAATCAAGCTTGCTCTGTAATCACTTTTCTACGTGTGGTGTTGGTGGATTTTACAGCTGCAGTTTTAATGAGCTGCTGTTTCTTTTGACATTTGGAAATCTAATCTGGAAAAATGATTCGATGACTTGTAAAGACCTTTCATTTTATATGTTTAGCCATGTAGCTTTCCAGGGTCCTTGGAGCAAACAAGGGGCAACCATATTTTCCATATAGCTGCTGTTCTTGCCAGCACATGGCAGGCCAATTCCTATGGAGTTACTGAACAGATGTGGCTCGCAGCCCAGAGAGCTAATGAGAATTAATATTAGTGATTGTAAACACCTAGGAATAAATGGGAATTTGTGACTTGACTTATGAGAAGATGATATTTGAAAACCCAAAAACTTGCATAAAATACTGAAAATTAGGGAGGCCATCCCATCTTAGGGAACAGAAAGTTAACAGGGTGGACAGAGAAAATATATTCACTACAAACAGGAAACAACTATCAGAATATAAAAATATGTTAACTACGAAGAGAGAGAAACAGCATGAGAAGCAACATTTCTACTTATAAGGAACATTAATTGATATTCTATAGACTATGTAATTCTTGTAATCACTTCTCCAAAATTGGGGTGTTTTGCTGAGGAAAAAAGATCCTAGAGGAAATACACATGTCAAAACATATTATTCCTGAGTGCTTGGCACATATGGATGAGGCTAAATTGGCCTCCTTATTCCCATTGCAAGCCCCACAGGAGCCCTAGGATTAAAGACTGGCAGTCATTGCCCTATCAAGCTGTTCATTCCTAGGGAATTGTAATTTTCAAGCTGGAGGAGGCAATCTGGAAAAAGGACAGTTGCCTGTGAATTCTGCAGTCACTCCACTCCAATATACTAAATGAGATTAATAAACAATTATTTCTTTTGAATCTCACAGTATTCATAAACAGCTCTTGTCATGTGACTTTCTACAGCAAGTATGCTGATTTAATATTTCCTAGATCATACACTTTTTCCTCTTGCACCCTGAACTATTTGCCTTTCAGATTAATTGGTAACTATTTGCATAACCATCTTTGCTTGCCTCCTTCTTGTGGTCTTCCTCGCTTCATCAACAAGTGAAAGATTTTCAGCCATGAAACCAAACAATCAATTTTGGTTGCTAAGAGGGAAGACATCAGCCCAGAAAAATTGAAATTGAAGGGTCAGAATTTGTTAATACCATTTCAAGCTCAGAGCTCATAAGTATTCCAAGGTGCAAAAGAACTTTGCAAATAGTCTGAAAACAAACCAAAGCAAAGAACTGGCTCTGCAGTAGATGGTATTTCAAAATGGCACCACTGAAAAGCAAGGGTAGACACAATACATAGAGCATCCTGCATTGTGTTTAAGACATCGTAAACACACACACACACACACACACACACACACACACACACAGATGCATGGACTCTCTCTGGAAGAGGACACATGAAACTTACAGCTCCTACCTCCATGAAGAGAAACAAGATCCTGGTAAATGGGAGACAGCTGAAGATCTACTTTGCACTCTACATAACTTTGATCCCTTTTAAATTTTGCTTGTTATACATATATGTCTTTTTTTTAAAGATTTTATTTATTTATTTTACAGACAGAGATCACAAGTAGGCAGAGAGGCAGACAGAGAGAGAGGAGGAAGCAGGGTCCCTGCTGAGCAGAGAGCCAAATGCGGGGTTCAATCCCAAGACCTTAGGATCATGACTAGAGCCGAAGACAGAGGCTTTAACACACTGAGCCACCCAGGCGCCCCTACATATATGTCTTATTGACAATAAAACTTCTTTTTCAATGGCAGTTCTCACACTGATAGTTAAGTTGTCTAGTTCTCAATCCCAGATCCAAGATTGGGGAAAGCATTTGTTTGCCATAAAAGCCCACCATCCTATCTTCATCTTTCCCACTGTTCACACTACAGACTATCCCCATTTGGAAGGCTCTGTTTAAGGATACTTTGGAAATCATCCAGCACACAGGTTCTCATATATCAGACAAAGAAATGGCCCAGAGCAATAAAAATTATCTTTCCAAGTTCTCCTTGCTTTCTACAGCATGGTTAAGGACAAAATCTTTTTATAAGAAAATATGGCATGTGTTTCTAACTTTTCTTACCAAAAGGATGAAGTCACGAAGAGCTGGCTTGAAAATATTCCTTCCAGGTAAATCTTTCAAACCCACTAGAAGAGGATTGTTTTGTTTTGTTTTGTTTTTTCTTTTCCCAAGCCTCCATGTACCACTGCTACCAACACTTTGCTCCATTAATCACTCTACCATTTCCAAAAACTCCCTTCCCAACATAATTAAGGAACCTAGAATTAAACATTTTGTTAGTTTGGGGCTTGCAATACCAATCCATCCCAGGAGAAATCAGTGTCCAATCAGTGGCACCACAGAGAACCCAGAGCAGCTGTGCTTCCTAAGGCTGGTGGCGGCTGCCACTGTGTGCATTGATCTGTAGGGATTTCCAAATCTCCCCTAACAGCTCATGAATTTTATAATCCAACCCCACTGTAAACTGCAAATTTAGAATTTGTCAACAAAGACCTAGATGAAGCTAATGCAGCTTTGCATCATCTACAACCTCTCCATAACAGCCCTAGCACCAGCCTGGAAGAACAAGCTGAAGGCCCCATTCCTGACTCTCAGAACCCAAATGTAGATGGGGAGGGTTCTCGACTGTCAGCGCCCCCATCCATCTGATGCAAGGAAGGCTTAGTCTAAACACAGGGTGTGGAAAATTATACTCAGCACAGAATCTCCTCAAGCTTTTGTCTTCTCTATTCTCAGTGATTGCAGAGGCCTACTAACTAGTCCTCAAGTCTTTCTTTCCTTTGTTCTTATCATATCACTGCAGTTTTGACAAACCTATTTATAGTTAGCTGTTTTCAAGACAAATTCCAAACTCTATCTCATGGCATGTGTATTCTATGGTCGAAGCTGCCTGCTTGTCAGCTTCACCAACCCAATTCCCCACATTCACTAGCCATGCTGAACCTCAGGCCTTTCTCAGCTGCCCACAGCCCTGTGCTGTCATGCTTCCACGGTTCTGCTTTCTGCACCAACTCATGGCCTTTTGTGTTTTGCCCCATAATTACATATTCAACTGACTTCAACCCACCTTTTAAGATTTAAATCAGGGGTGCCTGGGTGGCTCAGTGGATTAAAGCCTCTGCCTTCGGCTCAGGTCATGATCTCAGGGTCCTGGTATCGAGCCCCGCTTCGGGCTCTCTGCTCAGTGGGGATCCTGCTTCCCTTCCTCTCTCTCTCTGCCTGCCTCTCTGCCTAGTTGTGATTTCTCTCTGTCAAATAAATAAAATATTTTTTAAAAAAGATTTAAATCAAAAATCTCCCTAAGAAGCCTCTTATGATTTCAGTGCCCACCTTTCGTGCTTGCTGTTTATGTTGGAATTACCTGTTTTGTGTCAACTCCTCTCTAGACCCTGCATTCTCTGGTAGCGTGGCCTTATTCAATCTGGGATTCCAAGAACCCAACATGGTACCTGCTGAGTTATTGGGCATTAAATAAGTGTTTGCCGAAATTTAGTATAAAGGTTAATAGTTCTAGCGTCAGACCATTTTAGGTACAAATTCAACTTTTGTTGCTTACGAAACAGCCTTAGGCAAGTTATTTTACTTCCGAGCTTGTTTCTTTGGTCCTAAAATGGTGAAAATACCATGAATTTCACAGGTTGTTGTAGGGATAAATAAGTTCATATAGATAACAAGCTTAGCAGATAGCAAGTTCTCAGTAAACATAGCTCTATTGTTACCATGGCTCATACTGGCTGTGAAATCTTGTCCAAGTTTCTTGCCCCTCTCCAAGTCTCAGTTTTCTCATCTCTAAAGTGGGGATAATAATAGCTTTCAACAAACTGGATTATTGTGTAGTTAAAATGTGGTAATCCTTGAAAAATACCTAGCAAAACACCTGGAACATAGGAAGAGTTGATGGTTAATATGTTGTAGAACTCCAAAAGGACCTGAAAGCCCCCATATTCATGCCTCATCTGTTGGAGCTGATCCATGCCTTGGAAAGAAAGAATTAGAGGCAGAAACAAGAGCCAAACTGGAAAGGGAATTTCTTGCAGGCTGTCATATCAGCTGTGAGAAGCATTTGTTACTTGTACACCCCCTACCACCACCACCACCACCTATTCCCTTCCCCCAGACAAATCAGGGCTGTTTAAATTTAGATCGAATGACAAGTGGCTTCCAAAAAAAAAAAAAAAAAAAAAAGGAATAAAGCAGCTGATAGGCATCACCCAGAAACTAAAAGAGTATGGGCAGATAGAACTGCGGACCACAGTTTCCAATTGGCCATGACTATGTCTTGAGTCTAAAACATCTTTTCCATTTCTCTTGGTGGAGGCCAGAAGCGCTCCTCATTAAGATAATGAGCCACTAATTCATTTCCAGGTGAAGGGGGTACTCACAGAACTGCCTCATTTTCCTTGTCTTGAAGATCATTAAAATGAAGGGTGGCAGTCTATTTGGACAGAGTTGGTAGTGACAGCTTGACAGCTGCCAGCTGGTGGGAATGCAGGGGAGTTGGCAGAGGTAGAAGATTCCCAGGAGAAAGAGGCAGAGAGACAGAGAGACAGAGAGGCAAAGACAGACAGAGACGGAAAGCAAGACAGACAGAAAGATCAAGAGAGAAGGCTGATGATGCAGAATCTTCATTGTACATGGTACATTGTTCATGGTACAAGAGTTGACTAGACTTAGGCAGAGCATGCACCAAGAACTTCATAACAGGAATGGAAAGTGCTCATACTGCAGCCCCCACATAACCTTGACTAGCTACATATTTGAACAAATGTCCCTGAGAAGCCTCTGTAAGTAAAATTGGCTTAATTCTTAAACCTTCAAGGAGCATCTTTCCTATTATTATTATTTTCCCCAATATACTCCCTCCTTTCATTCCCCTTACCAATATTCTTTCTGGAGATTTTCAAGAATATAACATATTTACATACTTACTGCTTTTATTCATATATTATTTATCATGACCATTTCTCTTGTCATTAATAGTTTTCAGAAATATTTAATAAGAACATAACATTTTATTTAATGGCCATTAAAGATGACACCTCACTTCTTATTGGAATCCTTCTATTTTTTCACTATTCGTACTTTGTGATGTCATAAACATACTCTTTCATAAATTTTGTACACACTTTATTTTCCTAGGATACATCCTCAAAGGCAGAATCAACAATATGGAATTTTAGAACATTCCTAATCTCTATCTTTGTTTCACAAACTTAAATGAGCTGTGGCTATCACATTGCAAACAGCCTACCACCATGCAGAAAATCCAGTTTTTAATTGCACATTACTCCACACTACTTCTTCAACCTTGAGCAACTTTCTTATCTTATCTGTGCTTTCAGTTTCCTTCGCTGCAATATGGAGGTCTTAGTACCTACCCTGCTGAGGTTTTCAGAAAATTAAACCAATTAAAAGATAAAATAGGTAGGATCATTATCACAATAGAATCAACAGAATCAAGGGGAAAAAAACTGGGGACCTGGGTGGTTCAGTCAGGTAAGCATCTGACTCTTGATTTCGGCTCAGGTCATGATCTCAAGGTTGTGAGATCAAATCCCACATCAGGCTGGACATGGAGCCTGCTTAAGGGCCTCTCTCTCTCTCTCTGTCTCTCGCTCCCTTTGCCACTCCCCCACCCCATGTTCTTTCTCTTTCTCTCTTGCTCTCAAAAAAAAAAAAAAACAACAACAACAACAACCAAAAAAAAAAAAAAAACAAAGGAAAAAAACTGGCAAAACACAGTACTTATTCTCGACTTAAAAAAAAACTATTAGAAATTATAAAGACAAGAAAACTTCCTTTTTCTTAACTCAATAAGAAATATTAACAGAATATGAAAGTCAATCTAATACTACATGTTGATACATCAGAAGACTTCCCATCAAAGTAAAGATGCTCACTTTCAACAGTATTACGGGGAGGGAGGTGCAATTCTACACAATGCAATAAGAAAAAATACTGGAGAGACGAAAGCTGTCATTATGTGCTAAATATACAATTGTCTGCCTGAAAAGTCCACAGAAATAAATTTTAAAACTGTTAGAACTGATTGACAATAGTTTGTAAGAAGATTTGAATATCCAGCAATATTACACTGAAAAATTACCATAGAAATAGCCATATTAATAATAGAAAAAATTCCTTGAGCTGCTTATGATCAAACCTAATATGAAATGTATCAGATCTATATGAATTACACTATCCAGCTTTACTGAAGAAAACAGAGACTTGGATAAGTGAATAGGCATACCGTGTTTCCAGATGGAAAAAGTCATTGTCTTAAATAATCTCTCTGAATTAGTCTATAAACACAATAATAAATTCAGTCACATCAAAAATCTCCATAATTTTTATGAAAATTATAAGCTGCTTAAAAGATTAATATGGATGATAAAAGTGCAAAAATAGCTGATAAAATATTGAAATTGAAGAACAATAAGTGGATATATGCTTGGCAGAACATACAAACATTTTACAAAGCTACAGCAATTAAACTAGTATGAAAATTCCACAAAAATATGCAAATAAATGAGTGGAACCCATAGCCACATGAGAATTTAGCTATGATAAAGGTTATATCTCACCTTAATGAGGAAAGCATGGATTCTTAGTGTTAAAACCAGTGACTGTCAATAAGAAGGTGTTTAACTTACATTTCTAATTGAAAACATACAGAAAAACAAATCCCAATAAAAATACTAAATCTAGAAAGCAAATAATTTGAATTTTAGAAAAAACTATAGGGTAATATGTTTCTAATCATGCAATAAGACTCCTCATCCCTTTAGAATACAGATGCAGAGGATTAAGTTAACAGACTCCTCAGTGGTAGACTCTTAGCATCATTGATCTATACAGGTGTTTTCTCATGTTTTCCATGCTTTTTTTCCTGATCCCCACTCCAATTCACCCACTCCTCATAGGCATCCACTCTAATGACATTTCATAACATTTGTTTACATTAATGTTATAAATGTGCATAAATAGCACCAAGCTATAGATCTTGTTCTGTCTTACATTCTGCTCTCCACTCCATGTTATTATGCATGGTTTCTTAATACTCATCACATTTGACCTATCCATCATCTAGACATGAACATTTAGGTGCTGTTAATTCTCTGCTACCACAAAGAAGCCTGCACTTTCATACAAGAGTTTCTCCAGGGTGCACAACAAGGAGTGGGACCACCAAGTTCAAGACAATGACTGGAATGGCTGCAGCAGACTAGCAGACTAGTCCTTGTGGCAATGCAATAGTTCTCCCATTTCTTTTCATCCTTGGGAACATTTAGTATTATTTAACTTTTATATGTTTGCTAATCTAATAGGCATAACTTTGCACTCAATGCTGCTCCCATTTGCATGTCTCTAGTTCCTAGTAACATTGAGCATCTCTTTATTGACATTACCAGCTATTGAGTTTTCCCCTTCTGTCAATCGCTATTCATATCTCTATTATTGTTGTGGTTGTTGTTGTTGTTATGTTTCTGTTAGGTTTTTAATATTTTTTTCTGGTTGACTTGTAAGAACTCCTTGTATGAATTGTATATTAATATTACCTATTTTATTTTGCAAATATCTATCAAAGTTTCACTCATCTGTTTAAGCTACCTATAGTTTCCTTCATTGATCAGAAATCTTAATTTTTATGATCAAAGATGTAGTCTCTTACACTAGATACAAAAAGAAATGGCCAAAGAGGAAAGATGATCATATAGTTACAATAAAGTGTCAATGCAATCAAAGACAACCTTTACAAAGCTGCAGATAGGAAAATATACATGTCTAAAACATGTATATTTTTTACATGTTTGGGTGTAACAGTGGGTTGCTCAGTGGGTGGCTCAGTGGGTTAAAGCCTCTGCCTTCGGCTCAGGTCATGATCCCAGGGTCCTGGGATGGAGCCCCGCATCAGGCTCTCTGCTCGGTAAGGAGTCTGCTTCCCTTCCTCTCTCTCTCTGTGTGCCTCTCTGCCTACTTGTGATCTCTGTCTATCAAATAAATAAATAATTTAAAAAAAAAATAAAAGATAAAACATGTGAAAAGATGTACATTAAAATAACTTGATGCCATTTGGGGCTCTGCTTACTCAAACACATATAGACACACAGCCAAGTCACAGAATGATACGGATTCTTGTATGCTATTAGTGGAAGTGTACACTGTTCATTCTTTCTGGAGGACAGTTAGATGGTATCTAATAAAATGTGATATGTGGATGATACTCTACCCAGACATTCTTCTTTATGTGTCAATGTTTACAGAAACATTGTTTGTAACAGGGAAAAGCTAGAAACAACTGAAATAATCACAAGAAAAAAAAAGCTGTGATACATAAAAACTATGGACTAGTCTGAATAAATTAAAACAAAATAGGTATTTATACATGCTGACTTAAAGTGGTCTCAATGATCTATCCATTTTAAAGAAACCAAAAAGCAAATTGTAGAATATGTACATGTTACCAGGAGAAATAGGCAAACAATAAGAAAAACCCACCAAACACAACTATATATACAAACAGTATATAAATACACAAGCAAAGTTTTAGAATTCACACCATATTCAAAACAGTTTCCCCTGGTGAGGACAGTGAACTTGAGAAGGGGATCAATGGAGACTCACTTTTTCTATTTAATTTTTTTTCTTTATAGTAAGAAAAGTTTTATATTCTACTTACATGAATAAAATAAATTTTAAGTGAGTTTTTAACAAAATTAAATGAGATAATTATGTGTAAGCCCTTTATGAGCTGAAAAATACCACACAATGTCCAGACATAATTAAAAGAAGATATAATGTAGAACAAGATTTAATCAAATTATAAGTACTTTCTGATGTTAAAACTCAATTATTATAATTGCTGCCTAACTTACCTCTGGGTTCTATAGCCAAGACCAAAGCAGAAAATTGGAGAATAATGTTCATTCAGCTTGGATTCTAACATCCAAAGCTTCTAGATCACCCTAGTTCATGGATCAAGAAACTGCAGCCCACAGGCAAATATAGCTCACTGCCTGTTTTTGTATGACCCAGAGGTTTTAAAATGCCATTTACATTTTTAAATGTTGAAAACAAACCAAAAGAAGAAAATTGTTTTGTGACATGTGCAAAATATGTAAACTCAAATTTTGTGTCCATAAATAAAGTTTTATTGAAACACAGCTACATCAATCCATTTATAGAATGTCTGTGGCCACTTTAATGCTACAACTGTAAAGGAGCAGTTATAATGTTGTATGGCCAACAATATTTATCATCTGCATTTTTACAGAAAAAGTTTGCTGATCCCTCGCCACAGGTTATCTTTCTGATTTGCATCTTACTTCTTTGGTTTATGTCAAGTTTAGCCTAAAAACTTGCACCCCACACTGAAGATGCCAAAGAACTTAAATAGACCTTAATTTATAAATACCATAAATCTTCCTCAGTTTTCACATTTTTCCACCCCTCCCTGCTCAACCTATCTATTTTGTACCTCTTTTAAGGGAGAAAGGAACTGTCTTGGGAAAGAAAGCATCACTGGGTATTGTGAGTTATCTTTCCACTCTTCCTCAATGATCCACACCTTAGGGAAAATCTTACAGTCCTGAGTGACTAACACAAGGCCTCAGTACACACACTGGAGGTGACAAGCTGGCATGTGAAATGATGCTTCTAACAAAGAACCAGTTTAACAGTAGTCCTTCATTACTGGGTGTCCTAGGACTTCGGAGAGTCTGGTAAAACCGATAAGGCACCTGCTCAGAATAATGCAAGTATGTGCATACAAAATTTGGACTCACCTTTTTGGGCATTCATAGAAACTCTGATGTCCATCCTTAGGTTTCTAGGTATCCATAGATCTGATCTTAAATCCCTGATTTATAGCGTCTGCCTACAAAGCAATAGAAAGCCTCCCTGCCTTTCTATAATTCCATAAACCTTGAGTCTCCAGCTTTGAGCACATAAAGTAAAAGTCACACACGGGCGCACGCACACACACACGCACGCACAGAGGCGTGAGGAGACTGAAAATCCTCTCAGTCCTACCTCCCACTAGCAAGTCAATCCCCTCTCCTGGCTTCTGCCTAGATGGGTTAGAAAATACTCATTACCATCTGTGTTTTACTTGCAACGTGAAAGAGGCAAAAAAGGAGTCCAAAGAATTGTGATAATTAGGTTTAAATAAAATTGTCTAATGACAAACTGATTTATAAGATTATAAAACAGAGATTTTTTTTAAGGAAAATTGTGCTAGAGTGTGTATGTCATAAAACCACAGGACCAACTAAGGGCTGTGAATCTGTGGAAGTACTCAATGTGTTGCAACCTGGCTGCACATCAGCATCACCTGGGGGAGATTTCCCGAAATGCAGATTTATGGTCCCGTCTCAAACATACTGAATGAGAATCCCTGAGAGGGAAACAAATAGGAAATATACACATATACATATTCATAGACAGACATTCTTAAACAAGATTCCCTAGTGAGTCTCCAGCCAAGCGCAAGCCTGTAGACATGCACAAAGAAACCACTGAATAACAATGTGAAGATGTGGGTGGTCCAGTAAAAAAGAGCAGTGAACAAAGAGTTAAATAATTTGAGTTCTAGCCCCGTCCCTGTCATTAATTTGCTGTGGGACCTGGGAGAGATCACTTCATTTCTCTGGACCCTACTTCCTCCATCTGAAAAAAACAAAAAACGAAAAACAAAACAAAACAAACAAAAAAAAAGGAAAATAGACTAAATAATATCCAAAGTGTTTTTAATTTCCGAAATTTTATGAAATTTTATCCAACATCACCCAAAAGTACATGTAATGGAAAGAGTAAATCAATAATGAACAAGTTCTCATAAAACTAGTCACGAGGCCTCAGATAACATGTTCAAATACAACCTGACTGCACCACAGAGAAAGTGAGTTAAGACAACAAACACAGCATGACAGACAGAAACTTCTCAGGCCCTAGACGGGACTCTTTGAAGTGTAACATATAACTAATACGGTGGTGATCCTAACCACAGAGCCCCAAAATGCATGAAACAAAAATTAATAAAATTAAAAGGAGAAACAGACAATTCAAAAATAGAAATTTCAATAATGTGTAAAACAACAAGGCAAAAGATTAATGAAAAAAAAAAAGAAAAATTGAACAAGACTATAAACCAACTTGGCCAACTGATATCTATAGAGTAGTTCCCCCAATAACAGCAGAATATCTATTCTTCTCAGGTACACATGGAGCATTCTCCAGAATAGACCATATGTTAAGTCATAAAACAAGCCCCAGCAAATTTTTTAAAAGAACTGAAATCATGCAAGGTATGTTCTTAGATCACCATGGAATGAAATTTGAAATCAATATAAGAAGGAAATTTGGAAAATTCATACATATATTCACGTTAAACAACACAATCCTAAGTAAACAATGGACCAAAAAAGAAATCACAAGGAAAATTAGAAAACACCTTAAGATGAATGAAAATGAAGACATGGCATCCTCAAACTAAAGGGATGTAGCAAAAGCAAGGCTTACAGAAAAAAATTATAGCTATAAATGTGTATACTTTTAAAGAATAGAGATCTTGAATCAATAATTAAATTTTTTTCCTTTAAGAAACGAGAAAAAGAGGAGCAAATGAGAGTCAAAACAAGAAGGAAAGAAATAATAAAGACTCAAGTGCAAATCCAAGAAATAAAGAATGGAAAAGAAAAACAGAAAATCAACAAAAGCAAAATGAATTTTTCGAAAAGAGCAACAAAATTGACAACTGTTAGCAAGACTGAACAAAAAAAGATGCAAAATTCAAATAATCAAAATCAAAAATGAAAGAAGGAACATCACTACCAAATTTACAGAAGCAGGATTATAAGGAGGATTTTATGAATAATTATAGGTCGTCTGTAACCTAAATGAAATGGATAAATTCCCAGAAGCACATAAGCTACCAATACTGACACAGAAAGACATAGAAAAATCAGAATAGACCTATGATAAGTAAAGAAATTGAATTAGTAACCTTCCTGAAAAGAAAGGCTTCACTGGTCAATTGTTTCAAATGCTTAAAGCAGCAATAACATCAAGCCTTCATAAATTCTCAAAAATATAGAAAAAGAAGAGACACTTGACAGCTCATTCTTTCACCACCCATTATCATCCTGATACTAAAACCAGACAAAGATGTCTCAAGATAATAAAACTACAAATCAGTATCCTTATGATGATGCAAAATTTCTTTAAAAAGTACTAGCAAATAATCTAATAACATAAAAAAAGGACATACACGATGACTAAGTGAGTTTTATCCCAAGAATTCAAGGTTAGTTTAATATATTAAAATAAATCTATGTAATACACCATAGTAATAGAATCAATGACAAAAACCAAATGATCATTTCATAGATACACAAACAGCATTTGGCAAAATTCAACAATTTCAATGATGAAAATGCTTAACAGAGTAGGAATATAAAATAACTTCCTCAATCTGGTAAAGCAGTGTACAAAAAATACACAGCTAATGTCATACTTAACGGTGACAGATTAAGAGCTTTCCCCTTAAGATCTGAAACAAGATGAGGATGTCCCTTTCTTTACTTCTCAAAATTGTACCAGAGTTTCAAGGCAGCATAAGTAGGCAAGAAAAAGAAATGAAAAGCATCAGATTAGAAAGGAAAAAGTAAAACTATCTCCATTTACAGATAACATGACCTTGTACACAAAAAAGAAATCCTAAAGAATCCACTAAAAAACTATTACAACTAATATACAAGCTCAACAAATTTGCAACATATGTGATCAATATACAAAAAGCAGTTGTATTCTATATACTAGCAATGAACAATTCAAAAGTGAAATCGGGGTGCCTGGGTGGCTCTGTTGGTTAAGCATCTGCCTTCAGCTCAGGTCATGAGCTCAGGGTCCTGGGATCAAGCTCCCTGTTTAGCAGGGAATCTGTTTCTCCTTCTCCCTCTGCCACTCCCCCTGCTTGTATTTGCTCTCTCTTTCTCTGTCAAATAAATAAAATCTTTAAAAGTGAAATAAGGAAAACTTCACTCACAATAACATCAACTAGAATAAAGTACTTAGGAGTAAATTTAACAAAATAAATGCATTATTTGTACAGTGAAAACTACGAAACATTTTTTGAAAGAAATGAAAGATCTAAATGGGAACACATCCCATGTTAATGGGCAGGAACACTTAATAAGATGGTCATACTTCCCAAATTCATTTAAAGAACAACAAAGTTGGAGGACTCACACTTTTTGTTCACCAAACTTACTACAAAAGCTACAGTAATGAAGACTCCATGGTACTGGCATAAGGATAAACATACAGATGAATAGAATAGAATTGAGAGTCAAGAAAGAAGCCTATTTTTTTTTTTTTTTACAAAGATTCCAAGAAAATTCACTGGGTAAAGAATATTCTTTCCAACAAATGATGCTTGGATAGCACACACAAAAGAATGTAATTGGATCCCTACCTCATACCATATACAAACATTAACTCAAAGTGGATCAAAAACCTAAATATAAGAGCTGGGGTTATAAAACCTTTAGAGGAAAACATAACAACATTGGATTAGCTAATTGTTGGATGTGACACCAAAAAATACAAGCAACAAAAGAAAAAATATATTGAAGTTAACCAAAATTTAACATGATGGTGCTATAAATGACCCCATCAGGAAAGCTAAAAGAAAATCCACGAAATGAGAGATATTTGAAAATCATACTTGATATGGAACTTATATACAGAGTATATAAAGAACTGTTACATCTTAACAATACAAGAACAAAAAGTCAATTTAAAAATGGGCAAAGGATTTAGACATTTCTCCAAAGAAGATAAACAAATGGCTAACATCAGTGCTTATTTAAAAAAATCCAATCAAAACTTCATACCCACTAGGATCATTAGAATCAAAAGTCGGCTAATAAGTGTTGGTGAAGATGTGAAGAAATTAGAACCTTCATACATTGCTGAGTGTAATATAAAAGGGTGTAGCTGCTTTGGCAAAGAAATCTGTCAGTTTTTCAAAAGCAATAAACATAGTTACCATATGACCTAGCAATTCTCCTCTTAGGTATACACCCAATAGAATTAAAAACATATGTTCACACAAAAATCTGCACCCAAGTTCATGGCAAATTATTCATAATAGCAAAATGTACAAACCACTCAAATACCCATTAACTCAATGAATACTGTTATGCTGAAAAGAAATAAAAATAAATAAATAAATAAAAATACCCATTAACTGATGAATGGATAAACAAAGTTTGGTATAGTCATATAATGGAATATTATTAAGCCATGACAAAGAATGAAGTCCTGATCATTTTACAGCATAGGTGACCTTGAATACATTATGCTAAGTGGGAGAAACCAGACAGAAAGTCCACATATATAAGACTCCATCAGATGAAATGTTTGAGATAGGCAAGTCCATAAGGATAGTAAGTAGATTAGTGGTTGGTGGGAACTAGAAGAAGGGGAGAATAGTGTTTGCCTGCTAATGAGTGTAGAGGAGTTTTATTTTTAGGATGATGAAAATGTTCTGAATTAGATAATGGTGAAGTTCGTATAATATGTTGTGAATATACTAAAAGAAACAATGAATTGTATACTTTAAAAGGGTGAATCTTACCCTATGCGATAAAATTTTCATAAACACATGCACTTGCGCGTGCGCACACACACACACTAGCTGTACTGGCTTTCTGGCAACAGCAGAGAAAACTACCGCTGTCCTGACAGCCTTGTGCAACAAATCAGAATTGTAGTGGCTCTCAAAGCAGAGGGCTGATGGATATGAGATTTCCAAACGGGGAAAGACGGTGAACACTACAGTAATTTTTAAAATGAAAAACCCAAGGTGTGTGCACCCAAGGGAAGAACTAGAACACCCACTGTGCTTGTGGCTACACTTCTATGAGGGTAATGGCTTTTCCCTGAAGTGTCATTTTAAATGCCTATGGGTTGATATACACATACAAGATTTATGATTGATGCACATTCTACTGTTCACAGAATATTTTTTTCATTCAGAAACTTTTCGGTTTTCAAAATATCTCCAACATCATTATTCCTATTCCAAATGTGGAAACTGAGGCATCCAAGGATTAAGAAACTTACCTAAAAGGATTCACTGAACTTGATGAAATGAAGCCCCTGAACCAACACTGTAAAGAACAGTGAATGGCAGGAAAGAGTCCTGCTGTGTTATGAATCCAACAATTTTGTAAATTAAACAGCTCTTCTCCACTGGCTTACTAGGAAAGAATTGGGGCCATTTTCCAACTGTCTCCTATTGCTACCACCTGCCACCACCCTCCAAAGCAGTAAATGCTCTAGGAAGAGTGCTCTGCCTGAAAACGAGGTACCCCAGTCTGGCCAGGCTCAACCCCGGTTTCCCTGTGAGCCAAAATACAGCACATCATATTCATGATAGGGAGAAGAAAGGGGCTCCCTGTGTACTGGGTGTCTGCTAGTCAGAAGAGGTCAGACCACTTGGGTTTATCATGCCTATCTGCTCTTACAAAGGTGTTATGGTCACTTCCCACTGACTGCCACCACCATCCATATAGTTTGTGGCTTTACGTAAAGGATGAGATGAGCCTGAGAAGAGAAGGCACAGCAGACCAGGCGGGAAAAGAGCTGGCACAGAGGTTCAGAGGAACACCACTTGGGACTTAACTTTAACGAGCAGAGAGTCCTAAAAGGGGCAGTGAATCAGACTTTCAGAAGAATAATAAATGAGATTTGTTAACATTAAATCATGTAATTCCCACCTTAGGGAAGAAATGTCTCTATCATCCCCATTTTATATAAAAGAAACTGAGACACAAAGCCCCAGAGGAAGCTGCAAAGCTGGGTGGGGCTCGAGTTTATGAAATGTGTGCAATTCCGGGACCAGACTCTAGCTGGGTGGACTCGGGCGGATCGCTCACAGCCCTAAGTCTTCATTCTCTCATCTGCAAGGTGGCAGCAGCCATCTGATGTGGCAGGTCTATTTCGGGTTTGTGTGAAAGCCAGATGAGACAGTGCTGTGGACACCCTGTGCACACCACAGACTGCGGTCTACGTGCTAGTTATTATTCCTGTCCTGGGGCCCTACAGCTCGTGATTCCCTCCTTCGGGACTGCCCTTGGGTAGGGAGAAAAGAAGCTATACTTAATGAGAGGTAACAAGGGCCAGACACTGGGTGACTCTTTCACATATATTATCCCATTAAGCCCTTTTACAGCTGTGCCCAGAGAGCTGTTATTACCCCCATTTTACAGAAGAGGAACCTGGAGCCCGGGATCATCTGAGGAGCAGGTGAGGAACGCAATTCAGATCTGTCTCCCTCTGCGGGCCACGTACTTGCCCTTAGCCATGGCACATGGCATTGCTGCCTGTGGCCGAATCCAGCCCACCTGGTGTGTGCGTTTACCACCACTTTCCCACCACCAAGGCTAGACTCCTGCAGCAGACTCTGCGTGGCCCGAACTATTTACCATCTGCTGCTTTACAGAAAACACAACCGATCTTTGGCCTGTAATAGCTGAGAGAGTGGGGCTTAGGTACCAGATCTCCTGGATACAAGAATCATCATCCCAACTTCACAGCGTGTGACCAAAACTGAAGGAGAGCTATTTAACGGCATAGCAGCCTCACTTACCTTCTCTGTGAAGTGGGATAATAATAGTACGTCTTCAGTGGGATTGGGACTCCACACAAAGCTCTCCCCTGGTTTTTGGTGCTCCGTCTGTGCTCAGTACATGGAAGCAAGGGCTAGAAGGTGCAGCACACCAGCCAGTCTCCACCCCAGTCCAGCTGCTTCTTCCCTTCCCACGTGTGCATTACAACTGGCCTCGGAAAACTGCTTAGATTGCTCTTCCGTACTGTCTCTCTTCATTGGCCACCCATGGGATCTCTCAACACCCTCTCCCTGTGGAGTCCAGCAACCCCACCGTCTTAGTTTTAGGTCTTATGGAGAGTGAGGGTCAGTGACTCTTCTGAGGCTAATAGTCCAAACATGATTTGGGCAGGAACTAGAATCAGCAGGGATAGATGGGTGAGGGAAAGCAGGGATGGAGGGGAGGAAGGGTCATCAGTAATACTCCAGATCAGAGGATGAGCCCCCACTTTTTAGCTAGGGAATATCTGTGTGGGTGTGTGTGTGTGTGTGTGTGTGTGTGTGTGTGTGTGTGTGTTATAAGAACATCCTGCGGCAGCAACAAGCTGAAGAATGTTGGCCACCATCTTTTTTACTGTCCCAGTGTATTGAAGACTGACGTTCAAATACACTTTTCAAATAGAACTGCCTCCTTTGGAAGTAGTTGCACTCTTTTAAAGGAAGTATTAAGAGGTTTTAAATCAGATTCTCTAGCTCCAACCCTGCAAAGATTGAGTAATTTAAAATGGTATTAGCTTCCCTGGTTCTAAAGACTCTGGCCACCAGCATCAAAGGCCCGTCACAGAACTGTGGAAGCTGTCACACAGGCAGTTTTCGCTTCACTGCAGGGAGCGATGCCGAGGGGAGCTGCATCTGCCTGAAGGCACACACCCTGAGTTTCAGCCGAGTTTGAGAGCGGCACAGCCCAGGGTTAACTAAAACACTAGCCTAAGGCACGTGGACATGTGGTTAAAACACCACAGGGCCCGCTGAGCTCTCACCTAGGAAGCCATGCCCCTAAGCACCTAGAATTAGGATTTGATTCCAGTTTTCCTACTCCAGAGTTCCAAAATGCTTCATTTTGCTCTATCCTGCCTTTTCTATACATCTGCTAACTCTCAGCGTCACCCCTCCCGCTGGAAGTGTGTGAGGCACGGTGTGGGGGCTCATGCAAAGCTCTCTGCTCCCCTGCTACGTTCTGGGCACTAGAAGCCGTGGGAGCAAATCTGCTTCTAACTGTAAGAATTAAGGAGAAGGTGGAACGCTGGAGAGGAGGAGGCAGAAGGAGCTTGTGTTTTTATATAATCCTCTGGGGTAAAACTAAGCCCTGCAAAAATACTAGATAGGATAACTGCAAAGAGCTCAAAAGCAACAATGACAAAGAAAACTGCAAACGCCCCAATATGCATAATCTGGAGCTACTCATGCTTGTCTCCCAAGTAACTGAAGCCAAGACCTTGACCTCCAGTTACCCAGATTTGTCAGTGCAAGCAGACATTAAGGGGCCTGAGGTGTAAATGTTCTCCTGGCACCACCTTCGGTCCTCTCAGTCTATAATGCATTCCATCTGTTTAGATGTAAGGATCTTCCAAGCAGAAAAAGTTTCACAGTATGAACGAGGATATACCTTAAAAGTTACTGAACACTGAACTCATGGGGTAGGATGGACATAGGTTTCAAAAGGAGGGAGCATATCATAAAAACAAAAGGATCTAGAACACAGTACACCACCTAAGAACAAAAAGCAAATAGAACAAACTGGAAAACTTGAGAGCTCTCTGCATTTCAGATCGTCCTTCTCGGACTGGTCAGGGGACCTAAGCCCTGCTCTGTGCCCAGAGCCCAGCAGCATCCCAGGCCCTGGCTTCACAAGGGGTAGGCAGAAGCACCCCTTGCACTGGTGTAAGGTCATGGTTCTCATTTTCAGAAAGATTTACAGACATTAACTAATTAATTTTGTTCCATACAACTTGACACAGCACCACAGCTGCACTTGTAGGGAGAAATGTGTCAAAATGTCAGGAAGTATTGACCGAGCCAGGAAATCAGCACAGAACACAAACAGTCTGCAGTCAGCAATGAACAGGGTAAGAGGGAAGCACAGACATAAGTTACTGGGAATGCAATAAGGGTGAGATCCTTTTCCAAGACCCAAGAGAACCAGATTTTCTTCTCGTCCTCCTGGCCTCCTCAAGAACAAACACCAGGGCAGTATGATATGCAGGCCCTGGGTCTAGTCCTGACTCTGCCACTTGAAAGACCTTGCTTTCCTCATTGTCACAGCTTTAACAACCCATGATTCTAGCTTTTATAAATCAGCCGTTCTTGTTCAGGAGTTCTTGCCTTGTGTGGACACACCAAGGATTCGGAACACCAAGGGAAAAAAGGATGACATTGGCGACTGTGCCTGACCTGTGGCTGGAAGAGCATCTTTCACCAATTGGCCTTAAAAGCTCCGTGATGGTTAATCATATGCACCAACTCCAGTGGGCTCAGGGTGCCCTGACACTCAGTCAGACATGATTCTGGGTGTGTCTGTGAGGGTGCCGCAGATGAGAGATGAACATTTGAGTTGCTGGACTGAGCAGAGCAGATCGCCCTCCCTAGTGTGAACGGGCCTCATCCAGTCAATGGAAGACCTGAATGAAACACAAAGCCTGAGTAAGAGGGAACCCCTCTGGCCTGACTGCTATGTTGGGACATCAGTCTTTTCCTGCCTTTGGACTCAAACTGAAACTTCAATTCTTTCTTGAGTCTCCAGCTTGCTGATTGCTGATCGTGGGGCTTTTGATTATGTGGCTAATTCCTTATAATAAAGATATTTTGTATATGTATACCTCCATATCTCATTGGTTCTGTTTCTCTGGAGAACACTGCCTAACACAATGTCTGAAAGCACCTTGGATGTATATGTGTCAGAGAAGATGGCTGAAACCTCTGCTAGAAAAAATTTCCTGCCACACCTTTATAGGCATTAAAAATAGTAAGGATGAGCTCATGTGGCTAGACATAAAAATATAAGAAAATAGCATTGTAGAACACAGCAATGGTCAGACGATTATTAAAGCCACATGCCACATAAGAAGAAACACCACCTAAGCTTGAGATTTGAAAAGATTGAGAGGAAAGCTATGAACATAACAAAAGAGGAAAGAGAAGGCCCGTGGGAGAAATGTCAGAGCAAGTTAGTGAGTTTAACTGAAGAGCAGAAGCCTGGGGACAGATTCACAGAGTCAAAGTAGAAGAAGGATCATCAGGTGATCCATTCATCTACCATGGGGCCAAAGCCATGTTAACAATGGGCAAGATGAGAGGCAGCTTATTTACATTCATAGAATTCTGTTGACTGGGATTGTAAGAGAGAAATAATATAGACATTACCTATGGTCTCACAACTCAAGATTCTGGCACATATCCTTCCAATGTTTTCTCCAGGCTAAAATCTCTCTTAACACCTCTCTCTTTCTCTCTCTCTTTTTCTCTATCTCTCTTATTCTCCCTCTCTCCCTACCCACCCACAAACTTCACATAATTTTACATTCTATTTCTGTCACAGAAACATCATGAACATTTTTCTAAACTATCAATTACTTATTTAAACCATAATTTTTAATTAAATGAATATCATTCTATCATATAGATGTATCTCAATTTATTTAACAAATTCCCCTTTTGTGGGCATTTAGATTCCATCCAATTTTTCACAAACCTAAAGAACACTATGATGCCTTATATTCAAAATAAACTCTACACCATCCTTCCTGACTTTTTCCTTAGTACAAATTTGTAGATGTGGAATTGCCAGCTTGTGAGCCTGGTTAGGTATTCTGAAACCTATAGCTGACCACGTATACTATCATAGCAATGAAGGAGTATACCCATTTCTCTATGTTCTCAACAACACTGGGAGCATTTCTTTTGTCTTATCTCTGCATGAATTAATTCTGTGTAAGGGAAGTTCAAAGAAGACATTTTGTGAGTCAAGTGGCATTCACACGAGCTGAGTGAGCGTGTAAGCTCTCAGTATGCTGAGTAGTTGAGGAAGGGCATTTCAGGGCAAGAAACTTAGCACAGCAGCTTGGAGGCTCTCTCTTTGGAGAATCCAGGAATCTGGATGTACTGAAGCACAGGCGTTCTGGGTAACACAGTCAAGATTAGATTGAAAAGGCAGGCTAGGATGGCATCACAGAAGGCCTTGAATGGCATCCTAAGGAGCTTAGATTTTATTCTACAGCAATTGGAAGCCATTAGCAGTTTCTGAGCAGGGGAGCGATGTGTTTTTGCACGCTATCCCGAGGGTGCCAAGAACCTGCCAAGAAGGTTGTTAAGTGGCAGGATTGGGTTTCATAGTTTTGACAGTAACCAGGAGACATGTCTATTTTTCCCACTCTGGTGTGACGTTGGGGTTGGAGCACTTCACTAGTGTTCCAACATGCTTCCTATTAAGAGGACCAGACCCCACCCGAACAAATCAAAAAGGGAGAAGAACAAATGTATGCAAAGCTGGCAGAACAGAATGCAGCAAGCCCTGCAAGGAGCACCCGATAATTTATCTTGGTCCTTATTTCTCTCATCAATATTTTATGTCACTAGGAAACTCCAGCTTCGTTTTCTGGTAATGAATTTATCATGAGACCAAGAGCAAGTTGCTGAAGCAGATGCCTGGGGAAGCTGGGCAGAAGGGCAGCTCCACGCCTCAGCCTGCCGGGCAGAGCAGAGCCTGCAGGGCAGAGGTGCTGCCAGGCCAACCGTGAGAGCCTGGCCCGGGGAGCGGGGCTTCCATCTATGTGGATCACGGATTCCCCAAATAAACCCTCTTCAGAAAATGCCTTTCCTCCCTGGGAGGCTGAGTAGTGTTGGGGAAGGTTAGTCAACACCATTGATTAATCACCCACTGGGTGAAGAACCTTGTGCTAGAACTGGAGGGAAATAAACATATTCACGTAGCAGCCCTCATTCTCGATGAATCTGCAATCTGCGTCCAGCATCAGCAGAGGGCTGGAGCATAGTGGGCACTCAGAAACGCCTCGCACAATGGGTGAGTAACTGCTGACAGCTGCCCCTCGAGAACCCTGGAGTTGAATTTCAGCTGCAGCTCTGACATTGTGTGTAGCTGGGGAGTCACTTAGTACAGTCTAGCTTCAGAAACCTTCTTTGACAAAGTGCAAAAAAATAGTAATAGCCGCAGACTGATAGCACTTAGTATGTGCTTCAAAGTTATATACCTTCCATTCATTCTCACTGCACTCTTAAGGTGGGTGCTGTAATTACTCATACTTACAGGTGAGGACATTTATGCCTCGGCAAGTTAAGGGTCAAAGAGCAAGTTCTGAATTCAGAGTTTGTGGTCTTAACTGCCTCACCATACCATCTCCTGTTCCTCAGGCCAGGTAGGTAGAGCTGCTTTTGCTGCAAGTAACAACAAAAATATTTTTAAGCCCCACTCAAGCTGGCTTAGCCAGTAACAAAATTTAATGGCTCACAGAAAACCCAAGGTATTTTACTGGTTTCAATCTGGTTCGATGCAGGGCCTCCAATGATGTCACCAGGACTCAGGTCCTGTCTGCCTCAGCTGTACTTCTTCTCAGACAGACTCCTGGATGGGTGCAAGGTGGCTGCCGCCATTGTCTATCATAGGCTTGCAGAGCCTGTCATGAATGGGACGAAGCCAGACTTTTTTCCAGTACTCCCAGCAAAAGTTTCATCGTGTCTCATTAGCTCGTATCAGGTCGTGTGAGCTAATGACCAAGGGGCTGCAATACGTGGATCAGGGCAGCGTGAGGCTGAATCCCCCACCCATCAGTGAAGAAAAGCACCTAAACTGAGCACACGGGCTAGTCCAAGGGTGAGGTAGTGCCACAGGAAAAAAAAAAAAAAAATGGGCACAGTTGTCAAAGAACGGGAAATGGATGGTAGATGGCAAAAGCAACAGATGTCTACTTTATACTCCTCCTTCTAGCTATCCCCCAAAAATATTGAAATGCAGATGGAAAGACATCCGTTGAAGTGACTCTATCACAAGAAAGATGAAGTATTTTTCAGCTTAACAATTTGCCAGAAAAACTACAGACCATCAGCCTGCCTGCCAGTCATCTAGCATTCCCCTCCTCACCCACCCCCTTCAAACCTCAGGACATGCTCTGCTCCTCAAACACACCCTGGAGACTCTTGCCCCAGGCCCCTGTCATTTCTGTTCCCTCTGTCTACAGTGTATGTCCTCCTGAGATCCATGTGTCTGTCTCCTTCATTTTATTCAGATCTTCCCTCAAATGTCAGTCTTAGTAGAAAGGCCTTTTCTGACTGCTTTACTATTCTTGGTATTTTAATGCTTCTGAAAGCCATCATCACCATCTACAAGTTCATATGTACTTGCCTCTTCTCTGTTTCCTCACTAGAAGGTAAGCTCTATGAGGACAGGAGTTTGGTTTGGCTCAATGCTGTCTCTTTGTACATAGCTGGTGCTTATCTGACATATAGTCAGCACTCAATAAATAGCTGTTGAATAATGTATGAATGAGATTTTGGAGAACTTCTTTAACTATAGTCAGTGCAATCCAGGCTTGCAGCAGAGAATCTGTGGCTGAAGGAGATAGAAGAGAAAAGGCTTGAGAACACATGCAGGAACGAGGCCTCCGGTGAGCACCTCCATTGCCCTGCATGACACTATGGCCAGCATGGCACAGTATGGACAGAACTACCTCTGAAAGGCTGAGAACATAGAGAGGAAGATAGACAGTAAGTAGGAGTTTAGAAAGAGAGCTAGAGAAGTTGAGAATAAGAGACAGGAAGAAAGAAACAGAACAGGGCATAGAGTAGGGTTGGAAAGATGCCACCATCAGTTCCCACACTGTGCCAAAGTTGTCTGTCTTACCTAGGCAAGGAGGATGAGAAAGGTCTTCTGACCCCTCTCTAAGACCCTAATTATACCATTATAGATAGAACCACATCTCAAAAGGGACAATTAAGAAAAAGAAAAACATTCTAAAAAATTGGCGATCAAGTTCTTGGGTTACCTAGTTCACTGAGCAGGTGAATGTATTTTCATTGAGAAAACTGAAATAAGACTACCATTCAGCTATGACATTTACTACACAGATTAATTAATTACCTAAATAGACCTCAGTTAAAAAAATAAGACAATTTCAGAGAATCACAACATATACCCACAATTTCAAGGAAATATTGGTATAAGTCACTACATAAAAAACATGGGATAATATTGGTTCATTTTTTCCTACTTTTAACATCGTTTTAGCCATTTGTTATTTCCCCACAAGATAACTCTGATATCTACTGAATATTATTCAAAGTTCATTATTGCAAAGTAACATTATTGCTTGTATTGCACCATTTAAAGATCATAAATATCCTGCAAACAATCCCATCTCATTCTATGAAGCAGAAATTATGTTACCCACTTCTCATTAAATTTCTGATGAGCTAATAAATGATTGAAAGTTCTTTGCAAGAATGGTGCACGACACACCAGGGTGGGATGCTCACTCCTATGGTCAGTCTGTACATTGGCATCAAGGCTAAATGCTTAAGATTATGGCACCAAGTGACCCAGAGAACACTGGCCAGAGGGAGACAGAATGCAGCAAAGGCAGCAAGAGTGTGCCCACAGTCTGTGCTTTCTTTCTGCTTCAGAGCCAATCTTTCCAAGACTGTGCAAACCCACATTTTCTCTATAAGCACTGTAGCTGGCACACCTGAAGTCTAACCCTCTCCCTGCAGGAAAGGAAAACTAAAAAGAAGCATTTTTCACTACAGCCACATTCACTAGTTCTGCTCCCAAACATGCCAGCCACCCACCTCACTGTTGTTCACTCCTAGAATCTTCTTCTTCCCCCTTCAAGACCCATCTCCAATGTGTACTAAACATGCTTGGTGCTTCACTGAGTGCTCTACAGACATTACCTCACATCACCTTCACAACAACCACGTGGGGCAAATAACATTACTCCATTTTACAGGTGAGAAAATAGAGGCCTGAGGAGTTTCAGAAACTGGTCCTGAGACAAGAACAGGAGATGCTGGGGTATGAGCCAAGGACCTAGTCCCTCCATACCACCAGGCAATAATGTCTCCTACCAGCCACCAGCCTCAAGTGATCAAGCCCTGCCATGATCTCCATGAGCAATTAGTGTCTCTTCAATTGCTTTGATAGTTAATCATGAACTGCCTGCAATAGCTCAGCCATTGTTTTCCTGAAATACTAAATGTTTCCTTTACTTAGGTATTTGTGTCTCATCTTTTCAACAAGCCTGTAAGCTCCTTGAAGGAATTTATCTTTGCCTTAATACCATGCTCAGTACATACAAAAAAACTTATCAATTATGTCTTGATTTTTTTTGCAAGTGCCCAGCATGGCAAAATGCAGACCCCAGTCAAGAAACCTTGATTCTTCAGGATCTTCACCTGTATTTTTCCATTGTAGGAACACGTAACAAGCCACCTCGACTTTATTCCCTCTTACTGATTAGCAGTCCTATTAGCAGCCCTACAATTTCCTCCTGATGACTAAAGGCTGGGTCATGATTTCTTCCCAACCAAGAACTTACAAGACTTTATTTACTTCCTTGCCTGAAAAACCAGGGGTGTGGGCTGGAAAGTTCCTGCAAGGTTTGTGACATGGGCTGTGCTGTAATATGCTTTTGTGTCCGGCTGATTTATAATGTTTCAAGCCCAACCATGTTATAGCTGTGTCAATACTTCATTGTTTTTTAAGGCTAGATAGCATTCCATTGTATGCATATACCACATTTTGTTTAGCCATTCATCTGTCAATGGACATCTTTTGGCTATCGTGAACAATGCTGCTATGTACATTGGCGTTCAAGTATCTGTTTGAGTCCCTGCTTCCAATCCTTCTGGGTTTATACCTAGGATTGGAATTGCAAGATCATACGGTAATTCTATGTTTAACTTTTTGAGAATCCACTATACTGTTTTCCAAAGTGGCTACATTATCTGACATTCTCACTAGCGATAGCTAGCAAGGGCTCCAATTTCTCCACATCCTGGCCAACAGTTATTTTCTAGTTTTCTTGATAATAGGCATCCTTAAGGGTATAAAGTGATATCTCACTGTGGTTTTAATTTGCATTTCCCTAATGACTGGTGATACTTAGCATAGTTGATTATGTTTAGTGGTCATTTCTATATACTCTTTAAAGAACTGTCTCTATTCAGTTCCTTCGTCTATATTTTAATTGGGTTGTTCAGTTTTTTATTGTGTTGGAGTTCTTTAGATATTCTGGATATTAATCCTTTGTCATATATGCAGTTAGTAAATATTTTCTCCCTTTCTGGATTCCCTTTTCACTGCTGATGGTTCACCTAATGCACAAAGGGTTTTTTTAACTTTGATGAAGTCCAATTTAGCTATTTGCATTGTTGTTGCTTACACTGTTAGCATCATTTTCAAGAAATCATTGCCAAATCTAATATCATGGAGTTTTCCCCTGTTTTCCTCTAAGAATTTTATAGTCTTAGCTCTTACATATAGGTCTTTGATCCAATCTGAGTCAATTTTTATATATGGTGTAAGGAAGAAGTCTAACTTCTTTTTCTGCATGTGAATATCCAGTTTCCCAGCACCATTTGTTGAAAACACTGTCCTTGCCCCATTCAGTAGTCTTGGCAACTTGTTGAAAATCAGTTTCTTATATTGTTGACCCTTGAACAACATGGGTTTGAACTGCACAGTTCCACCTATATGTGGATTTTTTAAATAAATATGGTACAGTACTATAAATACATTTTCTCTTCCAAATGATTTTCCCAATAATGTTTTCCTTTCTCTAGCTTTATCATAAGAATACAGCATACAAAACATATAACATAAAAATTTGTGTTAATCAAGTCGTTATGTTATTGGTAAGGCCTCTGGTCAACAGCAGTCTATTAGTAGTTAAGTTTTTAGAGAGTCAAAAATTATATACAGATTTTAGATTGCATGGAGGGTCAGCACCCCTAAACCTTGTGTTCTTCAAAGGTCAACTGTGTATGTGAGGGTTTAGTTTTGAGCTTTCTGTTCTCTTCCATCATTGTATATGTCTATCTTTATACCAGTACCTCACTCAAGGCAGTGTGTACTACCACTGTGTAGTAAGTTTGGAAATCCAGAAATGTAAGTCTTCCAGTTTTGAAATTTCAAATTTGATTTTGGCTATCAGGGTCCCTTGAGATTTCATATGCATTTTAGTGTGAGTCTATTTCTTCAAAAAGTTAAGATTTTGAGAAAGATTGTGTGCCTGGGTGGCCAGGCAGTTAAACATCTGTCTTTGATTCAGGTCATGATCCCTGAGTCCTAAGATCAAGTCCCACACTGGGCTCCCTGTCAGCAGGGAGTCTGCTTCTCCATCTGTCTCTGCCCCTCCCCCTGCTCATGCATGTATGCTCGCTCACTCTCTCCCGCTCTCTCTCACTTTTATACAAACAAATAAAATCTTTTTTAAAAAATATTTTAGGGACGACTGGGTGGCTCAGTGGGTTAAAGCCTCTGCTTTTGGCTCAGGTCGTGATCCTGGGGTCCTGGGATAGAGCCCCGCATTGGGCTGTCTGCTCAGCAGGGAGCCTGCTTCCTCCTCTCTCCCTCTTTGCCTGCCTCTCTGCCTACTTGTGATCTCTGTCTGTCAAAAAAATAAATAAAATCTTAAAAAATATATTTTAATAGGGATTTCATTGAATATGTAGATCTCTTTTAGTAATAATGTCATCTTAACAATATTAAGTTTTCCAGTCCATGAGTCTGGGATGCCTTTACCTTTTTATGTCCTCATTAATTTCTTTCATCAATGATTTGTAGTTTTCAGTTTATGAGTCTCTCACTTCCTTGGATTAGTTTATCCCTAAATATTTTTTTCTTTTTGATGTTATTATAAATAATATCAGTTTCTTAATCTTCTTTTAAGATTATTCATTGTTAAGGCATAGACATACAACTGATTTTTACGTGTTGATTTTGTATCCTGCAACTTCATAGAATTTGTTTATTGATTCTAATGGCCTGTAAGGTTTTCTGCATATAAGATCATGACATCTGTAAACAGAGGTATTTTTACTTCTTCCTTTCCAATTTGGATTCTATTTATTTCTTTTGCTTGCTTAGTTTTTCTGCCTAGAACTTCTAATACTCTGTTGACTAGAAGTGGTCTAAGTGGACATCCCTATCTATTTCTTGATTATAAAGGAAAAATTTCCAGTCTTTCACCATTGAGTATAATGTTAATTGTGTTTCTCATATATGGCCTTTAATATGCTGAGTATCTATTGCTATTTTAAAACCTAATGGAGGGGTGCCTGGGTGGCTCAGTGGGTTAAGTCTCTGCCTTCGGCTCAGGTCATGATCTCAGGGTCCTGGGATCAAGCCCCGCATCGGGCTCTCTGCTTGGCAGCGAGCCTGCTTCCCTTCCTCTCTCTCTGCCTTCCTCTCTGCCTACTTGTGATCTCTGTCTGTCAAATAAATAATAAATAAAAATCTTTAAAACCAAATGGAATGCCCCAAATAACAAGTGTTTTTGCCCTTTGATATAAGTATTTCAAATCAGCTTGATGACAAACTGATTGGCAAGCATATATGTTTCTTTACTGGTTGAAGTTTAATAAATTGGTACTTAATTATATTTGTGTCATAAGTAAAATTATTTCAAAACCTGTGGTTCATGGTGGTTGGTAACAGGGGAGAGGGGTTAATGTAACAATTATTGATAAGGAAATATTAGAAAGAACCAGGATATGATATAATGCAATATATCATCAGAGTCAATAATTTCCTTTTATGTACAGTTAGAAATATTTTGTTTCTTCAAAGACATGAAAAATTATTTTTTAAGAAGGGATATGATGAAATTCTATAAAATCATGAAATGATTGTAAAAGCAAATACACCAGATCATAAAATTGTTAGATATTTTAAACATGAAAAAATAATTTTTGAGCAAATAAAAAGTAATTCACACCACAATGTTTGTATAAGCCAAATACAATCAAGTTCTGGAAGATTTTGGAGGAAATTCTGATGGCAAATCTAGAACCAGGTATTAAAGGAAAATCAAAGATAATAAGAGCAAATATTTTGAGCCAAGGACCCATCAAAGTGTTTTCTGTATATTAATTTATTTAATCCTCACAACTACCCCATGAGGTAGATGCTATTATTTCCCCCCAGTTTACAGATGAGGAAACTGAGATGCAGAGAGATGAAATAACTTGCCCAAGGTCATAGAGCTGCAAAGTGGTAGATATGATTCCAACCCGGGAAGCTTCAGGGAGCCTTTACTCCTATGGTCAGCTAAATAATGGTCCCACAAATATATAAAGTCTTAATCCCAGGAACTCGTAAATGTTTTGTTATTTGGGGAAAAAAAGGCTCTTTGCAGATGTAATTAAGTTACATATCTTGGGGGGAGGATACCTTTAATTATCTGGCTGAACCTACATGCTATGACCAGTGTTCTTGGAAGAGACATAGGGGCAGATTACATAGACACACATGGAGACACCTCTGGAGACACAAGGAGAAGATAGCCAGGTAAAGGTGGAGGCAGTCAGTGGAGTGATTCTCCCCTTATGTTCTCAGAGGGAGCATGGTGCTGCTGGACAGAACTGGGAGAGAATAAGTCTCTATTGTTTTAGGTCACCAAGTTTGTGGTTATCTGTTACAGCAGCTGCAAGAAACTCAGATCACCCCTAACCAGAGTGCTGGTTAGGTCTCGTGCTGGAGGATTTCCCTCAACAGAAATCATAGCAATTACTGCAAGTACTCACAGGTACTCAGTGAAGACAAAGTACAGAGGGTCAATGGTTTAACAAGTGGTTTGACGGTCCAGGAAATTTTCAGTTCGCTTTCCCACCGATCCTATCAGTCCCTCCTCTGATCCCACCTAATCTCCTTTGTACACAAAAGAAAAATAGGGTCACTTATCCGATTTATAAACAGGACCTAAGACATGCACTCCAGCCTTCCACTGCAAAGCATTGCCTTCCCCACTGCACCACACTCCACCTGCAAGAGAAGAAAGGCATAACAAAGGGGAAGGGGAAACATAACATCATGACATCCCCGTATACTTTACAATGCTCATGCATCTATATTCTTTCATTTTCACAACAATGGGAGTTTACTTTTATATTCCCCATTCTACAGATGAAGAAAACATGGGCTGAGAGAAGCCTGGAGACTTTCTGCAAGATACGTGAAGACCAGAAGTGGCTTAATCTTCCATCCAAGGCCAATGCTTCCTCCACAGCTACTCTAGTATTTTTTGCACACATAAGCCCTAGGCCGAAATGCACAAGTGCCATACCCAAAGGCACATGTTGGTTTTTTTTTTTTTTTTGCATTCAAAAATAAAAATAGTCTTGATGTAAAGTTAAAAACAGGAGAGTGATTTGCATAAGACCCTGAGCTCTCAATTACACCAATTACTTTATAATTACAGGCAATGCCATCTTGGGTTTTTCAAAACCTACGTCTATTCTTAAAGAATCTGTCAGAAAGAAGGCTTCTTCTCAGGGAGAGGCTCCAATTAGTATGCATGTTGTACGCAGAGGGAGAGAAAACCTGCTGGAGCTCCAAGGAGGAAAAAAGAGACAGGAGCTTGAAATGCCCCCAGCTTAGCAAACGGGCGTGTTGGATAAGCAACACCTTCAGAAATCTAACTATCCTTGGCTCTGGAGGAGTGCTGTGTCAAGGCTAACTTAGCCCGAGCCCTCTTATCCCTGCATTCACTCCTCCCACCTGTCTGGTGCCCCAACTGCCACAGATCTACTTTTAAGAAGGGTGGAGGGAGCACCTGGGTGGCTCAGTGGGTTAAAGCCTCTGCCTTCGGCTCAGGTCATGATCCCAGGGTCCTGGGATCAAGCCCCACATCGGGCTCTCTGCTCTGCGGAGAGCCTGCTTCCTCCTCTCTCTCTGCCTGCCTCCCTGCCTACTTGTGATCTCTCTGTCTGTCAAATAAATAAACAAAATCTTAAAAAAAAAAAAAAAAAAGAAGGGTGGAGGAGAGTTTAACCTGCTGGACATTGATCTCTTACAGCCACTCCTTGAAGCTGCAGGGGACAAACAAGTGGAATGGGTCTACTTCAAATCCTTCCTGCTGAAATCACCATCTCTCTGTTGCTCAGTGCACCATTCTCTCTATTCCAGGAGGGACTGGCTCAGAGAATTTCTTGGAATGTGGTGTGGGAAGGTGGGCATTACAGTAAGCAAAACCAGCATTTTCATGTCTTCAAGTTCCCTTCTCCAGGGTCTGGTTACTTTTCCAGCCCCAACTGACTTACCATCAGGTCAGTGATCAGAGTTTTCAGACACTATTGCTTCAAGCACGGTTTATTCTCATGAGTCCTGATTTACCTCTGGGTTAGAGAGGGAATCTCAATAAGGTGGAATATCAAAGACCTTAGAGATCCCTGAGGCCAACTCCACATTCTATATGAATTAGGGCGTTTTTTGACTCTGCGATTTGGGGGCAAGGCCCACTTTAACACTATTGGTTCAAGTGGTGCCAACATGCAAAGCTTCTATTGTACAAAGCAGGCAATCTGAGTCTCACCCCCTATATAAGGAGATGAGCAGCCACCTGACAAGGGTACTTTGTTTTGCTCTGACTGACACATCTCAACTCCCCTCTGACTGCCCATGCAAGCAGTTATATCTGAGCCAAGCCCAAACTTAGTGTTCAATAGTAGAACAGGAACCTTGGAAGAGTCTACTTGTCTTCCATTCTCTCTAAAAGGAACTGCTGCCTTCCTATAATTATCAGTCTCTAGGCCGAGACTGACTCTTCCAAAGATATCTGGTCCACACCTGGAAACCCCCATTTCTTCCAGTGCCAATGCCACTCTACCACACTGCATTTCTTTAACAAAAACACCTCCAGTCACAGTTTACTAGGCACCTTCATTCATGTTATCTCAGTCTCCAGAGCATATCATTGCTGAGAAAGCAGTTTCCACTCTATCCCTCCACTGTCTGCTCTCTCCATTTCTACTCTTTAGATGACTGCTAAAAAGAAAAGAGAGAGAGAGACAGAAAGACAGAGAGAGAGAGAGAGAGAAAAGAAAGGCATGTATTTGGAGAGATTGAGGTTCTGATGCCTCGAGTGGCTCCTCTTACGCAGAAAGCAGAGTCGGCAATCTGGCCGTAGCTTGCACAGTATTGGACCTCTGCTCTCCTCCCACCCTCTAAACTGTAGGCACTTTTCATGAATGGAAAGTCCTCACCTGTTTGAATCACCAGGAATTTGTGTTTCTTTTTCTTTGTTTCCATAGCATATGATGCATCTATTAAAATAGTATTTCTGACCTTGCCCCTTATCATAGTCATATGCTTATATATCTCACCTTCCTTACTAATTTTCTGAGTCCCCACTACAACTGCCAGGTACAGCATCACTAATTCTGGTGTTATCACTCCTGTTTTGCAGATATGAAAAAACTCAGAAAGGTTACCCAATTTTTCCAATATAACATAATGGATTAGGGGTAGTGCAAACACTAGCCTGAAAATAGAATGAAGTAGTCGTGGATACCATGGGTTCTGGAATCTCTCTGCCTGGGTTCAAATTCTAGCTCTGTACTCAATAAGCAGTGTGACCATGGTGAGTTTTTAACCTCTTTGTGCTTCATTTTCTTCACCTGTAAAATGAATATGATATCGCCTACTTCCTAAAGTTGTTGTGAGAATCAAGTGGGTAATTGCTTGGAAAAAGATTAGAAATATGTCTGGCACATAGAATGCACCCACTAAATCTTAGGTATTTTTGTCCACCTTTCTCCCTGTTCCCAGGCACCAAAGCAGCCTTCAGGCCCCAGACTCTGACACCTGCAGGCTCTGCACATCACCTTTTCCCACCTCATCTCTCTCCCTCTCCTCCTGACACCCTACTTCTCACCCTCCAGAACTCAAGATTAATCATGTCCTCACCTTCTCCACCTTGTACCTCTAAACTAAAATTCAGCTCTTCCCTGGGAACATGGCTTCCCCTTCTGTCCTCTCAAAGGGATCTGTTCACCTCTGGTCTCCTGGGATACATCTGCCTCTCCCCTAGGCTATCCCCCCATCTTCCCTGTGCCCTGCTTGTAGGGATCTCAAGTCACATGACAAAACCACCTGCTCCCCAACTTTGTCACAGTTAATCTCGTTCCTCTTTTACCTTGAAGAACTTAGCTCCTGATAATACCATTCTCTGACATTCTTCTTTTCTTCACTTTCTGATTTAATAAACAAATAATCGTGTTTCAAACACCTCAACCTGCACTGCTCCAGCAGCTTTTCCTCTTTCCTGACTCATCCAATCACCTTTGATTTCATCATTACCAAGAACTACAGTCTCCCCTTACACCTAATTTCAGACATCCTGCATTCTGACCACTACTTCCTAAATTGCAGGTCTATTTGTCCGATTCCAGAGGTCACTTTACCCTTCCACCTTCAGAATTTCTGATGCATTAAACTTCCAACCCATTCTCATCTCTAATTTCCCACATTGCCAAGGCAAATGTCATGTCAGTGTTTATGCTCTACACTTCAGTGCTCTTGCTCTCCTCCTCTCTACTACCACTTACTCTCTTGCACTCAGCTAAATCCCAATCCCATTTTGTCCAACTAAATTGGACTGCACCAGCACTGAATTTTTTTTGTTAACATAAAATGTATTATTTGATTCAGGGGTACAGGTCTGTGATTCATCAGTCTTACACAATTCACAGCACTCACCGTAGCACAGACTCCCCAGTGTCCATAACTGAGCCACCCCATCCTGCCCACCTCTCTCTCCTCCAGCAATCTTCAGTTTGTTTCCTGAGATTAATAGTCTCTTATGGTTTGTCTCCCTCTCTGGTTTTGTCTTGTTTCATTTGTCCCTCCCATCCCCTATAATCCTCTTTTTCCCAAACTCCTCATATCAGTGAGATCATATAATAATTGTCTTTCTCTGATTGACATATTTTGCATAGCATAATACCATCTAGTTCCATCCATGTCATTACAAATGGCAAGATTTGGGGTTTTATTGATGGCTCCATAATATTCCATTGTGTATATATACACCACATCTTCTTTATCCATTCAACAGTTGATGGACATCTAGGTTCTATCCATAGTTTGGCTATTGTGGACATTGCTGCTATAAACATTCAGGTGCACGTGCCCCTCTGGATCACTACATTTGTATCTTTAGGGTAAATACCCAGTAGTGCAATTGCTGGGTTATAGGGTAGCTCAATTTTCAACTTTATGAGGAAGCTCTGTACTGTTTTCCACAGTGGCTTCACCAGCTTGTATTCCCACCAACAGTATAAAAGGGTTCCCTTTCCTCTGTATCCTCGTGAACACCTGTCATTTCCTAACTGGTTAATTTTAGCCATTCTGACTGGTGTGAGGTTGTATCTCATTTAGGTTTTGATTTGTATTTCCCTGATGCCAAGTGATGTGGAGCACTTTTTCATGTGTCTGTTGGTCATATAGATGTCTCCTTTAGAGAAATGTCTGTTCATGTCTTCTGCCCATTTCTTGATTGGATTATTTATTCTTTGGGTGTTGAGTTTGATAAGTCCTTTATAGATTTTGGATACTAGCGCTTTATCTGATATGTCATTTGCAAATATCTTCTCCCATTCTGTCGGTTGTCTTTTGGTTTTCTTGACTGTTTCCTTTGCTGTGCAAAAGGTTTTTATCTTGATGGTGTCCCAATAGTTCATTGTTACCCTTGCTTCCCTTGCTTTTGGCAGTATGTCTAGGAAGAAGTCGCTGCAGCTGAGGTCAAAGAGGTTACTGCCTGTGTTCTCCTCAAGGATTTTGATGGATTCCTTTCTCACATTGAGGTCTTTCATCCATTTTGAGTCTACTTTTGTGTGTGGTGTAAGGAAATGGCCCAGTTTCATTTCCGCATGTGGCTGTCCAATTTTCCCAACACCATTTGTTGAAGAGACTGTCTTTTTTCCATTGGACATTTTTTCCTGCTTTGTTGAAGATTAATTGACCATAGAGCTGAGGGTCCATTTCTTGGCTCTTCGTTCTGTTCCATGGATCTATATGTCTGTTTCTGCCACTACTATAATGTCTTGAAGATTTTGATGTCTTGATGATGTCTTGATGTCTTGATGATTACAGCTTTGTAATAGAGCTTGAAGTCTGGAATTGTGGTGCCACCAACTTTGGTTTTCTTTTTCAACATTCCTCTAGCTATTTGGGGGTCTTTTCTGACCCCTGACCATACAAATTTTAAGATTATTTGTTCCATGTCTTTGAAAAAAAAAAAAAAAAGTTGGTGGTATTTGGATAGGGATTGCATTAATTGTGTAGACTGCTCTAGGTGGTATGGACATTTTCACAGTATTTGTTCTTCCAACTCAGGCACATGGAACATTTTTCGATTTCTTTGTGGCTTCCTCAATTTCTTTCATGACTATTCCTTATAGTTTTCTGAGTACAGAAAACTATATTCTTTGGTTAGATTTATTCCTAGGTATCTTATACTTTTGGATGCAATTGTAAATGGGATAGACTCCTTAATTTCTCTCTCTTCTGTCTTGCAGTTGGTGTATAGAAATGCAACTGATTTCTTTTTTTTTAAAGATTTTATTTATTTATTTGATAGAGATCACAAGTAGGCAGAGAGGCAGGCAGAAAGAGAGAGAGGAAGGAAAGCAGGCTCCCCGCTGAGCAGAGAGCCCAATGCAGGGCCCAATCCCAGGACCCTGAGATCATGACCTGAGCCGAAGGCAGAGGCTTTAACCCACTGAGCCACCCAGGCACCCCGAAATGCAACTGATTTCTGTGCATTGATTTTTATATCCTGTCACTTTACTGATTCCTGTATGAGTTCTACCAGTTTTGGAGTGGAGTCTTTGGGTTTTCCACATAAAGTATCATATCATCTGCAAAGAGTGAGAGTTTGACTTCTTCTTTGATGGTTCAGATGCCTTTTATTTCATTTTGTTGCCTGATTGCTTAGGCTAGGACTTCTAGCTCTATGTTGAATAACTGCGGTGATAGTGGACATTTCTGCCATGTTCTTGACCTTAGAGGAAAAACCCTGTTTTTCCCCATTGAGAATGATATTCACTGTGGGTTTTTCATAGGCGGCTTTTATGATATTGAGGTAGGTACCCTCTATCCCTACACTATGAAGAGTTTTGATAAGAAAGGATGCTGTACTTGTCAAATGCTTTTTCAGCATCTATTGAGAGTATCATATGGCTCTTATTCTTTCTTTTAATATATTATATCACATTGATTGAATGTGGATTTTGAACCAACCTTGCAGCCCATGAATAAATCCCACTTGGTGGTTGTGAATAATCCTTTTAATGTACTGTTGGCTAGTATTTTGGTGAGATTTTTTGCATCCATGTTCATCAGGGATATTGGTCTCTCATTCTCCTTTTTGATGGGATCTTTCTTCTTGTTTGGGGATCAGGTAATGCTGGCTTCATAAAATGAGTTTGGAAGTTTTCCTTCCGTTTCTATTTTTTGAAACAGTTTCAGGAGAATATGTATTAATTCTTCTTTAATGTTTGGTAGAATTCCCCTGGGAAGCCGTCTGGCCCTGTGCTCTTGTTTGTTGGAAGATTTTTGATTATTGCTTCAATCTCCTTACTGGTTATGGGTCTGTTCAGGTTTCCTATTTCTTTCTGGTTCAGTTTTGGTAGTTTATATGTCTCTAGGAATGCATCCATTTCTTCCAGATTGTCTAATGTGCTGGTGTATGGTTGCTCATAATATGTTCTTAAAATTGTTTATATTTCTTGGTATCAGTTGTGATCTCTCCTCTTTCATTCCTGATTTTATAAATTTGGGTCCATTCTCTTCTTTTTGATAAGTCTGGCCAGGAGGGATATCAGTCTTATTAATTCTTTCAAAGAACCAGCTCCTAGTTTCATTGATCTGTTCTACTATTCTTTTGGTTTCTATTTCATTGATTTCTACTCTGATCTTTATTTCTCTTATTCTGTTGAGTCTAGGCTTTCGTTGCTGTTCTTTCTCCAGTTTCTTTAGGTCTAGGATTAGGTTGTATATTTGAGACCTTTCTTATTTCTTGAGAAAGGCTTGTGTTGCTATATACTTTCTTCTTAGGACCACCTTTGCTGCATCCCAAAGATTTTGAACAGTTGTGTTTTCATTTTCATTTGTTTCTGTGAGTTTTTTTTAATTCTTTAATTTCTTGGTTGACCCATTCATTCTTTAATAGGGTGCTTCTTAGCCTCCATGTATTTGAGTTCTTTCCAACTTTCCTCTTATGGTCGAGTTCTAGTTTTGTGGTCTGAAAATACACAGGAAATTCTCCCAGTCTTTTGGTACTGTTGACATCTGATTTGTGACCCAGGATGTGATCTATTCTGGAGACTGTTTCATGTGCACTAGAGAAAAATATGCATTGTGTTGCTTTGGGATGGAATGTTCTGAACATATCTGTGATGACCATCTGATCCAGTGAGTCATTTAAAGCCCTTATTTCCTTATAGATCTTTTGCTTTGATGATCTATCCATTTCAGTGAGGGGGGGGTATTAAAGTCCCCAACTATTGTTGTATTATTGTCGATGTGTTTCTTTGATTTTGTTATTGATTGGCTACTCCCATGTTAAGGGCATAGATATTTAAAATTGTTAGATCTTCTTGTTGAACAGACCTTTTAAGTATAATATAGTGTCCTTCCTCATCTCTTATTATAGTCTTTGGCTTAAAATCTAATTGATCTGATATAAGGATTGCCACCCAAGCTTTCTTTAATGTTCATTAGCATGGTAAATTGTTTTCCACCCTCTCGCTTTAAATCTGGAGGTGTCTTTGGGCCTAAAATGCGTTTATTGGAGACAGCATATTGATGCATCTTGTTTTTTCATCCATTCTGATACCCTATGTCTTTTGATTGGGCATTTAGCCCATTTACATTCATGGTAACTATTGAAAGATAGGAATTTAGTGCCATTGTATTGCCTATATGGTGACTATTACTGTATATTGTCTCTGTTCTTTTCTGGTATGTTACCTTTAGGCTCCCTCCTTGCTTAGAGGACCACTTGCAATATTTCCTGTTGGGCTGGTTTGGTATTTGCAAATTCTTTTCGTTTATCTTTCTCCCAGAAGCTTCTTTACTCACCTCCTATTTTCAGTGACAGCCTAGCTGGATACGGTATTCTTTTTTTTTTTTTTTTAAGATTTTATTTATTTATTTGACAGACAGAGATCACAAGTAGGCAGAGGCAGGCAGAGAGAGAGAGGAAGAGAAGCAGGCTCCCCATCAAGCAGAGAGCCCGATGTGGGGCTTGATCCCAGGAATCTGGGATCATGACCTGAGCCGAAGGCAGCAGCTTTAACCCACTGAGCCACCCAGGCGCCCCTGGATACGGTATTCTTGATTGAACATTTTTCTCATTTAGTGCTCTGAATAAATCATGCCTGTCCCTTCTGGCCTGCCAGGTCTCTGTGGATAGTTCTGCTGCCAATCTAATATTTCTACCATTGTATGTTACAGACCTCTTGTCCAGAGCTGCTTTCAGGATTTTCTCTTTGTCTCTGAGATTTGTAAGTTTTACTATTAGATGATGGGGTATTGACCTATTTTTATTGATTTTTCTGGGTGTTCTCTGTGCATCCTGGATTTTGATACCTATTTCCTTCTCCAAATTAGGGAAGTTTTCTGCTATAATATATTCCAATATACCTCCTGCCCCCTCTCTCTTTTTTCTTCTTCTGGGATCCCAATTATTCTAATATTGTTTCATCTTATGGTATCACTTATCTCTCGAATTCTCCCCTCATGATCCAGTAGTTGTTTATCTCTCTTTTTCTCAGTTGTTTTATTCTCCATCATTTGGTATTCTATATCACTAATTCTCTCTTCTGCTTCATTTATGCTAACAGTAATAGCCTCCATTTTTATTGTACCTCATTAATAGACTTTTTGATTTCAACTTGGTTAGATTCTGGTTCTTTTATTTCTCCAGAAAGGGATTCTCTAGTATCATCTATGCTTTTTTCAATTCCAGCTAGTGTCTTTATAGTTGTCATTCTGAACTTTAGTTCTGACATCCATATTGTCATATTGTCCATATTGATGTCCATATTGTCCATATTGATTAGGTCCCTAGCAGTCAGTACTGCCTCTTGTTCTTATTTTTGTGATGAGTTTTTCTGTTTTGTTGTTTTGTCCAGAGAAGAATAGATGAATAAGATAACACAATGCTAAAAGGGCAACAATGACACCAGAAAAATATACACTAAACAAATCAGAAGAGAGCCAAAACTGGGGGGGGGGGGGGTGGCGAAGGAGAGAATATATATATATGTATATATGTATAATATATATATTTGAGGCTGGTGAACTGAACAGAGACACACACTTGATTTTGGGTGTATTTTGGTCTGTTAGAGGAAACTGCCTCCCAAAATGTTAAAGAAACAAATCTTATATATATACAAAAATAAGGGAAATATGATGAAGGAATGGAATATGGCTGTGAAGATGAAAATTTAAAAAGATTTTTAAAAAGGAATTGATGAGAAGGTGGTTGAAAAAAGAAAGAAAAAATATTTTTAATTAAAAAAAAAAGAAAAGGAGAAAATATGATCAGGCAGGAGACTAGAACAAAGCCATACACTAGATTTAGGGTATATTTTGGTCTGTTAGAAGAAACTATATCTCAAATTTTTCAAGAATGAAAAACACACATATATATCTATATATAGAGAGAGAGATATATACAAAAAATAAAGTTAATATAGTGAAGGGATATAATACAACTATAAAGATGAAAATTAAAAAAGATTTTTAGGGGCACCTGCGTGGCTCAGTCGTTAAGCATCTGCCTTCAGCTTGGGTGGAGATCCCAGGGTCCTGGGATCAAGCCCCACATCAGGCTCTCTGCTCTGTGAGAAACCTGCTTTTCCCTCTCCACTCCCCCTGCTTGTGTTCCCTCTCTAGCTATCTCTCTCTGTTGAATAAATAAATAAAATGTTTTTAAAATTTTTTTTTAATATTTTTTAAAAAGGTATTGATAAGATAAGATGTTGGTTAAAATAAGAAAGAGGAAAATTTTTAAAAATGAAAACGAAAAAAAATAAAGAAAATTTTAAAAACTTAACTTTGAAAGATTAAAAAATCATAGAAAAAAAGCCATGAATTCTATATGCTGTATTTCCCTAGAGAGGGAGTTTTTCAGTACTCGTTGATTGGTAAACTTGGTTTTGGCTTGATGTCCTTGCAGATCTTCGGGGGGGGGGGGGGGAGGGACCTGTTGCAGTGATTCTCAAATGTCTTTGCCTGAGGTGGAATTGCTCTGCCCTTGCCAGGGGCCAGCCTAAGCAGTGTGATCAGGTTTACTCTCAGTAACTTTTGTTCCCTGAAAGTTTTCTGTACAGCTTTGGAAGAAGAGAATGAAAATGGTGGCCTCCCAATCTCTGGTCCCAGAGCAGCCCAGAGCTCAGGGCCCCCCTCTTCAGTGAACCTTCAGAGAAAAGCAGTCAATCACTCCTGTCTCCCTGGTCTCTGGCTGCGCTCTGTGTTCCCCCAGCCTGTGACTGAGCATTTCTAACTCTGGCCACACAGCCCTGTTTGGAGACTCCAAACCCAGCATATTCTTGCAGTGCACTCCCATGCCACTGGCTTCCTGGTGGAGGAAGGGGGAATCTCACCAGATCTGATACTTGTGGGTCCCTGCTTGAAGAGTAGTGGTCCAACTTTGCCTTGGATCATGGTTTATGGCAACCCTGAGCTGAGAACCCACTCATCTCCATCTTTGCAGCCAGCTTCCCTGCTCTGATACCTGGGAGCTCTGCCACATTCAGGTACTACTGGGTTTTTTGTGACCCCGAGGGTCCTGAGACCATAGCATTCCAGTAAGAGCTCCACCCCCTACTTAGCCACTAGAGCAACATCCCTCTGCGCATAGCAGACTTGTAAAAGTTCTGATTTCATGCTCTGCTGCTCTCTCACTTGCCAGGAGCTGCTTATAGAAGCTTCCTCCCCCCCACAGTCTATCTTCCCAAATATTCCCTCAGATTCACTTCTCCAAACATGCTACCTGCCAGAAGGTGGTCACTTTTCTGTTAATAGAATTGCTGCTATTCTTTTCTTCAATCTCCTGTTGAGTTTGTAGGTGTTCAGAATGGTTTGATAACCATCTAGCTGAATTCCTGGGACCAGGTGAAATTCAGGTCTCCTACTCCTCTGTCATCTTGCTCCACCCCCTTGCACTGAATATGTTTAAGAAAAATGTACAACTGCACTGGCAACCAAGAAGGCCTCGGATCCCGGACCAGAATTCATAGTTATGGTATACTAGCACATTCTCCTTCTCTGAGAGATGGTTTTGTCATGCATTCTCATCTTGGTGGACAGCATGTCACAAGTCCTCACTCTTAACAATGGCCTTGTTTCTATATGATTAAGAAAATTGAAAAAATATGAAAAGAACAGCTACAGGCTTCTACTATCTACCTATCTGCCTTCCTGCATTTGTGTGTATACCATTTCCTTCTCTCCTAATGCTATGAGTGACTGTGCTCCTGTCTAAGGCCAGCATTCTGCTGGCCCATTTGACCCATTCGTCCTCATCTATTCAAGGATGTTGCTCTAACAATTTCCCCCTTTCTCTTGCAGCATCAATTTTTCTCACTCTACTGGATTTTTTCCATCAACACACAACATGTAGTTGTTTTTCCTATTTTAAAAAATCCCTCAACCATGCTTCCTCCTCTGGTTTTTCTCCATTTCTCTTTCCCTAGAGCAAAGCTCCTTGAAAAGCTTGTCTGTGCCTATCACCAAATGTGCATCTCCTCTCATTCTATCTTGAAATGATTCTACTTCCACATCCTCTGCTACCTTTCCAATAACCCCGATTAAGGGGTTTTTAGCATTAGCAATGTGTCATCCATTGCTAAAGCCAATTTTCAGTCCTTACTTTCTTAATTATCACTAGTATTTTATGCTGTTGATCACTTTGTCCTCCTTAGACACGTTTCTTAGTATGGCTCCATGGATCACACACCCACCTGTTTTCCAAAAACATTCTGACCATCCCTTATCAGTTTCTGGCTTTTGGTTCTACCTTGCTTCACCTCTAAACTCTAGAGTGTCCCAGGGGTCTGACTTGGGTCTCTTCTCTGGCTACTCCCACTGCCTAGGTTTGATCATCCAGTGTCAGTGAAAGTCTGGCTTTCAATATCATCTCTGTGCTAAGGACTCCAGATTCATATCTCTAGCCCTGCACTTTGCTCCAAACTCAACTCATTTATCAGACAGCCTGGTAAATAACCCCATAAGGATGTCTAATAGATATCTAACACCTAATATGCTTAAAACCATGCTTTCGATGTGAAAACTGTTCCTCCCACTTTCTTCTCAGTATCAGTTAATGCAACTTCATCCTTTCAATTGTAAGAATAAAAACACTGGAGTTACCCTTGATATTTCCCTCTTCATCATCCTACATCTAATCCTACAGTAAATACAGTCACCATCACTTTGCATGTACAGAGAATCTCTCCACTCTGGACTCCCCTTCCACCATGCTACTGTAAGCTCCATTATATGTGCATGCTGGATTACAGCAAGACCTACTGGTCCTACTTCCTTCTCTCCCCTTGTCACCCACACTCTATCAGTATAGCTGATATAGCTCAGTATAGCTATCAGAGCAACACTAAAAAGACCAGATCATTTTAACTCTCTGCTGAAATCCTCCACTGAGCTCCAGCTCAGTCCAGGTGACCTAAAAGGCCTAGCTCTGACCTGACATGCCGACAGAGTCTGCCCTCCCCCTACCTCTGTGACATCTCTGTTGTCAGTCCTGCTCACTCTGCTCTAGTCACACTGGTCATTTTACTGCTCCTCAGTCAGCATGAGTATTTTCCTACCTTCAGACCTATGCACTTACTGTCCCTGCCACCTCCCCTCCCCACCTGGAAAGCTTTCCTCCAAAACCTGCTGAGTTCCTTGAAATATTTGCCTAAATTTCATCATCAGTAAGAATTTCTCTGGACATCCTATCTAAAACTTCAACCCTCTTTGAAGTCCCCTTTTTTATTTTCTCCTAGGCACTGTTTCCTTTCTTGCATAATATATATTTTATTTATTATTGTCCTCTGGACTGTGTTCTGTGAGGGAGAGGAGTTTTGTCTGTTTTGTTTCCTGCCTGATACAATAGGTGATAATAGGTGCACAATGAGCAGTGACTAAATAAATAACAGATGGCCATTATTATCTGTCTGATATCAATGCAACCAGACTAGAGTTCTTCATTTATACCATTGCCAGTACACAACACACACACATACACACACACACACACACACAGGTGCACACACTCCTGACTTATTGCCTAGTATTCTTCAATCAAGTTAGGAAGCTGGGATTCATCCTCAGTCCCCCTCTTCCTATGGCTCCCAAATCCAATCCAGGCCTGGTTACTCGATTTTCAACATGCACCCCAACTATAGCTCCTGAATCCATCCTTTGCTCCTCTTTACCCTCCTCTAGCCTGCTGAAATGGCTCTGCACTGCCTCTCTTCGGTGCCTCCTCCACATTCCACTGCCTCACTCTTCCCGAACTTTGGTCTCCCATCTCCCATCTGTCCCCACTCAGCTTCTCCAGCATTAAGTACATGCCTTTCCTCTGAACTCTTCCCCAGTTTTTAGCTGGTGGGCTTTTCCCCCTCATGTCCCAGTTAAATCTCTTCAGAATGCCTTCAGTGACCACCCAGACCATCCTGTCCAAAGTGGCTCCCATGCCCCACCCATACACTCCCTCCAACTATTTCCTTCATGTAGATTATTTCTCTCCAAACACTTATCAAATTGCAATTACTAATTTCTTTATATGCATGCTTCTTTTTTACATCCCCATCGAGAGTGTGACATCCTTAAAGGCAGAGAAAGAGTAAGGAATAAGCAAACAGTAGACCCCAAAATGCATGAAGGGATACATGAAAGTGAGTTTGGATCCACTGCAGTCTCTGAAGCCATCAGCTGTCCCTCTCTGCCCCTAGAAACAAGTGTTGTACAGAAGCAGTGATGAGGACTAAATAAGACCTAAAACATCTGGCTGCCAAAGCTGAGTGATCTTGCTTCCTGCTCTTCTTAGCCCGTCCTTGGTCTTTCTCGGGAGCAATTTCTCTATCTCAGTTTTGTGGGAGTGAGGGGACTCCTCTCCATCAAGCAGCATCATCTCAGACAATGTTATTTGAAAGGGCTTAAGAAGCAAGAAATAACTCATCCCAAAATAACCCTTACTTGGCTTCCAGCTGCTCTGAACAGCTGGATGCTTTTTCTGAGCCAGATAGCTTCTGTTGGGAAGCTAATAAGATGGGGAGAAACCAAACACATTGAGATATGCTAAATGGGGTCATTGTTGTTAATTCCCTTAGGAAGATAAATGACACTGGCTTTCTCCATGCAGATTTTCAGCAAAAAGTTTTAAACTCTGTGCTTAGCATTGGGCTAACTATGATCAAAAATCATGAGTACCCATTGTCATGAAATTTATAAACTAGATGTGCTGAGAAAAATGGCACACTTTATTTTAGATAATTAGCAAACAATATGATGGAACATAATTAAGCACTAACTAGTGTCATTCAAGTTCAGAAAGGATTGAGGGCTAGAGTCCTTGAAAATGGCTTCTTGAATGTGTTTCAAGCTCCATTTTGAAGGGTATGGAAAGTTAAAGTAAAGGAAAGCCATCCAGAAAGAAAAACATTTGCACAGTCTCATAGGTGGACATGTATCTGGGGTGGTGCAACTCACCTGATCAGATTTAGGAGTGTCTGGAGGGGAGGTTCTAGAATCCAGGTATCTGAGTGGGTCTCATATATACCACTTACACAGCATTAGCACAAAAGTCCTTAACCTCTTGGAGTCTTTTGCCTCATCTGTCAAATAGAAGAAATACTACCTGTAGTCCTTCCTTACATACCTCAGAGAGCTCTAGTGGGCTCAGAGGAAGGGCTGGTGTCAAAGGGTTGTGCCTGCAGGGGACAGGGACACACAGGATGTGAGGCAGCTGTGTGTGGCATGGGGCCAGCTCACCCACGGCTTGAAAGCCAAACTGTGGCTTAGAACGTTTGCCTTGGGAAACCAGGGAAGGCCTCTCAGCTTAGATGTAACAGGACGTATACTTGGTGGAAACATATTTCCTTTTTCATGTTGAATATAAGATGGCTGGTAACCCAGGGCCACATGCTAGCAAGCAACAGCAGCTTCCTGCTCAACAAGTGAGACATTTTATAAAGGGCATCACCCCAGGATTGAAAAGGCATCTGGTGCTCTTTCAGGAAAACTATTATGCCCTAAAGTTACATTTTTTTTTTCCTGCTCCCTGGCTTTCTTACAGTGTTGTCTCTGGAAACAGGAGTTTGGCAACTTTCTGTGGCTAAGTCTTTGTTCCCTTCTAAGTACCGCCATCTGTATTTATAGTATGAGCAAACCACCAGTTGGTCTGGCATTTTGTTAGCCTCCAAGCAGGAAGACATGACCTTCCAGGAATGAAGCAAGCTGCAGTCTGCAGCAGGTGGGGTTAACAAGGGATCTAGCTAGCCAAAGCCAGCAGAGTAAGGATAACCTGCCAGACACTCCAGCTCTCTCTGCTTTTCTGGATCTGCTCCTTGAGTCCCACAGGAGACTTTGCCCTGACACAGAATACTGTGCCGTGGGTCCCAGCATTGTGCTGTGTGGAATGCCATACACAGCTTCCTTAGTGAACAGAGGTCCAAATTTGGAGAAAAGTGAATCTGAGTTCAGGGCCTGGTGCTAACGGGGTAGCAGCTAATTGTCTTGAACCAGTCATCTTAGCCCCCATCTTGGGACCAAAGTTACCCCCTCTCTAATAGGAGAGCATGGTCTACTTCAGCATATCTCAAATTTAACTAATTACCAGTATCACCTGTGACACGTGTCTAAATGCATGTTCCCAGGCACTGTGGAAAATTCTCATTCAGTCTGTCTTAGGTAACACCTGCGATCTGTATTTTTAACATGGGCACAGGGTGAATCACAACATTGGAACCACTGGGTCCCTGAGACCCCACATGCCCTGGTGTTCTTTGATCTTCTGGGTTTTGGTTTTGGTTTTTGTTTTGAGAGATGTAAGGGGAGAGCAAAGGGAGAGGGAGAGAGAATCCCAAACAGACTCTATGCTCAGTGCAGAGCCTAATGTGCAGGGTTCAGTCTCATGACCCTGAGATCATGACCTGAGCAGAAACCAAGAGTCAGATGCTCAACCAACTGAGCCACCCAGGTGTTGCATCTGGTTTGATGCAACAGCCTATGTGGAATGAAGAAGGCAAAGAAACCTATTTCTGCTATAAAGGCCCCCTGGACGTTTTCCCACAAGTTTTGCCAAGCAAAATTAATTGATTCCTGTCTACTTTAAATATGTGCCTGGTATTGAAGCTAGCTGCCCTCTCATCTCTCTGTTATAGTCTGTGAGCAATTTGAGGGCAGAGGATGTGTCTTATTCATGTCCATCCACAGCAACTAGCACAGTGTCTGGCATGGAGTAAACACACCACTGAATTTTGAATGACGATGCCCTTAGTTCTGTAGGTCTGTGTTCTTCCTGTTCTTTCTACCTCCTGCTGTGACCCAGGAGACACTTGAATTAGGATCAGAATTGGCAAGCCAAACATCTACAATTTCAGCCTTGGACATCTCTTTGGGGACCAAGGCACCCTAGTATCACCAAGTGCAGCATGGCCCCTAGAGGCTTAGCTATTTTCTCTCCTCCCCTCACAACCCTAGCCCAGCCTGGACCTCCACCATGAGGCCGAGTTGGACAAAGCAGGGGACCTCTAGTCTACAGGTTCTGGTTCAACCTACCATTCTGAGGCACGTTCAGGAAAGAAAACTGTCCTCCTCCCAGCAAAGAGCTGCATTTCAGCCCCTCCACCACAGGCCTCTGCTCTGCATCTGGCTTGTCTTTTCTAGCTCAGCCTAGCCCAGAACCCTCCTCCCCAGCCAGCACTCCTCCTGAGACAGGAGTGTGTTTAAGATTCCCTGCACGGGGTGTAAAAGGTGATTCCAAGCATCTTGCTGCAGAGTGAACTAATCCTACCGGTTAATTCTCCCCTCAGTTCATTCCATCTTATTAGAGCCGGCAGGCACCCCGCGATGCTTCATTACCTGCGCCACTCCAAGGCAAGGCTCTCTTTTAATGAGCTGAGCAACGTGGGGAGCACCCTGCTAAGGACCCCAGATGGATGCATTTGTCCTGGAAAGGGGAAAGCCCTGAACCCCCAGACCTGCTCACAGGACAAAGCCCTCTGCCCACCTAATATAACTGTCGCCTCAACTATTGCACCCTGTTTTCTAAGGGAGAAAGTGCCATTTCCTCCCAGAGGTCTCATTGTGGGTGCCTTAGAAATTAGCCCCAGGAAGAAGGAAAGCAATGAAGTTTTGCAATGATAAGTAGAGAGAGGGCATGCACATGAGTGGGGCTGCACCTGCGCCTGAGTGTAGGTGCGGGTCTGGGGGCATGGGCTGTGTGCAGGTGAGGGCGTGGCGGCAGGGCCAGGACCGGGAGGAAGCTCCAGCACTGTGCATCTTCATCCTTAAAGTGCTCTCCTTCCCAGTGAGCCAGCTGGCTGGGTGAGATCTCCGCTAATTAATCAAGTCCTCTCCACCTCGGTGAGTGAGAGCTCCCACCGAAAGATAAAATACTGTCACAGCTAGCAGAGGACAGCCAACTGGGCACCACGGGCCAAGATGAGGTGGGGTCCATCAGGAGGGCACCATTATTTCACTGGCACACCATGCCTTCATTCCCAGAAACCCGGGCTGCCAGAATGCCCCTGCTTGCTCTCACTCTCCTGCTTTGTCTGACCTGCATTTTATGTTCCCCATCTCTCTGTTCTCAGACTCCCTACTCTTGCTGGGTGGCATTTAATTTGTCCCATTCCCCATGCTGAGCTTCATGAGCTTATCTCTGTGCACATTTCGGCCTTTTACTACATTTCTCAGTTTTTATTGTCCAAAGTGCAGAGGGAATAAAGAAAATGACCAAAGGGAGACTCTGTGTGTGTTGGTGGGGCCAGCTTCTCTGAGGAAAAGGTCTTTGCGTGCATTGCATAGAAGGAAAATCTTGGAGAGAGTGGACAGAGAGAAGAAAATAACTCACTGAATACTCTGTGTTTCCAGAACAAAAGGGTCAGGGACAGAACAGGCCCTGTGAGGCAAGTAACTTTGCAGAAGGAAATCGAAGTAAAAATATTCCTGAAAAACAAAATCAAATGGTCTCTGGGCACTGGCAGGAAATCAAAAATAGTATGAGCATATCTCAGAGATATTGCAGGTTCAATCCCGGACCACTGCCGTAAAGTGAATATCATAATAAACCAAGTCAAATGGATTTTTTGGTTTCCCAATGTATATAAAAGTTATGTTTACACTATAGTCTATTAAGTGTGCACTAGCATAATGTCTAAAGAAACAATGCACAAATCTTAATTAAAAGGTACTTTATTGCTAAAAATGCTAACCATCCTCTGAGTTTTCAGCAAGTCATAATCACTGATTATAGGCCACCATAAAAAATGTAATAATAATAATCAAATTTTGAAATATTGTGGGAGTTACCAAAATGTAACACAGAGATACAAATGAAGCAAATACTGTTGGGAAAAAATGGCTCTGATTGACATGCTTGATGCACAGTTGCCACAAACCTTCACTTTTAAAAAATGCACTATCTGGAAAGCTCAATAAAGTGAAGTAGACTAAAACAAGGTATGCCTGTAGCTTCTAAGACTGTTTTACCATATCTACTAGTTCTCCATCCTGTCACTGTACCACCAAACCCCAACTTCTACATAAGTTCTAATCACTCTTTGTCCTTTAGCAACTGCTAAAGATGCCCAGATAGTGTGCATACCAAAATGAGGCCAGTTTCCAGGCAAGCTATAGAACTTTTCAGTGCCTCAGTTTCTCTTTCTATAAAAGGGCTTTTCTGATAATGCCCCCTTCGACATCAAGAGAATTGAGAGGATAATAGTCTTTGATGTGAAAGTACTTTGAACTAGTTGGATGTAGAACACTATTCCAACAAGGGAGTTAAGTGTTTTCTGCCACCTTTCGGGGGAACAAGTGTAAAGAGCTCTGGGAAAGCTGGTGGAAAAAAATACTTGGTTTTGAACTTCCGCTGCTTCCACCAAGAAGGAAACACTGAAATCTATCCAGTTCACCAACAGCCCACAATCCTGTTCTTCAACTCTCTCCATCCCCCAAAGCTCCACATTGTCCATGCTACTCACAGCTTGTGCCTTCTTCTGGCTCAAGACAGTGCTACTTAAGACATCAAATTTTCCTTATTTCTCTTCTCTGTGGCCTCCTGGCCTCCACTCTAGGCTCCACATCAGAAGGGATGGTTAATGGAAATGCCATGGAGACCGTGTATTACTAATTAAAATCTACGAAGAGCTGCGCCTGCGAGGTTGAAGAGTCCTGGACAGCATCTGAGCTGCACCTGGGCTCCCACGGGGTTTCTGCTAGTGTGAGAAATGGCCCAGACAGAGGACACAGCAGTACTTCGAGTCATCAAATCACAGGGGAATCGAGCTGGATAGGGTTTGGGGGGCTATCTGGCCCATTCCTCTAACTGGCTCAAATCCACTACAATACAGCAGAGACATGGTCATCCAAACTCCCAAAGGATCTCTTCTACTGTGGGAGACACTTTTCCACAAAGTGTTCTACTCCATGATTGTTATTTGTCAGAAAAATAAGCTCAAGCCTGCCTCACCTTAACTGTTAGCTGCACCAGCCCCATTCATTCATTCATTCAGTCAGTCACTCAGCAAATATATGCACATCATCTACCATGTCCCAGATACTGGTCTACAATGCCAGAGATGCCATGGTGAACAGGGCATACTGATTCCCATTCTTACAGAAAGCACAGTCCTGCAGAGACACGCACCAGAGAACAGGCACTCACAGTTTAGTGCTGCAAAAGAAAAAGTGCAAGGACCTTTGGGGACAAATAGGAGAGATGGTAGCCAAGATATTTTTGTGGGTTATGAAGATGTGGATCAGGAAAGGTTTTCTGGAGGAACAACATCTAAACGAAAACCTGATCCAAGAGTTAGCCGGTCAAAGGAGGAATTAGGGGTAGGAATGAGGTGGGGGAAATCAAGACAAGAACTGGGCCAGGGGACTTGTAGGCAAGCTGTAGAGATGGTCCAAAAATGAACTAGGGTGGTGACAACCAGAGTAGAGGTATTCCATGAGCTGTCAAGTCCTTACAACCAGCTCTCAAGTTTTGTTCCTCACTGGGTTCCTAAGCCCTTCCCTCTCCTACTTCCATCACAGCCTCTCTGCATATGCATGACCTTCCCCACTTGACTCAGCTGTGGCCCAGGACCTCACATCACCTCCTCAGTTCTGGCTTGACAGCTTCTTCATGCCATTTGCTCTTCTCTATCAGATCACAGTCCTCAATGGCTCCAAAGCGCCCAAAAATAACTCCTCAGGGCCGGCCCATGGTGGGGGGGGGGAGGTGCGGGGGGGGCGGGTTCTCAAGCATACCAAAAGTGGGTCAGAATGTGTGTACCATTGGCCCTGGTCCTCCCAGTGGGAGGCATGGAGACTAGGTCCTGCTTTTCTGTGAGAGCTTCTGAGATGTTTCAAAGCCGGTCTCATGACTCCCCCCAGAGCTCATTTTCTCCAAATTAAGAATCCCTCTCTCCTCATCCCAAATTACCACTTTTCCATGATGGCTAATAGTTCTCTGGATGAGATTTAAAATTAAAACTATCATTTTTAAAAGCAAAATGTTGTGTAGCCACAAAGTAAAATATTATTCATCCATAAAAGGATTGAAGCACTGATTCATGCTACGATGTAGAAAAACCCTGATAACATTGTGCTGAGGGAAAGAAGTCAGACACAAAAGGCCACATATTATATGGTTTTATTTATATGGAATACCCAGAATGGACAAAATTCATAGATACAGAAGGTAGATTGCTAGTTGCCAGGGAATTGGGAGTGACTGGTAATGGGAATAGGTTTCAGTTTGGGGTATGGAAATGTTCTGGAACTAGACCGTGCTGATAGTTGCACATTATAAACTTACTTATGCTACTGATTTTAATATGGTTAAATTTTATGTTATGCGTATTTCACCACAATTTAAAAAAAACTACCATTTATACAATCATCTATACCTTATGAGACATTTTCATGTAAGGTACAGTGTGCCATCTACTCCTCCTTCTGCCTGGTTATCATTCCCCTTTCACAAATGAGGGAGTTAAAGTGTTGCCTGACTTGGGGTCACAAGCAAGACCTGGGGATGAGGCCCCGGTCTTCTCACCCATGGTCCATATTATTGCCACTGCACATCTGCACTGAGGCCAGGACCTGGGCTGCTTGGTCAGCACATGCAGAGCAAAGCTACTGATGCATGCTCTTACTAACAAAGGTTAAATAAAGTAGGGTTAGCAGTGTGGTGTGCTGGTGAAGAATTCCATTTCATCCCATTTCATCCTTTGCAATGGTGGCACACAAGCGGAAGTCTGGAATTGGTAAGAAGACAAACTTCTCACTTGAGAAGTAGAACAGAAGAGAAAACACCACATTATCTTCTCCCTATATTCACACCCCACTCTGGAGCCAATGGAGGAGATAGTTTCCTTTCTATAGTGAAGAGCATACAGCTGGAAAGGACAGATGTAGAAGAGCAGGTTGAGGGAGGGGAAGAAGGTGATCAGCCAGGACTTGGGTAAGGACACTAAGGGAGAGATAAGAAGGATAGGGAAACTTGTGGGAAGCAGGCAGAGGCATAACATGGGAGGGAGGGCAAGGGAGGAGATGTATTTCAGAGGGAGTGGTCTGCCCTTAAGTCCTAAAGATGAGCAGTTTGCAAAAGGATATGACCCAAGAACAGATTTCCCTTTTTACCAAATCCCCTGGGATGGGGGAAAGGGCCTGCATTGTGTGGAACTGGGAACTCGCTCTAAGGAGGGTCCTTTATAACCTGACAGACTATAAATAGCTCCCGAGATCAACCAGAACAGAGGTAGGTGAGGTGATAGAGAAAGAAAACTGAGCCAGGGCAGGACTGATAGCTGGGCTGACAGGGGTTAGAAGGGAGAACTGGAGGGCTGGAAGGGAGCACAGCTGCTCAGGGGTTACCCCATGCTCAGCCCTGGGAGGGTGGCCAGGTCCTTGCCCCTTAAGGACACACGGAGGTGGGTTTTCCTGGGCCTATCAGGGAAGAAAAGCAACATGGGGGCCCTAAGTCTTAAAGGGTCACATTATCAGTCTCTGCATAACATGACAAAATAATCAGCTAAGCACTTGCAAATGTTATCTGATTTATTCTTTATAAGAACAGGTCAGAACACCAAGGCTTAGAATGCATAAAGAGATTTGTTCATGTGCACACATCTAAGGCCAGAGATTTGAACCCTGGTCAGTCATATCAGGATCCTTTTCCTGGCCTCTGTGAATTCAAGTCTTTGGGTGAAAGGCAAGGGGGTAGGGTAGTGAGCTACCCTCCGGCCTTGAGGGACTGAGCAGACAGCATGAAGGCAAAGAGCAGGAGTACAGGTCATTGTAGCTGTGGGGGGTAGGAGCCTAGGAGAGCATTTGCCTACCATTGGCAAGCAGTCACATGCACCCACGAGCACAGAGCAGCCAGCTCTCTGAGCACACTCCCTCCAGAAAAACTGCTTACAACTATTGGATTGTCCATTTCCTCCTTAGCTAGGGAGCCCTGTCTTCAGTGTGGGGCCTTTTCCATAGCTGTGGCCTGATCTTAGTCTAAAGACACCTGTCTCCTGACTAAGGAGACCTGCCCCACAGGTCCCATCTCACAGATGGGAAATGGCTACTGAGGGTTCAGCTAAGACACCCAAGGCCACTCAGTTGAAAAGGACAGAATCAAAACTTAGACCTAGGGTTTCTGACTCTTTCATCCATGCATTCTTCCTGTACAATGCTGCCTGCAGATCTCTCACTGAGAGCATTCTTGAATGCTCGTCATGTGCGTTCCCAAGGACTAGACACAAAGCAAGACTTCTGCAAACAGCCCACCGGCATGAGCACTCTGTCTGTGTGCAGTGGTGTTGGTGGAGGTCCACTAGCAAGTCTGCTGCCTCTATTTCAAAGCCAGAGTCTCCAGTTCAATGGGCCTGGTGCCACCGCCAGCATGATGTTTTGAAAACCAGCTTATGAAAGAAGCTACCCAACAGGAACCACTCATGTCTCTACTCCAAATTTAGGGACTGTGTGGGTTTGCAATCATAAGCTGTGGTTCAGAAGACTAAGTCACAGATTTTTAAATTGTATTTGTTTTTAAGTAATCTCCACACCCAACGTGGGGCTCAAACTCACGACCTGAGATGGAGTCAGGTGCTCTATTGACTGAGCCAGCCAGGTGCCCCAAAAGCTTAAGTTACAGATTTTCATACAGAACGCAATGCCAATTGTCCAGGTGATTTTTTTTTTAACTCGAACAGCCTCCCTAACACAGTAAAGATGTCTGTGCCAGGGTTGTCTTTGTCAACTGCTACTCTGCAGAAAGCACCACTGTCAAACCTAGAACATCTCCCTCTATCTAGATATATCAAGAAGGCATTCAACCACTTTGTGCTTCCCCTTTCCCATCTGTAAAATGGATAAGAGGAACTAGATATGCATCAGACAAACTCCTGCTCTGTTGCTCTCTAGATACATGGTCCTCACCAAAGTATTTAACTTCCCAGAGCCCATTCATAAAATAGGGGAAATAACTATCATGTGTTTTTTGACTTTTGTGTCTACCCAGCATTCATCCTCCCTTACTCTAGAAACATCACCTTTGTTTTCCTTTGGGGTCTGATGGGCCAATTCCTTGCAGGGGGTACAGGGCTTGTCTTGTGACCCAGGTCTGACCAATCAATGGTCATTGGCTACAGTGACCCATTCAGAGACAGGCCACAGGCATGGAGCTCAGTTCCAGGATGTTTGTAGGAAATGTTGAGAAGGAGAGGTCCTCTCTCTGCTGGGATCATTTCAAATAAGCATGTCTGGGGCCACTCTAAGGAAAGAACTCATCTGAGAGGGAAGCCAGCATAGAAGAACCCAGAGCCATAATAAGAAAGGAGAGGGACAGAGGAAGGACGAGAGGGAAGAGAAAGACTGACAGACCACATCCCAGTGACAGGGTTTGAGGCCCTGGAACCAGCTGTATTTGAAGCCAGCCATTTCTCCTCCACGTTTTGTTGACATAAACAAGTCAAATCAGGTTTTTGACACAAAAATAGAAGTGGTCCCTGTATAATAGGTCCGCTGTGAGGCTTGGTTAAGATAATATAAGTGAAGCACTTACCCCAGTGCCTGGCACATAGTAAGCTCTCAATAAATAATGATAGCTGTTATGGGGAGCAAATGAGATGATGGATGTAAAAACACTCAGAAAGGCATAAAGTGTTATATAAAAGTAAGGTACCTATTATATGCTCCCCTGTTCTCCAATGATCTATACCTCCCATTGCGGCTTTATCGCCCACTCTCTCGTTCTCTAAATATTTCATGTGCCCAATTAGACTGTGAGCACCTCACGGTAGGGACTAAGGCTCATATTCTGTTTTAGCCATCACAGAATATAACGTGGTTGTCGAGCATACCACAGCACAGCACGGTGGTTAACAGCACAGGCTTCAGTGCCCGAACACCTGGTTTCAAATGCTGGCTCTGCCCTTTACTGGCCGGGTAACTACAGCAAGCTGATTTTGCCCCCTTCAGGTCCCAGTTTTCTGCTACATAAACTGGGGCCAGTGTTGGTACCTACCTCATTTAGTTGTTATGGCGATTAAATTTATTAATAGTTGTAAAGCCTGTGTAACAGAGCCTAGCTCTTACTGAGCCCCATGGATGTGTCTAAGTAAACACTTCCCAATTATTTTATTATTGTAATTCAGAAGCATTTACTGAACACTTAAAGGATATACAAACCTTTCCTAATCCTGTAATGAAGACAAGCCCCTGCCTTTAAAATAATAGCTATCATTCTTAGGGGCATACCCTCTGCCTTCGTTTTTACTTCTAATGTTCTAATCATGTACTTTAAAGCTCAAAGGAGACAAAAGAGACTTCTCACTTTGCAGATGAGAAAAGAGAGTCCAGAAAGGCTTCATGATTTATCCAAAGTGGCACAGCTTGCTAGGAACAGAGAAAGGAAGCAAATTTAGGACCCCGACCTCCAGACCTATCATGCCCTCCTCACCACACCACACTGCCTAAGAACATGGTACACAAGCATATGGCCAAGACTCATGAACTCAAACAACTGCTGCCACACAAAGACTCCTTCCTTCCTTCAACAAACATTTATTTAGCAATGAAATATGTACAACTGCCAAGAAATTCGGGAAAAGGACTAGAGTGAAGCAGAACCACTCCCCACTCTGTTTTCTTGTCAAACAGGTAGCATAATTATCTTTCTCATTCATTTGGCAATTGGTGATTTGGCATTGATGATGTGTCAAGCCCTGGGGACAGATACGGTGTCAACAAAAGGAGATAGAACTTGCCCCTGTAGAGCTTGAAGTTGGTGGGTTTGGCCAAACACTGAGTGCTCAGTGTTATTCACTGAATCAAGGAATGAATAAAGTGCCAAAGAATCAGCAGGTTGGTGGACGAGCACGGATAGATGGTAGATGGGTGAGTGGGTGGGTGGGTAAACAGATGGACAGATGAATGGATGGATGATGAGATGGATGGACAGAAGGACTGATGGACAAGCTTTGCAAAAACCCACATGTCTTTGAGCTTTGTGCATAGGATATTGCACAATTGTCTTCTCTTGATTGTCCCCCAAAGAATTTGGCATGTAGCATGAGAGGTGGAATCAGGAACTGCAACACCCTGAAATTATAGATGAAAAAAGTGGCACTCAGAGAGATTCCGCCACCACCTTTACAAACATAGCCACCCAGTGGCATAAGATTCCTAGTCCTGGGGGCGCCTGGGTGGCTCAGTGGGTTAAGCCTCTGCCTTGGGCTCAGTCATGATCTCAGGGTCCTGGGATCGAGTCCCGCATCGGACTCTCTGCTCAGCGGGGAGCCTGCTTCCCCCTCCTCTCTGCCTGCCTCTCTGCCTACTTGTGATCTCTCTCTCTCTGTCAAAATAAATAAATAAATAAATAAAATCTTTAAAAAAAAAAAAAAAAGATTCCTAGTCCTGGAATGGGATCACAGCTAGGAAAGTTCAGTTTCATCCCCAGAGCTCCTCCACAGAGAAGCCTTGCTTCAGGAAGGCCACCTGCAGATTGTGCTTATCCTAGACAGTTGATCTGGCCTTTATCCCCTCAGGAGAGATTAAGCCCTGCCTAAAGGTTCACCCATCATCACATAGGTCTAAGAGCAGCAATTTGTAAAAGTGCTACTAAAGTCCACCTGCTTGCAACAGGGTTTGGGTTTTTTTGTTTGTTTTTGTTTTTGTTTTTTGTTTTTCCCCTTCCTATGACTTCTGCTCAGTTGTTCTTGAGGGAAAACATCTGTGATTCTTATCCCACTGTTGGTTGTCTTCTATTTGTCTTCCCCCTTAACCAGTCCAGTCATGGTCAGGTGAGGATGCCCTGGCTCAGCAGGACGCAGCTGTGGTTTCCTCTTTCTTTCCATCTGCACCTTCCTTGCTAGTCCTATCCCTCTCTGGCCCACTTGTATTCTCTGTTGCTTCTTGCCCACTTAGTATGTGGACTCGGGAAGCATCTATTCTAACCCAAAAGTAGTGGACCTTTTTTCCTAATTTCCTGGACTATATTAAAACTTCAATACCTGAAGCACCCATACCTGGGTATACCACTAACACAACCTTCACTGCTGTTGGCAAGTATATTAGTCTTTTTGGTTTTCAATGTGATCATTTCATGAGCAAAAGAATTCCAAACTGGCCACAATAACTACTATCAAATAGGAAGCAGATCATCCAAGTCTTGAAATTTTATTGCAAACCACCAAGGCTAGCGTAGGATTCCTGGATGTAATTTAACTGCTGGAAGGCAATGACATTCCTTATACCCTCCCTGCAAAAGCAAAACATCAAATGACACAGGTTAAGAAATGCAAACCTAGCCACCTGCTGTGCTCTTCAAAGATTTCTAGTGATTTTTCTGATGCTTTGAACTGATTTAACCCAAAGTACATTTGGCCCCTAAACAGTTATTCCTTTGATTTTTAAACTGGAGTGTAATTTAATTCAGAGGCCCGGCTCTCCTATACTTCTGAATACAAGGCTGGAAGCCACAAACCTCTGTATCTAGTGGTACTTTTTTTCCATAAGGTAAAAAATTATGGTTCATTTCTGTCCAAAGAACATGACCTTAGGGAGGAAAATGAGCAAAACTGCAAGGCCCTGGGGACAAAAAGAAATGAGGCTGTATCTGAGGAAACTGGGTATGGTTTGTGGAGATATCTGACTGCCAAGCAGGAAAGGTGTCCTAGTCTAAACACCTGGTCTCTCGCCTTCTTCAAGATATTCCTATTCTTGGAAGTGATGAGTAGCCTTGGGGATACCGAGAAAAGTGACAAAAATGGAGGATCATTAAGGGAGACAATTAAAAAATTAGCCACCCTCCTGCAGTTCTTTTCATCTCTGAACCAGCAGATAAACTACCACAATAGATTTGAGGTACACCACAAGGTGGTACAACAAAATAATCATCTCTCCTTGGGCAAGGCTGGCAGAGGCCAGGCAAGGGCACACAGCTTGAAATGAATGGAAGCATATACTGAAAAAGGAAGGGGACGCCAACTTGAATCTATAATGTCCAGCTTCTGGTGTGATCATCATTCAACTAGCTCCATTTATTTGTACTGAAGAGCCAGCGTATTTGTTCTCGAAGCAAGAGCTTCCCTACAACTACATTCAGAACCATTTGCCGAGTCTGTGTCCTTAAATGTTCACAGTATTTTTATCGAACATTAGGAAAGCCCTTGGTAATTTGCAGCAATTTAGTATGCTTGCTTTGCTTTTAGAAAATCCACAGCAATTCAATAAACACCCAGTCACTGTGGCTGTTAACACACACACACACTATCTCCACAGCTGCCTGCCAGCTGTCACTCCAGGAAAGCGAGCCATCAGAGCCTCCCTTCCGCCTCCCCTTTCTCCATGACCCTCACTCCATCCTTTCTTCTATCCAAAGTAGAAGATCAGCCCCAGAAAGCCGCGTCTCCCCACAGCTGGCCTTCCCCGCCTCTCTGGGGCATTGGGAAACCCAGGGCACACTGATGAGTGCGGTAGGCCAATTCTGTACCCCAACTTGGCCTCATTTGGTGGTTAGGGGCCATCTGTTGCATTGTCAGGGTTGAGCAAGACCCGAGAAGAAGGATCCACCTCTCCATCTGCTCTCTTTAGCACATGCTGGTTTGGATTTGCTGAACCTCATCCCAGATGCACACATGCAAAGACAGTAATCTGGACTCTACCACCAAAGCTTGTTTCTTCTGCAAGTTCCAAAGTTTAATTACTGAACTTTTAATTTCCTTATAACCTTGCCTTTACCTATTTTTCCCACTTGCCCTGAAGTTCTGGGGACAACCATGAAGGTTCTCCCTAAATAAATGTTCTACTTTTCACTCTTTTTTTTTTAAAGATTTTATTTATTTATTTATTTCACAGAGAGAAAGAGTGCACACATGCAGGCACAAGCAGGGAACAGGACAGAGGGAGAAGCAGGCTTCCCACTGAAGAGGGAGCCTGATGCAGGATTCAATCCCAGGGTTCCAGGATCATGACCTGAGCCAAAGGCAGACGCTTAATAAAATGAGCCACACAGGTATCCCTACTTTTCACTCTTCACCAAAGAATGTTCTTGTAAAAACTAACCAGTAAGACCCACAAGTCCATGAGATCATGTTTCTGGTAGAGTCCTTCTGTTTTTGGGCTCAGACCACATCTTTTAACCCTTTATCCCCATGTCTTCAATATAAGGCCTGACATGTGATAAATACTTAGTAAATATGTATTGACCTTAATAAATGAAATCATTCATTATCAAACACCATTGTCTAATTACTTAGACGGTGGGGAGTAAAAAGTCTCAGTGAGTTTGCATCTTGTCCCTTCAATGAATCCAAACCCAATACCTTCCTGGAAATTTCTATCAGCAGCCTTCAGGATCTCCGGATTCAGAAAAACTCAATATTGTCTCTAAAGAAGACTAAACCTCTTTGACAGTACCTAAGTAAAAAGAGCCATGCCATGTGACGCCAATGTCCCTCCAACAGTCAGTCACCCAGTCGTAGCTATCACCTAACAGTGTTTAAGTCACCCACAGCCACCAGGTGACTAGAAACAAGCTCCTGGCAATGGCAGCCCTGTGGGTACATCCACGTTTGCAGCTTCCACCATGTTCTGTCCTTTGACAAACTTGCTACAACGACCGAGGCCTATGCAAATCTAGTGGATCCCCACACATCTCCAGCACTCCTTGAGCAATTGCTCGTCCTTATACACGAAGCTAAGCCACATCTCTGCTTTCTTGCACCAGGGCTCTCTAGCACTAAATGCTGGGTAGCACCTTCTAATAGGACCACAGTCTCCCATGGGGCATGATGTGAACCACAAAGGCTGATTCAGGGACCCTGCCCTGCCATCCTCGCCATCCCAGGCCTTCCAGGCTGGAAATCGTCACAGCCATAAATAGCTGTCAGCGAAGAACCAGCTACTTTTCTGAGCTGTGTCATGTTTTGGGTTCAATGCACGGCTTTCCAGCTGCAGATACACATTATGATTGATGCCTGTGAGGTATGCCAATGTCCCAGATGGCCCCCACCCCCAACATCATCCTCCAAAAGCACAGCCTCCCCAACAGCTGCACGTTTCACAGCCTCCAATGAGCACTGTGCCAAGAAAGGGATGGGGCAGGAATTTTAAATGGCACTTCCTATATCCACGGCCTAGATCAGAAGTCCCTAAAACAGCAGGTTTGATAAATTCATCCAAAAATCACAGCCAACCAGGAGCGGGATGAGGACAAATCCTTCACACACACATATGGATTTATTAAATATTTAAAGTTGCTACATAGATCCAAAGAGCCAGGTTATTTATTTTTGCAGGGTTGATCAATCATTTGTTTCCCTAAAGAATGCCAGACCTTTAACTACTCATCTAATTATGTCTGTGCAACCACATCACTGCTACCCTAGCACTTAATATTTTATCCACACAGCTCCCTGGCAAAACAGTGGCACCATGAGGCTGATTGTCCAACAAGACTACTGTCTGCTTTGAGGAATCATTGTGTCCACTCCCATGGCACTCGACCCCTCCCCACAAATTAAGAGGAATTTCTCTTAAAGAAGAGACATGGAATAATAACTGTTTCTTTCCTCGCTTCAAACAGGAGATTTACTTTCACAAACCCCAGTAAGAGTTCGATGTGTTTGCTGAAAACCGCTGCTGAGTTGAAGCGCGCCAGCGAATGACATCAGCGTACAATTTCCAGTAGCTGCCCAGCTGCAAGATAAGGCCGAGTTCTTGTCTCAGATGCAGTGGTGCGGTCTGAACTGATACCAGCCCAAGCGGCAATTACCTTTCCACATGCTGGGTGGCAGGAGGGATTCCATTATTTGTCAGTCTCCGTGATAATGATAAACAGGTGTTAAGTGCCTGCAGGTAGGCTAGACATGGTACCAGATACAGAAATAAGGACACTGCCTGCAAGTTGCTTCAGCCAAGGACAGACAAGGCAATGAGTCTGTCACTGGTTTGGACTCCAGCCTCATCAGAGGTTTGGCTTCCATTTGGCAGCCAGTTATTTCCAACAGGGTCGGGGTAAATCCTCACTCATGTTGCTGTTACTGATTATTATCTAGACTGAAGCCTACCTTTACATTGATGTGCGGGGGCGGGGGGGGGCGGGGGGTGGAACTGGTGGAAAGGCATTCTATGCAAATAAATGGGACAAATAAGAGGGGAAAGAATGATACGATGGTGGGAGAGCCAAGCTGATTTAAATACTAAGCAATAGGCACTTACATACACACCAGTAATGTCCTAATTCTTTGGGTCAAGTGGAATCATTAGATACTGTGTGTTCAAGCCCAGAAGCAGAGTTCTTTGTTCACATTCAACCTGGAAGGGGTATTTTAGATCTCACGGGTCATTTTACAGGTAAGGAAATTGAGGCTGAGTGAGTAAAAAGACTTTCCCAGAATATCTGAATGTCTCCATGATGCTCATTACCCATGTTTAATGTCCCAATCATAAGAATAAAGGAAACTGAGTCTTTGGAAGCCAGTTTGAGATAGGTCTGATACACATATATATGCACACTTATTCCCACACCAACTGTGCCTTTCGCCTGGACCTATAACATAAGCAGGCATTCCCAGCTGTGAGCATAATCATGTGCTCTAGATACACTCATAAGTTAATTAAATGATCTGGATTAGGGGAAAAAAACTGCAGGATGGAAATTCACTATACTACCTATGAAAGTATATAGTGAGGCTCTAAGAGACTCAGTATAAAATGAAGGCATAAAGACCTAGTGAATGTAACCAGTAATGGTGATGGTGGGAAGACATCCCAGCACAGCTGGCCAGAACTTCGCCAGATATCTTGACCACCACCATACCACCCTGATTTCTCCCCTGGACTATAGAGATAAGCCCTAAAATGGTTTCTTTGCTTCTATTCTTATCCACCATCCACATCCCCTTCTAATTCATTCTTGGTAAAGGAGTCAGAACTTCTCAAACATAAACCAGATCACATCATTCTTCTACTAAAAGCCTTCCAGTGGCTTCTCATTACACTTGGAATAAGTCTTTACCAGGCCTTCAGTACTGTTCATGATCTGGCCTCTGAGAACTCGCCAAACTCATCAACAACCTTGCTTCCCTGTGCCTTCCTTGCTCCAGTCCCTTTGCCAGTTCCTTAAGCACCCCTAAGGAGGCTGTGTCACAGGGTTTTGCCACTGGCCATTTCTTTCACCAGGAACACTCTACCAAGAACATACCTCTGACCACCCTATTACCCTCTCTCACACTACCCTCTCCCATTTTCCTTCACATCACTTATCACTCTGAATTACATTGTTTACTTATATATTTATTATCAGTTTCCCTGTAAAGTATTTCTCTTTTTTTAAGATTTTATTTATTTATTTGACAGAGAGAGATCACAAGTAGGCAGAGAGGGAGGCAGGCCCCCTGCTGAGCAGAGAGCCCAATGCGGGACTCAATCCCAGGACCCTGAAATCATGACCTGAGCTGAAGGCAGAGGCTTAACACACTGAGCCATCCAGGCGCCCCTGTAAAGTGTTTCTGGTGGCCTATGGTATGGACTGGCAGGGAGAGAACACACAGGCACAATGGAGTCAGGTTAAGTTGTTTCAAAATCCACCTTCTTGGAGCAGAAGTGGCCACCCAGAGAGGCAGCAGATGAGGGGTCTGGCAGCTTTCAATGACATGCTCCCCGCAGATATGGAGAGCTTGGAGCTCCATACTCCTGAGCTAAGAGTCTCAGTGCTTGCTGCTCTCCACTCTTATACTCAGAGCTTCTCCCACTACTTGAGAGGCATCTGTAGTTCTAGAAACCACTTACAAAGTCAGGATCTCCTGATTCTTCAGATGGGCTCATTTTTGGCAGGACCACATGCGCATTGGGGTAGAGAGAGGAGACTCAGAACCCACAAATTTCTATCTTCAGCTTTTCAACATCTGGAAAGTGCATTTTCCTCACATTTTTCTGAAAAGTAAGGTCCAGAAGAGACAAGGACTCTGTCTAGGTTGTTATTCCCAGTATCTCCAAAAGACTCCCTAAACCAGGGTCATGTGCTAAGTAGGTACGCAGTCAATTTTCACTAAATGAATTGAAAATTGGTAAAGATACTCACAAATGAAGTCTACTAAATCAGACTATTCATTCTGGCCTTCTCTTCAGTTAGGTTAATTTAGTAAGATTTATAATAAGTGGCTTCTCTCCTCCTCTGAGTAAACCCCGTAATAGTTCCTAATTCACTGACTGATTTACTTTGTGCCTGAAGTCACCACAGATTTGCAGGAAGTTCAAAATAATTGAGGAATTGGGGGTGAGGAGAAAAGAGGGATGAGAATATAATGAATTACAGTGGCAATTAGTTCGCAGAAATACATATAAAATGGACCCATCCGGGGCGCAGGTCAGCTGCATACTTGGCTCCATGTTTCCTAGTAGCCAAAGTGAACATTATGCATCCAAACACCACCAGCCTGCTCCTTTTTCCCAGCAGGGCCTAGCAGTGCCCTCCTGGGTTGGTGCCATCTGCTCTGCCCCGAATGGGTAGGTATGGCTGTCTGTATTTCTCTAGTTGGCATCATGACACATTTTTTTTTCTTTTTCAAAAATGGGAAGGGGCTTATTGTTTTTCTCATTTATCTTTTCTCTTCACCCTAACGTCCTCAATTTCAAGCCTATTCACATGTTTTTGGATGGGAGGTTCCTACAAATCTTTGGTGATGTGTCATACAGGATAAAGCAGTCAATGATTTCCACGTCTTTGTTTTAATCTGTTTTTAGTATCAAGACTAACTTCCTTGCCAAAGACGAAGGCCTAACCTAGCTTCTGAACTTTTAAAACTGAACTGTTTGAATGAATAGATCCACTCATTTATTCCATTTACCGTGATGCACTGTGTGGTTACCCAGTGGTTCTCCTGGACCCACACTCAGTGCAGTGTATAAACCACATGGACAACTCTGGATGGGACAGAGGCACAGCAGAGGCTGAGAAGCAGCAGATCCTCACGTTGGAGCAGCACGAATATTAAATTTTAAATTTTTTTTAAATTTTTTTTTCTTTTTTACAGATTGAGAGAGAGAGAGAGAGAGAGATTACAAGTAGGCAGAGCAGCAGCCAGAGAGGGGAGGAAGCAGGCTCCCTGCCAAGCAGAGAGCCCGACACGGGGCTCGATCCCAGAGACCCTGAGATCATGACCTGAGCCGAAGGCAGAGGCTTAACCCACTGAGCCACCCAGGCGCCCCGCAGCACGAATATTAAATAAGGATTGTGACTCCCAGTCTAATTGCGGAGTGATGGCCCGGCTAAGCAGGCCCAGGGTCTGAAACAGGACTCCATGCAATCTTGAAATCATGTAATTTTTCGCCTCAATGAGCATGCAAATGTATTAGGGGGAGAAAAGAAGAAAGGGGTCTTGATTCAAAGACTTCTGAAAATGACAAGGATGAATGAAAAAGGGGCTTAGATTACAGACACAATGAGGTGCCACTCATCCCCCCTCTCCTCCTCAGCACCTTGAAGACGTTAAGACCCCCAGGGTGGGACAGCTTGCGCCTGGCCTAAGAAAGCCAATCATGCCTGGGGATTCAGGATTCCTTGGAGAGCTGCCTATCAAAGCCACTCATCATCCTCCTGCTGCACTAAGCACTGTTCTGGGACAGGCAGAGGGTTTGCCAGTTGAGTGGCAATGAAGAAAGAGGAAGGGGCAGCAGGAGAACACAGACCAGCCCCCTGCCTTAATGGAGTCATGAGGGACAGGGAAGACGAAGCATTTGGAGCTGAGCCCACACAGATGTGCATCACTTATGTCTCATCATCTCAGAGAACAAGCAGGGTGCACCTCGGAATTTTCCAGAGCCATGGGCCTTTTCTAGATAATTCAGATATGTCTTAAACATATAATTAGAAGAGCTAGTGGTCTTAAAGGAACCAGTCTAAACCAGAAGGGAAAATAATATTTGAAGAAATTTTTGACAATGTCATAGGAGTCAGAAAATACAATAATCAGAAGAATTCTCTAATTTTCTAGAATATGCTGTTTGGATCCATGGAAGAATGAGGAACGGTCCATGTTTCTCACCAGCATCTGCCCCAATCCTTGCATACTCCTGAAGAGCCAGAAAGTGCCTTCTGTACGTGGGCTGCCCCATCTGAAAAAGCAACATGCTCAACCTAGGGATGAAATCAAGAGGCTTCTGGCATAGTGCCTTCACAGGGTGGTGTCCACAGCATTTGTTCCCTTAATTCCAGAAAATCGGTTCATGTATATTTTCAGGAACTGGAAAATGCAATCTCTGGATCTCCAACCCAACATCAATACGGTAAATATACATTCTTAGGACTGGGAAGACAAGTGCACAAGCGTACACCTTCCAAAATCCTGTAGGAAGTAGAGCCCCTGGTTTCAATATGGGGAAGAGAGACAAGCAAGGGTGATGTCTGATATGATAAAGATATCTTTATCACTCTGGCATGGAAATTTTATCTCCCTATTCTACAGACGTTAAGACTCTGATGACAATATACTCATCAAGAATTTAGATTTATAGGAAGGGGGAAAAGCAGCATATTCCCAAGAAAGAGCATGCCTCTTCTCCTTCCTATATTCTTTAATTCCAAAGTAATCCCATTTTAATTACATTTATAAATTTAAAATGGTTAATGTAGTACCATATTAGATACTCACACCCACCTTAAAATTGCACTTTAATTTCCAACTCAATTGCACATATAAATTTGAAAACTGAACACTGGGCAGATGAGAACAATTTCACAGCCTCCCTCACATAAGCCACTTTGAAAACCACAGTCGCACTTTAATTCCTTCAATTGCACATATAAATTTTTAAAAAGTTAATGCCATACTGTAGAGAAGAGCTTTAATTGAGTGTTAACGAGCTACCAGATCAGCTTCTAGCCAGCCCCATTACACGGCAGGGAGCCACAGAGGGGTCCCCAGGATACAGAACTAAAAGCATCTAAATAAACCATATGCACCAGCTACATTCCCATGCAACCCACACTAGCACTTGGCTCTGGATTTTATATCCTTACCCCTAGGCTTGGTCTTGTCTCTGAAAGAAAATTGAGTCAGGCACACTCAAAAATACGTCAGCCTCCAAAGGGGAGGGCAGCTCTGGGGCAACCTGGGAATTTGAAGCCATCCTGTTAGGTGACTGTGGCACTTGTAGCTCTGTTCGATTCTGGAACGTAAGGGCCAGAAAGAACTTAAGAAGTCTTCCAGGCCTACTACCCTACTTTGTACATGAAGAAATAAGAAACATTTTATAGAAGAGTTTGAATGATTTGATCAAGGTCACACATTGAGTTAGTCATCAGAATCAGAAATTGATTTCATGGTTTTTTTCAACTTGTAATCCACTGCTACACCAAGGCACTTTTAAATTTTGGATTTTATTTTAACAAACGAATGCACACAAACAATATTTTAAAACACTAAAAGGCCTATGATACAAACGGGCAGCTTTCTACCCCTACCTCTTCACTGCTGATCCCCACTCTTCAGAATCATTCACCCTCACCCCTGGAGGCTTCCATTCCCCAGCTTCAAGTGGGGCTGCTTGCTTCTGGAACCTGCTGCACAGCTATAATTTTTATCCACTTCCTTCTGGAAATTTCTGTCACCTCCATCCAACGGTCTTCTAAACCTAGGTCTTCAGCTGAAGATATCATTCTAGCTTCCAAGCTGTTGTTGATGAGACCAGGCCCACTCTGACTCTCCCACATAGTCTGCCATCCTGTCACTCACAACTGCTCTCTTCTCAGGAAGTCTGTAGGAGAGTCTCTTTGTCACTAGTATTTGAACATTGACAGTCACAGGTTTGCCAGTACGAACTTTTTCCATTGTATTGGGCAATTGGTTAGTTCTTCCAATATAGAATCTTCTTGCCTTCAGTTCTGGGATATTCCAGGAAATATTTCTTTGAAAAATATCTTCTCTCTGTGTAACTCCCATTAATTAAAGGATGGATTTTCCAGACTGATCCACATCTTTTCCTTTCTATATTTGACCTACTAGATATTTTGTTCTGCTTCATCAGCTTTATCTTCAAGCCCCTCCACTGAATTTTAAAATTCCTTTTATCAATACGGTCAGTTGTCAAGGGCAATCTCTTTTTTTATTGTTCCTTTTCATAGCACCCTGTTCTTTTTATTTTTTAAAAGGTTAATTTTATTTTTTTCAGCGTAACAGTATTCATTGTTTTTGCACAACACCCAGTGCTCCATGCAAAACGTGCCCTCCCTATTACCCACCACCTGTTCCCCCAACCTCCCACCCCTGACCCTTCAAAACCCTCAGGTTGTTTTTCAGAGTCCATAGTCTCTTATGGTTCGCCTCCCCTCCCCAATGTCCATAGCCCCCTCCCCCTCTCCCAATCCCACCTCCCCGCAACAACCCCCAGTTTGTTTTGTGAGATTAAGAGTCATTTATGGTTTGTCTCCCTCACCCTGTTCTTCTTTTAGGGATGCAAACATTTTATTCTGAGGTCAACGGGAAGACTTTTAAAGTTTTCTTCTGTTCTTGCATTGTCTTTTTTCTCCCAGTTCATTTTTTAAATCATGTTTGCATTGGTCTCTGTTTTTTGTATTAATGGCTTTTGTCATGTGTCTTGTGCTCCTTGGCTCTCCACTCATATCTAAGAGAATAACACTAAAAAGCTAAATGAATATTTTGTGCGCTTGAGCTGGACTTGCATGGTGACCATAGAGCCTATGCACAGATTGTGGTACTCCTCCTTCTGGGCACATGGTAGGACTTGTGGCCTTTGAAATTAACTGTGACTATATGACTTATTTTTGACCGATGGCATGTAAGTAGAGTGGCATGTCCTCTTTGCCTCTCCCAGGGCAATGAGTAAACCTCCAGATGGTGGCTACAGCAGCTTTTGTCTTGATGTAAGGATGACTCAGAGCAGAACCTCTAAGCAATCCCCAAGAAACAGTCACTGTGATTAAGAAATAAACTTGGTTAATATAAGCTACTAAGATTCTTTAGGAATGCAAGACTGGTGCAACCACTCTAGGAAATGGTATGGAGTTTCCTCAAAATGTTAAAAATAGAACTACCCTATGACCCAGCATAGCACTTGAGGAAACTCCATACTCCAAATAGTATGGAGTTTCCTCAAAATGTTAAAAATAGAGCTACTCTATGACCCAGCATTGCACTACTGGGTATTTACCCCAATGATATAAATGTAGTGATCTGAAGGAGCACCTGTAACACAATGTTCATAGCAGTAATGTCCACAGTAACCAAACTATGGCAAGAGCCCAGATGTCCATTGACAGATGAATGAATAAAGATGTGGTATGTGTGTGTGTGTCTGTGTCTGTGTCTGTGTGTATCTATATATATCGATATATAGAAAGATATATATAAATATTATTCAGCCAACAAAAAAGTGAAATCTTGCCATTTCCAATGATGTGGATGGAGCTAGAGGGTATTATGGTAAGTGAAATAAGTCAATCAGAGAAAGACAATTACCATGTGATCTCACTCATATGTGGAATTTAAGAAACAAAACAGGATCATAGGGGAAGAGAGTCAAAAATAAAACAAGTTGAAATCAGAGAGGGAGACAAACCATAAGAGATTCTTAACCATCCGAAACAAACAGAGTTGCTAGAGGGGTGGGGAGATAACTGGGTGATGGACATTAAGGAGGGCATGTGATGTAAGAGGCACTGGCCTCTACCTCTGAAAATAATAATACATTATATGTTACTTAATTGAACTTAAATTTTTAAAATTAAAAAAATTAAGCCACCAAGATTCTAGAATTGCTTGCTACTATAGAATAACCTACACTATCCTGAAGATACAGAAATGTACACATGGAATGGGGAGCTGCCACATGTGGCTTCAGCTTAGTGGTCTGCCAGTGGGCAACAAGAAAATTTATCAGGGGTTAGAGGCATGGTGATCCACATGAGACAATGGGAAGCATTTGACAGAGCTTTCACTAGAGATAACCTTGAGAAACAGGAATTTAACTGGGATGATTATTTTTCTGTGCAAACCTGACTAGGCCACAGAGTGCCAGGTATTTGGTTAAACACTATCTGGGTGTGTCTGTCAGGGCGTTTCGGGATGAGAGTCACATTTGAATTGGTAGACTGAATGAAGCAGATTGCATTCCCTAAAGTGGGTAGGCCTCATCCAATCTGTTGAGGCCCTGAATAGAACAAAAGACTGAATAAGAAAGAATTCTTTATCTGGGCCTGACTGTATTAGAGCTGGGACACAGGTCTTCTGTCTTCAGACTTCATTCCGACTAGAACTTACATCTTGGCTCTCTTGATTCTCAGCCCTCTAGACATCCTTTCTAGCTGATAGATAGATAACAGATTGATAGATAGATACTATATATAGATTATATGTTAAATACAGAAACACAGAGAAGAGAGAGACATCCTATTGGTTTGGTTTCCCTGGTGAATCTTAATACAATAACCTTGTGCACTTGTGGTGCTAGGGAACCATGGCATTAGGAATGCGCATTTGCTGATATTGATTGCATTTGGCATAAAGATAAATATAAAAGGCTGTAATGAGCTAAGAAAAGAGCTGTGGGTATCCAAGTAGGAATGTAAAGCAACAGAGTCAATAATTTGGGTACTTTTATGGTTGGAAGAGTAGTAATAGTACCTCTTCCCAAATAATAATAGAAAAAACTGAGAAGACCCATGAGAAAAAAAAAATTATACATCAGTCTTAAAGAACCACAAAAGCATGGTCACCACAACCAGTACTAACGCTCCCGAATAGACTGAGATACTCATTTAAAAATAAAGATATGGCATCCAGAAAATCCTTTCAAATGAAAATATGATTTAAGGAAGAGGCTAAAGCTGTGGCTCTCTCACCAAAGCCTGATCAGATTTTTTCAAAGGACCTGTAATTAAATTTAGAAAGAGACACAAGAGCAAGTGAGCAAATAAATATAGCACATTTAAGAAGTTTTTCTATAAAAGAACTGTATGTGGCTATTTGTGCATGGAGCTGACTATAATCAAATAAATAATAAGCTAACTATGTTTTGGAGAGCTTTATATTGTCAAAAGAACTATCAGCCTGGACTGAGACTCTTCAAAACTTAAAATGACCCCTGAGCTCCCATTATCTATGGATAGGAAGTAGGATAAAAGCCTGCTCAGTTCCAAAGGAAGGCGTATTCCCCAACATCTACCTTAAATGAGGCAATGGAGGATAATGAAAAAGAAAGAACATTGAAAAAGGCAGAGCAAGGAACAACGAACACAATAGGCAAGGAACAAGAGCAGGAAAATGAATCAAGATATAATCAAGAACATTTTCCCCTCTCAGAACAGGGGACCCGAACAAGACTTCCCAGGGGACTCACCACTATCCACTGCATGACCCCCTCCTTCCCCTTTCTAAATAAGAGTGCTTATTGGAGTTATTCTGTAGTGTTCCATAAGTCTATATTGGCAAGATGGAGGGGAGGTAAACAACTTGTTTATTTTATTACTTTGCTTTTTATTTGTGGGGGGGGGACGGGGGGCAGTTACTGTGTTAAATTCTTGGCTCCCCATTGCCAGGATCCACTTACGGACCTGAAGTAGAGATTCCCGAGTATCACCCCCTCAACAGACTAGTAGCATGTACCTCTGTTTTAGAGGTAGAGCTTTATGAGACAGTAGAAAGGTCTACCTCCAGGAGAGATAAGCATACTTTGCATGTGGGAAGAAGAGTACATAGAATGTTTAGGAACCAGATGGGAAAACTGTTGTCTAAGTTATTCACAAATATTCTAGTTCTTCCCCTTCCGGGCACATGGTAAAGTTTCACTGCCTCACCAGCTTTAAAGTTAGACAGGCATATGACTTGTCTGATCAATGAAAATTGTGTGGGAATGACATGTGTCACGTTCAGAGAGAACTTTAGGGATCGGTGCAGATGTAATGGTGGCCAGTATGCCTGATAAGAGCTATTCAGTTGAGTGCCAGGGGGAGGACAACTCAGGGCAGAATTCTTGGCCAACCAATGAAGGACATGTAGCTTAAATGGCCTGACTTTGATTAGGTTATGCTCAATACCTGAAAATCTTGTATTAAATTCCAGTCAGTTTTCCCAAAAAAGAATCATCCAGTGTCCTGCTAGGAAGAATGGCTGCCCGGTTTGGGAGGAGAGTGAGAGAAAGGGACTGGAATGCAAACTTTCACTTAGCCCTGCTTTATTTTCAGAACAACGTCTCACCTCTTCCTCCTCTGTGCACACCTCCCAGCTTCTGCTGGGAGGGGAGAACAGTCACACACACCTACACAGGCTGAGGGGTTTACTACTATTTAGTCTTCCGACCTCTTCCCAGCCACAGCGGTAGCTAGAGCATCCAAATCCAAGGTCCAGGACTTCTGTGTTTGTTGTCATTTGCTTGACGACACACCCGCATGCACACAAACAGGTACACATGAGCTTAAGTTTTAGCTTATCCATTTTAAGGCAGTTTCTTTCATCTACTTTCCAGCTCCTAATACATGAAATCATCTCTCACATGCTATTGTCTCTTTTCTTAATCTCTTTGCATTAGTTGATGTTTCTTTTTATTTTTTTAATCCTTTACTACCATTTTAGTGAAACTTGGAGGAGGAATCAAGATGAAATCATATGTTCACACCACCAAGTACAACCGAAAGTTATACTGGTTACTAATTCCACTTAAAATTCACAGAATTCTTTGCTGCCAAGAGGGAATTAGTCTTATTTATCAGTCAATACTTATTTAGAAGTATTGACTGAAAAATTCACATACCATATGGAAGATGCCATCATAGGAACAAAACAGCAAAAAAGAAAAGCTATTTTTTATTATTATTATTTAGTGCTTCCTCCCTCTTCCTGCCTTTTTTCTCTTTGTCCTGAATTCATAGAGTGTAGGAATTATGTATCATTCAACTTTGAAGCTTCAGAACCATCTCAATGATGATGATTTAATAATCAACAAATGTTTTATAATATCTATGACACATTTCTACCCTCAAAGAACCTCGAGTTCATCTAAAGAATAGATATGTTACTAGATAGACAGATACAGATAGATTAGGCAAAGTGTAAAATTTAAACTGATTAAACACAAATGAAGTCAAGCTGATATTTTTCAATAGTCAAAGTTTTTCAAAACAAAAACCAAGTCTCAGCAAGATTAAGCAAATTGTCAGCATCGCGAAGTAGAAGTATTCGAATTACTATCTTTTTATGTGTTTATACCTAAACCTGATCTGAAAAGAGTTTAAATAGGCTAGACCCCAATTAGCTACTGATGTAAACAGAGCTTTTTTTTTTAAATGATAAATATTTCTTTAATCAATGGATAAAATAAATGAAAGAAAACAACTTCACCAAACCAAAACAAAATATAAATATTCCAACCCTTTTTGTTTAATCCCATTTTGTTTTGCACAACCCTAAAATTAAGACAAGGATCAGAAGAGTAAAAATATAAGAAAAATAATTTGGCATTATGCTTTTGTATAAACAGAGCTTTTGACATCCAAGCCTATACATTTACTCTCACACAGTGCTTCCTGGAGCCTAAGATTGAGGACCTTTATGGGAGATTCAGGGAGGAGGTAGAGTTTCAACAGAAACATGAGTGATTGATTGGGAGCTTGCATCACCACTCCCAAAGCAACTCTGAGGGAAGGTTCTCATTATTAGGTAGTCCCCGGAGAAGGCATTTATGTTAGAAAGCGTATGAGCCTTTATAGATCCAAGAAAGTCATTCTGTCCACCAATCCCTGCCATAGCTTCTTTTAAATTCCCAAAAGCACAGATAAAAATGAAGTTCCTGTGTCCCCCAGCCAGGGGTGGGGGGTTGAGGGGAGCAGGAAAACTTGGATGATTTAATCTGAAGCAGCACCCTCTCATCCTTTCCACACACTTTGACTCATTAGGTCTGATCCTCCTGGCAACCCCACTATACAAAGGAAGAACCTGACTTGCTCAAGGTTAAGTACCTCAAATTCCAATCTAGATATTTGATCCCAGGTCTATGGTTTCTCTGCTGGTGTTTGCTGCCTCCACATACTTAACTTGAAATTATGGTATCTTTCTCTGGCCTCATTTTTCTCTTCCATGGTTCCCCTACACTTGCCCTACTAGGTACAAGCGCCAAGGAGTGATGAGACGGCGCAAAGGTCAGAAGAGAAAGAACCAGAAGCATTGCAGCTTCTGAATGGCTGAAACATGCTTAACCATAAAGCCCAGCTCTGAGCAAAGTCCAAACAACTGATCAGATCAGAAAGATGACAACTGAAGTTTTGTCAGGAAAATCCATAGAGCCAGAGCCCACTGAGGATGTCTCTTGTATAAAAAAAAGAAGGAAATACATTAAGGACAGCAGGGCTTCATGCATATGCCTGTAGATGAGAGAATAGGAAATAAAGGGAAGATGATGGACAGGGAGAAGGGAAGCAAGTCGGGAACCCTACTCTGTAGAGGAAACAGCCACACTGGGCTTGCCGAAATAATTCCCTGGAGAGCATCAGAAGATTTGTATAGAGGCTGGTCTGTGAACTCCCACTCAGATGGTTCCAGCGTATGAGGACAGGAAGCAGCCTTTAAACCCTGCCTGAACTCACAGATGGGAGTGGGAGGGTTGAGTCAGAGAGGTTGGCAAGGAGTTGCGATGCAACAAAATCACAGTCTTCAAATCAGGTTGAAAATCTCCACTCTAGTGGTCTGATTACCAAGACTTTGATGGCTCATGTACTAGTTTTTAAAGTCCCAAGAGTTCAGGCTCCCACTTCTAATCCTGACTGGAATTAGCCACTGAACGCAGATGTGTGAATTAGGCAGGGAAATCAAAGCAACCTTGTATAAAATGAGTAGTCAGGGAAGTAGGAAGCAAGAATGCAGCTCTGTAAACCTCCTCTCCAGAGCCTCGCCCTGTCTTGCTGCTATGGCTCAGAAGTTCTTACAGTTTCAACTTTTTTTCCCCCTCTGTTGTGTTATTACTTTATTTGTTTACTTATTTATCTTATTGAGGTATAGCTAACATACACTGTTAAAGCAGTTTCAGGTGTACCATATAACGATCCAACAATTCTACACATTTCTCAGTGCTCCTCAAGATAAGTGTACTACTACTAATCTTCATCTATTTCACCCATCCCCTCCACCCACCTCTCCTCTGGTAACCACCAGTTTGTTCTCTGTATTTAAGAGTCTGCTTTTTTAATGTTCATCATCACTAGCCATCAGGGAGATTCAAATTAAAACCACATTGAGATACCACCTGACACCAGTTAGAATGGCCAAAATTAGCAAGACAGGAAACAACATGTGTTGGAGAGGATGTGGAGAAAGGGGAACCCTCTTACACTGTTGGTGGGAATGCAAGTTGGTACAGCCACTTTGGAGAACAGTATGGAGATTCCTCAAGAAATTAAAAATGGAGCTTCCCTATGACCCTGCAATTGCACTACTGGGTATTTACCCCAAAGATACAGATGTAGTGAAAAGAAGGGCCATCTGTACCCCAATGTTTATAGCAGTAATGGCCATGGTCACCAAACTGTGGAAAAAACCAAGATGCCCTTCAACAGATGAATGGATAAGGAAGATGTGGTCCGTATACATAATGAAGTATTATGCCGCCATCAGAAAGGATGAATACCCAACTTTTGTATCAACATGGACGGGACTGGAAGAGATTATGCTGAGTGAAATAAGTCAAGCAGAGAGAGTCAAGTATCATATGGTTTCACTTATTTGTGGAGCATAACAAATAACATGGAGGACATTGGGAGATGGAGAGGAGAAGGAAGTTGAGGGAAATTGGAAGGGGAGGTGAACCATGAGAGACTATGGACTCTGAAAAAGAACCTGAGGGTTTTGAAGGGGCAGGGGGTGGGAGGTTGGCAGAGCCAGGTGGTGGGTAATAGGGAGGGCAAGTATTGCATGGAGCACTGGGTGTCATGGAAAAACAATTAATACTGTTAAGCTGAAAAAATTAATAAATAAATAAATTTTTTTAAAAGTTTAAAAAAAAAGAGTCTGCTTTTTTGCTTGTCCTTTTTTGTTTGTTCATTTGTTTTGTTTCTTAATTTCCACATATGAGTGAGATCATATGGCATCTGTCTTTCTCTGACTGACTTATTTCATTTAGAATTATACCTTCTAGGTCCATTCATGTTGCAAATGACAATATCTCTTTTTTATGAGCAAGCAATATTCCATTGTATATATACACCACATCTTCTTTATCCATTCAGCTTCCACATCTTAGCTATTACAAATAAGGCTGCAAATAACATAAGGTGTGCAGTTTCATTTTAAAATCCTCTAACGAAATGACTATCCAAAATTATTTTTAGAGAGTCTTGAACATCCTGATTATTCTAAATCAATGGGTGCATCGGGTAATTCAGCCAATGCTAGTAAGTATTAAAGGCGTAAGATAAAACCAACAGGAAACAAATGAGGAACGCTTTATAGATAAAAGGAGGGCCGATGGGTGAAGACCACTGAATAACATTTACTGGATATTTACTCCATTCCAGACACCAGGGTAAGATGCTTTATAAGCATTATCCCACTTCATTCCCATGAGAACACTCTGAAGAAGCTATTCACAGATGAGAAAGCCGAGGCTCAGAGAAGTTCAGTGGCTAATCAAGATAATAGTTGTAGCAAAACTAGCATTTGAGCCCAAATTGCTCTGATTCCAAATTTTATATTATCTCCCCCACACCATGCAAGAAAGAATACACCATGTTCTATAACTCCAAACCATATCCACAGCAAGCAAACAGCTTCATCTCACTGTCTCCCATGATAAGAGTTTAAACTGGAGAAATCCTAAAACACAGTGCCGCTCCACCCCCGGAGCTACCCCATGTTAACTCTTTTTGTTATTTCATTATTATAAATTAAGATGGGCAGAGTGTTGGGCAGAGAGGTCTCTCTCCCTCTACCATCATAGGAATAAGAAAAAGTAGAAGCTAATTTTTCTATTTAGGAGTCTCTCTCTCTCTCTCTCTCTTCCTCTGTCCCTCCCTCATTCCCTTCTTCTCTCCCTCCCTTCCTCATATGGTGGGTGAAGTCACTCAGTTTTTGCCAACTCATTTCCCCCACCCCCACCCCCAGCTCCAACAGTCTCTCTTGCCTTCTGATCTTCAGCAATGTATTCATGTATTCATTTAAAAGTTCTGTCTGTGCTGAAGCCGGTGCTGCTTGTAATTGCTGGCGGCCAAAAGCTGTTCTGTTTTTTCTGGCTGAGTGTACCAGGCAATCATCAGCTGTAATTATTTCGAGTCTTGTTACAGATGGAACTTCGAGGTTTTCAGTCTTAAACAGAATTCATTATTCAAATGTCTCCAGAGCTGACAGCAAGGGGCAGGGGGCGAGCCTTCTTTGAGTCCAGGAAACCACAGAAAGTTCAGGAGAAGGGAGTTGGCCAGGTCTCAGACACCATGGAGACTAAATATGTCTTTTAGCCCCAAATCAGGAAACCTGAGCCCCCAGGTGCTCATGCCATCATCTCACCTTCGGGTCTCCAGTTTGGTCCTGTTAACTTTCTATCTCTTTATCACAACCTTTCCTGGGACCCAGATGGGACCTCACACATCTCCCTTCTTCAAATCCAGAAGACAACTATGTTAGGTGTGTGTTTAGCTCCACAAAGCACAATCATTAAGTTAGGGTTAGGGACCTTCTTTGAATTAACAGTGCGTTTCCTGGGAACAGAGCTCTTCTGAGAAACAGGGCAATTTCAAAGTTCTGAGGGAGGAAGGAGAAGATGTCTCATAACATCAACTCCACTGGCACCAGACTCTAATCCAGCCTTAGAAGCTTATATTAGCCATCTCCTGGCTCCTGGGAACTTCATGAGCAGGTAAGTCAGGTGCTCCTGCAACTGTCCAAGGAGCACCCCTAGGCCTACCAGGAAGAAGCCTCCATAGGGGAGGAGTGGCAGGAGAAAAGACCAAGGTTCCAACTCTTAAAAACCTCTTTGAGGACCACATTTGCATGGAGAGCAGCTATAGGGCCACACTATATGGGAGAATTTGGAAACAACAGTTATTGAGAGGCTGGACCATTCGTCATAATGGCTCCATCAACACATCTCTCCACCCCATTCCCAAATGACAGGAAACAGCATGCTCACAATCTCTCCCCACCACCTATCCCACAGGAAAGGGTGAAGTACCCAACATGGATCCAAAGGATAAGAGACTCGGGGCTCTTTTTTTTTTTTTTTAAAGATTTTATTTATTTATTTGACAGAGAGAGAGATCACAAGTAGGCAGAGAGGCAGGCAGAGAGAGAGGAGAAAGCAGGCTCCCCGCGGAGCAGAGAGCCCGATGTGGGGCTCGATCCCAGGGAGACTCGGGGCTCTTACAGAGGATGACATCTCTGATTCAAGAGATAACTGTCTCCCATATACTTCTTCCAACATTCCTGCAATTTCAAACTTACTTCAATCTGCTGCTCAGCTCTTGCTGTGTCCTGGTTTCAGTTTCTTGCCATTCTGCCTTGCGATCCCAATTGTGGGATGCAGATTCTTGCTCATATAATTATAGCACTCTCTCTCTCTCTCTCTCAAACACACGCACGTGTGCACACACACACACACATTTTCTTCCTTCCCAACCTTCTCATCTAGCCCCCTTTCTCTTGCTCCATTTCCATCGGTTTCCCCTTTCTGTCTCCTGCCTTTCTCACCCTTTCTGTCTCACTTCCTTTCTCCCTCCCATTTTCTTGCTTATTCTCATTTTTCCACACTCCCCCATACACTTTCTTCCCCCTTCCTCACACACATAGCCACACCCTCCTGTCTGACCCTCCCTCTCAGGGTCACACAGGGTCCTGAGAGTGGCACTCACTGACTGAGGCCTCCAGAATGGCAGGCAGGATGGGACGAAGGCAGGAGGAAGAAACAGCAGGGAGTTGCAAAAACAGATGGCAAGTCAGCTCTGGCTGCATAGAAGCGGAGGCGCCCCCACTTCCAGCCCCCTGCCCAAAGGTACCTCCCTCTGGGTGATGTCTGCACCAACACATCATGCTCTACTCCTTCCGTGTTCCAATCTGCCACCAGAACAAACCTCACCTATCCCACCTGGTGAGTATTTATGAGGGGGCTACTATGTGCTTGGGTTTTCTGGGTGAGCAAACAGGCAAGAAAAGCAGTGAAGAGGTCATAAGCCTCTCCAAGTGGTTGATCTACAGTCCTACATGGGAAGTCTACAATTACATAGACTGCTCTCTAGCAGGTTTATGTTTTATGTGCGTCAACCAAGCAGCCAGGCCCACAGAGGCCTGTTACCTCAGTTCTAAGTAAAACCAAGACTGGAGCTTGTGATTTGCTGTGTTCCATGTCCTCTTATTGTGTGGGTATTAAGTAGGGAACATTTAACAGTAAAAGGCACCTATGAAAGTAGCTCTGTGATCATCAGAGGGAAAGGAAACTAATATCTACTGATAATTTTCTATGTGTCGATCATAACGATAAGAATATTCCATGTAATCTTTATAGCAGCACTCTTAAATAAATATTCCCATTTAACCTAAGATGAAATGGAGTCTGAAGTTACTACATGACTTGCTGGTAAGTGGTAGAGCAGAACTTGACCTCAGGTCTTACTAAGGCCAACCCAGACTACTGGATAGCTACTGCCAATTTGTCTCTACACCCAACGCCTAATATACTGCCTGACCTTGGGCGGAAAGTCTGCTGCACAACATGGTCCTGTTCATAAAAGGCACACAGTTGTGTCGGAATGGTAGCAAATACATGAAATAACTGAGCACTTTTCCACAAGCATATACAATTAAATCCCAAGGTAAATAATCTGCACCACAGAGATCAAAGAATTCTGCAGCCTGGACTGGTCAATGAGGCTTCCTGTGTGAGAAGGACCATCGCTGAGCCCTGAATGTGGGTAGGTGAAAGAAGAAGCAACAAATGCCCCAGCAGGGAAAGCAGCATGAGCCAGTGCTGACTGGGAATGGTTCTGTGTGCCCTGCAGAGAGTGAGCCATGCATAGTGGAGAAGATGAACCACGTACTGGGAAAAGTAAAGGGCACAATGCTGCAGACAGCTGGGGCGACTGGGCCCGGCGCTCCAGGCCGGTGACACAGATTGCATTTATTGAGAAGACGCAAGGACTTCTCCTAAGCAGAGTAATGCCTTGTGCAATAAACTTCCTTTCAGGAAGATTAAATGGGTAGTGGGTAGAGATATTAGCAGGAAAGAGAATTATCAAGAGACAACTGCAATCATCCAGGTATGAAATAATGAGAGCTGAAACTGACATGGTAGAAATAGATGTAAAAAGAAGGTGATGGATACAAAACAAGCTTTAGAGAACAATAGGACTTGAGGATTTTAAGTGATGAAGGAGCAAGAAGAAATATGATTTTGGCCAGTAAGGCAAACAAGGGGAGTTGCGAATAGAGCAAGGTGTCAGAGAGAATACAGCTAGTGGGCAGGAGGACAGCTGTGGATTCTGACACTGATTTGCTCAGAGTTCATGAAACACTTCACTTGCCACAAGGGACTGTCCTCGGCATCTAGCCTGAGAGTCAAAATATATACATATGAAAACAACCAGAACGCAAACTACATATGGAACAGATGAACAAAGGGAAGATGCAGGAGGGTCAACTCTACACATGAATACTACAATTGCATTCATAAAGGTAGCAGAGGCAGGCTCAGTAACTTTTCATGCATTTAAGAATAAAAGAATAGATTGAACAAATTTTGAGCAATATTTGGTTCTCCTCTCCTTGTTTCTCTTAATGCCTCCCTCACTCCCTCCCCTTTCCGTCCTCCTTTCCCTCCACCCCCACCTCAACACTGCTTCTTTGCCTCTCTCTGCTCTCCTCATGAATTTTCATGCTCACACCACCAGGAAATCTGACAGCAGGCCTCAATGACCTTTGATGGGCTCTTCTTCTTTCTATTCCTACCACACCCAATGTTCGCAGAATTTTTTTTTTTCATCTAGTTGGGTAGCAGTTCTGATGGAGGGACTGCAAACAGATGTTTCTCCTTTCTAACCCATGGGAAGACTGACAAAGGGAAGAGGGCCAGAGGACAGACACACATAATAGGGACTATCACTAAATCAAGCACAGGTTAGTGAGCCTTTTTGGTATATAACTCAGAAATCCATACCGAGAGCTGGACAAATGACAGGCCATGGGGAAGAAGCAGCTAGCACCTGGAGAGGGAAATGGCAACATCGGGCCAAATTTAGGCAAGCAGTCGTAGGGAAGAATCCAAGACACACAATAGGGAATGGGAAATGAGGGAAAGCCAGTGACTGAGAAATCAGAGCTTACCATGCTGGAAAGCCCAGAGAAGCTGGCTGTTAGAGTTGGTCTAGGGTTAGGGTTACTGGAAGTTGGTCCAGTATGACCAAGGACTCATTGTCAGACTGTGGACCAGAACAGTACTCCAGCCCACAAAGAAGACTGGCAAAAGGAGGTAGAGCCATCCTAAGGAAGGCCAAAGAGAGTAATAAACAATTATTTCCACAGTATACTGAACACCTCTCTTATGACAATTCCAGACTCTTTACTAAGTACCAACAATCACAAAGCACCATGAAATACTATAATTATAAAATAAAAATAATAAATAAATAAAATAAAATAATAAAAATATAAAAATAAAAGTATATTATTATCCTCACCTTGCAAAAGAAGAAACCAATTCTCAGAGATGCTATCATTTTGCCCAAGTCACACATAGCAAGGAGCAGAATTGGGATGCCAACCCAGGTCTATCTTGTCCCAAGAATAAGAGTTTTAGAGAAAGAGACAAAGTCAGGAGAGAAACGACAGGCACTAGTGGAAGGCCTTGTTCCTGGAGATGGAAGTAACACACAAAGCCCAGACAGAATCCACGTGGCTCCAGGCCAGAGCCAGTACATTTGAACAGCAAGGCCTGAGATCTCATCTGCTTAAGAGCAGAGGTAGACTTGGGTTCTAAGGATTCCCTGATACTACACATTTTTTTTTAAAAGATTTTATTTATTTGACAGAGAGAGATCACAAGGCAGAGAGGCAGGCAGAGAGAGAGAGAGAGGAGGAAGCAGGCTCCCTTCTGAGCAGAGAGCCCGATGTGGGACTCCATCCCAGGAACCTGAGATCATGACCTGATCTCATGATCTGACCTGAGCTGAAGGCAGAGGCTTAACCCACTGAGCCACCCAGGTGCCCCGATACTACACTTTTGCCCAAGATTTTGGAACTACTTCAAAACCACTACTAGAGCCAGGGTTTTCCAAGTCCTACCTATAAATTATGACCTTAAAGCATTCATCAGCTCAGGGGATTCCTTAGCCTCTTTTCACCTCCAGTGAAATAGGATTAAACAGAGCTATTGAAAGTCTCCTCTTGGTAATATGGTCCTGTGATCAAAAGGTCCACAGTTTGACCTAGAATGCAAGGAAAGATTACTCTGGGGATGACTCTGAAAGAGCAAAAAGAAAAGGAGAAATGAGGAGCCCTCCTCAGGGAAATCTCACCAGCCACAGATGAATGGTACCGGAGGTGGCTTTCCAACCACGAGGCTCCCAGTTAGCTCACTGAGACCCCCTGGAAGAGTGTGAGTGTTTTACTATGTCTTTTCTTTCTAGTCTGAGGTATCACCAAATTCTCTGGGCCCCTTCCATCTCTGGTATTCTGTGATCCATGAAATCTGTAAGATGCTGCTGCTAATGTGCTGGCCCATGATTTCCATGCAAAACTGCTTAACTCCCTATGATATGCCTTCAACTATGCAGAGTGAGTGAGAGGCAAGTGGGTAAGTGACAGAAACACTAAAGAACCAAAGAGGAATTGTGACTTTCTTCTCTCAACAGGACTCAGAGCACCAGATCTAGATCTCTAGCAGTTCTGTAATTCAAAGACGTAAGCAAACTTGATGTGGCAAACACTGCATTGCATAACATACAGAATCGTCAAATCACTATGCTGTACCCCTGAAACGAACATAACATTGCATGTCAATTATACTTCAGTAATACAAATTTTTTAAAGTAAAGCAAACCATATTTGCACTTTTCTTTCCTCATGTAGTTTGGGAAAAAAACAACTGGTTCTGGCAGAATCCTTGCCACTTAGTAACACTGACTTTGTCTTATATATGTTTATTTTTTAAAAAATTTTAAAGCCCTGAAGAAATGCAATTAAAATATTATAATTATTTGTGTTAGAATATTTGCTTTTATCAACCCCTATTAAAAATATATGCAAATTTGGAGAGGCTTTAGCATCCTAGTGAGCCTTCTACCTCCTACCAGGCCCAACATATTCACTTTATGGAAATGTGTTGGTTGGATTCCTTTAAAAATTATTGTTATTTGGTTTTAAAGGTTTTTTTGCCACTTCCCTCTCAAACTGGCAAAATAATTAATTAGTTGCAGAGGGTTTTTGTCTTTGTGTGTTTTCCTTCCTTTCTAGCCCAGATTGGCAAATCAATAGGGAGGAGTGTGACAGAATAAGAAATGCAAAGAAGCATCATTCTCATATGAATTGCCAGATATTTTGAGATCCCTAGGGCTGGCTAAAGGGGCTAGGCCCAGATTTTCATACTATCTTGGATTAATTTTTAATCGTTTTTCCAAAATCATCAAAGCACTTCATTACATTTTATTTACTCTAAAAATATCCCAGGAAGACAGCCAAAGAGCCAGAACTGTAAACGAGAGAACTAAAGTTCAGCGCAGTCAAACATACGTTCTGGGCCCACTGCCAGTCCAGGACCTACGCAGGGACTTGGACAACTGAATCTGTGATCACTGGTAGAAGCTCCTGCCCCATCTCAACAATCAAAATTAAAGTGGTCTTATGTTTCTGCCTGAAGCTTTCCCTTTTTATCATGGGAACATCCTCTCCCCTGATATCTGATAGACTTCTTTGGTTAAAAACAACCAAATGGCCATTTGTTAACTAAGTTTAAGAGAAAAAGAAGTATTTATTGGAAGGATATTGGCATCACTACCTAAAGTAAGCCTTGGGAAAGTCTGGGAGCCACACAGTGACTCGGGGCATTTCTCTGGTGTGGCCCCTAGATGGCTCCATTCTGACCGTCTTTGTCCCTCGTCTTTCCTTAACTAAAGCAGATTATCTGCTGTAGTTTGACGTGGCTTGGGGTCGAGTTTATTCCTGTACTCAGCAAAACTGGGCACTCTGACTGGCAGCCCCACCGAAAGCCTATGTTAAGGAGAAGGAACAGTTCCCCAAAGGAGGGGTTGGTGAGTGTTGTAACCCCAAGGAGAGCATAAAAGATATTGGTCAGATAACACTGTACCTCTTATCTCACAGATGAGGATCCCCTTGTGGTAAAGTGTCTTGCCCAAGATCACATCACTAGTGACTAGTGAGAAACCCAGCACTCCTCCCTCCTGTCCCATTACTCCTCATCAGGTTACACTAGAGGCAACTTTGTGAGTCAGATTCGAAAAGCCTCGCTCCCAGAGACCATAATCTCTATGATTCTCTCATGGAAAAATGGTGTATCAAAAGAGTATCTCTGCTAAGGCAGAGAAAGGCATAAGCAAGTTTTTCATATATTCAGGTTTTCTATCTCTCACTTTCCCAAACATCACCTCATTCCTGTCAGTTGCTAGTTCTGCAAGGTCTTCATTATTTCTAATAATCCACATTGCTTTGTTTTTCTTGCTGGGAACAGATTTGCCAAGTGCGCTCAAAGTCCCAGGCAGTGAAGAGTCAGCATTAATTTTCTTTTCTCATTTATTAGTGGGTCAATTTTCTCTCTTGAATCTCTTTTTCCCTTAATATAATTTCAACTACAAAAAGACTGCTTGAGTCTCCTTGGGCAGTTTTTCTAGCACTGTGGGAGCGAGGCCTTTCTTTTATTCTGATCTTGCCTTTCGCTCCTGACTTCCTTCCACTAAGGAAGTACTTTGCGTGTCTGCTGGCATTTCTAAGTAGGATACACTCCTCTGCTTGGTGACCTCATCCAACGTCATCTTTTATGATGTGAAGGAAACATATCCCCAAATTCTTTCTTCATGAAAAAGGAATGGAAATTTTCTGCACTTACAAAGACAAAAAAAAAAAAGTTCTTTAGAAAGCCTCAGCTTGCTCCCCCTCCCCCGATACAATTTCATTCTCCCTGGTGCTTATCAGCTGTTTTCTACAATTTCTAAAGTATTGCTTTAAGGAGTCAAGCCCGGGGTCCCCTGGAGACTAGATTTCATGGCCCAGGCCTTTCTCTTTGTCTGCTCAACAACTATTATTTAGTGCTTGCATAAAGCACCACACAAGTATGGTTTCTGAATCTGTAAATGACTCATGGCAGAGAGGCAGAAAAAACAGTGCATGGTCAAATTAGTGACTGACTAACTGAAATTATGAGTAAAACTTAATCACACACAGTGTAATAGATTAAGAAAGGTGAAGTACCTCACATGGGTCAAAGAGAGAGAGAGAGAAATCACTGTGTGGGATTTAAAAAACTATTCTTTAAAGCAGTTCATGGGTGGAAGGCTTAGACAATAACATATGATAAGCTGACTCTGAGTAAATGGTATTGGTCAGTTGTCTATTGCTGTGTAACAAACCACCCTCAACTCCAGCAGCATTTTTTTTGCAGAAACTGAAAATCAGATTATTAAATGTATATGGAAATGCCAAACATCTAGAAAATCCAAAACAAAATTTTTAAGAAATAGCAAAGTTGGAGTACTTACACCTTCAGATTTCAAAACTTACCATAAAGCTACAGTTATCAAAACACATAGGACCAGAAATACAGATCAACAGAACAGTATTAAACAGAAATAAACCTCATGTTTATAACCAACCAATTTTGACAATGGTGCCAAGGAAATTTATTAGAGAAGGGACAGTCTGTCCAACAAATGGTGCTGGAACAGCTAAAAGTGAAAGAAATAACCTCTGACCCTCACCTTATACCATTTAAAAAGATGAACTCAGAACAAATTGTTCCACATCACACTCATAAGAATACACTTTCTACATGGTCCAATGGAGAACAAAGAAACACTTAATTTTCTCCCTCAGAGAAAAGACTGAGACACAAGACAAGGAAGACTTTTCCAATCAAATAAGGAAATGCTGACAAGAAGTCATACCTAAGATGATTCAAGGATAAGCAGAATACACCTTTGACAATGATATGGCAAAAGGTAATAAAGCTTCATATTCAGAACTAATTAATTGTATTACTGAAACCTCTTATACAATTCTCTTATACACACCTCTTATACATTGCTGTTCTTTTTTCCATTTGACCTATAGCAATCATAAACAAAAGGTATGTAGGAATCACTATTTCCTCCCAGAGTTCTATCAATTTTACATCATAAATTTTGAAGGATTCTTAGTAAGTGCATATACATTAAGTACTACCATATCCTCTTGGTGAAGTGAACATTGTTTTATTATGTAGTGATCCTCTCCATCCCTAAAAATGTTTTAATCCATTTTATCTAATATTAAGATGGCCACACTAACCTTATTTTGCCTGATTTGTCTTCTTATATCTTTCACTTTTAATCTTTATATGCTATCTCAGATACAGGCAACTTCCAGTTAAGGTCACAATTTATTCCTGATAATCAAGCATCTCATATGAAAACTATAATCAGGAACTTAATCTGCTTTATTTCATTTTTCCAATAACTCACTGCACATCAATCAAAACTGTTGGGTCCATGGTCAAAAGAACGAGACTGATACAAAGCGAAGGCCAAACAAAGCTTTATTTTGCACCAAGCATCAAGAATCAAACCGACCAGCTGGGGCCATCTTGTACAACGAGGCGACCCCTCCCTGCCTTACAGACTAACTTTTATATGGCAAAGGCCATGTGGTTGGGCCTGGCCACACATACGTGGCCAATGAGATTGTAACACACAGAGAAAGCTGCACAGTCATGCTAGGTCACACATGGGTGGCCAATTGAATTACAATTTACCCTAGTAGATATTTGAACTAGCCTATCATCTTGGTCAGAATTGGTGCCCAAAAGGTGGGACCCACACTCCCTGGTAGCTAGGGAGACAGTATGCATGCCTCACTGATTGGATGTCTCCACCTGACCTGACCCGCCCTTGTATTTGGGCTTTGTTACCTGGGACTGATTTCCCCGAGTTGCTTTTAAGTAAGTTCTTGGGGGGGAGTGGGGGGAGGGAGGGGCAGGGTCAGTTTAAGTTTTACTGCATAAACAACAAAATCACTGTTTAACTGGGTGGAATTGCTCTGACTAAATAGGCCCTTACAAAAACTATTGATCTATTTTATAACACACAAATGAATATAGTAAAATGCTTATATGTCAGTAACAAACTTGTTAGATCATAACATATTTAAAATATCCATCCTCATCACCAAAAATCAACATGGTTGTTAGCAAAAGTTTCCTCATTTGCAGTAATAGCTCATCCATTCAATCATTTTTCTTACTCCTTTTGCTTCCCTTTCCACAATTTTCTCAACTTTCCTGTGGACTTGTTTTATAACATTAAGCTAAATATGAAATGCAACATAGAAATATGTTCAGAACAAGTGTACAATGGCAGAGAATTGCTCAACTGAGAACGATTCTGAGATGCTTATAAGCAAAATCCAAGATGAACATCCTCCTTGCTAACACTTGTCAAGATTTTGAAAATCTCTACACATGATTTCACCAATTGTATTTATAACATAACTTGTTATTTTTCCTGAAATCATTTTGCCAAAAATTGAATTGAATTTGGTAGGTATAAATATAATTTTCCCCATTAAAACATTGGATGAAAATGTTGTACTAGGAAGTATATGTTCTGTAAAGTTTGGCTAGTAAAAAGAACTTCCTACCAAGAAAATCTGAACAGAGAAAATTATGCAGTTATGCATATATCTGGATATTTCCTAATCCACCCTATCACTATTTGTCTTGTAAATAGCAAGTTTAATCTATTTATATTTATTGTGATAACAATATATTTGAACCTGTTCTTAACCATATAATTTATTTTCTAAATTTATCTCCCCTTTTAAAATCTATTTTTGCCTTTTAAACAATACTATTGTTTCCCCTAATTAAACAGGAATTTTAGCTTGCTTTTAGGTTCTTTGACCTCCTTCCCAAAATTTATCATACTTACATTATTCTAGACTTTTAATTCTGGATCATCATTAATAAATTTCCTTTTTTTGTTTTTTTTTAATTTTACTTTTTCTTCTTTTACATTGGTAAAATATTCTGGATTACTCTCTCCTACTATTTAAGTATTTCATCCAAACTGTTTTCAGTGCGGAGCTTTGTGTGACAAAGCCTTATATGTCTGAGAATATTTTTATCATACTCCCATATTTGAATAGCAACTTGGCTGAAAATATTCTAGAATAAAGTATTCTTTCAAAACTTCAAAAGTACTATTTGAGACTTCTGGTTTCCTCTCAGGAAGTAGAGATTGGGAAAGAATGACAATCCCAACTCCACAATAACATTTTTTAAAAAGTGGCACAAAGAGCAAGTTCATGATTTTTCTTGAACCAGTCAGAGCATTAAAATCACAGGGCAACAAACAAGCCCAAAATCTAGAGACATGAGCCAACAGGAGAGATGAGATGCAAGACCTGGTTTTTCTTGACAAGAGCATCCAGACACTAGCAAGGAAAATTCAGCTAAGGGAATTGGCAAATTGGTAGAGGATGAAAAAGACCTAGTGATAGATGATTAAACCTATAGGCAGCAGAGGAACTGGGGGAGTCCACACACTATTATAGGCTTTTTCTTTACAAACTCTACTGGGTATTCAAAGAAAAGATTGGAAGATTTCTGAGTCTCCCTGTGGTGTAGACCTAAAGAAGGGGAAGAAAAAACTCTGCAGGAAAGGTAAAAACTCCACTGGTACCATTATTCTCTATATCCTTTCCCTGGGGGAGGGTAGGGGAGCCTTAATAGGTGAGAGAAAAGACAGCAAACACTGTTAGGGCACTACTGAAGACCCTCTGGAGCTGAGAAAAGGTAACAGACAAGAAAAATCCCTCTATTCCTAGATGAGGGGAATCATCCTAGAGAAGGGGATTAGCAAGGAGAAGGCCACATACCCAAAGATGGAAGCTTAGTCAGAACAAAAGAGAATGAACCCCACCCTTATACCCCTATGGCTAGGCTGGGAAGCATGGAGTAACAAGTAAATTGCAAGACACATACCTTTTCTTAGGTACAAAGCACAGTGAAGACCTCAAGCCAGAGGATGGATCACATACTGAAAAATATTCTCTGTCAAACAAGCCCTTACCTGCTTAGTCATAGTAGTAACGAATCTCAAATCCAGTCCAACTCCTAATTAGATTGACTCAAACTGCTGTACTGAAGTCTTTGCAGAAGGAAAAATATGTCTCTTTTTCAGGCATAGAAAATATTTACCTCAGTCTCTACTGTCCTTCACAAGATGTATATTTTCCTACAAAAACCTACAAAGCATACAACAAGGCAATTAAAAGCAACATACCCCCAAGAGGAAAGTAATCATCAGAAACAAATTCAAATATGACATATGTGTTGAAACTATACGACAGTGAATTTAAAATAAGTATAATTAATATGTTAAGGATGCTAATGGAGAAGGTAAACTAAATGCAAGATTTTATGAGTTATATCAGCAAATATTAAATTGTAAGAAATAATAAAATTGAAATGCTAGAAATGAAAGCACAATAACAGAGATGTAAAATGCCTTCAACTGGCATATCAAAAGATTCAAGAAGCTGAAGAATTTGAAAATTTCAAAAAAAATTAAACTGAAGCATAGAGACAAGAAAGAAAGAAAAAGAAAAACTAAAAAGAAATTCCAAGAGTTTAGGAGCAAATCAAATATCCTAACAAACAGGCAACTGGATACCAGAAGGAAAAGAGAGATAGAACAGAGCAAAAGAAATATTTAAAGAAATAATTGTCAAGAAATTTTTAAAAAAAAAACAATAACAGATACCAAACCACTGATCTGAGAATCTCAGAGAATAGCAAGCAGAATACATAACAAAACAAACAAAAAACAACAAACATACCTACTCATAGAATAGTCAAACTGCTGAAAACAAAAGACAAAGAGAAAACCTTGAAAGCAGCCAGAGAAAAAAGACACAGTGCGTATAAAGGAAAAAGATGATAATGAAATTACACTTTTTTTTTCAAATATCAGGAAAGCTAGAAAGCAGTTGTAGTAACATTTTCAAAGGGCTGAAGATATAAAACTTCTCAACCGGAATTCTATACCAAGTGAAAATATCTTTCAGAAATAAATGAGAAATAAAGTCTTTCTTAGGCAAAAACTGAGAAAATTGGCTGCCAGCAGACCTACACTACAGAAAACATTGAAGAAAGTTCTTCAGGCAGAAATTATTATATGAGACAGAAACCTGGATCTACACAAAGAAATTAAGAGCTCTGGACGGGGAATAAGCAAAGGTAAAATAGAATTAAGTTTTTCCTTATTTTTATTTACTCTTAAAGATAATTGATGGTCTAAAGCAAAAATAGTATCAATGTACTAAATACTTTTAGCATATATAAAAGTAAAATACATAACAATAGCACAATGAATAGGAGGGAGGTACTGAGAATATGATTATAAGGTTCTTACCCAGCACGCAAAGAGGTATCATTTTATTTAAAGGCAGACTCTGATTAGTTAAACTTGTATATTGTAAACCTTGGTCAATTATTAAAGAAAAATTTTAAGAGGTCTAAATAAATCAATAAAGAATACAAGTGGAATAAAAATTGCCCAATTAACCCATGAATACAGAAAAAGAGAGAAAAAGAAATGAAAGACAGATGGAACAAATAGAAAACTGCTAGCAAGGTGGTAAAATTAATGCAAACATCAATAATTACATTCACTCACATTATATGTGAAGAGCATAACACAACAGTTAAAATACAAAAATTGTCAGATTGGATTAATAAAAAAGGCAAGGCCTGACAATATGCCATCTATGAGAAATTTACATTAAATATAAAAATAAAAAATATGAGACTTATGCTTCCAGGAAGCTGAGCTTGTAAATGTACTTTTCCCTCTTTCTTGCAGTAAAGCCTCAAAATTATATCTAAATCAAACTTTAGAACACTCTAAAAGTGAAGAGAAGGCAGACCAGCTATTTACTTAGGACCTAAAGAATAACACTATGATGGGGTGCCTGGGTGGCTCAAGCTTTAAGCGTCTACCTTTGGCTCAGCTCATGATTCCAGGGTCCTGGGATCAAGCCTTCCAATAAGCCCCCCATTGAGCCCCTCATCAAGCCCCACATCAAGCCCTGCATCGAGCCCCAAAGCCTCAGGCTCCCTGCTCAGCTGGAAACCTGCTTCTCCCTCTCCTAGTCTCCTTGTTTGTGTTCCCTCTCTCACTGTGTCTCTCTCTGTCAAATAAATAAATAAAATCTTAAAAATAAAAAAAAAAGAATAACACACTATGGTGAGTTCCCTGTGTTCTCCTTTTGCTTTATATATCCCAGACTTGGAAATGAAGAAGCCACTAAGCAGAAACACCAAAAGACGCAGACAAAATAAGCCCTCCAAAAAGCCTGCTCTCTCCTCGTCAAAGGACTAGGAACACTCAGTCAAGACAGAGTACTTTTCGATGACAACCACTCTACTGCAAGCAAACATTACAGAAAAGGTTGTGACTGTGCTCTAGCTCATGCCAGCAAAAATTAAATGGGGAACTTGGACTCCCACCTTCCCCATGCTGTACAAAGTCACTTCAATACTCTTGCTGAGCTGGTGTCAGGAAAGTTCAAGTAGGGGGTCAGGATTTGATCTTCACCAGCCAGTAAAGAAAACTCCTCAACCAACACAGAAACCATATGGGATGTCTGAACATCCACTCCAACCCATCAGTAAAAAAGGTTTCCTTCCATTTTCACTGAAGTAATGTCAAAGGAAACCTAGTAGAGGATCAGGACTTTCACTACTACCCAGCAGTATGAAAACCACATCACTGGAGTGCCAGTGAGACCATATGGAGAGCCAGAACTCTCACTCCAGTCCAGCAGCAATGCATTGTTCCTGCCTTGGGCATCAGTGGAGGTTAAGTAGGCAACCTAGACTTCTGTTTCCACTTGGCAATAATAAAACATCAAATCCCCCTTTCCCTTTCAGACACCTTGAAAAATTCAATATCACAACTGGTGTCACAACCAGGATACTGACATTGATACAGTGTGTCAAAAAAAAAAAAAAAAAGCCTAAAATGTTGAAACAATATTCAGAGTCTAATAGCACAAATATGAAAATATTCAAAGTATTCCAGTTTCAACTGAGAATCACTTATCATACCAAGAACTAGTAAAATCTCAAACTGAATTTTAAAAGATGATCAATAGATCCTGACACTGAGATGACAGAGATCTTGGAATTATCTAGCAAAGATTTAAAAGCAGCCGTGATGACAAATGCTTCCACAAGCAATCACAAAACTGATGAAATAAATAAAAAAATAGAAAGCTTCAGCAAAGAAACAGAGGATATAAGAAGAACCAAATGGGAAATTTAGAAAGGAAAAATACAATAACTGGGAGGAAAAAGTTCAATGAGTAGACTAAAAAGAAGACAAAAAGAAGACAGAGAAGTATACAGAGACTCAGTGATCTGTGGAACTAAATAGGAAATCTAACATTTATGTTATTGGACTCCCAGAGAGAGATGAGGGGAAAGAAAACAAGACTGAGGAATTAATAAATTTGCTCTATAAAAGGTCCTACTAATAGGATAAAAGATAAGATACAGACTAGGAGAAAAATATTTGTAAATGATGTTTTTGGCAAAGGACTAGTATATAGACTATATAAAGAACTCTTAAACTTGAATTGGTGAAAAAAAAAATCCAAGTTGAACATGAGTAAATAATAATAATAATAATGAAGAGATGTTTCACTGAAGGAGATGTAGCAAATTGGCACATAAAAAGATGTGCAGGATCATTAACCATCAAAGAAATCCAAATTAAAACCGCAATGACTTATTACTATACTATCAGAATGGCTAAAATTAAAAAAACAATGACACCAAATGCTAGTGAGGATTCAGAGAAACTGAATCATCATGTATTCATTGCTAGTGGGCTTATAAAATAAACCAGCCACTCTGGGAAAGTTTGGCAGTTTCTTAAAAAACTAAACATACAACTACCACATGACTCATTATTTGTTCTCTTGGGCATTTCTCTCAGGGAAATAAAGATTTACGTTTACACCAATACCTGTGCATGAATATTTTTTTCATAATAGTCCCAAACAGGGGACACCTGGGTGGCTCTGTCCATTAAGTGTTTGACTCTTTATTTCAACTCAAGTCATGATCTATAGGGTCGTGAGATCAAGCCCCCCACCAGGCTCCATGCCCATCTTGAGATTCTCCCTCTCTCCCTCTCCTTTGCCCCTACCATCTCTCTCCCTCTCTAAAAAACAAGTAAAGAAATAAATAAATTGAAACAAAAAGATTCTCTCTCCCTCTCCCTCTTCCCCCTCCCCCTCTAAAAATTAAAATATAGATAGGTAGATAGATGATAGATAGATGATAGATAGATAGATAGATAGATAGATAGATAGATAGATAGATGATAGATAGATAGATAAAATAGTCCCAAACTGGAAAAATCCCAGATGTCTTTCAACAGTTGAATAAAGACTGTGGTACGTCCATGTCAGAGAATACTTCGCAGCAACAAAAAGAAACAAACTATTACTGTAAACAACTTGTATGGATCTATAGGGGACTATGCTGAGAGGGAAAAGGCAATCTCAAAAGGTCACATAATGTATGATTTTATTCATACATTTTTGAAATGACAAATTATATTATAGAAATGGAGAACCAGTTGGTGGTCACCAACAGTGACCACAGGAGGGAAGTAGGTGTAGCTAGAAAAAGGAAACATGAGGGATTATTTTAGTGATGGAACTGTTCTATATCTTGACTGTATCAATGTATTATCCTGGTTGTAATACTGAACGATGATTTAGCAAGTTGTCATTAGTGGGAGAAACTTAAGGAAAAGTACATGGGACCTCTCTGAGTTATTTATTACCAACTACATGTAAATTTATAATTATCTCAAGATAATTAAAATAAAACAATATAAAAGTAACAACAATAAAGGGTGAAAATAACATACCATGTGGGTTGGGGTCCTCAAGACCACCACATACCTGGATATTTGCTAGAACTCATGGACTCAGCATACAGCTATACTTACAACTAAGGCTTATTATATTAGGTAGTAAGGACACAGCAGATCACAAAGCCTTCTAGATGTGCTCTTCCTCCCACGAACACACCCTTTCCCCAGCAATGAAAATGCAACATGTGCACAATTTGTCTGCCCAGAGAAACCAAATAGAAACCCAGTATACAAGGTTTTAATTGGAGCTGCTCCTTTAGGCACCCTCTGCTTTAGTGTGTACCAAAATTCTAGACTCCCAGAGGGAAAGCAAATGTGCAGGATAAACCACACTGCTTATACAAACAGTCTTAGCACACTGAGCCTCCTTTATTAGTGAGGCAATGGTAGGAATACTTCCAAATCCAAATTCCCAGATCCTAGCCAAGACCCAACCTTTCCCACAGGTCTTTCTAAGTATAGCAACCCCAAACCTACCATGTTAATTCCATACTGCAAACCATGCAAACACTAGCCACAAGAAAGCTAGAACAGATATTTTAATATCCAAGTAAACTCACAAACAAGGAATATTATCAGGGATAAATAGGGACATGACATAATAATGAAGGGTTCAATTCTCAAGGAAGAAATAATAATTCTGTGTATGCAACCCACAAGAGAGATTCTAAATATATGAACTAAAAACTTATATAATTGAAACAGAAATAACCAAATCCACAATTATAGTTGGCATCCTCAACACTCGAAGTAATTAGCAAAACGAGTAGGCAGAAAACCACTAAGGATATAAAAATCCTGAACAACACGATGAACCAAAATTGACCAAACTGACACATGATCCACATTCTTCTTAAATTTACATGGAACATTCACCAAAATGGATTATATTCTTGGACCTAAAACAATGCTTTAAAAATTAAAAGAATAGAAATGTATAGAATATAGTCTCTGACCACAAAGGAATTAAACTAGAAGTCAGTAACAAAGATATAATTGGAAAATATTCAAATACTTAGAACTAAAGAATATACTACTAATAACCTATCACTCAAAGAGGAAAATCTCAAGGGAAATTTTAAAATATTTTAAGCTATGAAAATACTGAATATCATCATTTGCAAACAGCTAAAGCAGGGCTTAGTGGAAATTTATAGCAGTAAATGCTTATATTAGAAAAGAGTAGAGATTTCTAATCAATAATCTAAGGTTACATCTGAAAAATAGCATATGAGACCCAAAGCAACAAGAAAGAAGGAAAAAAAAAAAACAGTTCAGAGCAGAAATCAATGAAATTGAAAATGGAAAAATAATAGGAAAAAAATTCAGCGGAACCTCAAACTGGATTTTGGAGAAAAGTCAATAGAAATGATACATTTCTAACAGATCGACCAATGAAAAAATGGAAAAGACACAAATTGCTAATACTGCATATGAAAAAGGGGCCATCATTGTTGCTCATACAGTCATCAAAATAATGAAGGGATAATCAGAACAACTTCAGGCCAAGAACTTCAACATCTTAGGTGAAATGGACCAATTCTTTGAAAGATATAAACTACCACAGCCCATTCAAGAAGAAACAGATAACTTAAATAGCCCTGTATGTATTAAAGAAATTAAATTTGTAGTCAAAACTCTCAAAGAAAAGAAAACTCCAGGCCCATATGGTTTCACTGGCAAATTCTACCAAACATTTAATGAAGAAATAATACCAATTTCTGCACAATCTCTACCAGAAAATACAAGCAAACCCTTCCAAATTCATTTGATGAAACCAGCATTGCCTTAACAATATTAAGACCAGAAAAAATACATTACCAAAATCTAATTTCAGTAGACTCCAACTAATTACTTTTTTTAAATTTTATGGATTGTGCTTTTGGTAGTGTATCTGAAAACTTGTTCTTTTTAAGATTTTATTTATTTATTTATTTATTTATTTGATAGACAGAGATTACAAGTAGGCAGAGAGGCAGGCAGGGAGAAAGGAGGAAGCAGGCTCCCCGCCAAGCAGAGAGCCTGATGAGAGGCTCAATCCCAGGACCCTGAGACCATGACCCGAGCCGAAGGCAGAGGTTTTAACCCAGTGAGCCACCCAGGCACCTCTATCTGAAAACTTTTTGCCTAACCCAAGGTAACAGAGATCTTATCCTATCTTTCCTTTAGTTATTTACATAGAATGTCCAATAAAACATGAGTACATATCTTCAAAGTACATGAAAAAAACCCAAATTAAAAAATTCAAAAGATCTCAACAGATACTTCTCCAGGTGGATATAAAATAAGCATATGAAAAGATGCCCAAATCGTTAGTCATTAGGGAAATGAAAATCAAAACCATGCCAAGATGCCATTACATATCTTTTAGAATGTTCAGAATGATAAAGCTTGCCCACACTATATGTTGCTGAGAATGTGGAACCACTGGAACTCTCATATAATAACTACTTTATCATCAAGTAATTCAATACTGGAAATAATGGATTAGGATTTTTTTAGCCTTTTATTTTAAAAGAACTTGACACATGTAGAAAGTTACCAAAAAAAGCAAAGAAAGTTTCCCATTCCCTTTACCCAGCTTTCTCTAAAGTTAACACTGTACCTAAATGTGGTAAAATTAACAAAATTAACCAATTAACAATGATACAATATTTTTAAGTAAACTACAGACATTATTCATGTATCACCAGTTTTTGGACTAATATCTATTTTGCTGTTGCTGTTCCAGATCTGACCCAAGATCCCACATTGCATTTAGATGTTCTACCTCCTTTTCCTTCAATCTGACAGACTTCTGAGTATACTTAGAAGTATACTAGTCAGGCATTTTGTAGAATGTCCTCAATTTGGCTTTGTCTGACATTTTCTAATAACTTGATTGGGACTGTAGGATTTGGGGAAGAATATAACAGAAGTGATATACCCTTTGTAATGTATCATTTATCATAAGTATTACTTGCTTAAAGTGACATCTTCAAGCTTTCCCCACCACAAGGTCACTATCTCCCCTTCATCATTAGTAAGGTTTGGTGTTGTCCCTTCTTTCTCCATTTGGCACTATATTTCAATCTGAGGCCATTTTTTTTTTTAACTCATTATTCCTTCCAAGAGATTTTCTTTCCTACTTTTATTTCTTATACCCTTAGATTCTTCGGCGTTGCTGACTGTGTGGTGCCCCCATGGGCTGGAGTTTCACTCCCCTGTTGCTTTTCCCATATCTCTTAGCTTTTCCATTTCTTCCTATTTTCTTCTTTAGAAATGTCCTAAGTCTGATGTTTCAAATCAGTAATCCATTCCTCAGTTATACCTTTTTTGCAAATAACCCATCAATATCCAACTGATACGTATTTCATACCTAAATTTTTACTTTGTTCATTTGATGTTTTCCTGTTCTTGTTTTATGTTTATCTCCTTTAGCACATTTATTGTTAGGCTGTTCTCAAACCCTGGTCAATATGTTCTAAAATTTCTGCTTCTGATGGAATCTGTAAGGCACTATTCTTTTTTTTTTTTAATTTTTATTTATTTATTTGACAGAGAGAGAGATCACAAGTAGGCAGAGAGAGATGAGGAAGCAGGCTCCCTGCTGAGCAGAGAGCCTGATGTGGGGCTCAATCCCAGCACCCGAGATCATGACCTGAGCTGAAGGCAGAGGCTTTAACCCACTAAGCCACCCAGACACCCCTGTAAGACACTATTCTTAATGCCATTTTCTTTCTGAAAGAGCTATACTTCTCAAAAATCTCATTATTTTGGCTAGTGAGCTCCATTTTCCTAGGAGTATCAGCTCTCTGTCAAGTAATGAGTTGTAGGGAAGCCAGAACCCCATCAATACTAACCTAATTAGCTCAGATGAATGAAGACCAGATTGGAGAATTTTAAGTACCAGTGAACTATAGTCAATCACCCCTGCTCCAAAAATCAACCCCCTAGGTCAAGATTTACTTTCTGTCAACCCAAAGGAAACAACAGTTAGAGAGGACACTCCTTAAATAATACTTCATCATGAGGTAGGAGAGGGGAGTGGGGAAGGTTAGATGAGAAAAAGCAAGAAGCAACTGCCCAAAGTACTTGAGTCCCCACCTGTTTTTGTCAGTTCCTAAAAGCACAGAGTTTTTGTGCTGTACTAATTTATTCTTGAGAATACCTGGGCTAGAGCTTGCATTTCTATAGATGTGGGGCAGGTTCTATACTTCCTGAAGTAATGATAGAAGGAAAGCAAAAGCAGACTCAAAAGCAGTTCTTATCTTCCCATGGGCATGGGAAAGATCAAACATCAAAGCTATCACTTCCACACACTCTCAAGTTCAAAAATTCTCTATAACTGGGGTGCCCGGATGGCTCAGTTGGTCAAGCATCTGCCTTCAGCTCAGGTCATCATCCTAGGGCCCTGGGATTGAGTCCTGCATCAGGCTCCCTGCTCCACTGGGAACCTGGTCCTCCCTCTGCCTCTTTCTCTGTCTCTGTCTCTCAGAAATAAATAAAAATCAAATATTTTTTTAAAAATTTCTTACAGTTTTCTCTTTAACTTCCTATTTTCAGTCTAGAGCAAGTTTGTTCACCCCAGCATCACTGATATTTTGGGCCCAATAATTCTTTGTTATGTGAAGCTGCCTTATGCATTGTGGGATCCCTGTAGCATCCCTGACTTATACCCATTACAAGCCAGTGGCATCCCCTCCCCAACTGAGACAACCACAAATGTTCCTAGATATTGCTAAAGGTCCCTGGGAGTGTATGTGTGGTGGGAGTCAGGGAGATGAGGAAAGGGAATTATTCTTTTTGAGAACCACTGCTTTGAAGTTCCTCAGAGGTTCTTTTGCAGGCATGAGCCTACTACACTCATGCTAGATTGGTATCTCAGTAGGAACCACTGAAGAGCAATCTCCATACTTGGTAGTTGTCCAGTAAGTGTTGCTTCTCTTCCTCCTGTCCCCATTCCCCCAAGCAAGAAATTTAAAGAAAAAACATCAGGCTTTAAATCAGACCCACAAGGGTGCTAGGGACACCCAAGGGGAGAAAGTATAGGGAGATAATAGCCTTTGAGGATGCACAGCACTGTCAGTGCTTTGAAGGTAGGGTTTCTCTGCTGGTGGGTGGTGCAGGGTCCACTACTCACTGCCAATCGGACTTCCCTGTCTCCCAAGACCTGGTACAGTCACAGGAGCCAAGAAGTCCATGCTGGACAGCTCACGGCATCAGCTGATGGGCTGTCTCATCTGGGCAAAGCTCGGGCTTCAGCTCCCCTGCATTTAATTGGTATTAAAGATTAAAAAGCAAATTACCAAAGCAATCACACAGAATCCACTTGTCTATATCTCGCTACAGCTCCCAAGCAGTTTGATATTTACTGTCAGCTGGCATTTAATTACTCAGCCAGATTTGGAGGCCATAATTGACAGAATGCTGAAGACTAATTCTTTAAAAGGACGCTTTCCCCATACAAGAACACTTGGGCTCAGAGGTGACACCATCCCTCTGTTCCAAAGATCAGGGAGACAGACATCAGAACAGATTGATTCTTTCTCTCTCACTCCTCCCTACTGTTCCCTAGTTGGTTTAGGTCCTCATGCCTGCTGGAGTTGGTGGGGAAAGGCAGATGAGACTCTGAGACATGAAACATTTCCCATGTCTAGTTGCCAAATCCAACCTGGTCCTGATTCTACAGAAAACACCCATAACTAGAAGGAGGGACCTGCCCTCGAGGTAGAACTACAGAGCCCAGCTGACAGAACCACATCTTTGTCTAGGACAAAGGCGAAAACCCATCAGAGGCAGTTGGAGGAATATGATGGTACCACCGACTACTTGGTTTCGTATTTCTGATCCTTCATTGGGAGCCTGCTCCTCCTTCTGCCTCTTTCTCTGTCTCTGTCTCTGTCTCTCAGGAATAAATTGTAAAATCCCCCACCTCACCCTGCTGCCCACGTTTCATATCATTGCACGTTGTTTTAACTTCCTAATCCTGCATCAATTACCTCATGTACCATTTAATAATTTAGACATTTCAAACTAGACAGGGCTCAGCAGCATAAAATACAGAAAAGAGGGCAATGCAGTTCTAAGGAAATATGGAAAAAAATGTAACAGATCAGCTATTTTCTTTCTACTCCTTCAAGGTCACTGTCCAATACAGCTCAGTGCTATATTAAAAACACAGAGATCTTAATACAAAGAAAGAAGCTTTTTTTTTTTATTAACAATATCAAAACTTGAAAAGGGGCAAATTTTCAAAAAGGAGAAATAAAATGTTTAAACATTGCTAATTTCAACTAGTGATCTATCAAGGTCAACCACCCCCCATCTGAGTAAATGTGCTTTTGTTTTCTGGGTTGTTTTTTTCTTTTTCTTAAACAATCAAGAAAAAAAAATTTTTTTTTTTTTTTTAAGAGGGAAGGGTAGAGAAAAAGGCTGACTTTGGAGGAATTGTTTGGTTTTGAAACCTGTGCTCTCCACCAGGAGTTTGTACTGGTCTCACCTCCCACTGGGCACTCAAATCTCTTGTCTTTTCTTTTCAACGTTCAGTTCTGTTCCAGTCATATTTGAATCTCTGCAAGCCAAACTCTCCAGGCCTGGATGAAATAGCATGCTTAGGAATTTTATGAACTAGATTTGCATGCAAATCCACCTGGCTTTCTGTGCAGAGAGGCCAACTGGGGCTACTGTGGATGTCCCATTTAAAGCAGCAGAGCTGTTTTGTGCTGAGAGAGAGAGGGGTCTGGTCCTCGGCTGGCAGCGCACCTGGGCGGGATCGCTAGCAGCAGGTGCCCCTACGCAGCACATCAGGTGCATCAGGTACCCGAAATCGCTCCAGCAACTCTGTGACTGCACACTCCCCCAGCCAGACCCCAGCCCTGATTTCTCTAACACAGCTCTTCCCAAAGTGCTCTTCCCCAGACACTTCCATGGGCGTCGCCTCCGTTAAGACCTAGGAGTCCTAACTTGAGTTTATATGTAACTGGCCAACTGCCTGTTTTAAGAATTTTGGAAAAACAAGTATCATCTATTCTTTCAAAATCTCTGTGTTACTACACCATGTCTGTCCATACATCCGTGACAGCAAGCATCTCACTCCGTTTTCATGCACTGTGTTCACCCTTGGGCTTCATAGCTTTGGGCAGGGAAGCCGTCACCTTCTCTTTCCACTCACACATTGTCTGGAAGTAGTTTTAATCCAGACTGGCATGCTGACATTCAGGTCTCAAAGAAGAATATGTGCTTTAAAAAAAGAAATAAATAATGTTATTAATAAGCATCCACCTAAAAATAATATAAAAACCAGAATTCTTATTTTTAAAAAATAAAGAAAAATACAATCCCAATCACTATTAACATTTTGATACATTTTCTTCCAATATTTTTAAATAAAATTTATTTTTTGCACTATTATGTTAAACATGTATTTATTTTTGTACTCTTTATTTTTACTTAATTTTTTTGCATTTCCCTCATTGAAAAGTATTTGAAATCTTCATTTCAAATTGAAACATAATATTCCCATAGTATACAGTCACCCTCATTTATTCAATCATTCCCCTATTGTTGGGCTTTGAGGTGGTTCCATTTCTTTCATTATAATGAATAACCTGGAATGAACATCTCTGGACATAAATCTTTGACCCTATCATTGATTACATTCTCAGGTTTCTAAGAGTGGAATTATTGAGTCAAAGGATGTGAAGATGTTCAAGCTCTTAAAATAAATTGCCAAATTTATATCCAGAAAGGTTGCTTCAATTTATACTCCCACCAACATGTATTATCTTCATTTTTAAAAATCTTTAATAATCTGATAGACCCAAAACTGTGTGCAGTCAGTTATTGATCTGTTTCTTTGTGATTCTTTTCACCATTCCAATGCTAAGACTGTCCTCATTCAGAAGACAGAAACATAGCCACCTAAATATTATTGTCTTTTCAAGGATTCATTCTCTTACATTAAACTCTGTAATCTCTGTGATATTAGTGAAGGTAGGAGAGTCTCTCTGCTGGGGAAGGAGCCTCCTTCTCCCATTTAATGCTTCCATGTGGACGGTTCTCTTCCTCCTGCTCTTCTGCCCAAATCCTCACGGCATATGATGACTTAATTCAACTGGTGCATGTGGGGGAAGGCTCAGCTCTTCACCTTGTTCTCCTTGGTTTTGCTCTCACATGGAGAGCTTTAATTCTGGTCTCCTCCTCGACAAGACAACCTCTCCCCCCCTGCCCCCTGACGACCTGAAGTGTTTAGTGCTACCAGGAACTTAGCTAGGCAGATCTAATCAGCCCAGGTGCAAAGTGCAGGAAGCCTTGTTTTCCAAAAGATCTAGACCCACATTCTTCACCCTGTCTTTACCAGTGAATCAGCATAACATATGGATTTCCATCTTCCTGACTCTATGTCCATCTCTCAATTCATTCTGAATGTAGGTAATGAGAGGAGGTTATTGATTAAAACCCCTAAATCCCAAAATTTTTAATATTTTTTTAAAAGTAGCTAAGCAACATTTCCCACTTAATAGTAGTCCCTTTCCTCACCAATCCATGAGTCTTCCTTCATTCTATATCTTTGAATATTTATGTATTTAAATCTAAGCATTTAGTCTATTCCATGTTGTATTTATTATATTGATCTATTCTATATTGTAGATGTTATAAACTATTTATGATGCTCTATTTATAATACCGATTTAGAAATCATGCAGATTTCTAATATATTTTATTATTTGTGTTCTGAAAGATGCAATGATAATATTATTCACTTGGCTTGCCACAGAGAACACATAGGTTGGTGACTACCAAACTTTGCTGCATATTAAAGTCAGCTGGGGAGAGGCACCTAGGTGGTGCAGTTAAGCTTCGGACTCATGGTTTTGACTCGGGATGATCTTGGTGTCCTGAGATCGAGCTGCATGTTGGGCTCCACACTCTCAAGTCTGTTTGAGATTCTCTCTCTCCCTCTCCCTTTATGCTTCCCCTTGCTCATGTGCTCTCTCTCTCTCTCTCTTTCTCTCTGAAATAAATAAATCTCTAAAAAAAGTCATCTGGGGAGCTTATAAAAATAATGATACTCAGATTGTACTCTATGTCAATGAAATCGAAGGTGGAAACAAGGCATTCAGATTTTTTTTTAATGTCCATGTGATTCTAACGTGCACCAAAATTTGGGAACTACTCTTTTAGGAGAGGACATTAGTGCACAGCCAGGAAACCAGGAACCAAGGATTTTAATGCCATTTCATTTATTGCCCCCTCAAACCTCACTTGCAGAACATGGATACATTAATACTTGACCACTGCTTCCCACAGTGGAAATATTTTCTATTAATAAAAGAATGTCTTTTCATTGGGCTTCATAGCTTTGAAGTATGAGCAACCAAAAGAAATATACTAACTTGACTTTCAGTTACAAGTTTTGCCAGACAGTACAGAGTATATTGACACAGAACTGGTTCCTGTTTTCCCAGGGGATTACATGCTAGAACACACAATGGAAATGTAAACTAATCATAAACAGAGACTGCATCACAAAAACAAGAAGCTTAATCCCTTAAATTAAACATTAACCACTAAATAATTACAGTATGCCATTATTTTACCAATCAAAATATTGTGACAAGTTGGGGGAAATTTCTTTTTGGTTTATAAAACTTGCAGAGTCTTCAACTTGGTCCAGACTACTGGGGAAAAAACCTAGAACTTATATAGCATATTTCCTTAATGTTGTCATCTTCCACCCCCAGTCCCGAATGTGCATCTACAGTTTTAGCTTTCTGTGTCTCCCTATCATTTCATCTGTGTGGGCCAGAACCCCTACAGCTTCCTCAGCACACTGAGACTGGACTGTGTCTGCTGGGGCAGAATTTGGGCACAATGCCCTAACACCCTCTGAGAGCCCCAAGAGCTTTCTCCATCCTCCATGGCTTCCGTGCACAAAGGAGGCTCCCCAGTCTGGCCTCTCTCTCTGAATCTTGCCCACATCGGACTCCATGCTGGCTGCAGTGCACGGTCACTTCATTGCAGTTCAAAGAAAGAGCCCATTGTTTCCAGTTCTGCCCTTGCATTGCCCTAGACCCCAACATGCTGCCCAACATGCTGTTCAGTTTTATCCTTGAATCATCCTTTTTCCAAGGTCTCACTTGGTTCCCCTTTCCCTACACTCAGTTTTTTCCTCTACTCCTTGCATGAGATTAAGCAGAGATAGAGAGTCAAGCCGAGACTGGAAGGGGGCCTATGACTGATTCCATCAAGTCCTCCGTGTTTGGAGTTTATGCCACTCAATTACAACTTTTTCCTTTGCACCTTGCACCGTCAGATGAGACATTGCTGTCAGAATCTCTGGATCTCCATTATCTTTCCAGCTTGTCCCTGCCTAAGTCTGGGAGCACCCCAGAGTTTTGTCCGCATCTGCCTTCTCTCTGTGTTCCCAGTCTGTCCCTGAGCTAGCTTGTTTACAGTCATAGCATTTACAGTCAACCGATCACAAAGCCGTCAGTCTCCAGTGTTCTCCAGAGCTTCAGGTCTGTATCTTCGGCAGAGATGCCCCCATGAACGTTCTGAAATATTCAATTTCAAAGATTCCAAGGCCAAATGCTTTCACTTCCCTTGTTCCTCTGGTGACACGCTTGCCTCTTTTAATGACTCAACTTAGACAGCTCCTTCAACTATGGCCAGAAGCAAGGTATTTTGGTAATAATAATAACAAGTGACAGTCCCATTTGTGGGGCACTTACTGTGGGGCCAGGCACCATGTGGAACTCTTTATATGAACCATTGCATTTAGTTCCTAGAGCCGCCCAGCCAGGCAGGCAGCCTCACCTTTGTTTTTATAGCGTAGACAGGCTAGGGACCTTGCTCCAGACAACAGGCAGACTAATATAGTCTCCAAGTCCAGGGTCTGAGTGCCTGATCTCTGCCAGGTGCTGAGTTCCTGTTGCTCTCCCAGCACCCCATGAAGACAGGGTGTGAGCACTGCAGACAACTCCTGGGTACCCATTCCATCCTGGATGACTTAAGCCAATTATGACATGTCTCTCCCTTTGCAATTTTAGTTCCTAAATATGCTGTTCTGGGTTCAATTGCATCCCCCTAAAAAAGATATGTTGAAATCCTAACTCCCAGTACCTTGGAATGTGACCTTATTTGAAACAGGGTCTTTATGGAAGTAATCAAATTACAAGAGTCATTATGGTAGGCCCTAATCCAGGATGACTAGTGTCCTTATAAAAAGGGGAAATGTGGGCACAGAAACAGCACACAGGGAGAACCCCATGTGAAGAGTGGCAATAGGCTGCCACAAGAGAGGGAACTACCAGAAGCTAGGAGAGAAACTGGAAAGAGCCTTCCCTAGAGCCTTCTGAGTGAGTGTGACCTTGTCCATATCTTGATTTTTGGACTTTTGAAATCTTCTTGTTTGTGGTCCCTTGGTACAGCAGTCGCAGGAACCTAATCCATCTGCCTTTGGCCACTTTGGGATGATGACAAATGAGAGGAAAGCGGCTCAGGAATTCTGAGGAGAAGCCACTCCTCTTCTGCTGGTTGTAAAAGTCAAGGTTGGTGACCATCGCACAAACATGAGGGGAAGCAACACAAGGTCAGGGCAGATCCGTGAGGATCCTGCACCTGACCCTGCCCCCATTTGGATCCTCCTGTCCTTTGACAGGATCCTTGCTGCCCAGTTTGAGGTGTGGTTGCAGCAGCACACCTATAGGGCTCAAGAGGTGAAGTATCCTGTCCAGGCACCCACAAGGAATATGTGGCAGAGGTAAGACTTAAACTCAAGTCTATCCATGCTCTCACATACTATGCAATACTGACTACCATTTCATAAAAGGAAGCTCAGGCAGTAGGTCTCTGGTATTCCTACCTCCTCATCTTAACTTCCCTCATATTTTAGTCCATTCTTCACTTTGTTCCTTAGCCTGGATTCTGATGCAAAGATGCTCTACTTTTTAATCCTTTGTACTTTCCTTTAGACATGACACTACTGGCCTTCTGGCCCCACTTCTCTCTGGCCACTCGAGAGCATTGGCACACCTGGGCCAACCCTGGTCCTTTCCCTCCCCCACCACAGAGAACTTAGTCCAGGCTCAACCATTCTTCCTCCTCCACCAGCCTTGCTTTCTATCAGGTCTACCCCAGGACAGAAGGAAAAAGACACTTCCTCTGCACTCACAGTGCGCCGTGTAGTTATTCTGACACGTTTGCTCCCATGCTAGATTACAGCCGCCCAAGGGCAGGGGTAATGCTGTCTTCGAATCTTTTCATCCTGATTTGGATTTCAGGCCACTTGAAAATCAAGTCGGTATCTTATCATTTTGCCTAATCACAACTTTCTACTCATTCAGCAAATATTTGAGCCCCTACTGTGTGTGAGGCACCGTGTTTGACAGGATAGCAAAGGTCCCTGTCCATAGGCGCTAAGTGTGCAGAGAAGAGAGAGAGAGAGATGTGCACACCACACTTATTTAAGGAAAGAGAAATGGCTCCATATGTTTGGCACATGGAGTTGTAAAAGATGAAACTGGGGAGAGTAAACATCCGGCCCCGGACGTCTTAGAAGCCATGTTAATTGCCTGTTACGTAACTTGTGTTTAAAAACCTTTTCATGTATTAAGTGTTCCTCATTCACACTAAAAATTCATATGAGTAGAGTTTTCTTTCACCGCCAGACGGGAAATTAGCAGCCGGAAAGATGCTGGGGGCAGCGAAACAAGGGGCGGGTGCCTGCTTTAAGTCCTCGCTCTCCTCGATAAAACTCTGACTCTGCAAAAGCTGTTCCCTATCAGCGTTGCTGGGCCTGGCCCCGACCCTGCTGAGCTGTAGGGCATTGGGCTGTGTAAGAACCGTGTTGGAAGTGACTCCTTTGATGTTTTCAAAGGTCGGAGCACATCTCTCCCCTTTTGGAGTGTCGCTCAGCTGCAGGTAGAGAATGTTTCAGCTGCTGGGAGCGCCAATTAGAGCCAATTATAGACCAACTAACCTCCCCTGACACTGAAACTCCTTGTAGAACTTGCCTGCTTCTTGCAAAAATTGTGTGCATCTAGGCCTAACTCCAGTGTGGAGTGTGCCTGACGACAGAAACCATGGATGGCTTAGTTCTCATCCACTCCAGCTGCACATTACAATCACCTAGCAGATTTTAATCACTGACAACCAAACTCCATGCCCAGAGAGTCCAACTTGGTTGGTTTGGGTTGGGTGTCCAGGCATCAATATTGTTTAAAAGATCCCCAGAGTTGTTTGCAATGACGTGGATGGAACTAGAGAGGATTAAGCTAAGCAAAATAAGTCAATCAGAGGAAGACAATTATCATATGATCTCTCTGATAGGAGGAATTTGAGAAGCAGGGCAAGGAGCTGTGGACGAAGGGAGGGAAAAATGAAGCAAGATGGGACTGGGAAGGGAGACAAACCATAAGAGACTCTTAATCTCAAGAAACAAACTGATGGCTGCTGGGGCCTTGGAGGAGAGGGATGGGGTGGCTGGGTGATGGACATTGGGGAGGGTATGTGCTATGGTGAGTGCTGTGAATTGTGTAAGACTGATGATTCACAGACCTGTACCCCTGGGGCAAATAATACATTATATGTTAATTTTTTTAAAAATCCCCAGAGTTGATGAATAGTATATCAGAATTCACCCAAACAGCTGGCTCTCTGAAATCCAACCTCTGCTTCCCTTTCCCATGGTGGACACATTTTTCTGGATGAGTTGACACCTGCTTTTATTAGCATCAGGTCCTCATTTCATATATTTTGTTGTCGTTCACTCCAATTCTCATGAACTCTTTCAGATATGTTCCTAATAAATTTGCATTTTCATTTGATTTTATGCTTTCTTAACCAAGTATTTCAGATACTTTGAACTAAGAATGTGTACGAACTAAGTTTTTTTAAAACTTTTTTGGTAGTTAAAATAATTGGAAACTATTTCTTTTCTAGTTAACAGGAAACTAAGTCCATAATATCTAGACATAAATTGGCATCTATGAGTGTGGATATGTTCTTACATTTATCTACTAATGTGTATCATTATTTCTTATACATACACAAACACAACACATACAGGCACACCACACACACACACACACACACACACACACACACACAAAGTCTTCCATAGCACAGAGGGTTTACAAAGCAGATATTCAACAAGAATTTTTGAAGGAGGAAGTTAATGAGTACACACATGGATGGATGCACAGAAGTTGAAACTGAAAGATAAAAAACTTTTATTCACATATATAGATATATGGATATGTCACTTATATGTAAATACAACCTTATTTCCAGTTGGCATATGGTAAAAGGACATCTGTTATAAATTTCAAATTCTTTATTCAATCGGTATATGTAAATAACTGATATATGCATATAGCAGGATAGGAGTTTAATTTTTTAAATGTTAGTATACCACATTGATTCTTTTAATGATGATTAAATAAATAAAGCTCAATTATCTTATTACTAAGTGCATATTTCCAAGATAAGTCATAAAATGTAAAGAGGCCTCATTAGACTCTATGATGAGAAATGGGGGGGGGGGAGTAGCTTCCAGAACAAACTGAGTTCCAGATTATAAGCGCAATGCCAAAAAACATCAAAGACAATTGAATCCATAAGTTTTCAAAGATTTTGATTTGGTTTGTAGCAGCAGAGCTTTCTTTTTTTTTTTTTCTTAATTTGTTTATTTACAGCATAACAGTGTTCATTGTTTTGGCATCACACCCAGTGCTCCATGCAGTACGTGCCCTCCCTATTACCCACCACCTGGTTCCTCAACCTCCCACCCCCCCCCCCCCACCCACCTGCCGCCCCTTCATAACCCTCTGGTTGTTTTTCAGAGTCCATAGTCTCTCATGGTTCATCTCCCCTTCCAGTTTCCCTCAACTCCCTCTCCTCTCCATCTCCCCATGTCCTCCATGTTATTTGTTATGCTCCACAAATAAGTGAGACCATATGATACTTGACTCTCTCTGCTTGACTTATTTCGCTCAGCATAATTTCTTCCAGTCCCGTCCATGTTGCTACAAAAGTTGGGTATTTGTCCTTTCTGATGGAGGCATAATACTCCATTGTGTATATGGACCACATCTTCCTTATCCATTCATCCGTTGAAGGGCATCTTGGTTCTTTCCACAGTTTGGCGACCGTAGCCATTGCTGCAATAAACATTGGGGTACAAATGGCCCTTCTTTTCACTACATCTGTATCTTTGGGGTAAATACCCAGCAGTGCAATTGCAGGGTCATAGGGAAGCTCTATTTTTAATTTCTTCAGGAATCTCCACACTGTTCTCCAAAGTGGCTGCACTAACTTGCATCCCCACCAACAGTGGAAGAGGGTTCCTCTTTCTCCACATCCTCTCCAACACACGTTGTTTCCTGTCTTGCTAATTTTGGCCATTCTAACTGGTGTCAGGTGGTATCTCAATGTTGTTTTAATTTGAATCTCCCTGATGGCTAGTGATGATGAACATTTTTTCATGTGTCTGATAGCCATTTGTATGTCTTCATTGGGGAAGTGTCTGTTCATATCTTCTGCCCATTTTTTGATATGATTATCTATTTTGTGTGTGTTGAGTTTGAGAAGTTCTTTATAGATCCTGGATATCAACCTTTTGTCTGTACTGTCATTTGCAAATATCTTCTCCCATTCCGTGGGTTGCCTCTTTGTTTTGTTGACTGTTTCCTTTGCTGTGCAGAAGCTTTTGATCTTGATGAAGTCCCAAAAGTTCATTTTCACTTTTGTTTCCTTGGCCTTTGGAGACATATCTTGAAAGAAGTTGCTGTGGCTGATATCGAAGAGGTTACTGCCTATGTTCTCCTCTAGGATTCTGATAGATTCCTGTCTCACGTTGAGGTCTTTTATCCATTTCGAGTTTATCTTTGTGTACGGTGTAAGAGAATGGTCGAGTTTCATTCTTCTACATATCGCTGTCCAGTTTTCCCAACACCATTTATTGAAGAGACTGTCTTTTTTCCATTGGATATTTTTTCCTGTTTTGTCAAAGATTATTTGACCATAGAGTTGAGGGTCCATATCTGGGCTCTCCACTCTGTTCCACTGGTCTATGTGTCTGTTTTTATGCCAGTACCACGCTGTCTTGGTGATCACAGCTTTGTAGTAAAGCTTGAAATCGGGTAACGTGATGCCGCCAGTTTTGTTTTTGTTTTTCAACATTTCCTTAGCAATTCGGGGTCTCTTCTGGCTCCATACAAATTTTAGAATTATTTGCTCCAGCTCTTTGAAAAATATCGGTGGAATTTTGATCGGAATGGCATTAAAAGTATAGATTGCTCTAGGCAGTATAGACATTTTAACAATGTTTATTCTTCCAATCCAAGAGCATGGAACAGTCTTAGATGAAATGGATGCATTCCTGGAAAGCTACAAACTCCCAAAATTGAACCAGGAAGAAATTGACAACCTGAATAGACCGATATCTAGTAATGAGATTGAAGCAGTGATCAAAAACCTCCCAAAAAACAAGAGCCCAGGACCTGACGGATTCCCTGGGGAATTCTACCAAACTTTCAAAGAAGAAATAACACCAATTCTCCTGAAGCTGTTCCAAAAAATTGAAGCAGAAGGAAAACTTCCAGACTCTTTTTATGAAGCCAGCATTACCCTGATCCCCAAACCCGGCAAAGACCCTACCAAAAAGGAGAATTTCAGACCAATATCACTGATGAATATGAATGCAAAGATTCTCAACAAGATCCTAGAAAACAGGATCCAGCAGCACATTAAAAAGATTATCCACCATGACCAGGTGGGATTCATCCCTGGGTTGCAAGGTTGGTTCAACATTCGCAAATCAATCAGTGTGATAGAACACATCAATAAGAGAAGAGAGAAGAACCACATGGTCCTCTCAATTGATGCAGAAAAAGCATTTGACAAAATCCAGCATCCATTCCTGATGAAAACGCTTCAAAGTATAGGAATAGAGGGAACATTCCTGAACTTCATAAAATCTATCTATGAAAGACCCACAGCAAATATCATCTTCAATGGGAAAAAGCTTGCAGCCTTCCCGTTGGGATCAGGAACACGACAAGGATGCCCACTCTCACCACTCTTGTTCAACATAGTATTAGAAGTTCTAGCAACGGCAATCAGACAACAAAGAGAAATAAAAGGTATCCAAATTGGCAAGGAAGAAGTCAAACTCTCTCTCTTCGCAGATGACATGATTCTTTATATGGAAAACCCCAAAGACTCCACCCCCAAACTACTAGAACTCATACAGCAATTCAGTAACGTGGCAGGATACAAAGTCAATGTACAGAAATCAGTGGCTTTCTTATACACCAACAATGAAAATACAGAAAGGGAAATTAGAGAATCGATTCCATTTACTATAGCACCAAGAACCATGAGATACCTGGGCATAAACCTAACCAAAGAAGTAAAGGACCTGTACTCGAGGAACTACAGAACACTCATGAAAGAAATTGAAGAAGACACAAAAAGGTGGAAGACTGTTCCATGCAGCAGAGCTTTCTTTAAACAAAACCTTAAGAAGGGGCACCTGGGTGGCTCAGTCAGTTAAGAGTTTGCCTTTGGCTCAGATCATGTTCCCAGGACCCTGGGATGGAGCCCCATGTTGGGCTCCAGCCCCATGTTGGGCTCCCTGCTCAGTGGAGAATCTGCTTCTCCCTCTTCTCCCTGCCTGTGCTCTCTCTTAATGTCTCTGTCTCTCTCTCTTTCTCAAATAAATAATAATCTTAAAAAAAAAAAAAACCTTTAAGAAAAAAAAAACCTCTATATATGGCCAGAATACAACTGCTCTTTAGAGTAAGAGTGGACCCTCAGAGTTCGTGGTGCCTGCTTCCCTCCACTCCAGAGCAGCACAGTTAAGAAACCATTAATCCCTTTTTAAAAAAAAAAAAAAAAGATTTTATTTATTTATTTGACAAAGAGAGATCACAAGTAGGCAGAGAGGCAGGCAGAGAAAGAGAGAAGGGGAAGCAGGCTCCCCACTGAGCAGAGAGCCCAATGTGGGACTCGATCCCAGGACCCCGAGATCATGACCTGAGCCGAAAGCAGACGCTTAACCCAGTGAGGCACCCAGGCGCCCCAAAATCATTAATCCCTTTAAATGACTGTTCCCTGGCTATGGGTTAGAATTACTTGGGAGGAGTCTTAAAAATACATTAATTCTAGACCCCACCCCAGAGATTTTACTTTATTTAGACTGAGGTAGAGCCTGAGCACTGATGTTTTTCTTTTTTTTTTAATTTAATTTTATTTTATTGTGTGTGTGTTCCAAAATTCATCATTTATGCACCACACCCAGTGCTCCATGCAATACGTGCGCTCGTTGAATCTCCCCTGGTGACTCTAATATGCAGCCAGGGTTGGGAACCACAGACCTAGTACAACTCCTTTAGCATGCGAACAAAACACTACAGTACGGCAAGGTATGGTGACATGACAATGACAGTGCAGCCAGTCAGTGGTCATGCCGAGACTAGAACCCCACGATCCTGAATTCTAGTCCAGTGATGTACTGTGATCCAGTGATGTACTGTGACCCTCAGAAAATCGCTTTCTGAGTGGATTGATGGATGGTCTCCAGAAAAGTCTGTTATTGCCACAGCAGAGAGGAGGGGAGTGTAGCACGATCTCCCAGTCACAGACATCCAACTTCACCCACAAGATATATAGTCATGAGAAGCAGCAATCAATCATGGAATGTTCTCATTAGGAAAGAAGACTGAATGAAGAATGTTCAGCAAGCATGGCTTTAATGGGGTTTTCTCTCAGGAGAAAAGAGGACACATGATTGGCACAGCAAATAACTTTAATAATAATAACAACAGGTGAGATGGATTGTTCTACATGTATTCTCTCATTTAGTTTTTACAAGAAACCGGTGAGGTTGATAAACCGGTGAGGAAACTTAAACTCTTAGCTCCTAAAGAGGTGTAGTAATTTGCTCAAGGTAGAGAGCTTTACCTGGCTGAGCTAAGGGTGAAACATGGGTCTGTCATATGAGTGCCCAAGTTTTCAACCAAGAGAGTATAAAATGGAAAGCACAAAGTTACTCAAGTGCCTCCATTTTAGGAGTCCTTGACGTGAATCCACGGTCCTGAGAGGATATTCCCATCTTCCCCTCATAAAGCACAGAGTCTTGGGCCAAATCACACACACGGTCACACCTAGAAAGCCCATCTCCCAGCTAGAAAAAACTTTTCAAACCTCCTTGAATGAAGCTTTGCCATAAATGAGTCACATTAGCTCGCTTTGTTTTGTGTATTTATTTCTCTATTTGCTCTCATTATCTAGAAATCTATATTTTAACCCTAATTGTCTCCCTGAGGTAATGATTAAGGCATGACTCTGAGATTTGCATTGCAAACACCATGAGGCCTTCAACAGGAGCAGATGAATTCTGAACTTGGCATCTAACGACATTTATTGCTTCATTTTCATGTCTTCCCAGCTTCATTTTAGGCCAAATTTGTTAATATTTTTTTTCCAGTTCTGAAAGGATGGGGGTTAGTATTCGAGATCATAATTTTAGGCCTACATTGACTCTACCCAGTAGATCAAAACTGCGCTTTTTATTGCTAAGACCATATCTTTGAATAAAACACCCATGGATCAGTGCCTTATGTACATTTTACTAATGAATATTTATAGGACCACCCACAGCGTGTACAATTTCATACAAACTACTCTATGTAGACAATGGTTATTTGGGAAAACCAGAAAGGCCTTTAGAAAAAGGCATGCTGTAAGTGGGATGCATTTTTATCCCTCCCAAAGGGAGAAGTATTCAATGGATATCTGAGTTTTTTCGGTTTTGTTGTCTTAAAAGTTTTATTTATTTTAGAAATAGTTACAACCTAGTGAGGCAAATATATTGCCATAAATTCCATTTAACTTTTTCCCTTACTGGAATAGCCTCATAAAAGACAACAAAGACCTGCAGAAAATTCAATGAGGGAATAAGATTGTCAATACAGTGTGTGTATTTGAAAATAGAATGGTACAATCAGGTACAAAGAAGAGTCTGCATTCAAGTTAATAAAAATCAATCTAGAAGAAAACATGCTCTATTTTGGTGTCTAAGTAATCTTATCTTTTAATAACAATAAAGTTTCCACTTTATAGGGATCTTTCTTTAGAGTCTCTATGAGTTTGCCAGCCAAAAGCTGGAATGGGGTAGACAGTGCCCCCAGAAGCTAAGGGTTTGTCCAAAATCCTCCATCTTCCTTCCATCAGTACAAGTGGCCTCTGCCATGCAGCAGGTTCCCCACAATAACCATCCCTCAACTTGCCAATCAATAATGTCGACAAGCAAGTGTTGTTCCAATTACAATTTCAAGTATAATTTGAAGGAAGTGGAAATTCATAGAAAAATATTTGTACTAGGTAATATTTTATTGCAAATAACAAAATGCATTTACTAAATGGTGGCTATATCATACTAATATAGTGACTCTATATATCCAAATAAAAAATAGCTAATCTGACCTCTTTTGACTGAACTACCATATTTTCGTGTCTCAGGAAGCCATTGATTGTAAGACATACCATCAGTTTAATAACTTTCCAGGCAGAAAAGGAAAGCAACTACCACATAGAATGTACATATCAACTATAAGAAATATATTCATTTTAAAAATGTTAAGGCATAGGAAAAAATTAGTCTTAAAAAAAACACAGTAAACTTAAATTTATACTTAGTTTGAAGAGCACTTATATATCCATTTTCTAATTTAATTTTACCACAATTTTATAAGGTACTATGATTATTACTCCCATTTTATAGATAAAAAAGCTGAGCCTCTAGGACATTAACTTGCTCAAGATCATATAGTTAATAAACCAGTACCATAACTCTTCAATTCTAAATTCCATATTTTTTCCACTACCCCTGTTACCTTCCCATCTTAAACTAGTAGAACTTTTTTTATCTAAAATATTTTTGCTGACCACTAGTAGGGAAAAATGTTTAAAAAGACTGCTATAGTAGATTTCTCATAATTGCTCTTGAAATTCTTTCATGCTTAGGAAAGGTTATCTTCCTCCCAACCTATTAATCAAGTTCCATATCATTGTAGGTTGTTGGGTTGAATAGAGAAACAGCTGTCCCGGAAGGATACAGTCCTTCAAGATTAGATTTGGATCCCTGACCAAAAGCTCTAATGGAACCTCACATATCTCTGAAGGAGAGATACTTGCTTTTGTAGATTTAAACTTTGAATTGGCTGCATTAATTACCCCTGGCCGACTGTGAATCTTAACTTCCTTCTAAATCTTTGGCATGATAAGTATGCAGTGCCCACAAAGCTTTCATTAATTAGGTGTGCAATCAACTATCCCTACAACATTTTAGTGATCAGAGTAGAAGTTTGTAAATGGCTTTCTCCATTAACTAGATTGCGAGAAGTTGATTTGATTGCAGGAGCTTGTCTGGACATGAGCTCATGGGAGTGCATCCAATCTACAGTGGAAGATGCATTTTCCTAATAAAGACATGTTCCATGGTGGCAGCATCCAGGGCTTCTGCATTGGGATGGAGAGCACCACGGGCATTGGCTACCCACCAGTGCACGCCGGCCAGTGTGGTAGCTGCAGTGTGTGTAAACAATGGAACAGCAGTATACCTTTGTCAACACAATTAGTGCCACAACCCAGAAGAATTCAGTCTCTAAGAGAGAAAAGTTTGCCCTGACTGCTATGCCCTCAGACCTGTAGTGAAAGCCCTCAAGCCTACTACATTGATCAGTGTTTCCCACCTTAAAAAAAAAAAAAAAAAAAAGGCAACTGTGTTCAGCAATCCATCCCCACATCTCACTGCAGAGATACTGTTCTGGAGTCTATAAAATAAGTGGAGAACTTCCACTTTTGTCCCAATAAATACCAACAAGTAAACAGAACTATTTATATGTGGTTATAAGTAAAAGATTTCCCCAGAAACTATAAATTTAATGGTAATTATTTAAGAATTTGAATTTGCAGCTTACCTGGGTGGCTCAGATGGTTAAGCATCTGCCTTTTGCTCAAGTCATGATCTCAGGGTCCTGGCATGGAATCCCATTCAGGCTCCCTCCTTCCCCTTCTTTTCCCCTCCTTTCCCCCTTCTCCCTCTGCCCCTCCCCCTCTTGTGTGCATATGCACTCTCTCTCTCAAATAAATTAATTAAAGAAAGAAAGAATTTTGATTTACTGCTAACATTCAGGGGCTGGCTTTCTGCTTTGGACCTAATCGTTTTATTAAGTCACTTCTTACCATTTAAAGAAGAATATTATAACTGAGCAAACAGCATAGCCAAGGCAAAGAGAATGAGAACTGAGAGGATGCCAGAGAGAGAGGAGCCAATCATAAATGTGGAACCTAGTGGAAATTCCCAAGGCAACATCAAACTGATTTCCCCTATGTAATAACCAGATCTTTTCAGAGACCAGAGGGGCTTTTAATGCCCTCAAGAGAAAACAGCACAGGCAGACAGCTTTTGAAATGCATGAAAAAAACTCGTTCTACTTCCTCTTTTAACATACTTTGGAAATAAAATGAGATACTTATAAAACAAATAAGAAAACTGAGTTGGTCATTAAAACATGCCCTGACTATAAAGAAAATCCAGAGTGGTTCCTTCAAGAGAAACTCCCAAAACCATTTAGAGTGGGGACCTGTGATGTTATCCTTAGCTCTATCCAGAGGCCAAGAATGGCACAGATTACCTCAGCAGCCCCCGTTGCCTTAGGAGACTTGGATTTTACTCTTCCCACTGTTGTAGAAAGGGAACAGATGTCCCCTCGGCAATTTTTCTCCAAAGGACCTCAGAAAGTAACAGCTGCTACAGGCTTCAGCCATGCCTTCCAGGCGCTTCTGAAGATGAGGGAATTTCCTTCCTGCTTTCACCGCCCTCCTAGATTCTCCACCCACAGAGCTGAGCTTGCCTGGTCTACTCCACCACAGAGCGCGAGGACAGATCTGATATACATAAATCAACATATTACTCATTTTCTAGCACTGCCTTTGACAGCTGTTACATGAGCACATTGTTAGAAACTGTCAAGCAGTGATACACAGTGCCTTTTACAACATATGTTGACTTTTATCTAATGTAGTTCCATAATTAGCCCCAGGGAAAGCAAATCCGGGCATCCACCTGGCTGTGTGATCTCAGTTAACCTTTGCTTTCTTCTGAGGAAAGTTAGGAGGGTGGGGGTGGAGACCCAGGCACCTGGGCCCCCAGGACTAAGAGAAAATCAGTAAGTGTATGAGCTAAGTAGGGTAGGGCACAATTCTTACATCTTCCTGACCTCTGCCCATTCTCCATGGAAAGTATGCCTGCAATCAGAGGCCAAGAGGTCTGGAGAGCTGCTCAGGTTGTTCAGATCCCCCAGGCCTGGATGAGTCTTGGAATTATTACTGGAAAAATCACCCTGGAACCTGGGCCACTCAACATTAAAGAACTTGAAAGAAAAAGGTAAGCATTGCTTCAAATATTATCCTTGGTGCTCCTTTCAGAAAGGTGTTTCTCTTTCAGAAAAAAAGACAAAACTTGCACACAATGAAAGTACATTTTCGTTGAACTTCAGAGTGCAGCGGGTAACTTAGCAAGGTCACTCAGCAAGGTGATATAACAGACAGAATATATGCTTGCAGTAAAAGAGTCTAGACTCAAGTTCAACCTCCTCCATTTACCAACAGAGGAACCATGAGAAACCTTGTAATTTGCCGTGGCCTCAGTTTCCTTAGTTTCAAATGAGAATAAGGGCAGAGGCACTATGTCAGAATGTCATGAAAGCCAGGAATTGTTCCCCATGGCTCCTCCAGCGCCATGGACAGTGCCTAGATCAAGGAATATCTTTAATGAATGATTTCATACACATGGTATTCTAATAAAAACCAAATGAGATGTAGAAACATTTTGAAGACAGAAAATCTGTGTCCAAATATGAGTTATCTGATTTAACTCTCTCTGTCTGATTTTGGGAGCCAAGTCAGAGATACAGCTCTAGTTATCTCAGATACAATGGACCAGAATAGATCTGAGTGAGCTTAAAGCGTGTGAATTGAACTAAAGGCACGAGAGCTTTCTCAATGCTTATTTTAAATTTTAATACTTTAAAATACTTATTTTAAATATTTGAAGACAGCATTCCTTACATAGACTAGACACACTCCAAGTCGAAAGTGCAGAAAAGAAGATCTTCTCCAGAAAGCACTATATCTCCATCTTGGTCCCATCAGTTCAGATCCTGTCTATGCCATCCATGAGCATCAGTTCTGCTTTCCTCCTTCAATGAGCATCACCTCAAGCTCTGTGGTGTCAGAGCAAATGTGGGAATTCACAAATTACATAAGCAAGATACCCATTCTCAAGTAATGTATTCTGTTAGTTTCTGGGTTACACCCTGGGGATATAATAAAGACAGGATGTTATCCTTGACTTCAGGGAGTTAATGGTCCAGTGGAAGAGAGAGTTCAACAAAGTGATGGTATAAAAAGCTATGCATAGAAGTACAGGGTGAAAGAAAAAAGGGCCAAAGACAGAATCCCATAGAACAGACATTTAGGGTATTGGTGAAGATGAGATTCCAAAGTAGGGAGAAAACTAAGAAATAAAGATTTCATAGAAACCAATAGGGAAGAAAATTTCAAGAATGATTCCTTGCTTAGATGCAATTCAAGTGAAATAAGAACCAAGAACAATTCAGTGGATTTATCAACTAGCAGTAGGTATATGATTTTATTGAGATGTGAAAAATTAAGTACGATTATAATGAAGGATCTAACTAAGGGTAAAATGATATAAATTATGAATGCTATAGGAACTCAGGAGAGAGAGAAAAAGATCTCTTGGGACCACGAGGTTAAGGGGTAATTCATCTAGGAGGTATGAATTGAAGTGGGACTTGAAAGACTAGAATTTGGAGGGAAAAAGTGAAACTAGAGTTTACAATTAGGAGCTCTGGTCTGAGTAAAACACTAGCCTGTGGATGTTCCAGTCCTACCCAGAACAGAGAGGTTTATGGGGGATGAGACTGGGAAGGAGTCTGAAGTCAGACTCCCAAAGAGAAGAAGAAAGGATTTAGATATCAGCTTCCTAGCTGATCCCTTAAGGCTTTGGGGCAGAATCTAAAAGATGAACTCAGAAATTGGAAGAAACTGATGTAACAACCATGTATGGGACAGATTGGAGAGGAAAGAAGAAATTAGCTAGGGAAACACAGTACTAAGAGAAAGAGATTAGGGCTTAAGTTAGTAAACATAAAGGGTTACTCTTTCATCCATAAAACAGTATTTTCATTATAAAAGGTATAAGAAACCATTTGCCCCCATAACAAGTCTCTTTGCCCCTTAAGTCAAGTATGCAAGATTTCCTTGGAGTTTAAGGACATAGTCTTCAGAGTCATACAGATCCAGTTCAAAGCCCAAATCACTGACTTACTAGCTATAGGATCTGATTAGGTTGCCTGACTCCTCTCAGCTTCAATTTCTTCAACTGTAAAATGTGTAGGACCTATTCCAACAATTTTAACTATGTAAAAAGAGGTAGTTCATGTAAATGGCTCACAAAGACTAAGCATTCAATAAAAGTTATATCATGGCATTTTATTATTACAGAATATTGTTCAACCACATCAGAGAAATATCTGCAAATGAAGAATATATTTTTTAAAAATACCCCAAGATACACCAGTCATCAATAGACAAATTAAAAAATTACTTAACCTTGGATATTCAAAAATTAAATAATGTAATTAGTTAAAGATTAAACAAACTGGCAATACCAAATATGGCAAGTGATTCCATGATGATCACCAAGGGCCCTCATGTACACATGTTATATAATGCCTCCCTTGAGTGTGAGCAAAACTGGTGAATATAGTATCTGCCTTATGATTATATTTGTACCCATTGACTTTTTAGTTAATCAAAAGGGAGCTTATCCTGGATAAGCCTGACCTAATCAGCATTGACTTTAGAAGAAGGTGAAGTGTCAGAGAGGCCTTGAGTGGCCTTGAAGATGTAGAATCCTACATGAGTCCTACAGCTGCAAAGAAATGAATTCTACAAACAACTGTGAGAGCTCAGAAAAGAACCTAAGGCTCAGATAGCCCCCAACCCAAGCCAATACCTTGATTATAGCCTGGAGGGACCCTGAGCAGAAAACCCTATTAATCTGACCCAGACTCTGACCAAATTGTAAGGTAGCAAATTTAAGTTGTTTTAAACCACCATGTTTGTAATGTTTTTTATTTATTATTTTTATTAACACATGCTGTGTTATTAGCCCTAGGGGCACAGGTCTGTGAATCATCAGGCTTACACAATTCACGGCACTCACCATATCGCATACCCTTGCCAATGCCCATAACCCAGCCCCCTGTAACATTTTTTTTCTTTAATGCAGCCATAGGAAACTAATATACTGAGTGCTGGCAAAAATGTAGAGAATTAGGAAATTATACTTACTGCCTATGGGAATGTACTTGAATTCCATTTGGAAAGCAGTTTGGCATTATCTGGCAAGTCTGAAGACGCATATTCACCATGTCCATCCAATTCTGAGCTTTCGTACAATACCCTAGATAAACTCCTGCCTAGTGCATATGTATAAGAATGTTCATCGCAGTGTGGCTTAAATAGCCAGACGCTAAAAACAATCTAAATTAAATGTCTATCGAGATGAGAATAAATAAACAGTGGTATATTCAGAAAATGGAATACTGATCAACATTGAAAATGAGCAAACTATGTTTCTATGATAATATGGATGAATCTCAAAAACATAATACATAAAGAAGCAAGATACAAAAAGGGTACACAAATTCCATTTCCATAAAGTTTGCAAACAGGCAAAACTAGGCTGTTCCTATTTAGAGATACATACAACGGTATTTTTTTTTAAAAGTAGAGGGTTTTTTTTTTTAGCGGCAAGAAAGTGGTTTTCACAAACTTCAAGATAGTGGGGGGCAAGGAGTTGGGGGAGAAGAGATTGTGTATGGGGATAGGAAAGCACAGGATTTACCAGGTGCTGGCAATGTTTGTTATTCTTTTTCACACTGGTGTTTGCTTTTAAAATTTTAAACTATATGCACACCTCTGTATAAAGGATATATCTCACAACAAAAAAGAAGGGAGTGAAGACCTCTGAATGATGCTCTCTTATCACCATTCATACTAATGGCCCGAAAAAGTCCTAGAAACACAGATTTGGAGGCTCCTCTGACATGTGGAAACCCAAACAGCCTGCCTTGAGCTTGGGAGTGATGGCTCCGTGTGCCTTTACCTCATCCCTGCAGAGCCATCAGCCTTCTGACACCTGAGCCAGGCTCAGCAGCTGTGGCTGGGAGGAAGAAGCCATCAGGAGCCGTCACTAGCAGCAGACTAATAATAAGATTCATTTCTTTGAGACTCCCAGGACACAACCAGGGAGAATGGAGAATGCTAATGCTGCCTGCTAGGGCTCTGGGGGCTGCTTACTTATTTTTATTTTTTAAGGTCAATTGTTTCAGGTCGGTACACTTATTAGAGAGGGGATCAGTGGAAAAATAGTGTGTGCCTCTGTTCTAAGCCTAAAAGGAAAAACCAGACAAAAGGAAGACATTCATTCACTAATCATGTCTGAATCTTCTCTTCTGGAGCCTGCCTGAAGTGGCCCAGGGCAGAATCAAGACCTGTAGTCGCTCTGGCACTTAAAGGAGGGAGAGCCTGAGTCATAAGATTGAGACTGAAAATTGGGGGGGGGGGGGGCCTTCCCTGGCTCTTTCTTTCCTCCAGCCCTTCCTAAAGTTTATTTTTCTTCATCATCATCATCATCATCATTGTCATCCCTGTATTGCTGCATAATAAAATACCATACTGAGTGGCTTAAAATGACATAAACTTATTATCACAAAGTCTCTGTAGGTCAAAAGTCTGCGCATGAATGTCATGGCCGGGCTCTCCACCCTGGGTCTGACCTGGTGAAATCCACGTGTTGAACAGAGCTGTGGTTCTCTCTGGGTCTGAACAAAATCTGCTGCTCAATCAGACTTTGGTAAAAATCAGCTCTTTGCAGTTGTATGAGTGAGGTCCTCGTTTCCTTTCTAGCTGCTATACGGGGTCGCCCTCAACTCCCAGAAGCTGCCCTCGTTCCTTATTCCACAGCCCACTTCATCTTCAAAGTCAGCGGCAGGGGCGTCTGGGTGGCTCAGTGGGTTAAAGCCTCTGCCTTTGGCTCAGGTCATGATCTTGGGGTCCTGAGATAAAGCCCGGACTCATCAGGCTCTCTGCTCAGCAGGGAGCCTGCTTCCTCCTCTCTCCCTGCCTGCCTCTCTGCCTACTTGTGATCTCTGTCTGTCAAGTAAATTAATAAAATCTTTAAAAAAAATAAAGTTAGCAAGAGAGAATTTCTTGTGTGTCCAATTCCCCCATGCTTCTAATCTCGGACTTCTTTGTGTTGTAACAGGAGAAAACTCTGCTTTAATAGGGCTCAGATGGTTAAGACAGACCTGCCTGGATAATTTCCCTATCTTAAAGCCAGCTGATTTGAGATCTTAATTATGTCTGCAATTCTTCACAGCCATATCTGGTTCAACATTTGAATAACTGGGGAAATGTATGGGTAAACCAGGGGCCAAGAATCTTGGCAGATTATATTAGAATTCTGCCTACCCCAATCACCAATTGTTAATTCTGTTATTCTGTACAAAGGTTTCATAGCGGTGTAAACAAATTAATACACAGAGATGAGAATGTCAAGGAACGTTCTGTGCAAGAGGGAGATTTCTTAAGTATTTGAGTTGAAGTATACCCTGGAATTGGGAATAATGGCTTTTGTTCATTCACTCATTCAACAAACATGTCAGGCATCCCATGACATTTGCAGCTTAAAAAGATGAGAAATCACAAAAGACCCCAAATGGCTAAAGTAATCCTGAGAAAGAATGAAGCTGAACAATTCATTCATATACTCCCTGATTTTGAACTATACCGCAAAGCTATAGTAATCAAAACAGTATAGTACTGCAGCGCCCAGGTAGCTCAGCTGGTTGAACGTCCAACTCTTGATTTCAGCTCAGGTCATGATCTCAGGGTTATGAGATCAAGACGCACATTGGGTTCTGTATTGAGCATGGAGCCTCCTTAAGAGTCTCTCTCTCTCTCCCTCCCTCTACCCTCTCCCATTTCTCTCTCTAAAAAAATAAATAAATAAATAGGGCGGTTGGGTGGCTTATTGGGTTAAGCCTCTGCCCTCAGCTCAGGTCATGATCTCAGGGTCCTAGGATCGAGCCCCACATCAGGCTTTCTGCTCAGCAGGGAGCCTGCTTCCCCCTCTCTCTCTGCCTGCCTCTCTGCCTACTTGTGATCTCTGTCTGTCAAATAAATAAATAAAATATTTAAAAATAAATAAATAAAACAGAAAAGAACAGTATAGACACATAGAACACTGAAACAGAATCCAGATCCCAGAAATAAACCCCACATATACTGTTAACTATTTGACAAGTGGCCCAAAGTACTCAATAGAGAAAGGACAGTCTTATCAATAAATGGTGTAGGGAAAGCTGAATAACAATGCATAAAAATTAAATTGGACCTCTATTCTACACCACTCACAAAAATTAACTCCAAATGGATTAAAGACTGAAATATAAGACTCTAAGCCATAAAATTTCTAGGAAAAAACATAGGGAAAAAGCCCTTTGACATAGGTCTTAGCAATGACACCAAAAGCACAACAACCAAGAAAAAATAATAATAATAAGTGGAACTACACCAAACTAAAAGACAACAAAACAAAAACAATCAACAAAATGAAAAGGCAACCTATATAATGGGATCAAATATTGTATAGTGGCTAATATCCAAAATACTCAAAATACATAAAAGACTCAAACAAATAAATAACAAAATACCCAATTAAAGAATGTGCAGTGAAACCAAACAGACATTTGCCAAAGAAGACATGCAGATGGTCAACAGAGACATAAAAAATGCTCAACATCATTAATTATTAATTATTAATTATTAGGGAAATGTTAATCAAAACTACAATGAGATATCATCTCATTGTAGTTTTAGTTTTAGAATGGCTATCATTAAAAAAAAAAGAAAAACAAGAGAAAACAAGTGTTCATGAGGATGTATAGAAAGGGAATCCTTGTGCACTGTTGGTGGGAATATAAACTGGTACAGCCACTGTGGGAATAGTATGGAAGTTCCTCAACAAATTTAAAAATAGAACTGTCATATGATCAACAATTCTACTTCTGGGTATTCAAAAGAATGAAAACAGGATATTGAAGAAATATCTGAGCTCCTATGATCCTTGAAACATTATTCCTGATAGCCAAGATATGGAAACAACCTAAATGTCCATCTATGGATGGACAAATAAAGCACAAATTGAATTACATATGATGGAGTATTACTCAGCCATGAAAAAGAATGAAAGCCTCCCCATTGTGATAACATGGATGGCCCTTGAGGATATTATGCTAAGTGAAGTAAGTCCAACAGAAAGACAAATACTGTATAATATCACTTTTTTGTGGAATCTAACAAAGCCAAACTCAGAAATGGAGAGTAGAATGGTGGGTAACAGGGGCTGGGGGATAGTTGAAAAGGGAAAATGTTGGTCAAATAGTACAAACTTACAGTTAGAAGGTGAATAAATTCTGGGTATCTAATGCATAGCATTGTGGTTATTGATATCAGTACTATACTATATACTTGAACGTTTCTAAGGGATATCTTAAATGTTCTCACCACAAAAAAGAAATGGTCAGGAATACAACAGGAATGTCCACTCTCACCACCGTTGTTCAACATAGTACTGGATGTCCTAGCCTGATCAATCAGAAAACAAACAGAAATAAAAGGCATCCAGATCAGCAAAGAAGAAGTCAAACAATCACACTTTACAGATAACATGATAATCAATGTAGAAAACCCAAAATACTCCACCAAAAAAAAAAATTGCTAGAACTGATACAGGAATTCAGCAAAGTCATAGGATACAAAATCAACGCATAGAATTCTGTTGCATTTCTATACACTAACAAAGAAGTACCAGAAAGAGAAATCAAGAAATTGATCCTGTCCACAACTGCACCAAAAACTATAAGATACCTAAGAATAAACCTACCCAAGGAGGTAAAAGATCTGTACTCTCAAAACTATAGAACACTTTTGAAAGAAATTGAGGTAGATACAAAGAAATGGAAAACAATATTTAACAATTTAACAAATATTGTTAAAATGTCTATGTTACCCAAAGCAATCTACACATTCATTGCAATCCCTATCAAAATATCACCAGCATTTTTCAGAGTTGAAACAAACAATTCTAAAATTTGTATGGAACCAGAAAAGATCCCAAATAGCTAAAATAATGTTGAAAAAGAAAACCAAAGCTGGTGTCATCACAATTCTGGACTTCAAGCTGTATTACAAAGCTATAATCATCAAGACAGTATGCCAGCACTAAAACAGACACATAGATCAATGGAACAAAATAGTGAAACCAGAAATGGACCTTCAACTCTATGGTCAATGAGGATTTGACAAAGCAGGAAAGAGTATCCAATAGAAAAAATAGAGTCTCTTCAACAAATCGTGTTGGGAAAACTTGGCAGCCACATGCAGAAGAGTAAAACTGGAACACCTTATTACCCTGTACACAAAAAATAAACTCAAAATGGATGAAAGACCTAAATGTGAGACAGGAATCCAACAAAATCCTAGAGGACAACACAGCCATCAACCTCTTTGACCTTGGCTGCAGCAATGTCTTACTAGACACATCTCCAAAGGCAAGGGAAACAAAAAACAAAAATGAACTATTGGGACTTTATCAGAATAAAAAGCTTTTGCACAGTAAAGGAAACAGCCAACAAAACTAAAAGGCAACCTATGGAATGGGAGAAAATATTCACAGATGACATGTCAAAAAAAGGGCTAGTATCCAAAATCTATAAAGAACTTATCAAACTCAACACCCAAAAAGTAAAAATTTCAGTCAAGAAATAGGCAGAAGACATGAACAACATTTCTCCAAAGAAGACATACAAATGACCAACAAACACATGAAAAAGTGCTCAACATCACTTGGCATCAGGGAAATACAAATCAAAAACACAAGGAAAGACTACGTCACACCAGTCAGAATGGCAAAAACTAACATGACAGGAAATAACAGATGTTGGTGAGGATGTTACTTACATATCTTACACTGTTGGTGGGAATGCGAACTCGTGCAGACACTCTGATAAACAGTAATGGAGATTCCTCAAAAAGGTAAAAATAGAACTACTCTACAACCAGCAATTACACTACTATGTATTTATTCAAAGGATACAAACATAGTGATTTGAAGAGGCACATGTACCCTGATGTTTATAGCAGCAATGTCCACAATAACCAAACTATGGGAAGAGCCCAAATGTCCATCAAGAGATGAATGGATAAACACATACATACTTATAATGGAATATTACTCAGCCATCAAAAAGAATGAAATCTTGCTATTTGCAATGATGTGGGTGGAACTAGACAGTATTATGCTAAACAAAATAAGTCAGTCAGAGAAAGACAAATACCATCTGATTTCACTAATATATGAAATTTAAGAAATAAAACAGATGAACATAGGAGAAGGGAAGGAAAAACAGAATAAGACAACAGAGATAGAGGGAAATCATAAGGGACTCTTAACTATATGTAACAAACCCAGGGTTGGTGGGAGTTGAGGGATGGGGTAAATGGGTGACGGACATTAAGGAGGGCATTTGATGTAATGAACACTGGGTGTTATACGCAACTGGCGAATCACTAAACTCTATCCCTGAGATTCATAATACACCATATGTTAACTAAATTGAATTTAATAAAAAAATTTTTAACGCATTAGAAATAAAAACAAAAACAAAAGCATGAGAACATTGTATTCCATCAAAAAATGAAAAAATAATACATTAGAATGTGAAAAAAAAGAGATGGTAATTATGTCACTTGACAGATGTGTTAGCTAAGACTAGAGTGGTGATCATGTTGCAATACATGAGTGTGTCAAATCAACACATTGTATACAACAATGTTATATGTCAATTATATCTCAAAATTGGAAAAAGTTGGAAAAGAGAGAGATGCACAAAACTATAATATCTACTTAACAAATATGTAGTGGGTACCGACTATGAGGCAAGTGTTGGATACCCAGGATATTGTTGTGAATGATTATGAGAGGTACAAAGTAAAATGCTATAAGTTACAGCACAAACTTCTCAATTCAGAATTAAAAAAAAAAAAAAAAGAAGAGAGAGACTCTTAACCAGACTCTTAACTATAGAGAACAAACTTGATAGTTACCAGGAAAGATGTGGAGATAGAGGAGAAAAGAGATGATAAGGAATAAGGAGGGCATTTGTAATGAGCACCAAGTGATACATGGAAGTGTTGAATCACTATATTGTATACCTGAAACTAATGTAATATTATAAGTTATCTACCTGAAATTAGAACAAAAACTTAACAAATAAAGAGCTCCTTAAGCAGAGCAATATAGTAGAGCAACACTGTTACAAAAGAAGAAACAATGGGAGGTGCTTTATTTTAAGAAGAAAAGTGAGGACATGAAGGGAATGATATACTCGGTAGAGAAACTGATGTGAAGAAAATCTCAAAGGTGACAAACAGCAGAGTATCTGGGTAACAGCATACAGCTCACTTGGGGTAGGGTACAAGTGATATGAAGGGACATTTATGCAGCATAAGAATACAAAGGAGCTTGGAGAAGATTTTGAAGCATATTGAAGGGCAATGAACAATCTACTTTATTAGGATGTGGCACGGACAAAGTTCACTCTGAGAAGATCAACTTAAGGAACACCACATACACACTCCTTCAATATTTATTGAAAATGCAGTATGTGGCAGGTACTACAAGTTCAGACTCCTGCCCTCCAGACACTTCTAGGGGAGAAGACAACAATAATAAAATTAACAGGATCATTTCAGATCATGAGTATTATGAAGAAAAAACAAAGCTGGATAAAGTAATAGAGATTAGGCAAGAACCATTTTAAGTAGGATGTCAGAGATGGCTTCCCTAAGCAAGCGGCACTGCAGCAAAGATCTGAGCTGCAGGAGCAAGCAAGCCATGCAAAGATGGCGGTGCTCTCCCACACGGCGTTTGCAGGAAGAGGTCTGGTGTGCACTGTCACATTTGAGCAAGAGCCAGCAGGTCGTGGGAGTAAGGGGGACAGTGAGGGGTGTCAGAGAAGTCGGCAGGCCCAAATTATACAGGACTTTGAAGGCCATGGAAAGTAGTTTGGATCTTATTCCAAAGGCAACGAGAAGCGACTGGAAGTTTCTGAGCAAAGCAGACAGATGAAATTGTCTGATTTGCATTTTAGAAACATCACTCAAGGGGCGCCTGGGTGGCTCATTCGGTTAAACTGCTGCCTTCAGTTCAGGTCATGATCCCGGAGTCCTGGGATTAAGCCCTGCATTGGGCTCCCTGCTCAGCAGAGAGCCTGCTTCTCCCTCTGCCTGCTGCTCTGCCTACTTGTACTCTCCAGCTTTGTGTCAAAAAAAAAAAAAAAAAAAAATCACTCAAGCTACAATACTAAATCACAGGGGAGAAAGTGTAGGGTTATTGGCTGTAGTACAAATGAGAAACAAAGTTCCCTCAGACTAGGGAGCATGGCTGAGGCAGTGGTCGTTTTGGGGAGGTAAAGACGAAAGGTCTGGTTGACAGATTGTATGAGATTGTGAGAGAAACGGTAAAACAGAAATTAGAGAGAGAAGAGCCTGGAGCTGGGGACCAGGTAAGAAGGTACTGCAAATAGGGCGGGAGAGCAGAAATGAGGGTCTGGGTCAAGACTGGCAGCAAGACATGAGGAGGGCCCCGAGGAAGAGGATTCCAAGTTGTAGAACAGGTGGTACTGAAGAAGGGACTGTATGTATGGCCAGAGAAGAAAGCAAAGGTGACTTGGATTTTTTCATTCTGGATCACAGGGGAACAGTGGTGCTCACTAATAAAAGCAGGAAATTCAAGAAGAACAACATATAAAGGAAAATAAGGAGAGGGTTCTGTACATCTGGCCTTGCGGGTGGCAGTTCCCTTGTGTATAAAAAGGATAAGTTATCATGGGATTTACTTAGCAACAGAACTTGCTATCTGCAACAGCTTGGTCTAACAACAGATCTACTTGAAGTTGCATGGGAAGCATGTAAGTTCAGTCCTGCCAGGGCCCAACTCTTGCCTTTACCTCCCCTAGTACATGTGTGGATCTGTCTGTGGACCTCTTCTGAAGACCCAGGCCCAGTCTGATTCCTGTTCAACCATGACAGGGCAGAGCATAAAGAATGACTTCAAACCCACCATCCTTTGGAACTTAGAACTAACATGTTCCCTCAGCACGATATTCCCAGAACCACTCTGTGCTTCTGCACACCTTCTGCAGTCCATGTTGACTTAATTGTTACAAACCCAGAAGTGCTAAGAGTAAAGTTTAAGAACACACGTATCTTTCTCTACACCCAAGTCACAGTTCTCTCCACTTTCCTTCCCAGTCCAGACCAGCAGATCCGCCCACATGCCCACATACAGCTTCATACACTGGATTCTAGTCCATACCTCAAAATCTGACACTCACCTAGCTCCTGCCAACTCTCCTTAAGCAGGACTGGATCTTGTTGTCATTGTATTTATTCACTGGGAAGGCATTATGTCTTCTAGACTCGCTATTATCAATGGTTGCCCCACTTGACCTCTAATTCCGTTACCTGACCTCTACTGTTGCTATTCTCCTTCTCTTCATCCCCACCTTTTGAGTTAAGCTCTTTATACTCTCTGAACTCTAGTTCACTTGCCCCTATTATTTCAGATCTTGCAGAGCCATAAGCAATTTAAGAACTCATATGAACAGGACCAAGGACTCTATGTGGTAGTTCAAAGCATGGATGCAACCAACCTTCTTCATTAGTGGGACACACAGCTGGCTATGTGATCCTCTACTCTGAGTTGGCTCTGTGATCATATCTGACCTGCTTCCATTTCTGCCATTCCCTTGATCTCAATGTTTCACATTCAGCCCATCTAAAGTTCATCATTACACCACTAAACCTCTTTCCCATCCTCTTATCTCTAGTTCACCGTTAGCCCTTCCAACACTTTACACAAACCCACACACAGACACACACACATTTTTTGTTCTTTTTGTTTAATCCCTTTACCCATACCAAACACTGTTGATAACAAAAGGGCCCTTGTTCTAATTTAACTCGTCTGTAAGTAATCTGATTTCTCTCTTTAGAAGAGAAATTTAAATTAATTTTTATCTTTTTTTCCTTGATATGTTGCTATTTTACTGTGCGGTATCTAGATGTGGATTCATATTTGTATGCTGTTCAGCATTGGAACACATTTTCAATGCATAAGCCTCATGTCCTACCCCCATCACACATAAACGAAACTTCCCCCACTATTAACATCCCTCATTGCACCTTTACGTTTGTTACAGTCAATGAAACTACATTGACACATCATTATCACTCAGCATCCATGGTTTACAGTAGGGTTCACTCTTGCTGTTGTACCTTCTGTGGGTCTTAATAAAGCATGATGACATATATCCACCACTACAGCATCATACAGAATAGTTTCGCTGCCCTAAAAATTCTCTGTACTCTGCCTATTCATCTTTCATTCCCCTTAGCCTCTGGCAACCCTCTTACTGTCTCCATGGGTCTTAAATGCCTTTTGTAGAATGTTCTATAATTGAGATCATACACTATGTAGTCACCTCAGATTGGTTTCTTTCACTTAGTAATATACAGTTAAATTTCCTCCATGTCTTTTTGTGGCTTGATAGCTCTTTTCTCTTCAGTGCTAAATAATATTCAATGTCTTGGATGTACCACAGTTTATTGATTCACTTACTAAAATACATCTTGGGGGCACCTGGGTGGCTCAGTGGGTTAAGCCTCTGCCTTTGGCTTGGACCCCTCAGGGTCCTGGGATCGAGCCCCGCATCGGGATCTCTGCTCAGCGGGAAGCCTACTTACCCCACTCCCTCTGCCTGCCTCTCTGCCTACTTGTGACCTCTCTCTCTGTCAATAAATAAATAAAATCTTATTAATTAATTAATTAATATCTTGGTTGCCTGTATTTTTGGCAATCATGAATAAAGTTGTTATAAATATCCATACACAGGTTTTTGTGTAGACATAATTTTCAATTCTTTTGGCTAAATACCAAGGAATGTGATTATTGGATGGTATGACAAAAGCAGGTTTAGTTTGGTAAGAAACAACTGAAACATCTTCCAAAGTGACTATACCACTTCACATTCTTTTTTTTTTTTTTTTTAGATTTTTTTATTTATTTGACAGACAGAGATCACACGTAGGCAGAGAGGCAGGCAGAGAGAGAGAGAGGAGGAAGCAGGCTCCCTGCCGAGCAGAGAGCCCGATGTAGGGCTCAATCCCAGGACCCTGAGATCATGACCCAAGCTGAAGGCAGAGGCTTAACCCACTGAGCCACCCAGGTGCCCCCCATTTCACATTCTTACCAGCAGTGAATAAGTGTTCCTGCTGCTTCACATTCTTGTCAGCATTTGGTCCTGTCATTATTTTGATTTGGCCATTCTAATAGGTGTGTAGTTGTATCTCATTGTTATCTTAGTTTATAATTCTCTAATGACATATAATGTGGAACATCTTTCCATATGCTTATTTTCCATCTGTATATTTTCTTTGGTGAGGTCTCTTAAAGCTTTTGATCACTTCTTTATCACGTTTTTCATATTTTTATTAAATTTTAAGAGCTCTCTGTATATTGTAGATAACAGGCCTTTATCAGATATGTCTTTAAAAAATATTTTATGCCTGTCTGTGGCTTGCTCCTCATTCCCTTGACATTGTCTTTCACAGCATAGAAGTTTTAATTATAATGAAATCCAGCCTATCAATTGTTTCCTTTGGGGATTATGCCTTAGATATTGTATATAAAAAGTCACTGCCACACCCAAGTTCATCTGGATTTCCTCTTACGTTATCTTTTTAGGAGTCTTATAGTTCTGTGCTTCACATGGAGGTCTCTGATCTATTCTGAACTGATTTTTGTGAAGGTGCCAAGGTCTGTGTCTAGATTCATTTTTCACATGCACATGTCCAGTTGTTCCAACACCATTAGTTCATTGTATTGCCTTTGCTCCCCTGTCAAAGATCATTTGGTTATATTTATTGGGTCTATTTCTTGGCTCTCTATTCTACTGATCTATTATCTATGCTTTCACCAATACCACACTGTCTTTATTAAAGTAGCTTTACAGTGAGTCTTAAAGTTGGGTAGCATCAGTCTTCCAGCTTTGTTCTTCTCCTTCAAGAATATGTTGACTGTCTTTCTTGCTTCTCCATATAAATTATGGAGATATCCGCAGAACAACTTGCTATCATTTTTATTAGAATTGCATTAAATCTATAGATCAAGTTGGGAAGAACTGACATTTTGATGATATTGAGCTTTTTACTCATAAACCTGGAATATCTCTCCATTTATTTAGTTCTTCTTTGATATCTTTCATTAGAGTTTTGTAGTTTTCCCCATATAGGTCCTGTATATATTTTGTTAGATTTATACCTAAATGTTTCATTTTGGGGAGTGCACTCCAAATAGTAATGTGTTTTTCATTTCAAATTCCACTTATTCATCATTGGATTCACTTTTCTCCTTGCTGAAATACACTCTTTAACATATCTTTTTGTGAGGACATGATTGGAAAACTCTATTGTCTGAAAACTCTATTGTGTTTTTCTAGCACTTGAATAATATTTGAATTGGAGCTAAAACTCCTGAGTTGACAGTGATTTTTTTTCCTTAGAACTTTGAAATACTACCCCATTGTCTTTCAGATTCCATTGTGTAGTATACACAATATGTGTGTCCCAGCAACACATCCTCTACGTGCGCTAATGCTTATTCCCCAGCTGCTGTGAGGACTGTTGTTAACAGGTCACAGCTACACCCTTCTCAGATTTGCTCTTGGCTGAGAAGAGCTGGCTTACCCTGAAATTACAAGGAGGCTACATTACCCCTACACTTCACTCCTTCCTCTTCCTCCTCCCATTCCCTGGTGCCTCATCCAATGACTGACTGTTACAGGAGTAGAGAAGCTTAGCTTTGTTGCCTCAAGGTGGAAATGGCACCTCTCCCCAAGGACTAGACTAAGACAAGACTTCAGTTTTTGTCTAACAACTAGACTCTAGACTGTTCCCTTGCTCTAACTTACTGCCCTCACTCCCTTACAGGTTTTGTCCCTTCAGTAAGTAAGTTGCATAAGAATCTCCACCTCAGGGGCACCTGGGTGGCTCAGTCATTAAGCATCTGCCTTCAGCTTAGGTCATGATCCCAAGGTCCTGGGATCGAGCCCCATGTTGGGCTCTCTGCTGTCAGAGAGAAGCCTGCTTCTCCCTCTCCCACTCCCTCTGCTTGTGTTCCCTCTCTCTCTCTGTCAAATAAATAATCTAAAAAAATTTTTTTTAATTAAAAAAGGATCTCCATCTCAGGTTCTTCTAGAGAGCTCTACCTAAAACATATTTTTTTTTAAAGATTTTATTTATTTATTTGACAGAGAGAGCGATCACAAGCAGAGAGGCAGACAGAGAGAGAGAGAGGGGGAAGCAGGCTCCCCGCTGAGCAGAGAGCCCGATGCGGGACTCGATCCCAGGACCCTGAGATCATGACCTGAGCCGAAGGCAGAGGCTTTAACCCCCTGAGCCACCCAGGCGCCCCCTAAAACATATTTTTACTGGTAATAATGATTAGAATAATGCCTGAACATTACTGAGCACTTAATGTAGACTGGACACTGAGGGATAAGTTCTTTACCTGTATTATTTCATATAATTCTCACAATGACCCTATGGAATAAGAACACTATTATTCCACTTGTATTAGTTTTCTATGGCTGCTATAACCTATCACCACAAGCTGGATGATTTACAGCAACAGAAATTTATTCTTTTACAACTCTGGAGGCCAGAGGTCCTAATGAGGATATTGGCAAAGTCACAGTCCTTCTGAAAACTCTATGGGATAAACTGCTCTTTGCCTCTTCCTTGACTTGTGGCCGCCTCATTCCAATCCTCCCTCCATTGTCACACTGCCTCCTCCTCTTCTGTTTGTCAGTCTGATAAAAATATGCATGACTTCACTTAGGCCCACCTGGATAAAACAGGGCAAAAATCTCTCAAGATCTTTAATTTAATCACTTTTTTTTCCCCAATAAGGTAGTACTCACTCTTTTGCCATATTAGGCAATGTTCATAGGTTCTGGGATTCAGGAATTGGACATATCTTTTTTAGAGGCTACCATTCAGCCTATTATACCAGTTTATAGATGAGTAAAGAGAGGACAAAGGCAAAAGTAAAAGGTCTGATAAACAGAAATCACAAAATAAGATGAAAGAAATACATCATAAAAACAATAAATTTAAATGGCCAGAGCATCTCGGAAAAGAAAAATTAGCTAAATGTGGTTTACAGAAGACACACCAAAATTATGAGACTCAGAAAGTTTGAAGGGAGAGAGACTGAAAAGGACATTCCAGCAAACCCTATTTCAGAGAAACCTGGAGCAGCCAAATTAATGACAGACAAAATCAACCTTAAGGCAAAAGGCATTAGTAGGAATTAGTTGGAAGTATTAATCATGATAGTTTAGGTTATGGTGCAGTAATAAACAACCCAAAAGATTGCAGTAACTTCCAAAGGAAAATAAAAGTCTTACTTCTCACTCGGCAATACGTTCATCGCAGATTGAGACCAACTCTGCTTTATAATAAGTCCACCCCTTGGATTCAGACTAACAGATTAGTCTCTGTCTAAATCTGACACTACTGGTGTCAGAGCCAGAAGGAAAGAAAAAGACATTATGAACAATGTGTTGGCTATTAAATCCATTTGCAAGTAATGCTTCTCACTTCCACTTGACTTCACTGCCCAAACCAAGTCACACAACCAAATCTTGTCAAGGGGAAGAGAAGTAAAATCTTGCCTTAGTTGAGGGAGTAAATATTTTAATAATAATACTATCTATCATATTGGACCACTGCAGAATGATCAAGAAAACAATTCACCTGTTATAAAAATCCTGTTATTTAACCTCAAAATATTTTTAAACTGACAAAATTACATTTAAAAAATGAAAATTTCACAATCATATTTGGAGATTTAAGATATTTCTATCCAAAATGGATAAAGCAAGTACATGGAATTACTAAAGACACTGAAGACTCAAGCAACAAAGTAAGGAAGTTTGATCAAACAGACATGAATATAGAATGCTGCACCAATGGGACATCTGAGTGGCTCAGAGGGAGCCTGCTTTTCCCTCTGCCTGTCGCTCCGCCTATTTATGCTCTTTCTCTCTCACAAATAAAGAAATAAAATCTTTTTAAAAAATAAAATTAATTAATTAATTGATTTAAAAAAGAATGCTGCACCAACAAAGACTATCCATGGAGCATGCATAAAAATTGAACTTGAACCAAAAAGAAAAAATTAACTTGACCCAGCACAGAGAATAGCTCAGAAATTTTAAAAGTATCAACATCATATAGAACAAATATTCTAAGCAAGATAGTTTAAGAAATACATATGTTAGAAATTTCAATGCATTCTTAAATAATCCTTGGATATAGCAAATCATTAGCTAATATTTAAAATTGAGCAAAAATATATATATAATATACACATTATATTTATATATTAAAACTTATAGGATGCAACCAAAGTTGTATTTAGAGGTAAATGTATAGCCATAAATGCATTTACTAGAAAATAAAGATTGAAAAATACTGAAATAACAAGAATATAGAAAATAATAACAATGTAGTATACAGAATTTTAATAATAATAATAAAAACTGAAAACAAAATATATAGAAAATAAAGATTAGGGATACCTGGGTGGCTCAGTCATTGGGTGGCTGCCTTTAGCTCAGGTCATGATCCCATGATCCTGGGATTGAGTTCTGCATCAGGCCCCTTGCTCAGTGGGGAGCCTGCTTATCCCTCTGTCACCATCCCCCCCACCACCAGCTTGTGCTCTCTCTCCTTTCTCTTTCTGTCAAATAAATAAATAATATATTTTAAAAAAACAAAAATTAGAGCCAATAAGAAAGTTTGACAAGTTTGTTACAAAGGTAATCAATTTCTAAAAATCAGTTGTGTTCCTACATACAAAGATATCTTAAAATAATATTAAAATTTTTAAATAGACCAAATAATAGAAAAATGATAATGTCAAGGAATAATAATAAAAAAGCCAACATAAAAAAAACAGACATCATATGTCTGAAGAAAATTATAAAATTTTGTTGAAGGATGCTAAAGAAAACATAAAAGAAAAGTTGTGTTTATAAGTGAGAAGGTAATATTATAAAACTATCTATTCTCTTCAAATTAATGTAAATATTTTGTATCATTTAACTAAATTCAGACAAGAATCTTCAGGAACCCTGACAAGCCACTTCTAAAATGTATACATAAAATCAAATGATGAAAAACTGACCAAAAATGTTTAAGAAGAACCCAAGGACATAATCATTATATCAAATATCAAGACATTATAAAGCTATAATTAAAATAATGCGGCATTGCTACAGAAATAAAGAAAGCAAAATAGAGTGTCCAGAGATAAAACCTTCAATATAATGGACCAAGGTTCATCACCTAACAGAGTGATGACACAGGTCTCTGAGGGAAGAGTGAAATGATAAATAAATGGTGTTCACTCAACTCAGCACTCATGTGGGGCAAAAGACATGTATTCCTCACTCAATACCAAAAATATATTCCACACAGATCTAAACACTAAATGCAGAACAAATTCTTAAAAACCTTTGGAAGTGGGCACCTGGGTGGCTCCGTTAAGCATCTGCCTTTGGCTAAGGTCTTTATCCCAGGGTGCTGGGATCGAATCCCACATCAGGCTCCCTGCTCTGCAGGGAGTCTGCTTCTCCCTCTACCCCTCCCCACACTCATTCTCTCAATCTCTCTCTCTTGCTCTCTCTCTCAAATAAATAAATAAAATCTTTAAAAAAAAAAACTTTGGAAGAAAATGAAAGAATATCTTTATGTCCTCAGGGTAGGGAAGAATTTCTTAAAGCACAAAAAGCACCAGTCATAAAGAAGGCTTATAAAATTCCCATTAAAACTGAAAACCTGTAACATGAAAAGTTACCATAAGCAAGTTGAAAATAAAAACTACAGATAGGAAAAAGATGTAAGACATATAACCAACAAAATATTTATATTCAGAACAAATAATGACAACTAAATAAGCAAAATGCAAATAATCCTATGGAAAAATTGGCAACTGGAAGAAATAGGCAATTCATAGGGGGAGAAAAGTTGAAATGGCCAAAATATGAAAATACAGACAACCTCATATTTACAAACCTACACTCATAGAAACATGAACTACATTTCATATCCATGTATTTGACAAAAATTAAAATGTCTAATGAATCAAATGATAGTGAGAATGTGGAGCAATTGGAACTAGCAACAAGCAAAATTAGTACAACCACTTCAGAAAATAATTTGGCTAAAACCAGTTAGGCTGAAGATGTGCAGAGCCTTAAAGTCTAGCAACTGCAATTCTAACTATGTTCCCCAGGGAAGCCCCATGTGTATGCATTAGGAGCCATACATGAGAATATTCATTGCAATATTTTTTGTAACTGGAAACATACAGGGAAACAATTGAGAGACCAGCAGTAGAAGAAAGGATACATTATGACATAATCATGGACCAAAGAATTCTACATGAAGAAAAAAAAATAGACCTATGGTTAGTAACACAGACAAATCTAAAATATATATCATTGAGCGAAAAGGGTATTAGTTTTTTACAAATAAAACAATTTCATGAAATTTAATACCAAGGAAAACAATCATTTATAATGTTAACACATGTAATAAATATAGTAAAATTATATTGTAAAAACAACAAATGAGGGGCACCTGGGTGACTCAGTCAGTGGAACATGCAACTCTTGATCTAAGGGTCATGATTTTGAGCCCATGTTGGATGTACAGATTTTTTTTTCTTTTTTAAATTAACATATAATGTATTATTTGTTTCAGGGGTACAGGTCTATGAATCATCAGGCTTAAACATTTCACAGCACTCACCATAGCACATACCCTCCCCAATGTCCAAAACCCAGCCACCCTATCCTTAGCCCCCATTCCCCAGAAACCCTCAGTTTGTTTTGTGAGATAGTCTCCTATGGTTAGTCTCCCCACCCCAATCTCATCTTGTTTCATTTTTCCCCTTACTACCCCCAACCCCCTTCCCTGACTCTCAAATTCCTAATATCAGAGAGATAATATGATAATTGTCTTTCTCTGATTGACTTATTGTGCATAGCATAATACCCTCTAGTTCCATCCACATCACTCAAAGGGCAAGATTTCACTTTTTGATGGCTGCATAGTATTCTGTTATAGTACATTCCATTCCGTACACCAAATCTTCTTTTTTTTTTTTTTAAGATTTTATTTATTTATTTGACAGACGGAGATCACAGGTAGGCAGAGAGGCAGGCAGAGAGAGAGGAAGGGAAGCAGGCTCCCTGCCGAGCAGAGAGCCTGATGCTGGGCTTGATCCCAGGACCCTGGGATCATGACCTGAGCCGAAGGCAGAGGCCTAACCCACTGAGCCACCCAGGCACCCCACACCACATCTTCTTTATCCATTCATCCATTGATGGACATCTAGGTTCTTTCCATAGTTTGGCTATTGTGGACATTGCTGCTATAAACACTCGGGTGCACATGCCCCTTCAGATCACTACATTTGTCTCTTTAGGGTAAATACCTGGTAGTGCAACTGCTGGGTTGTAGGGTAGTTCTATTTTCAAGTTTCTGAGGAAACTCCATACTGTTTTCCAGAGTGGCTGCACCAGCTTGCATTCCCACCAACAGTGTAGGAAGTTTCCCTTTTCTCCATATCCTCATCAACATCTGTCATTTCCTGACTTGTTAATTTTAGCCTTTCTGACTGGTGTGAGGTGATATCTCATTGGGGTTTTGGTCTGTATTTCCCTGATGCCGAGTGATGTTGAGCACTTTTTCATGTGTCTGTTGGCCATCTGGATATCTTCTTTGCAGAAATGTCTGTTCATGTCTTCTACCCATTTCTTTTCTTTTTTTTTTTAAATTTTATTTATTATTTTAATTTCTTTTCAGTGTTCCAGAATTCATAGTTTATGCACCACACCCAGTGCTCCATGCAATACGTGCCCTCCATAATACCCACCACCAGGCTCACCCAACCTCTCACCCCCCACCCCTCCAAAACCCTCAGATTGTTTTTCAGAGTCCACAGTCTCTCATCCTTCGTCTCCCCCTCCAATTTCCCCCAACTCCCTTCTCCTCTCCATCTCCCCATGTCCTCTGTGTTATTCCTTATGCTCCACAAATAAGCTAAACCATATGATAATTGACTCTCTCTGCTTGACTTATTTCACTCAGCATAATCTCTTCCAGTCCCATCCATGTTGATACAAAAGTTGGGTATCTATCCTTTCCGATGGAGGCATAATACTCCATAGTATATATGGACCACATCTTCCTTACCCATTCGTCCCTTGAAGGGCATCTTGGTTCTTTCCACAGTTTGGTGACCGTGGCCATTACTGCTATGAACATTGGGGTACAGATGGCCCTTCTTTTCACTACATCTGTATCTTTGGAGTAAATACCCAGTAGTGCAGTTACAGGGTCATAGGGAAACTCTATTTTTAGGTTCTTAAGGAATCTCCACCCTGTATTCCAAAGTGGCTGCACCAACTTGCATTCCCACCAACAGTGTAAGAGGGTTCCCCTTTTCCCACATCCTCTCCAACATACGTTGTTTCCTGTCTTGCTAATTTTGGCCATTCTAACTGGCGTAAGGTGGTATCTAAATGTAGTTTTGATTTGAATCTCCCTGATGGCTAGTGATGATGAACATTTTTTCATGTATTTGTTAGCCATTTGTATGTCTTCATTGGAGAAGTATCTGTTCATGTCTTCTCCCCATTTTTTGACATGATTATCTGGTTTGTGTGTGTTGAGTTTGAGGAGTTCTTTATAGATCCTGGATATCAGCCCTTTGTCTATATTGTCATTTGCGAATATCTTCTTCCATTCCGTGGGTTGCCTCTGTGTTTTGTTGACTGTTTCCTTTGCTGTGCAGTAGCTTTCAATCTGGATGAAGTCCAAAAATTCATTTTCACTTTTGTTTCCTGTGCCTTTGGAGATGTATCTTGAAAGAAGTTGCTGTGGCTGATGTTGAAGAGATTACTGCCTACATTCTCCTCTAGGTTTTTGATGGAGTCCTGCCTCATGTTGAGGTCTTTTATCCATTTCGAGTTTATCTTTGTGTATGTGTAAGAGAATGGTTGACTTTCATTCTTCTACATATAGCTGTCCAATTTTCCAGCACCATTTATTGAAGAGACTGTCTTTTTTCCTGCTTTGTCAAAGATTATTTGACCATAGAGTTGAGGACTTTTCTGGGCTCTCTACTCTGTTCCACTGGTCTATGTGTCTGTTTTTATGCCAGTACCATGTTGTCTTGGTGATCACAGCTTTGTAGTAAAGCTTGAAATCAGGCAATGTGATGCTCCCAGTTTTGTTTTTCTTTTTCAACATTTCCTTAGCAATTCGGGGTCTCTTCTGATTCCATACAAATTCTAAGGTCGATTGCTCCAGCTCTTTGAAAAATGCCAGTGGAATTTTGATTGGAATGGCATTGAAAGTATAGATTGCTCTAGGCAGCATAGACATTTTAACAATGTTTATTCTTCTGGTCCATGAGCATGGGATGGCCTTCCATCTTCTTGTGTCTTCTTCAATTCTTTCATGAGTGTTCTGTAGTTCCTCCAGTACAGATCCTTTACCTCTTTGGTTAGGGTTATTCCCAGGTATCTTATGGTTCTTCTTCTGCCCATTTCTTGATTGTATTATTTGTTCATTGGGTGTTGAGTTTGATAAGTTCTTTATGGATTTTGGATATTAGCCCTTTATCTGACATGTCATTTGTGAATATCTTCTCCCATTGTGTCAGTTGTCTTTTGGTTTTGTGGACTGTTTAAGTAAAGAAAAACAACAAATATAGAGCATTGGTACCTCTGAGGAAGGGGGAAAGAATGGAATTGGGGGGAAGTATAACATAGCTCAACTAAATACAGCAAGAGAGAAAATGTTAAGATTTGGTAAGTCTGGTTGGTGAATACACGAATGTTCTCTATCATTCTCTTTATCTAACTGTATATCTTAAACATTTCATAATTCATTTAAATTTTCTTTGAAAAGTAAGCAGATAGAAATGAGTACTGGAGACATCCTCGCCAGCTTGCTCCTGCATGGAAAAAGGTAAAATTCCCATCCTTTGTGGGCTGCACAGTCGATATGTGAGGAGAAAGGGAATAAGGTCTGTCAAACCCATTGAAACAGTACAGCTGGACCTTCTAGAAATGGGAACCCACTCTCTTCCCTCCCTCCCTCCAACTGGTCTTTGCTGTATCTATTTCCTGCTTCTGTCTCTTCACCATGGGTTATCTACTCCTTATATCTTCCTGGTCCCTCAAAGCACCCCAGTCCCAAAACTACATGACTTTTTAGCCCATATACCTACAATGTCCCCTTCTGTGTCTCTGAGTTCAAATTCCTGAGAGAATCTGACGGACCACTACTATGGTCAGCTGGCCTTGGACCAAGAGTCTACTTCTAATTCAACAAGCTTCACCTGACAGAAGAGGAGACTATGATCAACATGAATCCCTCCTAGAGGTTGTGGGCAAGACAGAATCTCAAGCAAGGTTTGACTGAAGCACACAAACTTTTCTGGCCAGTTCAACAATCCAGTTTAAGTTGGAAGGAAGGTACACGGAATTAGAACAGGAGTCTGCTCAGAATTCAAGAATATATATGACACTGAAGCATTCTTTTGTGGATGTTTCCCACACTACTTCTTGAGTGGCCATCTGAAAAGTTGAAAAAAGAATTCCTCACATCAGGCTCTTTGCATAGACAACAGACTCAATGGACAAATGAGAGGTAGGCAGAAAAGTAGCATGGCATAGAGAGTGGGAGAGAGAGAAATTTCTCCATCTGTGAGCAGACCCTTATGTGCCGTGAATAAGAAGTCAAACCTAACACTAAAGATGAGCTTTGGGAGAGCCAGGCCCCAGACTGAAGTCACTATTCCGACCCATTGGGGTCCTGTCCTAGAACTATGATCTCAATAAATGGCACTGCTATTTACCTAATTGCTTTAACCAGAAGCTCAAGCAACCCTTCTTCATTCTCTCTCATCTAACCCATCTCAATATCCTGCTGTTTCTACCCCCGTGCTTCTGTTGGCCCGTGCTTCCCATTTCTTGTTGACACCTCCCACCTCTTTCATCTCACCTGTTCTTCTGCAAGAGTTGCCCATGATGCTGGTGAATGAATCTCCAAACGCCAGCAATGTGACTTATGTTTTCATTCAATCATCATCTCTAACATTTCCACCATGCGTTAGCCAATGTATAAGCACTGTGTATGCACTGGTTAGAAAAGTCATGGTGACCCTCACATTTTTAGTGATGACAACCATTAAAAACATAAAACTTAAAATCACTAAATTTGGGTAAGGGCTCTGAAGGGAAAGAGCTGTGTTCTTTGAGACTTTTTAACTAGGGAAACCTAATGTAAATTGAGGCATTTGGCCAGGCCTGCTCTGTGGAAGAATGACTTTTGACTGAAAACTGACAGTCACTTAAAACTTTTAATTATCCCCCCTTTTTAGGATAAATGTAATCCATGGCAAAGCCAGGCACAGTTCAGCTTCTGCTTCCCTTCCTGCCCAACTTCAGCTCTTCTTTCTCTCTAGCTCTCGCATCTCAGTGACAAGGACACCTCTCCAATCCATGAAAATGCCATTTTATCCCATGTGTCAGCACCTGCATCAACAAAAGCTTCTTCTTGTCCTCTTTCCCTCAGTCCCTATCATCTAACCAATCATCTGTCAATTATCAGTTAAACATCCCCTTGCTCTGAGAAGCCACATCCTAAAACCCCTAACAAGAGGGTCATCCCAAATCTGTGTGTCATATAAATTGTTCCTTCCTTACACCAAATGCCCTTGCAACTGTCTCGTCAACATCTGTTAGAAGTCTACACTCCATATGTGCAGGGGCGCTTCTGTCTTCTTTCTCACTATATCCCCAGGGTGTGGATTATTAAACATGCTTAATATACACTGCTGAATAAAGAGACCAATGAATCAATGATATGACCATTTTGGCTAAGTAGAAACTCAATCTTAGAATTGAAAAGGACCCAGAAGTCACCTATCTTGCCTGCTGCCAAATGCCCACATCACACACTTCACAGCCTCTTCCAAATTTTGAACCTGTCTCCCCAGGCAGCAGGGAGCTCCTCAAGGACAAGGACAGCAGCTTATTCATCTTGGTATCTCTTTCGTCTATAGAACCACTAACTAGAGAGTTCCAAAAAGATGATTATCTTCGTCCACAACCTAGAAACTATGTGGCATGGAGCTAGCGAGTGACTTGTCCAAAGAGACTCCAACAGATCCAACTACAAATATACTCATTCTGGCTCCTTCTGCTTAATTTCCTCATCTGCCTAGTTTCATTGAGGGTCATTCTCAACTCATCGCCAACCTGCCCTGCATGTCCTTCCGTCGTATCCAAGATTCGCACTTTACAACATCCCATTTTCTTCCAAGAATCCCCTCTCTGGGTGTCACACTGTGCCTCTGTCACTGGCCAAATGCCTAGCAAAGCCCTAGGCTTCTCCTCGGCACTGTGATCTCTATTATAGGGAATTAGCAAGGAGCCAAAGACTGCCACACACACACATACACACACACACACTGTGAGCTCCAGGAATGGAGTTTATTTCATTTCCCCATCTTTAGGGCAGCCTCCAGCTTTAAGTCCTCCACCGTTGGCAGCAGCCTTTGCTTTTGCGAGAGAGACAAGCAACTTTAGAGTGATATGGAAATCACCCCCCAAACATTTGCAAGCCTTGCAGGACTTGGAGCTGGTCCCAAAGCAAATTCAATCAGCCCTTTTTCCCCCTACACTTGCTGCCTCCAGCTGAGCCCCATCGCATACAGTGGAGCCCAGTGAATGAGGTGCACCTGATAAGTCCCAAGAGGTCCCAGCCCCACAGAAAATCGCAAGAGAAAGGGGGAGCGGGGGAGGGAAGGGAACAGAGCCAGGCCTGGGCCAGCTGCCATACCCAGCCTGCTTTTGACAGAGGCCTCTGCCTGCACTGAGAAGGACCCTCGGCTAAACCACAAATTTACACGGCAAGGAAGTGATCCTGCTGGATTGTTGGGCCCAGTTCCTGAGCTTTGGAGACTAAAAATGTTCAGTCTCTCAGTGTCTGACTCAGAAAGTCCTAAATCCCCCTGGCTTGTCAGATTAACAAGTGATATTTGCAAGTGAATGTTGTGATACTGGTATTTCTCTCCATCTCTGATCCGTAGAAACCTAATTGTAAAGGATTCGCTGGATTCAATCCTCTGATGAGACAATGAAATTTCAAAGAATCCATAAAGAGAGAAAGCCTTAAGCACACAGTCCTATGTATGTGCTCTCAAATTGTTAGTGCATGGGTATAGTCGTGTCGCTCCACCCAGAAGGGAATTGGGTAAATTTATAAGGGAGGGGGGAATCAGAAAGATAAGACACTGACCAAATGAATGGAGAGCTAAGTGTTGAACAGTAATTTCATTAGGAAAAACTCAAGGTATTTTGACTTAGTCCTTGTTGATATTTTCTCGCACCATCACACGTTACAAATTCTGATGGTCACTGCTACACACCAACCCAGGATTTCCCTAGCAAAGCCCCTGCCAAATCCTGGACGTCAAAATAAGTATCAAAATATTCAGAGGACTTGGATACACTTAGGTGATGTCTCCCTCCTCACCAGGTCACCAGCTAACTAGGTCAAAGAGTAAATCCAAGAAGACTAGGAAATTGAAGCATTAAGACACCTCCTGCCATGCAGGGGAGGAAATTGTCTCTCCAACACTTGAAGCAACAAGGTGCTATGTTGTGTTGCTGTGGCTTTGGGTTCCACTATCCCTGTGTTTATAGAAATACCACAAACCTGGGAACGAGGCAGTTTTGAGTTTTACTGCAGGCCCCACAATGTTGTAACCTTGGATAAAACACTCAATTTCTTAGAACGGTGATTCCCTGAGGTAGAAAGAAGGGTATGGATGGGAGTAATGTCAAATTCTTTGGTTTATTTTGAGGCCAATAATTGTTATCAATGGTGTTTGTGATTTGTGAGAGGCTGCCATGCTCATCACAAATGATGGGATGTCCTCATCATCACAAAATACTGCCTTAGTCAGGCAAGGCGGTGCATCAGTAGGACCTACAAAATTACAAGAACGTGAAAGCCATGTTTGTTGATCCTTACTGGTAAATGATAGAAAATCCTCATGAATTATACAAGATGCCTCGTGTGTAAACAGAGATATCATTTAAAGCAACAAAGTCATTTCTGAATTGTGCTTCAGTGACTATGAACTATGGATTCCTGCATAGTTGCAACTTCTAATTTCCTAAACAAATCCCCTGTCTCCCAAAAGGAAGACTGAAAACACATCCCACATCCAACTGAAGACGATCCTCTCTGCGACTGCATATGGTAGCTTCGACAGCACTGGTCATCTACCTTTTCCTCCCAATTTGGTGTTTACTCTCAGGGGCTGCCCGTTCTAGTGGTTGGGATATTTCCCAAACCCAGGGCCCTTGCTGACTGGGAGAATTAAACTCATTTCCTGCCTGCAGTCTGTTTCACTCCTTCTGGCCCTTCTCCCACACTAACCCAAGGATGCAGCTGTGTTTGGGCTAACATCCCTGCAGGGGAAGGAACATTGCTGCAAGGCAATAAGAGCATGACAATTAGAATAAACAATAAAATGAAAAATTTATCAGCATTTTCAAAATACAAGTTTCAACCAACAGCACTGTATATGGAAGTTGGACAATTCCATTTTGGCAAACATCCTAAGTCCTCAGAAGCAGGGAGACCCCATGTCTTTCTAGGAGAAAGTCTGGCTGCGACCACCAGGGATTTGGCCAGAAGAGGGCACTTTTTCAGGGTATTTTTTTTTTCCTCTCCTGCTGGGAGTTTGCTGCTTTTGCAATGTGATTTCCAGGCCTCTGAAGTATCAAGCCTCTGAGAGACAAGCTGGAAGGAGAATGAACATTCATGGGGCTGAAGTAAGGCAATCATCTCTGCTTTAGGGAACGAGATAAATCCAAGCCACCTGGCTCCCAGGAAGATATGGCAGGGCCAGAGAGGACAAGGCTGGAACAAAAGCCAAAGAATTCGACAGGAACCAAAGTGTACAAGGCGGCCTTCAAATCTGGCCAACTATCTCATCAGAAGAGTCAATCAGAGCAGGGAGTAGAATGAGCTGGCAGTCTGAAATTTTAAATACCAAAGCACGGGAAAGGTAAAAAATTACCTGCACTGCCCTCCCTGTCTTCCAGAAAGCCATTGTTTATGTCAGTGTGTATTCCATATTCTTTATATAATTATATATAATTATTGTCACAAGCTCAAGTTCATAACATACAATCTATTTTGTGATTCACTGTCTCCACCTGAAACACGATGTTGCTTCTCAGTCCACAGTTGTTCAGAGCACCAGAAATCCAGTATAACTAGAACCAAAGGGAATTTATTCTATGAATCAGGAATCTCTCCTAGAACCCAGGAAAGGACAGCTGGGACAGGAGGGGCCAATGCCAGCTCACAGCTCTCTAAGGCACGTGGTGCCCTATCTCTGCTCTCTCTGCACCGAGTGTCATCCTCTGCAACCCAGGCCCCTTCTTCTGGGCACAGCAGTAACCAAGGGCTGCCCTGCTGGACCTCTCTCCTCCATAATGCGTAACACGAACTGACTAAACTCCCAATGCAAATGCCTAGGGTAGGTGATCTGGCTGACTCAGTTTATGTCATCTGGACACCCTGGAAGTAGTCAGCCATGGCTGGCGGGAATGAGAAACGCAGGGAATTGATGTGCCAGTCCATTAAAGAAATGGACTTACTTACAAATGTTATTTACTGTTTCTTCAAAGGATATGCCAGGAAAACAGCCTGTATTAGTCAGGGTAGACTAACTGCTATTTACAAAAATCCCAAAGGCTGATTTCTTGCTCATTTCCCAGTCTACTGTAGACCAGTGTGGGGGGGGGGGGTGGCAGTGAGGGGCCAGGAGACACTGCTGCTATGGTCATTCAGAGACCACACACCCTTCCATCTATAGTCTCCCTACTTTTCAGGGTCTTAGAGTCCTGAACTGGACCTTTGGAGCCCAGCTGGCAGCCAGTGAAAGGAAAGGGCTAGGGAAGAACCTGGAAGTGGTGTACATTACCTTCACTGATAGTCTCCTGACCACAGCTAACCACAAGGCAGGTGAGAGCACAGAGCCTAGTCATGGACCACTAAGAAGACTAAGCGGCTTTGCTAAGCACTGGCTAGTGTGTGCCATGGCCCACCTTTTTGTTTCATTTCTCTTCCCATGCCTAGACCAGTAGAACCCCCTCCCAGGTAGACCAGCACATTCCCTGCCTCAAATCCCTCTCCATCTGGTCTGGCTATGGCTCCTGTGAGTGGTGACCTATGAAGTAGTGGTAAGCTGTTTGCCATCCAGAAACCCAGCTTAAAATAGTGAAATAAGGACAGGTGACTACGATAACCACAATAGACACATTAAACCATCCCATCTGAGAGGAAAAAAAGTGGAGTGGGAGACCAGTCTGAAACAGATCTGATATATACCTGGACAGACCCTTACCTCTGCCCATCAGGAAGTTGTTCCCCATCGACCATCCTTCTGGGCCACGTGTTAACTAGATGTTAGGGATTAGGCTTCCTAAGATTCTGGGAGACAAGCACTGCTGGTTCCTGCCAAATGAGAGATGTGAGGTTCATGGGTTTTTGCTTGCTCCCTCCCTCGCTTTTTGCAATAAAACTCCTCAAAACCTTAGTAGCGTCTGATCCATTTGCTTCCAGTCAGTTTCATTTATTAACTACACAAACACACACATATTCAGGTTTCTTTCCTAAATATAATTCTAAAACGTATGTGATCTCTGTTTCTTCTGTCACTCTCATGCCTTTTTCTCAGCAGCTGTCATGAGGTTTTACAGTGAACAGAACAACTGAAAAGTTTTGATGGGTCACTCTCTCACACAAACTCCCTCAGTCATACCTCCTACTGTTTAAAAAGCCATCAGCTTTTCCAAACCCTTTGTGGCAGACTGTGCCTTCCCAAATACAGCCATGGCCATAGTAGTTTCGCCTGTGTCTCATGTTCTCCAAGAACCTTGACCCGCAGCCATCATGAGGTAGAGTCTGCTTCCCGTCCCTCCAAGTACAGGCAGACCTTAGTGATTTGATAAAAAATGAAGAGCATGAGGCAGAAGGGACACTGCATGACCTCTGAAGCTATGAAACAAAGGTGATGCAACTTCCACCCAGAGACCCAGTCACCATCTTGTAAGGAAGTTCAGACTCACCCATGTGGGAGACCAAATGGAGTAGGCCTTTGTGGAGTGGCAAAGAGGTCCCTAGTCATAGCCAGAATCAGCCACTAGGCATGAGCAGGTGAGCCTCCCGATGATTCCAGGCCCCAGCCTTCAGGGCTTCCAGCTGAGCCCCAAACACTGCAGAGCAGAGACAAGATGTCCCTGCCTGAATTCTTCAGGCACAATCTCTTTGAGTGTAATAAATTTTTAAGCTCAGTGTCAGCTTAGGCTTACAGCACTAAGTTTTCAAGTACAGATGGTTCTCTACCTAAAGTGATTCAACTTACAAGTTTTTGACTGTACATCCTATGGTATAGGATGTACCTATACTTCATGTAGAAGTTATACTTCTACATGAGTTTTGCATGTTGCTCTTCCCTGGGCTAGCAGCTTGCAGTACGATCCTCTCTCCTGGTGCTGGGCAGGGGAAGCCACAGCGGCCAGTCAGCCACAGGGTCACAAGTGTTGACAACCAGTACACTTGCAGCCGTTATTTAGCCATCCCGTTGTTCACTTTCAGCACAGAATTCGACACATTACGTGAGACATTCAACACTTTATTATAAAACAGGCTTCGTGTGAGATGATTGTGCCCTGATGTGAGCTAATGTAGATGTTCTGAGCACATGCAAGGGAGTCTGGGCTCAGCTCTGAGATTTGGTACATTAGACATATTAAATGCATTTTTGACTTAATGATATTCTCAATTTATGATGGGTTTGTCTGTATGTAACCCCATCATAAGTTGAGGAAGATCTATAATTTCTTACACAGCAATAATAGTTGGAACATGTTGAATGACCAAAGGTCCATATTTTCTCCATTCCTTTTCATGTTTCTTGCAAGTCAGCTAATTCCAACTTCAGCTACTTCCTAACTTCCTTTTGCTTGTGATATCTTGCCAGAGACATTCTAATAGAAGCCCACCACACATAAACACGCACACACGCTGCTATTCTAGTTTCCAAACACTGCTCCTAGAGCTAAATCTCAGGAGTGCATGGTCTCCTTTCCACTCTACCACTGTGAGGTTCTCCCAAATGCTTTGCCACAGCAACACAAGCTCTCCAGCCTTCTGGCCTCCACACGTGTCTCTTCATCTCTTGCCACCTGGCTGTGCAGTCAATGTCTCATGTTCTATCTATTTGTGATGGAAGTGCCCACTTCTGGGACCAGTTTCTATATGATTCAGGGTGGACTGACTGCTATAACAAAGAATTCCAGAATTCAACAGCTTAACATTTTAAAGTCTTCTTTGTCACTCATATCACATCTGATGTACATTGAGGTGGGGGAGCCTGTCCGACTCAGGTTGACTGCAACCTGCAGCATGGAGAACAGGTAGTTTGCCTCATGACAAGGCCTGCAAGTAGCAGAGCTCACTTCCATCCTGACTGGCACAACTCAGTCCTATGGTCCCACATAACTCTGGGGAAAGCTTGCATGGTTCAGCTGTACCCCAGGAAGAGGAAACAGGTTTGATGGACGGCTGGCCAGTCTCTTCCACTGTGCCCACAGTCACAGAGTGCAGGCACAACAGTACAACGCTACATTTGTGCCGTGCTTGACAGACCCCTCTCCCTAGAATCTCTGCTCAGTGGGAACTAGTCTTCCCAATAGCTTCTTCTTATAGACTTGCTCAAGGTTTGTCTAGGTACCACCAGGGTGATAACAGGAAAACGCCCTCAAAGATGTCCATGTCTTAATCCCCCAATTCTGTGAATATGTTACCTCACTTGCAGATGTAAGGTTGAGGATCTTGAGATGGGGAGAGGATCCTGGTGGGGCCGATCTAATGGCACAAGTCCTCGAAAGCAGAGAAAGCTCCCTCAGCTGTGGTCAGAGAGCGAGACATGTCAGTGAAAGAAGGGTCAGAGAGATGAATGGCATTGGCTTTGAAAACAAAGGAAGGGTCCATGAGCCGAGGAACTCTAGAAGCTGGAAGAGGCAAGCAGAGGCACACAGGATATCCAGAAAGGAATGCAGCCCTGCTGACACCTCAATTTTAACTCGGTGTGACCCATGTTGGACTTCTGACCTACAACACTGTCAAAAAACAGATTTGCTTCTTAAGCCTCTAAGTTCTTGAGGCTTTGTTATGGCAGCAATGAAAAACTAATACAGCCAGTAACTGCTCTCAGCTCCAAATTCTCAGTCTAATCTCTCAGTAGTGTGTAGCATCCAGTGCTCCACAGAAATACATTCCATGGTCTTCAGACTTGAATCTGGAAACTCTACCAGAACTCTGAGCTGCTGTGCCCACACCCCACTCTCTTTAGCCCTCTGGAATTTATGCAAGCTGCCCTGAAGTCAGCAAGCACTGGGTCTGAGTACTGTTCTGTGCACACACTGCCAGTCGTGGCCCCGACCTGCAGGACTCAGCCTCTGCTAGGGCAGAAACACAGGCTGGCCAGGCACTGCTGCTGTTCTGTCCAAAGGCACGTCTTTGAACAGAGCCCTCTGGAGAAGAGCAGGCCCAGCCTCCACACGGACATTGGTGTGTCCTACAAGTGACCATTGGAGATGGAGCCCTGCACAGCTCAGCAAAATAAATAAATAAATAAATATGACCATATGGTCACCCCAGTCCCACTCCTCTTCCCCCTCTTCTCTTCAGAAGCCACCCTCCCACCCCCCAAGGCTCTCAGCATCCCTTCCTCCTACCACCTTCAGTATCTCCCCTCAGGAAAGGATCTGAAAGTGATTTCCTTGATGGAGATGATGGATATGTACATGGCGGATAATAGCCTAAAGGACTACACATTTTTTACAGAAGCCCATGGAAGATGGGCCCTTTAACATAAATCTATGATTTAAGAAAAAAAAAATGAAGTGTGGGATTTTAGGCGCTGGTGAGGTGAGAGAAATACTATGAGGGTTCCTGAATTTTCTCAGGATGCCTTGAACAAACAATGTGCTGCCTTCCCCCCGTGCATGAAGTCGAGCCCAACCATGATGACATACACACATTTGGGGGAAGAGAAGGGGCTGGAAAAGAGAGCTAGAAGGAGGTCAGAATAGAAGGCACAGACATAGAACCGGATATTATTTCGGTTACATGAACCCAATGGGGGTTAAAAGTGTGCTTTAAAGTTTATGGGTGGGAAGAGAGCAGAGAGGAACAGGTGGTGGCCTAGTTCATGCACTGACACTAGGGCAAAGTCCTTTGTCTCACGGTCCATTGCCTTGTGGTTAGGTCACCGTTCCTGCTAGCAGAGGAATGGTGCCAAGCACACAGCCCACCCAGCAGCTCCAGGCCTCTGCAGCTCCCCTTGGAACCATAGCTCCTGGAGTCCCTAGCTCTCCTGGCTCCTGCAGGCCTGTTTCTAACTTTGCAGGGCTGTTCTCAGCCTCCAGGGCAAAACCTCCCAGCCATCCGGCTGGATGGGGCCCACAGGGGCCTGAACAGCACAAGGAGATTCCCAACGGTCTTTCCAGATCCTCTGGGGAATTCCTGACACGAGCCCAACCGGGATTCCCTGTGATGAGCCGTAAAAATCCATTAGCATAATTATATCAGACACACTATGATGTCATTACACTTCCTCTACTGTCTGCTCCCTTCATTAATAAACACATACTCTAAATGTAATTGTCTAGTCCCATCGTCCCTGTCCCTGAATGAGCTCCCATGGGCAAAGGGAAGGCAGAGAAAATAGGGTGAGTTAGCGACTTTTCCCTCTGACATGCCCATTTCCTTGCAACCCTGTCTCTGCACCAGCACATCCCAGCCCTCCTGGACTGAGAGGAACTTGGCACCAGTTCTCCTACATGGAAGGAAAACCGTGTATTGAATTTGCAGAATCAAAGGTTATCCCACTGGTCTGGGATGGTTAATGGAAGGACCTCCCCGAGGTCAAAGAAGAATCAGGTCCACAGGCATTAGGAGAAGACAAGGACATGGGCAGGCACACAAACATGCAGAATCTACTTTTGGGCAACCAGACAGTCACTGGGATAAATATTTCTGGCTAAACCATAGAGAGCAGTAACAGGAAAGTTAGGACTGAAGGAAATTTGGACATCATCTGGTTCCCTTAGTTTAACTGAATTTATTACTGGGTCTGGGCTCCTCAGAGCCCCTTCAGTTCCATCTCTATGACAACCCTTAGGAGCCCCAAATGTCAGAATGTGCTACAAATATTCTACCCACAAAGAAACCCCTTCATTTCACAAAGGAAGAACTGAGGCGAGAGACAGGATAAGACTCAGGACCAAAGGGGTCCAGCCGGGTGGGGGCAGGGCAGTGCCTGGAGACCAGGTTTGCTGTTGGCTAGTCCAGCGGTCTCACCGTTGTACATACGACTGAATCACTTTCCGAGGGCCAGGAGAGAAACAAAGTGGAATGAAACAGGATTTCACAGCAAAAGCCATCCTTTGCCTCTTTACCTACAAAGCTATCATTTCATGATGTCTGAGATAAGGGGTGGAATTCAAAATACATCAACAGTGTAAAAGGCATGAGAAGAGGCAGAGAGGTTTTCGTCGGTGAGAACTGGTATTATTAACAACTATAACAAGTAAAGCCTAACATTCATTGAGCATGCCAGGCCCTCTGCACAGCACTTCCTTGTGCATTCTGCCAACTGACCTTCCTAACAATCCCAAGACAGAAGTATTCCTGTTCCCATTTCCCAATGAGGAAACTAGAGACCACAGAGATGAAGTATTTCACACGTGGGAAATCACGGACCCAGGACTCAGACCAGATCTAGGTTGGCGGACCTGCTGACCCAAAACACTGATTCAGCCCCAGGGAACACACCCCCGGCCCCAGGCTTACAGGGAGGACCAGATACCTTCAATTCAGCCGTTCAACAGGCATTTATTTACTGAACACAGACGAGGTGCCCAGCACTCCTCTGGGCACTGACAGAGCTATGCTGAGAAAGGCAGGCAAACCTCTGCTGTCCCCTCGGACGACACGTGCAGTGCCGAGAGGCAGACAATAAACATAAAACTTAGAAAATGACATACCCCATGACAAGGTGGTGAGGATAAGTGCCACAGGGAAAAAAGCAAGAAAGGGGAATTCAGAAATGCTTGAGCAGCATAATTTTAAATAGAGTGTTCAGGGAATGCTCACCTAGAAATTGACATCTGGACAAAGAATTGAAAAGGTTAGGGAGGAAGCATGTGGTTCAAAAGTTGCTTGTGGATGGCAACAACATGCTTGGACCTTGCGGGCATTTTGCTAAGTGAGGTAAGTCAGACACAAAAAGACAAATACCAAATGATATCACTTCTATGTGGAATCTAAAAAAAACAATTGGAAAAAGGAGCTCGTAGACAGAGAACAGACTGGTAGCTACAGGGGGCAGCGAAGGGGGAATGAAAAAGAGATGAAATTCAAAGGAGCTTTCAGTAACAAAGGCCCATTAATAATCCTCTCAAGGAAAGGAACTCAGCCCTGTAATGAAGATCAAATGAAGGAGGCTGCCTGTCCTGCCACGGGTTGAGTTGTGTTCCCTTAAAATTCGTATGCTGAAGTCCTAACCCCCCATATCTCTTATTTGGAAAAAGGTCCTTTGCAGATGAAATCAGTAAGGATGAGATCCACTGGAGTGGGGGGCCCCGAGCCAGCATGACTGCCACCTTCATGAAAAGGAGACATTTGGGCAGGAGACCCCCCCACACAGGAAGAGCTCCGTGTGAAGATGCAAGGAAGACTGGGGTGATGCAGCAGAAGCCGAGGAACACCACAGACCGGCGGCAGACTGTCAGAAGCTAGCAGAGGGGCACGGAACAGATTGCCCCTCCTAGCCAGGGAAGGAACCACTCTGCTGACACCTTCAGTTTCTGACTTCCAGTCTCCAAAACTGTGAGACAACCCTTTCTTGTGTTCAAGTCATACTGTTTGTGATATCTGCTTCAGGGCAGCCCTGGCAAAGAAATACATCTGCCCAGCCTGTTTCCCATGCTCGTGGTGGCTGTTAGGAAATCAAGAGGGAGAAAGGCATAAGGCAGGGGCAAAGAAGAAACAACAAGCACACTTGAGAATTATACATGGAGAAGAACTCTGGGTGCTGTTAATAGCATTTGGAACTGAATGGAAGTTAACTGTTCAGAAACCTATCCAAGTTTTTAGGGTGATTGAACACAGAAGAAACTACTACCTGGCCTAAGAGAGCCAGTGAGTGGGAAACTCAGACCCGCAGGAAGCAAGCTGTGAAATTTGTGCAGCTCCCCAGAGGACAATCTCCCTGGCGCCCTCCTCAGATATGACCATGGAGGGTGGTAGACAAAGTGCTGAGCAGGAGCTTCAGAGAGCAACCGACAGGGACACCTCTCCCAGAGAGCTCAAGGAGGGTGTTACCAAGGAATGAATGCCCCCATGTCAGGGTCAGCATCTTCATGTTGCCTACCCAGAAAGATTTCACCATTCCATGGCTGCTGTGTGGCTGCCAATGAGCACTGGCCAAATGGGCAGGGTCTTGCCAGGATCTCGTCCTCACTCCCCCACTGTATCTTGGGGGCAAGCTTGGGGGGAGTGAATAGTTTGCCTTTCTAGTTCATAGGTAGCTGGACTTTGAGAAGGTTCAAGGAAACTTGATAGGAGAGACCATGGATCTCAGAGGCCACGGTGCCTGAGTGTTTTCCGTTGGAAGCAAAGTACCACAGACACTTGGCAATGGGAAGGGCTACCTGTGGTAGAGTTTCCCAGCTGTTCACAACATCCAGTTTTCCGTTTTTTTTTTTCTATTCTCTGGGCTCACAGCTAGGCTGTGTTTCCTACTCTCTGGTGGTTAAGTGCGGCCTCATGTCTGAGCTCTTACCAGCAGAACATGAGTGAAGGTGGTGGGTCTCTTATCTAGGCCACAGCTTTTTTTTTTTTTTAAATTTTATGTATTTACTTGACAGAAAGAGATCACAAGTAGGCAGAGAGAGAGAGAGAGGGAAGCAGACCCCTGCTGAGCAGAGAGCCCGATGCGGGACTCGATCCCAGGACCCTGAGATCACGACCTGAGCTGAAGGCAGCGGCTTAACCCACTGAGCCACCCAGGTGCCCTAGGCCACAGCTTTTAAGAAGTGCCCGTGTCCCCACCGTGCTCTCTTTCCCTTTCTGCCATCTACACAGAGGGGCATCAAGACTTTCCAAATCAAAGAACCACAAGATGAAAGATCTTGAGTTCTTGTATCATCATGGGACGGAACACCATCTGCTGATCAGGAATTCCATACCAGTATTACAGGGACAAGAAATAAACCTCTAGTTGTACTAACGCCGGACATTTTGGATCAGCTAGCACAATCTCATCTCATATATGCAGCAATCCAATCAACAGGGAATAGCGAGAACTTCTCTGCCAACACCTCAAGGTGTCATGAGATAATCCTGGATTACGTTTTGGTTCTAGAGTCAGAGCTATCATTAACCATCTCCTTACCCCAAACTTTACCTAAGAGTATAGGTCTGCCCTAGAAGGCCTGCCCCGCTCAGGGCTTCCACACAGCACCTCCCAGGCTAAGCACCTGAGGCTCCAGACAATACCACACAGAATCATCTCACCTTTACCTGTTGGGTCTATGTTGTTTTTCAAGTAAGAGTTTTGTTTGGAGAAATGACATCTTAAAGGATGTGCTGATAAAAATAAAGTTTGAGGTCCCTGCTCCATGGGAATCTCTGAGGACCTTTATTTTTACCATGGCACTCAAATCCTTTTACCCTCTCTTGACCCACTCACACCAGGCTGCCAGCTAGTTAAAACTCACAGTCAAAACACAAATGTGGCTTCTCTGAAAATCTCATCAGAGCATGTCCCAACCTATGACCTTAGCCCTGCCTCGGAAGGGTTCTGGGAGCTCAGGCATGGAGACAACAAAAACACTTAGAGGCCAGAGGCAGCATGGGACAGGCATCATGTTGATGCCTCCAATGCATAACTCTATTTAATCCTCCCAACAACTGAGGAAACAGGCATCATTTCCCTTTGATGCAGGTTAAGAACAACAACAACAAACTTGAGGTTCAGAGAGCTATATAACTTGCCAGAAGTCACAATGCTAGCAAGCGGCACAGCCAGGATTCCAATCCATGTCCATCCGACTCCAAAGCCTTTCCTCCAACCCAATGCCATGTTCACTTCACTCTCTATTTGTTCAGTGGGTGAGGATATGTGCTGTGTCTTCTCTCTGCTGCCGTGTGCCCCTCACTGCACTTACCATGGCCATCAAAATCAGAATGAGCTCTCCTTGCCCACTACCCTGCAGCTTGTCTGAGGATGGTGGGAATGAGGGTCAGGTCGATGCTCCGAGTGTGTGGACAGGTGAGGTCCTTCCTCCAGAGCTCTGAGGCATGCTCCTCAGCTTGGCACACTTAACATTTCTTAAATAACCACTATAACATAAAGTAAATGTACATATTTTTACAGACTGGTATGAAGCCATTTCAAACATTATCCAAGAGATCCAGGTAAACACCTTCTCTACTATTTGCATATCTGCTTGCTTCTTTCCTTCCTTCCCCCCCCCCTTTTTTTTTTCCAGCTTACATCCCTCTGATACCAGTCTAAGTGCTCAGACAGTGTATGCTAATTATAATGGTTAATTTCCTGGCTAAAGAAAATAAAAATCACTTCAAAGTCAAATAAATTGCATTTTACTATCCTCTATTTTATGGGGCCCAGCCCCTGTTCTCCCCCAGTAGCAACTGTGAATCAATATTTAACTGGGAAGGGGATGTTTGATCCTAATGGAGAGCAGTGGAGCTTGTGAAGTCCATTCACACATAGTGTTCTCTCTCCCATCTATGAGCCATGCACCGCACAGCTGCCATTATCTCCATCTAGTTGATAAGGAAACTGAGTCTCAAATATATTAAATGAATGTTTTGAGAGACTGAGAAGTAGTGTGTGGTGGCCGGAGAAATGGCGGAGGCCCTGCTGGGTCCCAGGCTCTGTAAACAAGATCTTGGGACTACTAAGGCCTGCCTGAGAACCCAGCGGTCCAAACCACCCCCCACCAAAGCCTGAGGGAATTTCCTTGGACCAGAAGAGCTGGTCCAAGACCAACTCATTCCAAATCTCTTCTTTAACCTCTCCCTTCTCCACATTTTGTTGACAAAAAGTGAAATCAGAGGTCTCCATTTTCTCGTAACTTCAATAAAAGCCCATTCTGTTTCCCTCCCCCAATTTATGGACAGAGAAATTGTAACACAGAAAAAGTAAGTGGCTTTTCCTTCAGACTCTTCCAAGGATGGAGTCATCATCTTGAAAGGACAATTAATTTGTCTCCTGTTTACGGGCAGAACTCCCACCAACCCTCGAATACAGGCAGAGATGACCCTCCGGCCCCGGAACCGCCCCACTCCCTACCGCCTGCAAACACTCAGGTGGGCCAACCCAGAGGGCAGTCAAAAAGTCACAGCCCCAAAACCCTTCGGCACGTTGTTCCTTTGAATGCCAGGGATTTATGTGAGGATGAATTTCAGAATTTGGAGCCAAAGATTGAACTCAGAAATGAGGTTGTGTTGGAATATTAATGTCAGAGGTGGAAGTGGAGGGGACAAGGCAGAGAAAGCCAGAGCGGGAAAGAGAGCTGTCTACTTCTGTCAGGTGCAGGCTCCAGAGCAATAGAGATATACTGGGAGTTCAATTTCTGTTTGCCTGAGCCAGGGAGAAAATCTAATTAAATATGGTGTCTGAGTTTGGAGAAGCCAGGATGGGGCTGGAATATAAAGTGTGGCGGCTACCCATAGATCAGAGGGCAATATTAATAAACCCACAGAAAGGGACAGCAGGATCCGCTGGTGGTATTGATAAAATGCAAAGCAAAGACAAAGCCGGCTGGGAATATTGCATGGTAACACTGATAAAAGCACACCGGGGACACCTCCCCCACCCCTGTGGCCCCTGAGCTGCTACAGGAGCAGAACCATAGCTGGTCCCTTTCCTTTCCCTCCTTCTCTCACTCTTTACCCCAACTCCTATTTCACTTCTGCTCCCCGTAAATATGCAAACTCAGCATCATTGAGCTTGTCTGAGAACCACAGAAGCCAGGACAAGAGATGGCGAATGAATGAGAGGAAGAACTAAGCCTCCATTTCAGCAGAGAAGTTTCAGATGAGGAGGAAAGAATCAAGGCTACATACCGAAGTTGGTTCTCTACAGTTTGAAGATGCACAAGTCGCACGTTGGCTCTGATAAAGGGTTATCTTGCTTGGAGGCTGAGGGTTGCCGTAAGCGACCTCTCTGGAAGTGTTCCTTATTCAGCTGCCCATCAGGTGTAGGACATTTGCAGGGTTCCCATGACTGCTGGCACTTCCAAAACCAGCAAAAGCCCTACAGACTCCAATTTTCAAAGAACCCCAGGCATGCCTTTAAAGTTTTATAGACTAGACTTTAGGGTTTGGGGGTGAAATTCCTAGAGACTATTTGCCGCTCCTTCCTGGCTCCTCTGGCTTCCTAAGAAGTGTTCCTGGCAGGGCTGAGGCTGGCGCCATTTCTCGGTGAGTGGAAGCACCACCGCCAGCCCAGCTCCCCTGTGCACCCTGATCTTCTCAGGCACATTGTCACATTCAGAGAAAGGCTCTCAGATCTCAGAAGAACTATGTTGTTCTTTTGTCATCTGTATTTAATTGCCATCAGCTGGTATGTTATGATTTCGCCTTATTTTCCTAAGCTTTCTGTGTTATAGCTAGCATCTGCCTGGAGTATTTTCAGCAATTTTTATTGTGTATTAATCTGTGCTGTCTATAATGCTGCATTATTTTCCAGGGACTATGTGTGTGATCAAAACAACAGTTGTCACTCTAAATAAGCCCATGTCTGCCCACATCCAATCAAATTTTAAATCAGTACCTGACCTTCCCACCCCACCTCTCCACATCCCACCTGCACAAATACCTAACACCTTTTGGGAGCCAACTGAATTTAGAATCAGAAAGTATTGGTCATAAGCACACTTCCAGTGTTGACTGGCTGTGTAAAAGCAACCTCTCTGACTTCTCTGAGCCTCAGTTTTCTTTCCCGTTAAATGGGAACAATAAGGAACTTAACCACTCCGGATGGGCTGTAAGGATTACATGAGATCATCTCTGAGGAAAGTGCTCTTTGAGTTCTGAGACTGTTGTCTGGCCGCTAAGCCCATAGAAACAGAAAGCCATGCAACAGTCTGGAGAGGGCCTAGCTGACATAACGGCAGCTTGTCTTTGCATCGGACGTTCGCAAACTTTTCATTTCATCATCTCAACAATGTCTTATGAGGCTTGGCAGCAGAGATCTCATGTCCTCGTTTAAGAAATGAGGAAACTCGGGGGGAGGAGTCAAGATGGCGGAGAAGTAGCAGCCTGAGACTACATCAGGTAGCAGGAGATCAGCTCGATAGCTTATCTAAACGTTGCAAACACCTACAAATCCAATGGGAGAGCGAAGAGAAGAAGAACAGCAACTCTAGAAACAGAAAATCAACCACTTTCTGAAAGGTAGGACTGGCGGAGAAGTGAATCTAAAACGATGGGAAGATAGACCGCGGGGGGAGGGGCCGGCTCCCGGCAAGCGGCGGAGCAACGGAGCACAAAATCAGGACTTTTAAAAGTCTGTTCCACTGAGGGACATTGCTCCAGGGGCTAAACTGGGGTGAAGCCCACGTGGGGCCAGCATGGTCCCAGGCCCCGCAGGGTCACAGAAGGATCGGGGGTGTCGGAGTGTCGGAGAGCTCGCAGGTATTAGAACGGAGAAGCCGGCTGGAGAGACAGAGCCGAGGACTAAACTCTCAGCTCGGGGTTACCTTGAACTGGTCGCGGGCTGGGTGAGCTCGGAGCGCGGCTAGAGGCTGGGGATACGGGAGTGATTGGGTGCTGTCCTCTGGGGGCGCACTGAGGAGTGGGGCCCCAGGCTCTCGGCTCCTCCGGGCTGGAGACTGGGAGGCCGCCATTTTCATTCCCGTCCTCCGGAACTCTACGGAAAGCGTTCAGGGAACAGAAGCTCCCAAAAGCGAACCCGAGCCGATTACTTAGTCCGGCCGCTGGTAAGGGCGGTGCAATCCCGCCTCGGGCAAAGACACTTGAGAGTCACTACAACAGGCCCCTCCCCCAGAAGATCAACAAAATATCCAGCCAGGACGAAGTTCATCTATCAAGGAGAAAGCAGATTCAATTCCTAAGACAGCAGAGCAATTCCAGAGGAGGAGAAAGCAAAGCACGGAACTCATGGCTTTCTCCCCATGATTCTTTAGTCTTGCGGCTACTTCAATTTTTTTTTCTTTTTTCTTTTTTCTTCTTCTGCTAAAAATTTTTTTTAAACTTTTACCCTTTTCTTTTTTAACATTTTTTGACTAGTTCATCTAAATATATATATTTTTTCTTTCTTTTTTATATTTTTTATTTGTTTTATTTTTTAAATTTTTTTCTTTCTTTTTTTTTTCTTTTTTTTTTTTCTTTTTTTTTCAGAAGCTGTTTTTATCCCCTTTCTCCCCCCAACAATTTGGGGTCTCTTCTGATTTGGTTACAGCGCATTTTTCCGGGGTCTTTGCCACCCTTTTAGTAGTTTATTTGCTCCTTCATATTCTCTTATCTGGACAAAATGACAAGGCGGAAAAAATCACCACAAACAAAAGAACAAGAGACAGTACCGAAGGCTAGGGACCTAATCAACACAGACATGAGTAATATGTCAGATCAAGAGTTCAGAATGACGATTCTGAACATTCTAGCCGGGCTCGAAAAAGGCATGGAAGATATTAGAGAAACCCTCTCTGGAGATATTAAAGCCCTTTCTGGAGAAATTAAAGAACTAAAATCTAAAGTTGAAATCAAAAAAGCTATTAATGAGGTGCAATCAAAAATGGAGGCTCTCACTGCTAGGATCAATGAGGCAGAAGAAAGAATTAGTGATATAGAAGACCAAATGAGAGAGAATAAGGAAGCCGAGCAAAAGAGGGACAAACAGCTACTGGACCATGAGGGGAGAATTCGAGAGATAAGTGACACCATAAGACGAAACAACATTAGAATAATTGGGATTCCAGAAGAAGAAGAAACAGAGAGGGGAGCAGAAGGTCTATTGGAGAGAATCATTGGAGAGAATTTCCCTAATATGGCAAAGGGAACAAGCATCAAAATCCAGGAGATGCAGAGAACCCCCCTCAAAGTCAACAAGAATAGGTCCACACCCCGTCACCTAATAGTAAAATTTACAAGTCTTAGTGACAAAGACAAAATCCTGAAAGCAGCCCGAGAAAAGAAGTCTGTAACATACAATGGTAAAAATATTAGATTGGTGGCAGACTTATCCACAGAGACCTGGCAGGCCAGAAAGAGCTGGCATGATATATTCAGAGCACTCAACGAGAAAAACATGCAGCCAAGAATACTCTATCCAGCTAGGCTATCATTGAAAATAGAAGGAGAGATAAAAAGCTTCCAGGACAAACAAAAACTGAAAGAATTTGCAAACACCAAACCAGCTCTACAGGAAATATTGAAAGGGGTCCTCTAAGCAAAGAGAGAGCCTAAAAGTAGTAGATCAGAAAGGTACAGAGACAATATACAGTAACAGTCACCTTACAGGCTAATAATGGCACTAAATTCATATCTCTCAATAGTTACCCTGAATGTTAATGGGCTAAATGCCCCAATCAAAAGACACAGGGTATCAGAATGGATAAAAAAACAAAAGCCATCAGTATGTTGCCTACAAGAACCTCATTTTAGACGCGAAGACACCTCCAGATTTAAAGTGAGGGGGTGGAAAACAATTTACCATGCTAATGGGCATCAGAAGAAAGCTGGGGTGGCAATCCTTATATCAGATCAATTAGATTTTAAGCCAAAGACTATAATAAGAGATGAGGAAGGACACTATATCCTACTCAAAGGGTCTGTCCAACAAGAAGATCTAACAATTTTAAATATCTATGCCCCTAACGTGGGAGCAGCCAACTATATCAACCAATTAATAACAAAATCAAAGAAACACATCAATAATAATACAATAATAGTAGGGGACTTTAACACTCCCCTCACTGAAATGGACAGATCATCCAAGCAAAAGATCAACAAGGAAATAAAGGCCTTAAAGGACACACTGGACCAGATGGACATCACAGATATATTCAGAACATTTCATCCCAAAGCAACAGAATACACATTCTTCTCTAGTGCACATGGAACCTTCTCCAGAATAGATCACATCCTGGGTCACAAATCAGGTCTCAACCGGTATCAAAAGATTAGGATTATTCCCTGCATATTTTCAGACCACAATGCTCTGAAGCTAGAACTCAATCACAAGAGGAAAGCTGGAAAGAACCCAAATACATGGAGACTAAACAGCATCCTTCTAAAGAATGAATGGGTTAACCAGGAAATTAAAGAAGAATTGAAAAAATTCATGGAAACAAATGATAATGAAAACACAACAGTTCAAAATCTGTGGGACACAGCAAAGGCAGTCCTGAGAGGAAAATATATAGCGGTACAAGTCTTTCTCAAGAAACAAGAAAGGTCTCAAGTACACAACCTAACCCTACACGTAAAGGAGCTGGAGAAAGAACAAGAAAGAAACCCTAAACCCAGCAGGAGAAGAGAAATCATAAAGATCAGAGCAGAAATCAATGAAATAGAAACCAAAAAAACAATAGAACAAATCAATGAAACTAGGAGCTGGTTCTTTGAAAGAATCAATAAGATTGATAAACCCCTGGCCAGACTCATCAAAAAGAAAAGAGAAAGGACCCAAATCAATAAAATCATGAATGAAAGAGGAGAAATCACAACTAACACCAAAGAAATACAGACAATTATAAGAACATACTATGAGCAACTCTACGCCAACAAATTGGACAATCTGGAAGAAATGGATGCATTCCTAGAGACATATAAACTACCACAACTGAACCAGGAAGAAATAGAAAACCTGAACAGGCCCATAACCAGTAAGGAGATTGAAACAGTCATCAAAAATCTCCAAACAAACAAAAGCCCAGGGCCAGACGGCTTCCCAGGGGAATTCTACCAAACATTTAAAGAAGAACTAATTCCTATTCTCTTGAAACTGTTCCAAAAAATAGAAACGGAAGGAAAACTTCCAAACTCATTTTATGAGGCCAGCATCACCTTGATCCCAAAACCAGACAAGGATCCCACCAAAAAAGAGAACTACAGACCAATATCCTTGATGAACACAGATGCAAAAATTCTCGCCAAAATACTAGCCAATAGGATTCAACAGTACATTAAAAGGATTATTCACCATGATCAAGTGGGATTTATTCCAGGGCTGCAGGGTTGGTTCAACATCCACAAATCAATCAATGTGATACAACACATTAATAAAAGAAAGAACAAGAACCATATGATACTCTCAATAGATGCTGAAAAAGCATTTGACAAAGTACAGCATCCCTTCCTGATCAAAACTCTTCAAAGTGTGGGGATAGAGGGCACATACCTCAATATTATCAAAGCCATCTATGAAAAACCCACCGCAAATATCATTCTCAATGGAGAAAAACTGAAAGCTTTTCCGTTAAGGTCAGGAACACGGCAGGGATGTCCATTATCACCACTGCTATTCAACATAGTACTAGAAGTCCTAGCCTCAGCAATCAGACAACAAAAAGAAATTAAAGGCATCCAAATTGGTAAAGAAGAAGTCAAACTATCACTCTTCGCAGATGATATGATACTATATGTGGAAAACCCAAAAGACCACTCCAAAACTGCTAGAACTTGTCCAGGAATTCAGTAAAGTGTCAGGATATAAAATCAATGCACAGAAATCAGTTGCATTTCTGTACACCAACAACAAGACTGAAGAAAGAGAAATTAAGGAGTCAATCCCATTTACAATTGTACCCAAATCTATAAGATACCTAGGAATAAACCTAACCAAAGAGACTAAGAATCTATACACAGAAAATTATAAAGTACTCATGAAAGAAATTGAGGAAGACACAAAAAAATGGAAAAATGTTCCATGCTCCTGGATTGGAAGAATAAATATTGTGAAAATGTCTATGCTACCTAAAGCAATCTACACATTTAATGCAATCCCTATCAAAATACCATCCATTTTTTTCAAAGAAATGGAACAAATAATCCTAAAATTTATATGGAACCAGAAAAGACCTCGAATAGCCAAAGGAATATTGAAGAACAAAGCCAAAGTTGGTGGCATCACAATTCCGGACTTCCAGCTCTATTACAAAGCTGTCATCATCAAGACAGCATGGTACTGGCACAAAAACAGACACATAGATCAGTGGAACAGAATAGAGAGCCCAGAAATCGACCCTCAACTCTATGGTCAACTAATCTTCGACAAAGCAGGAAAGAATGTCCAGTGGAAAAAAGACAGCCTCTTCAATAAATGGTGCTGGGAAAATTGGACAGCCACATGCAGAAAAATGAAATTGGACCACTTCCTTACACCACACACGAAAATAGACTCCAAATGGATGAAGGACCTCCATGTGAGAAAGGAATCCATCAAAATCCTTGAGGAGAATGCAGGCAGCAACCTCTTCGACCTCAGCCGTAGCAACATCTTCCTAGGAACAACGGCAAAGGCAAGGGAAGCAAGGGCAAAAATGAACTATTGGGATTTCATCAAGATCAAAAGCTTTTGCACAGCAAAGGAAACAGTTAACAAAACCAAAAGACAACTGACAGAATGGGAGAAGATATTTGCAAACGACATATCAGATAAAGGGCTAGTATCCAAAATCTATAAGGAACTTAGCAAACTCAACACCCAAAGAACAAACAATCCAATCAAGAAATGGGCAGAGGACATGAACAGACATTTCTGCAAAGAAGACATCCAGATGGCCAACAGACACATGAAAAAGTGCTCCACGTCACTCGGCATCAGGGAAATACAAATCAAAACCACAATGAGATATCACCTCACACCAGTCAGAATGGCTAAAATTAACAAGTCAGGAAATGACAGATGCTGGCGAGGATGTGGAGAAAGGGGAACCCTCCTCCACTGTTGGTGGGAATGCAAGCTGGTGCAACCACTCTGGAAAACAGCATGGAGGTTCCTCAAAATGTTGAAAATAGAACTACCCTATGACCCAGCAATTGCACTACTGGGTATTTACCCTAAAGATACAAACATAGTGATCCGAAGGGGCACGTGTCCCCGAATGTTTATAGCAGCAATGTCTACAATAGCCAGACTATGGAAAGAACCTAGATGTCCATCAACAGATGAATGGATAAAGAAGATGTGGTATATATACACAATGGAATACTATGCAGCCATCAAAAGAAATGAAATCATGCCATTTGCGACGACGTGGATGGAACTAGAGCGTATCATGCTTAGTGAAATAAGTCAATCGGAGAAAGACAACTATCATATGATCTCCCTGATATGAGGACATGGAGAAGCAACATGGGGGGGTAGGGGGATAGGAGAAGAGTAAATGAAACAAGATGGGATTGGGAGGGAGACAAACCATAAATGACTCTTAATCTCACAAAACAAACTGGGGGTTGCTGGGGGGAGGTGGGATTGGGAGAGGGGGAGCGGGCTATGGACATTGGGGAGGGGAGGCGAACCATAAGAGACTATGGACTCTGAAAAACAACCTGAGGGTTTTGAAGGGTCAGGTGTGGGAGGTTGGGGCAACCTGAGGGTTTTGAAGGGTCAGGGGTGGGAGGTTGGGGGAACAGGTGGTGGGTAATGGGGAGGGCACATTTTGCATGGAGCACTGGGTGTTGTGCAAAAAGAATGAATATTGTTACACTGAAAAAATAAATAAAATGAAAAAAAAAAAAAAGAAGAAATGAGGAAACTGGATGACAGTGGCACCAAGAGATCTTTCAAGCTGCAAAGCTGATCATGCCCTTCTGTGGCTGCCCTAAACTTTTCCTTTAGGAAAGAGGCAGACCAGAATCATAATCAGAGCCTACGGCCCCCCTCACCTGACCAGGACACCCTCCTGCTCCACGCAGCAGCCCTGCCTGTCCACATTGCTGCACAGTCCTCCGCTCATGGGGCAACGTCCTGCCCTCTATCCTTCCTGCTCACTCTGCTCCAGCCGCAGCACCCACTTCTCAGACAGGCCTGGTCCAGCCCACGTGTGTTCCAGACCTCAGCACTAACCGCCCCCTCTGCCCAGATATTCATGGCTCACTCATCGCTTCCTTCAATCCATCCTCAATCTTACCTCTGCAGCACTGCCATCTGGGATCATGTTAAACAGATGAACAATCCCCAGGCCTTCTCTGGGTCCTTCCTCTGCTTTTTCTTTTCTTCAAAGCATACACTACCACCAGCTCTTCTGTCTATCCCTCCATCAATCGATCGATCGATCGATCAATCACCTACCAATTTTCTCTGCCCTCAGTAGAAGGAAGAGTCAGGATGTCTTTTACCCACTACCGTACCTTCAGGTCCTATAAGAGTACCTGGCAAATACAATGTCCTCAACACCCAGCAGCAGTGATCATTACTGTTACTGCACTTCACTCGCAAGAATCTCATAATCATCTCAGCTACCTGGAGGCAATATGTTTAACGGTTAAATGTACAGGTTAGGAGCCAGACTGTATAAGCTAAAATTGCATTCCTCCATTTATAACCTATATGATCTTATGCCAGTTTCTTAACCCCTCTGTCTGTTTTATCCTCTGTAAAGTGATGATATGAATGGCACCAACATCATAAGGTTGTTTCGAGAAGTAAATGTTATAACTGAACACATAGCAAGTGCTTGGTATATGGGACTGATGACTTTATTACAACTGTCACCATCATCATCATGAGTATTAACCCTGTGAGCTAGTCCCAATAAATATAAAGATGCTTTAAAAATATTTTTTTTAAAGGCTCAGTGAAGTTCATAGAACAAAGTCACAGAATAAGTGTCTACCACAGCTGGAAACAGAGTCCATTGATCTCTCCCCTAGACAGAGTTCCTGTCACAGTGCCCCTCACTCTCCCTTTTCCACAGTCAAATAGAGAGCACCCAAATGGTGTGGAGAGCAGACGGCTCTCCTAGCTTCACTCCACTCTGCACAGAGCACCCCACCCACAGCCACATACACCTTTGTCTCCCCCGGCCTTGTAGCCCAAACCACCTGGTTCCCTGTCCAGCCACCTTGTCCTCTCTTTCTTATTATGGAAATAAGAGTTACTTTAAGTTTGTTGGCTTAATACAAGCAGGCATGTCCTCAAAATTTGACAAGAAAAGTAACTTAAGATGACGATTAGCTATTTGATATCTAACCCAAGTGTAATTGCTAAAAGCAAGTAATTTAAAATAAATATGAATATGGGTTCCTGAATGGCTCAGTTGGTTAAGCAACTAACTCTTGATTACAGTTCAGGTCATGATCTCAGGGTTGTGAGATCGAGCTCCATGCTGGGTTCCAGCATGGAGCCCTGCTTAAGATCCTCTCTTCCTCTCCCTCTGCCCCTCCCACATCCTCCCTCTCTATTTAAAAAAAAAAAAAAATATATATATATATATACACACATACACACACACAAATAAGAGTTTATACTAAGTTAATTGATATTAATTAATTAATTATTAATTTAATTAATTAAATAATGGATATTCATTGATATCAAAATCATTTCCAAACAAGAAAAACATTAGATGTTAAACATAAGTTTATCTGCTTTTAGCCTTTGACAATTTACAAACAGACTAAATATATTTGGGTCTATTAATAGGCATGTTTTGTGCCACATAGAAAAATTTACTTTAAGGAAGAATATAGTTCTAAAAATTATAAAATGTGTTTACAAATTTGCTAATCTACTCCACAACGCTAATGTATGACAGACAGTTCACAATTGCCTGCTTCCCAGTTTTTGCTGGGAAGAAAAAATTACTAATCATTGAAATGTATAACTAATTTGTAAAAATAAAACTACTGGAAATAGTAGGGTTAAAAGAAAATCACTGTATATTAAAAGTGGGTAAGTAAAATGGAGCTTGTTTTTGTAGAAGGAAAGATATGAAGGACATGGGTTTGCTTTGTGCTAAAAGAAAAAAGGAAGTGGATTTTGTCTTAAAGTAAAATGATTTTTCCAGAATAAGAAAACGAAAATGGCAAAAGCTGAATGGATATAGAAAATTCTAGAAGGTCTGTGGAGTAAGAATCTTGAGAAAGGAATTTTATGTGTGATCAAGCTAAGATTCGAATAGATTCATTAAAGGTAATGTCGAAAGTATAGGGGTGTAAAAGAATTTGATTTCCTCTCTATTAAAATCACAAATAGTTTTAGATTGTTTGTCAGCTCTTAGTAAGAGATTACAGACACAGGTTTTTCTTTACCTTTAATGTGATCTGCTAGAAAACAAAGCTTCATGTGTTGTCTTTACCAGGTCTTCGATTACTTAAGAAAATGGAATCTTCTCTGTCAAAAGAACTAAGTTTTTTTTATAACTATGTAACTTTTGCCCATGTTACATTTCATGGGGAAGCACTGCCAAATAAGAAGTGTCACTAAACTTTCTTTAGGAAAAAATGGATACATCCTGGTATAATGTTACCAATCAAAATTTCAGCTACTATCTTAAAATCTTGTATATCACAAAATAAACAAACGTACTTGTCAATCGCATCCTTTGTTATGGTGAAATCTCACCAGATCTTTAACCACAGCCACTTTTAAGTCTTTTTGGTATTAACAGACATTTATTGCTCCGCTCTGATGTT